>NC_080026.1:104680886-105305886 GCF_030020395.1 Manis pentadactyla | reverse complement strand
AAAGATCAGAGGAGAAATAAATAAAATTGAGAAGAATAAAACAATAGAAAAAAATCAATGAAACCAAGAGCTGGTTCTTTGAGAAAATAAACAGAATAGATAAGTCCCTAGCCAGAGTTATTAATAGAAAAAGAGAATCTACACACATCAACAGAATCAGAAATGAGAAAGGAAAAATCATGATGGTCCCCACAGAAATATAAAGAATTATTAGCGAATATTACAAAAAACTATATGCTAACAAACTAGAAAACCTAGAAGAAATGGACAACTTCCTAGAAAAATACAACCTTCCAAGACTGACCAAGGAAGAAACAAAAAATCTAAACAGACCAATTACCAGCAACGGAATTGAAGCGGTAATCAAAAAACTACCCAAGAGCAAAACTTCCGGGCCAGATGGATTTACTGTGAAGTTTTATCAGACATACAGAGAAGACATAATACCCATTCTCCTTAAAGTTTTCCAAAAAAATAGAAGAGGAGGGAATACTCCCAAACTCATTCTATGAAGCCAGCATCATCACTCTAATACCAAAACCAGGCAAAGACCCCACCAAAAAAGAAAATTACAGACCAATATTCCTGATGAACATAGATGCAAAAATACTCAACAAAATATTAGCAAACCGAATTAAAAAATACATCAAGAGGATCATACACCATGACCAAGTGGGATTCATCCCAGGGATGCAAGGATGGTACAACATTCAAAAATCCATCAACATCATCCACCACATCAACAAAAAGGAAGACAAAAACCACATGATCAACTCCATAGATGCTGAAAAAGCATTTGACAAAATTCAACATCCATTCATGATAAAAACTCTCAACAAAATGGGTATAGAGGGCAGGTACCTCAACATAATAAAGGCCATATATGAAAAACCCACAGCCAACATCATACTGAACAGCAAGAAGCTGAAAGCTTTTCCTCTAAGATGGGGAAAAAGACAGGGATGCCCACTCTCCCCACTGCATAGTACTGGAGGTCCTAGCCGCGGCAATTAGACAAAACAAAGAAATACAAGGAATCCAGATTGGTAAAGAAGTCAAACTGTCACTATATGCAGATGACATGATATTGTACATAAAAAACCCTAAAGACTCCACTCCAAAACTACTAGAACTAATATCAGAATACAGCAAAGTTGCAGGATACAAAATTAACACACAGAAATCTGAGGCTTTCCTATTCACTAACAATGAACTAATAGAAAGAGGATTCAGGAAAACTATTCCATTCACAATTGCATCAAAAACAATAAAATACCTAGGAATAAACCTAACCAAAGAAGTGAAAGACCTATATGCTGAAAACTACAAGATGTTCTTAAGAGATATTAAAGCGAACACTAACAAATGGAAACTCATCCCATGCTCTTGGCTAGGAAGAATTGATATTGTCAAAATGGCCATCCTGCCTAAAGGAATATACAGATTCAATGCAATCCCTATCAAATTACCAACAGCATTCTTCAATGAACTGGAACAAATAGTTCTAAAATTCATATGGAACCACCAAAGACCCTGAATAGCCAAAGCAATCCTGAGAAGAAAGAATGAAGTGGGGAGATCTCGCTCCCCAACTTCAAGCTCTATTACAAAGCCACAGTAATCAAGACAATTTGGTACTGGCACAAGAACAGAGCCACAGACCAGTGGAGCAGAATAGAATCTCCAGACATTAACCCAAACATAGATGGTCAATTAATATACGACAAAGGAGCCATGACATACAATGGGGAAACGACAGTCTCTTCAACAGTTGGTGCTGGCAAAACTGGACAGCTACATGTAAGAGAATAAAACTGGATCACTGTCTAACCCCATAAACAAAAGTAAATTTGAAATGGATCAAAGACCTGAATGTAAGTCATGAAACCATAAAACTCTTAGAAAAAAACATAGGCAAAAATCTCTTGGACATAAACATGAGCGACTTCTTCATGAACATATCTCCCCGGGCAAGGGAAACAAAAGCAAAAATGAACAAGGTGGACTATATCAAGCCGAAAAGCTTCTGTACGGCAAAGGACACCATCAATAGAACAAAAAGGCATCCTACAGGATGGGAGACTATATTCATAAATGACAGATCCAATAAAGGCTTGACATCGAAAATATATAAAGAGCTCATGCACCTCAGCAAACAAAAAGCAAATAATCCAATTAAAAAATGGGCAGAGGAGCTGAACAGACAGTTGTCCAAAGAAGAAATTCAGATGGCCAACGGACACATGAAAAGATGCTCCTCATCGCTTGTCATCAGAGAAATGCAAATTAAAACCATAATGAGACATCACCTCACACCAGTAAGGATCACCACCATCCAAAAGACAAACAATAACAAATGTTGGCGAGGTTGTGGGGAAAGGGGAAATCTCCTACACTGCTAGTGGGAATGTAAATTAGTTCAACCATTGTGGAAAGCAGTATGGAGGTTCCTCAAAATGCTCAAAATAGAAATACCATTTGACCCAGGAATCCCACTTCTAGGAATTTACCCTAAGAATGCAGCAGCCCAGTTTGAAAAAGACATATGCACCCCTATGTTTATTGCAGCACTATTTACAATAGCCAAGAAATGGAAGCAACCTAAATGTCCATCAGTAGATGAATGGCTAAAGAAGATGTGGTACATATACACAATGGAATATTATTCAGCCATAAGAAGAAAGCAAATCCTACCATTTGCAAGAACATGGATGGAGCTAGAGGATATTATGCTTAGTGAAATAAGCCAGGCGGAGAAAGACAAGTACCAAGTGACTTCACTCATACGTGGAATATAGGAACAAACGAAAAACTGAAGGAACAAAACAGCAGTAGAATCACAGAACCCAAGAATGGACTAACAGTTACCAAAGAGAAAGGGACTGGGGAGGATGGGTGGGAAGGGAGGGAGAACAGGGGGAAGAAGAATGGGGACCTTGCGATTAGCATGTATAATGTGTGTTTCGGGTGCGGGGAGGGCAACACAGATAAGTAGTGATTTTACAGCATCTTACTACGCTGATGGACAGTGACTAATGGGGTGTGTGGGGGGGACTTGGTGAAGGGGGTGTCTGGTAAGCATAATGTTCCTCATGTAATTGTAGATTAATGATACCAAAACAAAAAAGAAGACATATGCACCCCTACGTTTATCGCAGCACTTTTTACAATAGCCAAGATATGGAAGCAACCTAAGTGTCCATCTGTAGATGAATGGATAAAGAAGATGTGGTACATATATGCAATTTAATACTATTCAGCCATAAGAAAGAAACAAATCCTACCATTTGCAACAACATGGATGGAGCTGGAGGACATTATGGTCAGTGTAATAAGTCAGGCAGAGAAAGACAAATGCCAAATGATTTCCCTCATTTGTGGAGTATAACAATGAAGCAAAACTGAAGTAACAAAATGGCAGCAGACTCAGCGACTCCAAGAATGAACTAGTGGTTACCAAACGGGAGGGGTACAGGAGGGGGAAGGACACTGAGGGGTATTATGTTCAGTACACATGGTGTGGGGGATCATGGGGAGAACAGTGTATCACAGAGAAGGGACAAAGTAGATCTCTGGCAATTTGCTGCACTGATGGACAGTGACTGCGTTAGGATATGGGTGGGGACTTGATAATATGGGTAAATGTAGTAACCACATTGTTTTTTCATGTGAAACCTTCATAAGAGTGTATATCAATCGTACCTTAATAAAAAAAATGTAGGGAAAAGTTTAAGGATAGAAGCTGCCTACTTGTTGAAAAGATTAAGAAAGGAATTTACATATAAAATCACTCATTTATTGATCCACCAATCATTTATTGACCACCTTAGTCTGTGTATTCAATGATAAAGAAGAAACTAAGAGTCTTGTAGTATAAGATCCTACATGTCTTAGGACACTAACATTTTAAATGATGTATTTTAGCTACTGTTGCCCATTTTGGTACATGTTTGTCTTAATTATCGTGTTCCCTCTACCACCCTAATTTATAAATATTCTCAACAATATACTGGTATTTTACCATTTTAAGAAAGTGGAGCATGTGAACATCTGGATGTACTAAGTAAGCATCTCAGTGTCATTGAACTAAAATCCATTGAACACCTATTTTCTGTTCCTTGATAATATCTTGGGCAGATCCTAGAGCTTCCTAGTCATGCTCAGGTATAAGGAATCTACCCTAGCCCAATGAGATGCTTTAATTCACGTCCAACTCAGTGCTCTCTCCCTCCTCCCCAGTTTGAATATGACCAAGGGGCCTGCCCTGGGGAAGAAGAGAAAGTCTTGTGTCACTCCTTCCTATTCTGCTTCAGCATCCACTAGGACTAGAGAAGGCAGAGGAGGGACTAAAGAGGGAAAACAAAATCTTCTGTAGGGAAACAGGCCCTGCAGTGTCTCTCTGTACTGTATAGATGCTGTCATCTCATAAACCAGATCTTAGCTCCTCTGGGTGCAGGAGGGGTGGCGGGATGGGAAATAAAGTATTTGTTCTCAATGATCATGCACCCAAGGCAAGATGACTTCTTCCTGCATATCCTTTTCTCACCACGCCTCTCAGGCTCTCTGCCTGCCCAGGATACCAGTGAGAAGGCTTAAGCTCTGTAATTTTTTGTGGAGTCAATTGCATCACAGGACATGCAGATAACCTTGCCTGAGAAGCCTCAGCACTCCTCCTTTAGGGTAATTCTATTCCGGGAGTATTCCTTTTGTTGCTTTAGGCTGTAGGAATGGTGACATAATGGTAGCAGGACCTATTGGGTTCCTCTTAGTCCTATGAATGTAGTTGGTATCTATTTTCCTCAGCTTTAGAACTTTATTGACAATTCCAAGACAAGAAGGAAAGTTCCATTCATGTCCTGTGAACCAAAGTCCTACATGTAAGTATCAGATGTCAAAATAAATGAAGACCAACCAAATGAGGAAAGCAAAGGCTCTTTATTCAGAGTTTGCTATCACCAGGGAGTTAGACACCATTGCTTGAGTTTTGGCAGAGATGCAAAGGCAGGCAGAAGATGGGAGAGCTTTTTAGTGGAAAAAAAAGGAAGGCTTCAGATGTGTTCTAATTGCAGGCTATTGACATGAGGAAGCTGTAGTCTGCCTAACTAGAAGCAGAACAGCTTATTAGATTTGTTAGGGGTGCATATTGAGTTTTCTCTGACTGATCCTAAATTGGAAGGGGGAGGATACAAATTAGGGAGCTATCAGTCATTAATCAAGTCCCAGACATTGCAGGCTGATTGTTAGAGGTTGTTTGGCTTCCTGGATTGTCTCTAGAGATAGCAAACTGGCTTCTTGTAAGTCTGATTTATAGCAGGATGGCTTCTTAGGCTGTCTATTATTAGGGGTTGGTTTAATGGGCAGTCTGTTACAGACTGTGGGCCAACGTTCTATTTTATGTATGGTCTGGTCATTGTCTGTTCATATGTTCAGTCTCTCAGCAGCAAACAATAAACTAGGCATTGCTTTATCAACTATGATAGTATCTCATATTTAAATCATATTTTACAAGTTATAAAGAGCATTTATGTGTATCTCCAAGACTATTAAGTATGAAAATCCAGCAGGACATTGTTAACTTATTGTAAAGCTGAGAAATAGACTCCGAAAGGTCAAATGACTTTCCACAGTCACAAAGCAGCTAAGGAGATAAGTACTGTGGTGACCATGTGTCTTGATTTCCCTGAGACTGTCTCAGCTCATTTGTTCTCGCACTCCATTCAGTTAGCAACATGTTTTACTCTCAAGTGCCCTGGTTTGAATAATAAACAATTTGATCACCTTATCCTACTGTTGCCAGGCATCTGTGTCTGGGAAAATCTCTCTCTGCGCTAGGTGAGACTTCAACCTTGAACAAGGGAGGGTTCTTGATGATGGATGAGAAAGAATTCTCAAACAGGTTGGACAAGTGTAGGTAAGGAAGGAATTCATTAAAGTGAGAGTAGCAGGGAATGGCAGCAGCTGTGCAGGCAGCAGAGAGCAAGGAGGAGCAGAGAGAGGAAAATGAAGTTCATTGAACTCTTGCTTGGCATAGGGAAGATTCCTTGCCAACTCCAAAAGCCAGGGTCACGTGGCATCCAGTGTCTGCTTGAATCTGCACGGTATGGGAATTATGTTCCTACTGCCCCCGTATTTGGGGGAGCCACAGAGCCTGAATGGAGTGAGATTGTGTTCTAGAAACTTCCCAAAGGCAAAGAAAGGAGATTTTCAGGCAAGCTACTAAAGAGCATGATTGTACAGCCACAGCCCTATCTGGGTTACCCAGGCACTGGAACTTTTAAGCCCAGATCAGAGCTCTCAGTAGCCCTTTCCTACTTATCTGGAGTAGAATAGAGAGAGGATGAAAACTTGTGCCTAAGTCTGGAAAATAGAATGAGATAGCAAAGTGACAAAGGCACTACCACTGGAAGAGCACAGA
Source organism: Manis pentadactyla (assembly GCF_030020395.1). NCBI lineage: Eukaryota > Metazoa > Chordata > Mammalia > Pholidota > Manidae > Manis > Manis pentadactyla. The sequence continues at coordinate 105,299,471 of NC_080026.1, read as the reverse complement.
GGCAAAATGCAGTAAGTTGAACAATGAGAAGCTTTATTTAAAAAGTACACACTTGAAGAAAGGGGAGTACGGGCTTAAGGGCTTAGGACTCTGTCTTTTAAGGCTTTCAAGAATGGGACAAAGGGCAAGGTTTGGGGGTTGTTGGGCATAGGTTGACTTGTGGTCTCATGATGTCTCTCTCTGGTGAGAGACATTATGTCACTATCCACAGTCAGTCCTCTAGATAATTCTGTAAGACGAACTTAACACAAGGAATTTATTGATCTGGTTCTTCTCTAACACAGTGGTTTCCCTCAAGCACTGAGAACAAAGCAGTTAAGACTGCTTACCCTGACTTAAGGTAGGGTGGGTTTTTGGCTGGTTACCAACCCAAAGAACATGTTAGGCATCTTAACTCCTAATTCCCTGGTTTTTTAAATGGAATCTTAGCCTTAAGGTGAAGTCCCTCCTGTTCCTATTATACTGTTTATATCTCCGCATTTATCATCATAGGCAGGAAAAGTGAATCATGATGGTTGTCCCATTGTTAGGCAGAAAGACAGATATGAGTGGGCTGAAAAGAGGGTGGGGCTCTTCAAGAACTCAGGGAGTTCATCTCTGAATCTGGCTGACCTTGAGACTTGCTCTAGCTATAATGCAAGTGAGAAAGGGCAGAGACAAGGGACAAGCATCATTATTAATTTTCCCCCAAAATGCCCGGGTTAGTATAAGAACAGAAGAGATTTATCTTTTTTAAAAAAATTATTTTTATTAAGGTATGATTGATATACACGCTTTTGAAGTTTTCACATGAAAAACAATGTGGTTACTACATTTACCCATATTATCAAGTCCCCACCCATACCCCAATGCAGTCACTGTTCATCAGTGTAGTAAGATGCCACAGATCCACTATGTGCCTTCTCTGTGCTACAGTGTTCTCCGCGTGATCCCCCCACACCATGTGTACTAAACATAATACCCCTCAATCCCCTTCTCCTGCCCTCCCACACTCCTCCTCTTTGGTAACCAATAGTTCATTCTTGGAGTCTGTGAGTCTGCTGCTATTTTGTTCCTTCAGTTTTGCTTCATTGTTATACTCCACAAATGAGGGAAATCATTTGGCATTTTTCATTCTCTGCCTGGCTTATTTCACTGAACATAATGTCCTCCAGCTCCATCCATGTGGTTGCAAATGGTAGTATCTGTTTCTTTCTTACTGCTGAATAGAATTCCATTGTGTATATGTACCACATCTTCTTTATCCATTCATTTACTGACAGACACTTAGGTTGCTTCCGTATCTTGGCTATTGTAAAAAGTGCTGAGATAAACATAGGGGTGCATATGTCTTTTTGAATCTGAGAAGTTGTATTCTTTGAGTAAATGCCAAGAAGTGGGATCCCTGGGTCAAATGGTATTTCTATTTTTAGTTTTTTGAGGAACCTCCATATTGCTTTCCACAATGGTAGAACTAGCTTACATTCCCACCAGCAGTGTAGGAGGGTTCCCCTTTCTCCACATCCTTGCCAGCATTTGTTGTTCTTAGTCTTTTCAATGCTGGCCATCCTTACTGGCATGAGGTGATATTTCATTGTGGTTTTAATTTGCATTTCCCTGATGATTAGTGATGAGGAGTATCTTTTCATGTGTCTGTTGGCCATCTGAATTTCTTCTTTGGAGAACTGTCTCTTCATATCCTCTGCCCATTTGTTAATCAGGTTATTTGCTTTTTGGGTGTTGAGGTGTGTAAGTTCTTTATATATTTTGGATGTTAACCCCTTGTCAGATATGTCATTTAAAAATATATTCTCCTATACTGTAGGATTCCTTTTTGTTCTGTTGATGGTGTCCTTTGCTGTACAGAAACTTTTTAGTTTGATGTAGTCCCATGAGTTCATTTTTGCTTTTGTTTCCCTTGCTTGAGGAGATGGGTTCAGGAAAAAGTTGCTCATGCTTATATTCAGGAGATGTTTGCCTATGTTGTCTTCTAAGAGTTTTATGGTTTCATGACTTACATTGAAGTCTTTGATCCATTTCGAGTTTACTTTTGTGTATGGGGTTAAACAATAATCCAGTTTCATTCTCTTGCATGTAGCTGTCCAGTTTTGCCAACACCAGCTGTTGAAGAGGCTGTCATTTCCCCATTGTATATCCATTGCTCCTTTATTGTATATTAACTGACCATATATGATTGGGTTTATATCAGGGCTCTCTAGTCTGTTCCATTGGTCTATGGGTCTGTTCTTGTGCCAGTACCAAATTGTCTTGATTACTGTGGCTTTGTAGTAGAGCTTGAAGTTGGGGAGCATAATGCCCCCAGCTTTATTGTTCCTTCTCAGAATTGCTTTGACTACTCAAGGTCTTTTGTGGTTCCATATGAATTTTAGAACGATTTTCTCTAGTTCACTGAAGAATGCTGTTGGTGTTTTGATAGGAATTGCATTGAACTATAGATTGCTTTGGGCAGGATGGCCATTTTGACAATATTAATTCTTCCTATCCATGAGCATGGGATGTGTTTCCATTTATTGGTATCTTCTTTAATTTCTCTCATGAGTGTCTTGTAGTTTTCAAAGTATATGTCTTTCACTTCCTTGGTTAGGTTTATTCCTAGGTATTTTATTCTTTTTGATGCAATTGTGAATGGAATTGTTTTCCTGATTTCTCTCTCTGTTAGTTCATTGTTAGTGTATAGGAATGCCACAGACTTCTGTGTATTAACTTTGTATCCTGCAACTTTGCTGAATTCAGATATTAGATCTAGTAGTTTAGGGGTGGATTCTTTAGGTTTTTTATGTACAATATCATGTCATCTGCAAACAGGGACAGTTTGACTTCTTCCTTGCCAATCTGGATGCCTTTTGTTTCTTTGTGTTGTCTGATTGCCATGGCCAGGACCTCCAGTAGTATGTTGAATAGAAGTGGGGAGAGTGGGCATCCTTGTCTTGTTCCCCATCTTAAAGGAAAAGCTTTCAGCTTCTCACTGTTCAGTATGATGTTGTCTGTGGGTTTTTCATATATGGCCCTTATTATGTTGAGGTACTTGCCCTCTATACCCATTTTGTTGAAAGTTTTTATCATGAATGGATGTTGAATTTTGTCAAATGCTTTTTCATCATCTGTGGAGATGATAATGTGGATTTTGTCCTTCTTTTTGCTGATGTGGTGGATGATGCTGATGGATTTTCGAATGTTGTACCATCCTTGCATCGCTGGAATAAATCCTACTTGATCATGATGGATGATCTTTTTGATGTATTTTTGAATTCAGTTTGCTAATATTTTGTTGAGTATTTTTGCATCTATGTTCATCAGGGTTATTAGTTGTAAGATAAATTCTAGCTGAAATAAGCAGGTGACAAAAGGCAACAAAGGGCCAGGCAGTTTATTTGAGCGCAATTCCCGGGTGATGTTCCCAGGTCTGGCTATCACAGGCCTGGGAAGTCATACCTGGTCAGGGAGGTGGGGCTTATAAGGGGTTAGGAGGGGGAGGAGTGGGCAAGCTATCCTAGGGGGTATGGAGAGGTATGATTGGCTAAAGGTGACATAACAGACAACTTGAAACTTTTTTCCTTCCAAGAGGGAGGAGGCTGACATCTGGGTCTTAGTTGGCACATCAGAAGGGTGGAATTCAGGAAGAGCTGTCCCCTTTCCATATAAGGCACAGACCTTGGGGTCTGGTCTGTTCTCCTTTTATGGTATCTCTCTGTTCTGTTTGCATTTCCTTGTTTTTCCTTCCTCCAGCCTAACATTAGTCTGTAATTTTCTTTTTTTGTGGTGTCTTTGCCTGGTTTTGGTATTAGAGTGATGCTGGCCTCATAGAATGAGTTTGGAAGTATTCCCTCTTCTTCTACTCTTTGGAAAACTTTAAGGAGGATGAGTATTAGATATTCACTAAATGTTTGATCAAATTCAGCAGTGAAGCCATCTGGTCCAGGGATTTTGTTCTTAGGTAGTTTTTTGATTACCAGTTCGATTTTGTTGCTGGTAATTGGTCTGTTCAGATTTTCTCTTTCTTCCTTGGTCAGCCTTGGAAGGTTATATTTTTCTAGAAAGTTGTCCATTTCTTCTAGGTTATCCAGTTTGTTAGCATATAATTTTTCATAGTATTCTCTAATAATTCTTTGTATTTCTGTGGTGTCTGTAGTGATTTTTCCTTTCTCGTTTTGGATTCTGTTTATCTGTGTAGCCTCTCTTTTTTTCTTGATAAGTCTGGCTATTTTGTTTATTTTCTTGAAGAACCAGCTCTTGTTTTCATTGAGTCTTTCTATTGTTTTATTCTTTTCAATTTTATTTCTGCTCTAGTCTTTATTATGTCCCTCCTTCTACTGACTTTGGGAAGAGGTTTATCTTGAGGCTAAGAAACCACTCCCTGAAGTGGCCAGCCTGAAAAACAAAGGGGTTTTCTGATCCCCCAGCCCCACCCTAGCAACAAGTCCTAGGCAACCAGGTGGACTTCCTCCTTTCCAGGACTTAAAATCCTTGGACACAGTAGCCCAAGGTTTTCCTCTCTTGGAGCCCCACCTAATTAGTAGGAGGTTTTTCTTTTCATGTTTGATTAAAAGCTTTGCTGGTTACTCAGTATTTTCTCTGTTGTCTTCATTCTTCATGCCTCCAAGACACAATCCTGGGAAAAACAGCATCTCAACTGGTGACACCATGTCCCTGCCCTACTTCACTACCTAGCTGAGACTTAAACATATGGCTTCTGAGTTCCAAGACCACTGCTCTGTTTACTGGGTTTTATTATTCCCATATTTCCTAGTCACTGTCCCTCCCACCTCCAGGCCTTCGTATGCCACTGGGGGTGGGCTCCAGTCTGGTGATTGGCTTAAACAAAAGTTTTCTTTGAACTGCCCCATTGTCAACTGATTGATGAAGGTCATAGAAAGTTTCTGCTAAGAGATAATTAGCAAAATGAAAATAGAGATGTGAAAATAAGATTTGGCATTTAATAGTTTAACATTCCTTAAAGAACCATCCTAACAGCTCAAATGTTTGTAGAAAACTTTAGAGGAGAAGGATGTGCATTTGTGTCAATGTTTAACATCTAGCCCAGGGAAATTTTTACTAAACTGAGGCCCTTGAACTTTAAAAGCTCACTGAATGCTTTAAAAAAAATTGTGTAAATGAACCAGTTAGAAACCCACTCAAGATTATTTCCCTTCAACAGTACTTGGAGCAGAATGTCAGTTTATTTTCTGCAGTCAGTTAATTCTGCCTTTATTAAGCAGAATGTTTGATTGCCTTAAGCATCCCCACAGAGAGGCTTTTTTTCTAGAACAAAAAGCCTGCATAGTTTATGTTAATGAAAATCTGCAGGTGGCAAATGACTGTTTTTTGGAATGAAGGCAAATGGCTACTTTGAGACTATTGAGATGCAATAGGGTTTCTGATTTGAGAAAAAGGAAAAACTGCTACAAGAAATAAATTGGTCACCCTGCAGTCCCTTTGTGAACCTTGGGTTCTCTGCCAACCTTTCTCATAGCCCTCATCCAATCCCCTCTCCCTCGCCACTCCCCATTCTCTGTTGTGTTCCTTGAATAAACTGCTGGGAAGGAGGATCCTTTATGTCTGTCAAAGGGCATACTCCCCAAAATTTTCATAAATCATCAATGCATAAATCAATTCAGTGTGAATGTTTCACAGTAGGAAACAAACTCCTTGGAGCTCAGCTTTAATTGTACATGATTGTTGGAACTGAAAGAGATAATCTGGTTCCTTCTACTAATTTCTGGCAAGGAAGATTAAAGGTAGTATGCCCATTTTCTAGATGAGTTACAAGTCTCTATGGATGAGATACATGATAGAGTTGGACTAGAACCTGTTTCCTAGGGCAGTGTTCACTCCACTGAATTCCCTGTACTACTAGCCAGGGTGTATAGAGACAGGCCATCTCTAGCCTGCAAATAGCATCATATTCTGAAACCTCATTTGTATGTCACTTGTTCTGGGGAAGAAGAAATTTCCTCTACCCCTTGAGGTTCTTCTAGATGGTTTAGGAATTAAATTGACATGAGTAACAGGAGAAGAAACCCAAAGTTGAATTAAGAGAATTAGTTAACCAACTTTACAGGGAATCCATAGACATAGATTCCAAAGACAATCAGGGAGAGTGAAGTATATATATCAGCCTGAACCAAGGAGAAAGGGGTAGGGGTCTGAGAGTTCAAAGGAAAAAGGAAGCAATTCATGGGAATATGAAAGAGTAAATTTTGATAAACAAATGTTTGCTATGCCACATAGAAACAATGGAACAGGAATTTTAACAGATTTAGTCACATCCCTTCCTGTCTACCACACCTTGTTTACATTATAGTATAGTTATCTACAGTGATAGCTTTCTTCCTGGAGCAGTTCCTCTCTCTAAATTCTTTTTATGCAGTTGTGGGGTGGGAGAAGTCAAAATTTCTGACTCTTCTGGGTCTGATTCTTTCCAACTCTGAAATAATATGCATGTCACAATAACACACAATCTTGGGGCAGCCTGCTCTTGGTGTCTAAACTTGTTGGAACTCAGACACATTTTTTCCTAGAAATATGATTGTTTGCATGTTGACTGGGTTCTCTGACCAGTTCAAAACCTTGAAATTGTAACCCATATCACTGTTGCAATCCTTGAAGTAGCACAAACTGATGGGAGAACATTTCCTCTGTTCTTGTCCCCACCATGACAAAGAATTGAAGGGCAGAGACACGGTAGTGAAGCAGAGTAAAAGTTTAACTTAAAGTTGCTTAAAGAGAGAAAAAGTACAGGCCATGTCAGTGAGGAGAGGTGCCCTGAAAGGTTGGAGAAAGAAAGATAAAGATTAAAAGGCTACGCACTTAGAAAGTGCAGGTGACCTCAGAGAGTGCACCCTGAAAGTTTGGGGGTTTCCCCTTTTAAGGATTTTTCAGGAATGTGACCACGGGCTGGAGATGCAGACTTGTTAAGTGGTCTTTGAATATTTAAAATTAACACAAGAAATTTACTGCTCTGATTTCTCCCTGAGATAACTGGTGTCTTGGTTTGGGAGCATATCAAACAAGACCACCTGCCCAGCCCTCAAGGTGGGCTGAGTTATTGTCTGTTTGCTAAACAGTAAGTTAAGAATCTTACTTCTTAACTTCCTGCCTTTAGCTATGCTGTTTACGGCTGGGCCTGCATGCTAAATTAGTTGCCTAGGTTGCAAATTATTTGATTAGGCTGAAGGAGAAAAAAACAGCATGTAGGTAAAGTTAAAAATAAGCTGGGCCTGCATAACACAATAAAGACATGGGCTATGCTGAGGTACCCTCCTTTATCTGGGGAATATTCTTACATTCCAGGCCAAGTTGCTCCTGGCTTTTTGAGCTTTAATTGATTAACTCTGAGTCTTTTTAGTGGGCTTTCCTGGCCTTATTCTCTTCCCACCCCATCATATCTATTTTCCTGCCTAACAAAACCACCCTCTAACTCAATTGCTGGGCCTGATGCTGGTACCTAAGCCTTTCTGAAAGCTACTCCTTGAGGTCTTGGGGAACTGCAGATGGGTCAGGATGAAGAGAAAGAGAACGAGGCTGATGGAGGAGACAAGATTGAGCCATCTCTTGGAGGCTTAGTGACTGGCAGAGAAGGGGTCTGTTGGGAGCTTTGGCCTCTGTGGATGGGAGTTTTCAGGTATGAGAATAGTCCAGTAATGGCTGGAAGCTGGAGTGATTTGCTCTCTTGGCTGAAGTGAGACGCCCCCACCCCTACTCACCGCTCTTCCCCCATGGTTCTGAGATAATTCACAGAAGGAGACACCATGCTTCCTCCTAGTAAGGCAGGTGCATGCAAATAATTAGAAAAATGGCAGAAATGTGACCATGTTTGATCTCTGAATTAGAGCAGCATTGCATGCCATCAAAACCCTGAGATCTTAGTTAATTAGGCTCTGAGGAAAAAATTTTTCTCTACCCTTCTTGGTTCTTTAGCTGGTCTAATAATCAAATTACAGATTAACAGAAGAAAAATTTAATTACGTACATGCAGGGACCCACATAAGAGTATGAGACCCTAAGATAAGCTGGGAAATTGAGGCTTATATGCTATCTTGAGCTGAAGAATGGGATAGTGGCCTAGAACTTCGAAGGGGAGGAGAGGATTCACAGGACCGTAAGAGCTGCAGATGTTTGGCAATTGGATGATTGCCCTGCTATACAGATAGGTCATTCAGATAAAAGTAATCTTGGGTAATAGCTCTCCCTCTGAGCCAGGCCAGCTATCAAAATTCTTTTAGGTACGGGGGAAAACCAAGATGGCGGCGTGAGTAGAGCAGCAGAAATCTCCTCCCAAAACCACATATATTTTTGAAAATACAACAAATACAACTAATCCTAAAAGAGAGACCAGAAGACACAGGACAACAGCCAGACCACATCCACACCCGCGAGAACCCAGCGCCTCGTGAAGCGGGTAAGATACAAGCCCCGGCCCGGCGGGACCCGAGTGCCCCTCACCCCAGCTCCTGGTGGGAGGAGAGGAGTCAGAGAGGGGAGGGAGAGGGGGCCCAGGACTGCTAAATACCCAGCCCTAGCCATCTGCACCAGAGTGCAGACAACAGTACGTGCGTGGGGTGCTGGAAACCAGGGAAACAGGACAGTAAGACCTGTGAGTGGGTCCCCGCAGTCGGCGCACCCAGGACAAAGAAAAGCGAGTGCTTTTTGAAAGTCTTAAAGGGACAGGGACCCCACAGCTGAATGGAAGTGCCCGAGGACACTTAGCCCAGCAGCAGGGAATCATGGGGAACTCTGGGCACCCGAACCCCCGCAGTGCAGAGTGGAGGCAGGCCCCTCACCGCAATAAACAGCCTCCCGCCTGTTCCCCCTCTGACGCGGCTCTGCCATATTGGAGAAGCAGCCTGAGGCAGGCCACACCAACAGCAACTGCAATGCTAAACTCCATAGCGGCCGGGCAAGATTAGAAGCCTTGTCTGCACACAGCTGCCCAGCAGAAACCACTAGATGCCACTGTTCTCCCAGGAGAGGAAGGCCAAAAACTGGCAAGAAGGGACTTTCTCTTACCCAGCACATGTGCCAGCTCCCCACAAATATATCTATCACCATGAAAAGGCAGAAGAAATTGATACAGACCAAGATCACAGAGGCAAACCCTGAGAAGGAGATAGACCTAACCAGTATTCCTGAAAAATAATTAAAAATAAAACTCATAACCATGATGGTGGAGCTGCAGAGAAATATGCAAGAGCTAAAGGATGATGTCCGGATGGAGATTACAGAAATGAAACAATCTCTGGAAGGATTTATAAGCAGAATGGATAAGATGCAAGAGGCCATTGATGGAATAGAAACCAGAGAACAGGAACGCAGAGAAGCTGACACAGAGAGAGAGAAAAGGATCTCCAGGAATGAAACAATATTAAGAGAACTGTGTGACCAATCCAAAAGGAACAATATCTGCCTTATAGGGGTACCAGAAGAAGAACAGAGAGAGAAAGGGATAGAAAGTTTATTTGAAGAAATAATTGCTGAAAACTTCCCCAGACTGGGGGAGGAAATAATCGATTAGACCATGGAAGTGTACAGAAAGGACCCAAGGAGGACAACACCAAGATACATAATACTTAAAATGGCAAAGATCAAGGACAAGGACAGAGTTTTAAAGGCAGCTAGAGAGAGGAAAAAGGTCACCTACAAAGGAAAACCCATCAGGCTATCATCAGACTTCTCAACAGAAACAATACAGGCCAGAAGAGAATGGCATGATATATTTAATGCAATGAAAGAGAAGGGCCTTGAACCAAGAATACTGTATCCAGCATGACTATCATTTAAATACAAAGGAGGGATTAAACAATTCCCAGACAAGCAAAAGTTGAGGGAATTTGCCTCCCACAAACCACCTCTACAGGGTATTTTAGAGGGACTGCTCTAGATGGGAGCACTCCAAAGACTAAATAGATGTCACCAGAGAAAATAAAATCACAGCAAAGAAAGCAGACCAACCAAATACTAACTAAAGGCAAAAAATAAAATCAACTACCCACAAAAGCAGTTAAAGGAAGCACAAAAGACCACAGAATGAAACAACCAACATATAAAGAATGGAGGAGGAGGAATAAGAAGGAAGAAAAATAAAGAATGACCAGACAGTGTTTAAAATAGCTCAATAAGCCAGTTAAGTTAGACAGTAAGATACTAAAGAAGCTAACCTTGAACCTTTGGCAACCACGAATCTAAAGCATGCAATGGCAATAAGTACATATCTTTCAATAATCACCCTAAATGTAAATGGACTGAATGCACCAATCAAAAGACACAGAATAATAGAATGGATAAAAAAGCAAGACCCATCTCTATGCTGCTTACAAGAGACTCACCTCAAACCCAAAGACTATAGGAACAAAGAAAGACTGAAGTAACAAAACACAGCAGAATCATAGAACCTAAAAATGGACTAACAGTTACCAAAGGGAAAGGGACTGGGGAGAAGGGGAGGGAAGGGAGGGATAAGGGTGGGGAAAAGAAAGGAGGTATTATGATTAACATGTATAATGTGGGGAGGGGCATGGGGAGGGCTGTGCAATACAGAGAAGACAAGTAGTGATTCTACAGCATCTTACTATGCTGATGGACAGTACTGTAATGGGGTTTGTGGGGGGGGATTTGGTGAATGGGGGACCCTAGTAAACATAATATTCTTCATGTAATTGTAGATTAATGACAACAAAATAAATAAATTAATTTAAAAAATTCTTTTAGATAGTTAAGGGAGAAGTGAAAGTTTTTCTTGAATCTGCTGAGTCTTTATTGCCTTCAGCTCAAAATAATCCACATGCCAAAGTGGCGTATTTTGGTGTCATGTATTCTGCTCTTGTTCAGCTCAAATGTACAGGAAGAATTTTAAAGCACTTCTATCTCAAATCTGCAACTCTCATGATCCTAATAAAGTGAAAGCAAAAGGGAATATTTAAATCAATTTTAAATGTATGAACCTGAGCAGACATATGGAACTATGGATATTTCTTGAGGCACTGCACACTTTCAGAGACTTACAGATTATGGGGGTCAAACCTTACAGTAAACATCTGGAGGGTACCACAAATATGCCATCCCAAATAGTCTCTTGGATTATTTTGAGCTAAAGGCTATTGAGAACCAGCAGGCACAGGAAGAGCCCTTTACTTCCCCCCTCCAACTGCTTAAAAATAGAGTGTAAATTTCTCCTTTTGTAAAGGAAATTTATACTTATAAAGGAAATTTCCATATAAAGATGTCTCCATATCAGTAAGAGAGCTAATCCCAGAGACAACTCTTATCCCCTGAGATACTCTTATCTGCATAATAAGACAACCCTTATTTGCCATACATTTCCTCTCCTCCCTGCCCATAACTTGACTCCCCTGAGGCACCAGAAGCTCAAATTCCCTTTTCCTTCATTTAGACTATTATGGCATATAAACTTCAATCATATGGCTGCTTTCTCGAACCACATTTTTCTTTGTGAACTGCAGTGCATAGGTATGTAATTATAACTGTTTTTTCTTTTATTTTTTTATCAGTTTGATTCATGGCCCCAGACATTGAATCTAAGAGAGTAGAGGGGAAAATAGGCTTGTTCCTTAACCTAATTCTCATTTATTTCCCTCAAAGAGTTTCTGGGTAATGCCTCTTGATATGTTGTCCTCCAGTATTGGACTGACCATTGCATAAATGTTGCATTATCAAGTGAGCAGAGGCTAACAACTGAGGTTACCACAATGGATAAGACAAAAAATCTTGCTCCCAAGGAGCTCCTGGACTACAAGTGGATGATTCTTAATGTTTTCTGGGTCACAGATCCCTGATCAATCCTGTAGGGGTCCATGGACTGCAGATTAAGAACCCTGGTTTAGCAGGAAAGGCAGACAATTAAATTATAGTAGAGGATGTTTGACAAAATAGAAGTCTGCACAAGAATGGTTCTTAACCTCGGTTGTGTTTGGGGGGAGGCATTGTGTATTCTCCTCAGTTCTTGTCCCTGCCGCAACAAAGAATTGATGGGCAGAGACACAGTAGTGAAGCAGAGTAAAAGTTTTAAAGTTACTTAGAGAGAAAGAAGTTCAGGTGACCTCAGAGAGAGAGAGAGGAGTGCCCTGAAAAGTTGGAGAGAAAGAGTTTAAGATTGGGTGACCTCAGAGAGAGGAATGCCCTGAAAGGTTGGGGGTTCCCCTTCTAAGGATTTTTCAGGAATGTGACAAAGGGCTAGGGTGTGGACTTGTTAAGTGGTCTCAAGTATCTTTGATGAGACGTTAAGTTTCTTATCAGTCCTCTAGGTAATTCTGCAAAATTAGCTTATCAATCAAGACTGTCTGCCATTCCTCCAAGGTGGGCAGAGTTATTTGTTTGCTAAAGAGTATGTTAAGAATCTTTCTTCTAAAAAAACTGAAGGAACAAAACAGCAGCAGAATCACAGAAGCCAAGAATGGACTAACAGTTACCAAAGGGAAAGGGACTGGGGAGGATGGGTGGGAAGGGAGGGATAAGGGGGGGAAGAAAGGGGCATTACAGTTAGCATAAGGGTGGGGCACAGGGAGGGATGTGCAACACAGAGAAGACAAGTAGTGACTCTACAGCATCTTACTACGCTGATGGTCAGTGACTGTAATGGGGTTTGTGGGGGGACTTGGTGAAGGGGGGAGCCTAGTAAACATAATGTTCCTCATGTAATTGTAGATTAATGATACCAGAAAAATAAAAAATAAAAAATAAAGAATCTTTCTTCTTAAAATTCCTTTTTTTTTTCAAAATGCAATTTTGGCTTTAAGTTGGGATCTCCCTGTCTTTGTTATGCTGTTTATAGTTGGGCCTTTTAGCAGGCTAGTGTAAATCTTACAATGATCTAATTGACACAATGAAGACATGGGCTGTGCTCAGGTACTTCTCTTTATCTGGGGAATATTCAAATATTCAAGGCCAAGTTGCTCTTGACTTTTTGAGCTTTAACTGATTAACTCATTAACTCTGAGTCTTTTATGGATTTCTAGTTTTAACTGGTTAACTGAGTCCTTTCTAGGGGGTTTTACTGACCTTGTTCTCTTTCCACCCCACTCATATCTATTTTCCTGCTTAACATTTGCACACTGAAACATTGAAGGATCCTTTTAAAAACACCAGTTTCCTTGGTCCCACACCCAGAGTTGATTTAGTTAGTCTGGGTTACTGCCAGGGTATCAAGGGTATTAAAAAGGTACCCAGGGGAAAGATTCTGCAGATCAGTGAGAGCGTGGTTATGTCTATCCCTCCTGTGAGCTGAAGTAGCCCCCAACCCAACCTACCACCATTAGGACCCACAGACATGTAGATGAATAGACTCGAACAATACTCATCACAGGAAAAACTACTAAGAATTAAATTTCAAGGGAGAAGCAAGGCCAGATCTTGGAGAGTCATATTGGAGCTGGTTGGGGAAGCAGTTCAGAACTCCATTTCTGAGTGGAGAGGGAGCACTGGGACACTGTTTTCAGACAGTATTTGGGACATGCTCTTGAGACAGGGGCCATGGGTGTAGTCAGAGTAGGGTGAGGGCCTCTGGAAAAAGCAAGGCAGGATATTTACAGTCAGAGCAATATAACTATGTGCAAGGAAACCCCCTATCAAAACTGTGTTAAACATTAAGCTCTAGAGTCATTCTTCAGTGATATCAGTTGATACTCCTCAGGTAAAGGGAAGTAGCCCATGTTTTTATTATGCTAATTGTTTGTAATCATGTGTAAAATTCATTTTAGCATGCTAAAATGGACTTAATGTCTCATCAAGGACAAACATCCCAAGACAAATTTTAACAAGTCCATATCTTAAGACCTTTATCAGTTCCCCCAAATCCTCAACTGCCTATAAATCCCCTAGACAATGCACCACCCCAGACTCTCTTGCACCAGGAGCTCTGTCCTCTCATTGAATCTCTCAATAAAAGCCTTTCCCTGGCTCTCCTACCTTGGGTGTTTGCTAAGTTCATTCTTCGACTCTGCAAACAAGAACCCCGGCATCACTCTTAGAATGTGTTTGGTGGTTAATTGTGGCTGAGTAGGACTTGTGTGGGTAAAATTGCAATATTTCCAGATCTGTTGCCTGGCCTTAGTGCATCTCCATATCAATAGGTGTTTCCAAGGTGTGGAGAGAAGTACCATCTCCATATCAATAAGTAATTACAAGGGCAAGTGAGAACATATCTGGACCAGAGAGGTTGGGTGGGGCCTTTTCTTCTGTAGCTGGGTCACAAGAGATGTGTGACAACTCCTTGTAAGAAATTAATGGGTTTCTCCCACTTTATTTCTCCCTTTGACTGATTTCAGTTTCAAAGGTACTTTACTCTGGGATTTTCCCCTCCTCTCCCCCACAACGGAGTTAAGGCTAGACATAATCAAACCCCTTAAAAACTTCTAGAAAAATGCTGTCAATAACATCAATCAACACAGGAAAGTCTTAAAGACCATAGCCGGTAGAACTGGGCTAGAGGGAATTAACAGAAATAATAATTCCATCAAAATATTGAGAGCTTATTACACTTTACATGCATTATTTTATTTACTCCTCACAACAAACCCTGGGAAGTAGTGACGGTGATCTCCTTGTATAGATGCAGAAATTATGGTTTAGAAGTATGAAAGCAAACTACTTTATAGAGGCAAAAAAGGATGCCAGTATAGGGGAATCCTGGGAAGGGTGGGAACAGGTCTTATCTTGAAATCTATAAGGGCAGCTTTGTCCTTTGTGAGATTAGTTGTTAACTGCAATATAAAAGGGTGGAGGGATTTTGGAGTACAAAAGGGTGGGGAGATTTCTTAACCCTCTTGTTTTCTTAGGGCTTAGATAAAATTCAGTAATGTTGGAAGACTGAGAAACATATTCAAAGTCAATCAGCCAGTAAGTGGTCCAGCTGGATTCAGACCCAGTCAGACTGATGCAATCTGTTCTGGATATTTTACTAGAACATCAGTTTCTGTAAAAAAAAAAAAAAAGAGAGAGAGACTGAGTGCCATTCATCCAGGAAAAGCCGGTCCAGAGAAGACTTCAGAGAGCAAGGTTCAGACCCAGTTATCCTGTGAGCCTGGATGGAATCACAAGGTTGAATTCTAGTTAAGTAGCTTTAGGATCAGTCTTTGAGAAATCCAACAACCAGAGTCCTAGACTAGGGTCCCAAGCTGGAAGAGTGGGAACCAAGTCCCAGAGCCCCTGTATATGTGTAAGTAGAACAGCCAGGAACTGTCAGGACTCTGAGGTAGAAGCTGTTTCAGCTCTCCTTCCACCATAGATACTCTTCTGGGCTTGTGCAGAAAGCCGGGCAGATATGCAGGCTGCAGAGAGAGGACTGTTCCACTTCCAGCAGCTCCTCAGGTAAGCCTAACAGCTAACTGGCAGAGCAGCTAGGCTGCTTCACATTAATTAGCCATCATTCTCATAGACTCATTAAGCAAGTTCAGTGATCTTTATTGCTTTGTTAACTGAAGGGTAAAATAAAAATGAGGTTTTACACTTGCACAGATTAATAATTAAAAGTTAGAGAGGTAGTTCTGTGCTTTCTAACCTGTGGGGCCTCAGATAAACTTTCTTTAGGACTGCTAATGCCAATTTCCTCTCATTTAATACATATTGATTGAGCACCCACAATGTGCTAGCTACTGAAGCAAGCTGTTCAGTGAACAAAACATAAATATCCTTCCTCCTCTGAAGCTAGTGGAGTAGAGAGATAATGAACACAATAAATAAATTGTGGAGAATAAAACAGATACGTGCTTTAGAAAAAAAAACAGCAAGGTAAGGGGACTTAGAAGTGCTGGGGGTGGTGTTTGCATTTTAGAGTGCTCAGTTGAGAAGTTGCTTTGTAAGCAAAGACTTGAAGTTGAGAGTGAGATTTGGAGAAATAGGGATAAGAGTGTTTTGGACAGAGGTAGGAGCCAGTGCAAAGGCCCTGAGGTAGTAGTGTGCCTGGTGTGTTCAAGGAAGAGCAAAAAGATCTGGCAGGAGCAAAGGAAGTAAGGAAGAACGTGATGGGAGAGGTCAGAGAAATGCTGGGGGTCAGATGGTACAGGGCCTTAGAAGCCTTTATGGGCTTAAGCTTTTACTTTGAAAGAATGGAGCTAGAACATTTGTATTATCATATTACTATGGCTGTTCTTACTTGCCTACTCTTGGGAGAAGAGGTTTGGGTCCTTTTAGAGTCACAGGAGATCCAGGACACCAACCAGGAATAAGAAAAACAAAGTCTGGATGTCAGTCTGGGACAACAGTTAGAGAAATGAAGTCAGAAACAAAGACATCAGGTGATGGCAAAATTGAGGGAAAAAACAAGAGGCCATAATTATAGGACTTGGTTCAACGATCTCCACCTCTGGGAAGCCTTTGCTGAGTCATCTTACAGAGAGAGCTGGGGACCCTGTCTCTGGGATCCTTTAGCACCTTGGGTTTGCCCCTTCAAAGCATTAATCCATTCTGTTTTGTTTGTCTGTTTGTCTGAGAACCTTCCTTTAGAAACTTGGTTTTTGAGGTTAGTGTTCCTGTCTTATTTATTGTTTTTTTCCCATAGTGTAAGATTCAGTTCTAGCATATGAAGGTCCTCAGTGCATGATTAATGAATGAAAGCTCATTATGAATCATAGAGTGCTCACTATGTGCTGGGCTCCATCTATGCATTGTTGGAGTGGAAGAAATTTCCTCTACCCTTCAAGGTTCTTCTACCTGGTCTAAGAATCCAATTGACATGGACAGATTAACAGGAGAAAAAAAAAAACGGTTTAATTAGTGTTTCCAGAACTTAGCAAGAATGGGGGAAATATTAAAATTTATGTTTCTTTGTAAATAATTTGATGGGCAACAAAAGGCCAGGAGGCTGAAATCACCTGTCGGCTGTTGAAAAGGAAAAAGGAGGAGGAATGTGGAATGTGCAAATAAAGGATTATTACTGGATGCACTAACATCCCCTCCTTTGGCCCCTTGGCTCACTAGGAAGCCTGCTCCCAGACTCCGGGACTGCCAGGCTTGATGGCTAACCCTGCTGGTGTTGCAGGCAGGGATGGGAAGTTGTACCAAGAGGGTTTCTCAGAGGAAGTAAGGTTGTTTTCTTTTACTTTTATGTTTTTTGAGGTATAATTTACCTACAATGATATGTGCCAGTCTAAAGTGTTACAGTCCTGTGGATTTTGACACAGAAAGTAAAATTTTGGATTGAGTCTTGGAAGAACAAACAGAAGGCTGAAGGCCAGGAGTACATAGCACATGCAAAGGTGGTTCCGGGGTTCTTGTTTGCAGAGTCGAAGAATGAACTTAACAAAAACCCAAGGTGAGCCAGGGTAGATGCTTTTATTTAGAGATAAAGTGAGAGGACAGAGCTCCTGGCTCACACCAGGAGGGGACAAGAGAGCCCAGGGTAGTATGTTATCTAAGGGATTTATAGGCAGTTGAGGATTTGGGGGAACTGATAAAGGGCTTAGGGTATGGACTTGTTAAAAGTGGCCTTAGGATGTTTGTCCTTGATGAGACATTAAGTCCCTTTCAGCATGCTAAAGTGAATCTTACATGTGATTACAAACAATTAGCATAATAAAAACATGGGCTACTTTCCTTTACCTGGGGAGTATCAACTGATCTCACTGAATAATGACTCTAGAGCTTAATGTTTAACACAGAGTTTTGGTAGGGGGTTGGTTTCCTTGCATGTAGTTATATTTGCTCTGACTGTAAATATCCTGCTTTGCTTTTTCCAGAGGTCCTCACCCTACTCTGACTATACCTACTGTCCCTGTCTCAAAGGCACAGAGACCCAGAAGAGCATTAGGTTCCCTGTGGCAGTAGTTTTTCCCAAAAATAACATGCTCTGGGGTTTGATGGGAAAGAATTTGGTCCAGAGAGACAGGCAAGTCAGAGTACTAGGTGAGTGAGGAAGAAATTCATTAAAGCAAGAATAGCAGGGAATCACAGCTGCCTTGCAGGCAGCAGACAGCAAAGAAGAACAGTGGCAGGAAATAGGCAGGAAAGGAAAGCTCACTGAACTTCTGCTCAGCATAGAGCAGATCTCTTGCCAGTTCCTAAAGCCAGGGTCACCTGGCTTCCAGTGTCTGCTTGATTCTTCATGGTGTGGGAATGTAAGTCTGAGGACAGGAAATCCCAGGGCAGAATACATCTAAAACCAAAATCAGTCAAAGGGAGAAATAAAGTTTAAAACCCATTTATTGCTTACAAACTGCAGTCCAGGCCGTTTCTCTCTCCAGCTCCAGCAGAAGCCAACCAGGCCTCCCTCTTCACCTCTCAGGTTCAGATAAGCCCTGGGTTGCTCTGGTAATTACCCATTGATATGGAGATGAACCTCTCCCTACCCCCTGAGGAATGCCTATTGATATGCAGATGAACCAAATCCATACTTCTCTCCACCCCTGAGGATGCACTAAAGCCAGGCAAGATATTCTGGAAATATTATAATTTTACCCACAGGGAACTAAGTCCTACTATCCCAGGATTTGGGGGAGCCACAGAGCACTGGATGGAGTGAGATTATGTTCTGGAAACTTCTCAAAGCAAAGAAATGAGATTTTCAGACAGGCTACTAAAGAGTATGATCATACAGCTGCAGTCCTGTGTGGGTCATCCAAGTAACAGGAATTTGCAAACTCAAATCAGAGCTCTCAGTAGCTCCTCCCTATTTATATGAAGTAGACAGAGACAGAGTGAAGACTTGTGCTTAAGTCTGGAGAACAGAATGAAATAGCAAAGTAGCAAAGACACTTACAACTAGAAGAGCGCAGAGACAAAATGTAATGTTGAGCAGTTAGAAGTCTTTATTTAAAGAAAAAAGGTATACACTCGAAGAAAGGGGAGTGTGTGCAACCCCAGAGAGAAGGTACCCTTAAGAATTTAGGGTTTGGGGTTTTTTAGGGCTTTTTGGGTAGGAGTCAGCATAAGGCTTGATGTATACAGGTGATTCATTGTTCCCTTGAAGTTTTGTCTTAAGAATAGGGTTATTCTGTTCATCTGGGTCTCAGCATTCTTTATCCACATAGGCTTATTTACACTTCAGAGGTCTATCTCTTCCGTGGTTACAAAATTAGTTGATTAAGGGGCTGGAAGAAGAGGAAGAACAGCATATAGATTAAGTTAAGGAATAAGCTGGATTTTTCCCGCAGGCTAAGTAGATTTTACAATGGCATAATCTAATTGGTACAATGAAGACATGAGCTACCCTCTACTTTTCTTTATCTGGGGAATATCTGAATAACATTCTAACTTGCTCCTGGCCTTTGAATATTCAACGAATTAACTCTTTAACTCTGTAAGTCCTTTCTGGCTCTCTGGTTTTATCTGGTTAACATTTTGAGTCCCATTTAGTGGGCTCCACTGGCTTTATTCTCCCTCTTCCCACTCATATGTTGTCTTTTAGTCTAACATGACCAATAGACAAATCTGGGGAAAGTCTGTGGATGTACATGCCAGAGAGAAGGAACTAGTCTACAGTGCAGTTTTGTTGCTATTTTTGTATGTAAAAACCTCAACTCCCAATAGCAAGACCTCTGTCTTTTGCTTTCTCTTTGGAGTTCTTTAATTCCTTCCATTCATCTTTACTTAGGCCCAGTACTAGTCCATGTCCAAACAACTGCAGGTGATGTTGCTTACCTTCCATTAATCCAAGTTTCTGCATTAACCCCTACACATCCAGGCAATTCTGACAGTGCAGTTATTTATTCTAGAGGATATGGAGATATCTGTATATTGGCTGCATTTGGGATCTCTGTTTATAAGCTGTGAATAAGGACACCATCCTAGAGTTTTGAGAAGGGACAAGGCATTCATAATGTAGATCTATCAATCCCCAAATAGAGGATATCCCAAACACAATGAGAGCTGAGAAACCAATTGACCATGTTCAGTAATTCAATACATATGAGTGCTGTCTACCTACTTGCATGCCCCCACTTCCTTGCAATCTTTACTCAGATGAAATTTCCCCTTGAAGTCTTTTCTGGCCATGCTATTTAAGATCCCCTCTCCATCCCCCAATTTCCTATGGACCCTTCTTCTTGTTAGCTTTCTTCTTAGCATCCATCATGATCTAGCAGAAATATACCTATTTTACATCTTTATCTTATTCATTGTCTTCACCACTAAAATTTAAGCTCCAAGAAGGAAGGTGTCTTTGTTTACCACTGTTTCTGCAGTATAGAGATCATAGCAAGATCTTAAAAATATTTGGTGAATGAATGAATTATGCTAGGTTCTGCTAGGAACACAGAAGCTTTGAAATCAAGACAGATTATCTAATGGTGGACACAGACCCATAACCCAAATAACATTAGAAGAAAATTAATGAAAAATGAATGAATGGTGGCAGAAAGTTCAACATTAATGAAAGAAACCCAAATAGCCTGCTGTAAGCTAATTAACTGTCTTAGAAATTTGACAACCCAACTAAATTCCTGAACATTTCTTTAAACGGCATAGATAATTTAGCTGCCTCCTTTTTAAAAGAGGGCATAATTACAGATACATAGACTTCAGAAAGGTAAAGGACTTACAGGTCCTATTTGCCTATTTTTAGAAAAATCCTACTCTTTGCATATCCAAAGAAAGGAACTTTTGTGACACTCAAAACAGGAGATTTAAACTTCAAGATACAGGTAACTATAATTCTGAATGTTATGATCTTACATTGGGAAGTGGTGTGCAGATTTCACTGACATGTGAGACCTTCACACATTCTATTTTCCAGTTCTTTTATCCTTGACTGAACTCTGATTTCTTAATAATTAGTTGAATTTGATTTCTTCTCTGCCTGAATTTTCACAAAATACTCCATTGGGTGTGAACATTGTGGCAAGTTTTATTTAGTGTTTTTTAAAAGTTTTCATTTATTAGAAAGATTCAGTTAAATCTATTTTTCCTAAGGTAAAATAGAATTTAAGAGAAACATAGGAATCTTTCTAAAGGTTTTTTTCATGCTAAGGGCTTTAAAAGGTAATGTTCACGAATAATTATTATCTTTCACCTCTAGGATTTAGGTTGGATAGAGACTTACTTATTGATCTGCCCCTAAATGTCAAATCAGACATCCCTGTGCTACAATTTGGTAAAGACTCCGTAAATGATCAACTCTGTCTTTTCCTCCACTGAACTTGTCAGTGACTTTTCAAATGTAGCTCGGGATTCTCAAAGTTGTCCACATGGATTCTGAGGGACCCTGCAAACTACGGGGCCCCTGTAGCACTGATGTTTCCATCATCAAGCATTTATGCTTATGTTTCTGGTAAGGATTAACAAATACTCATGATGTTTAATGAAAAAAAAATAAGTTCACTCATTCATTCAACACCTCTTTTCTTGAGTACTTACTAAATTTTAGGCATAATGTCAGGTGAGGGATTATTGTAGTGAACAAAACTGACGTAGACCAAATAACCATGGAATTTACATTCTAGTGAGGGCAAAGATAACAAACAGGCAAATAAGCAAATGAGCAACATTATTTTCAGTGTATGTGGAATCCTCTACACAAAATAAAACAGCATAATGTGATAGAGAGTGACAGGGTGGGGAGGGAGTAGAGAATGGGTGCTTAGGGATGGTCTCTCTGAGGAGGTGACATGTGAGGTGAGACTTTGATGACAGGAATAAATTAGTCCAGAAAGATGAGCTGAGAAGATGAATAGTCTCTCTCAGCATTCCATGGCTGGCAAATTGCCATCAGTTATCCAACTGAAAGGGCAAGCTCCCAGATTCTATTTCAGCCAATTGGGACCCAGATCCTACCTCAGCCATTCGGGACCCGGATCCTATTTCACCCAATCGGAGCTTGGTCTCTCTGCTCTCCAGTCAGCAAGGAGCTCACCCACCACCCTTAGACCCTGCCAATTGACCAGAGCCACGACCTATCACCCCACCAACTACCCCTAGATCCAGCCAATCAGCCAGAGCCACGACCATCACCCCACCAACTGCCCTAGAACCCCATAAAACCTTTGTGGTATTGAAACTCGCTTTCTTTCTCTGGCATCTTGCCACTGCATTGGTGTAGATGAGAGATTGAGCTCGAGCTAGCTCGAATAAAGGCTCTTTGCTTTTGCATCAGTGTTGGCTCCTTGGTGGTCTTCTGGGATTTGTGACTTTGGGCACAAAATTTGGGGGCTCGCCCGGGATCCCAGAGACCCCCCAGGACTCCTGACCCGGAGGGCCCTGTGCCAGCTGGTGAGTGCACTCAGTTATCTGTCCTTGTCTACCTGTGTTTCATTCTGTCTTTATCTGTGTCTCACTGTTTTTGTTTGCGAACAAGCCTGTATAAGCCTGTAGGAGCTCCAATCTGTAACTGGGTCGGCATTGACTTAGGCAGATGCGCTGGTGGGTCACCAACCAGGGGTCTTGGGAGACATCCCTTGCCCCCGTCTGGAGTACAAGGTCCTCATCTGTGAGGAAAGTCGGCTGCCGCTGCAGTCCGACAAGCCCTCAGCTTACTTTCAGTTTTGCATCCACGGCCGTGGCAGATTCTTCTCTGTAGGTGCCTGTTTGTTGTTTCTCGTGTTTGTCTTAGTCTTGTTGACAGAAGAAATGGGACAGACGCAGATGACCCCCTTGTCTCTCATGACAGACCATTTTTCTCAGACGTTAGGGAGACAGCTCACAATTTGAGCATGGACATCAGGAAGGGAAAATTTCATGTTTTCTGCACCTCTGAGAGGCCGTCCTTTAACGTTGGCTGGCTGCCGGAGGGAACATTTAATCCAACCACTCTCTTACAGGTTAAAGATATTAGGGGAAGAGCTAACAATCTCAGTGTGGAAGTCCAGAAGGGTCAGTGGCAGACTTTTTGTTCTAGTGAGTAGCCAGTTTTCAATGTCGGATGGCTGCCAGAGAGAACCTTATCATTATGTCTCAGTCTGTATGTTTGTGTGTCTAAGTGTGTAAATGAAAATATCTTTCTACCTCTGGATGGTATTAATGAAATTGATTTAAAGACAAGCGCTTGTGAAAATTGGGCATTCCAAAACTTCCAGAAAATCTGATAAAAAATGTTAAGCATTAATGCTAATTTGGGGTTGGCTGAGGCGCGCATGTCCTTGTAGTTATCAGCTGCCTACGTTTACCTAAGGTCATTTAAGTCGATGTTATCTGCTAAATCTTTTAAGAATAAAATGCTTAAAGGCTTGGCTTTGTCTAATATTCAGTAAAGGTCTTGTAAATAATCTAGCATAGTTGTTACGAATGAGTGAACTAAATGAGTGTGGCAAGTGAACACCTTTTTAATTGTGTGTTACAGTGTGTATACCTACCTGCAGCCTGAGAATCTTTGTAGTAACCTAAAATCTTAAAGTTTTGCTAAGTTGATATACTTTATGTTTAGTGAGAGATTGTGTTGTAAAGCTCATAGTTACAGAAATTATAAAATGTTCATAAGTTTGTCAATCTAAAGAATGCTAGTGTAACAGTTTACAATAGCCTGCTTCTCAGTGTTCACTAGAAATTAAGGTACCTAATGGTTTTAAGTAAATATGGAAAACATTTCTGCATGCTAAAGAATGTGTCTTTTGATAATAGAAAGTAACTTTGTTCTAAAGTACAGCTGTTTATTTAGAGGGAGAACTCTAAATATAAGAAGGTTGTAGAAAGTTTTGGAAGAATTTAATATGGTCATGCTATATAAAATTAAAGCAAATGAGTCTCGGTATCAAGTACACAGCAAAATTAGAATTTTGTTTTCAGTTAAAAAGACAGTTTTCTTAAACTGTTAGTCTGCTCTTAATGATCAAAGATTGCAAAAGGATTTCTAATTATTTTATCAAAGAAGTTTCTCATGCTTAAAGTCTCAATGAGTTGTCTGAGTATTTAAGAAAATGACATCTTAATATTAAAAAAACTAAAAGCTAAAGTTTGCTAACAACTGTGTAAACTTCTTTATTTGCCTTTGAGGTATTTTGTCATTCTGGTTAAATGGATAAGTATTGCTTCATAGCAACCTATAATACTATTTAAGCAAGTGCCAAATAAACTTTCTTCTGACAACTTCCCAAAATCAAATTCAAAAAGGTACTTTTACCTCTAGTTAACTCTGATATTTTCCAGAGGGCCCCTGGAACATGTCAGAGGAATTTTTTTCTCATTGGAGAAAGTATTTGACTAATTTGGCTTATTTATCTGATATATACTTACCTGCTTAATTACCTGGAAAGCACTGTCAAAGGGAATGATGCTAAACTTTGTTACTGAATGTTTTTTTGTTACAGAAATATCCGAATTTCCTTATGTCTACTGTCTTGCAGTAAGCTCTCATCAGATCTTTAACCATTGTCATTTGTAAGTCTTTTGCCATTTATAGTCACTGTTTTATTACTCCTACACTAGTAAAGAATTAGATTTCAGCAGAACAGGTATTGGTTACATAGGATTAAGTGAACTAAGGAAGATGGTTTTGTGACTTTTTGTTTCAGATGTTGCTGATAAAGTGTTTTAAGCTTTTTCTCTTAAGCTGACAACAATTTCATGAATAACAATACCTTTATAAGCAGAATTGAAACATTTATCTTTCTCTCTCCCTGACCCCTCAAGAATTTAAAAGTTTTCAGTATTTTTATGTTTCATGGCAGTATGTTTATTTGCATAAGTTCAATAAGAACCTGCATTCCTTGTAAGAGGACCAATTAAAAACACAAGTTATACTACCAAGGCTTTGACTGGAATGTCATACCTGAGAGACACGTGCATAAACTCAGATATGAACAACTTTAAGGAACTAAGGTTGACTTTATAAAGCCAACAAAGCCCCTTGGAAGAACTGGCCTGGTACCTTGCTTACAGGGTTCCCAGCAGCCTTACCAGGTGAGTAAGGAAGGTCACTTCTTGGCAGGTTCAGGAACCTGAAGATGTCTTGGGGACCTCGAGAAGAGTGGAATTCACCCAAATCTACAAGTACTGCAGGCAAAACCTGATGGCAAGTCTGGCTTGGCTGTCTGGCCTCAAGAGGCCTTTAAAAGTTCAATTTGAAATTCCTTACAAAAAGTTCCAGCAAGGCACATTTAAAAGAGCCTATGTAATCAATTGTTCTTCTTGCTGCACTTATGCAAATAATCAAGGCAACTGTTAATTGTTTTCTTAATCTGGCTAATTCTAATAAAAATAAGGGTGATTTTAGAGAAAAGTGTTCTTTCAATAATGCTGTCTTATCTATACTAAATCCTAATATCCAGAATTCTAGTTTCCCCATAATACCTGACTATGATTCTCAGAGTCTTCATATTTCTAGTTCTCTTATTCAGCCATGCATTCTTAATCTCATCAAGTTTGTCCTTCCAGAATAGAAAATCCAACTCCAGATGTTGCTACTTAACCTAATAACACAATTTGTTTTATCTTGCCTAGAAGCCACAAAACTGCAAATAGTAATAGAAATGAAACCCAGAATAGAAGCGCCAACTTTCTGAGGCCCTCTCAACTGACCAGTGATGGAGACCTAGCTGCACCCTTTACTGCGCCCCCTTCTCAGCACGAAGCAGCCAGAGTGGTCATCGCCCCTTTTCCCTAGCAGCAGCTAGGGTCTCTATCTGTAGAGGGGAGAATGAGACAGGGACCATAGGCTTAGACAGAATAAGGTGAGAGCCTCTGAAAGGGGCAGGGCAGGATATTTGCAATCAGAGCAACGTTAACTACATGCTGGAAAACCCCCCCTACTAAAACTATGTTGAACATTAAGCTCTAGAATCATTCTTCAGTGAGATCAGTTAATGTTCCCCAGATAAAGAAGAGTAGCACATGTTTTATTATGCTAATCATTTATAATCCTGTATAAGATTCACTTTAGCATACTAAAAGGCCCAGGCCTATGTGCTGTCTTTCCTCCTTCAGATCTGACTAGGTAATTTTGCAAGCTGAGCAATTGACTTAGCATGCAGACCCAGCTGTAGACGGCATAGTAAAAGGCAGGATTCTTTAGCAAATAGACAATATGTCAGCCCACATTAGAGGCTGGGCATGCGGTCTTTTGATGTGTGCCCGAACCAAGGCGCCAGTGTCCCAGAGAGAAATCAAGGCAGGAAATTATCTTTAATATTCAAGGACTCCTTGCCATCCTACTCCTTTTACTAACCATTGGGTCCTGTATCATCAACAGGCTGGTCCAGATTGTCAGAGACCACGTGGGGGCCGTCCAACTGATAGTCCTCCATGCTCAATACAAGCCCCTAGTAATCTTGTTACTCCTGCTTACCTTTAGACCATGTATCCTCAATAAACTGATAACTTTAATTAAAGATAGAATTAATACAGTCCAGCTAATGGTGCTAAGACAATAGTATCAGCCTTTATCTCCTTACAACAGCAAAACCTTATTAGAGCCATGATTGGGTCCCTTCTTAGGATCCAGAGAAAGGGGGAAATGAAAGGGCAAACTCCCAGATTCTATTTCAGCCAATTGGGACCCGGATCCTACCTCAGCCAATCGGGACCCGGATCCCATTTCACCCAATCGGAGCTTGGTCTCTCTCCTCTCCAGTCAGCAAGGAGCTCACCCACCACCCTTAGACCCTGCCAATTGACCAGAGCCACGACCTGTCACCCCACCAACTACCCCAAGATCCAGCCAATCAGCCAGAGCCATGATCATCACCCCACCAACTGCCCTAGAACCCCATAAAACCTTTGTGGTATTGAAACTCGCTTTCTTTCTCTGGCATCTTGCCACTGCATTGGTGTAGATGAGAGATTGAGCTCGAGCTAGCTCGAATAAAGGCTCTTTGCTTTTGCATCAGTGTTGGCTCCTTTGTGGTCTTCTGGGATTCACGACTTTGGGCACAACACAACCTTATTTTCACTCTTCCCCACATGGACTTGCTGCTCTAGCTGTGTATGTACTAAGGGTGACAGCCCAGACTTCACGCCTCCATGGAGATGACATATTTTTCATCAGCCCCAAATCACCTTTGTCAAATCACCCAAATGTCTGATTCTTCTGGCCCACAGATCCTATTATTTCTTAAATGATAAAGTAAAAGTGATGAGAGGAACATTTTATGGCTTTGTAATCTGGGGAAAACTGCTCGCTCATTCTACACACCTTCATCCTGCAGGGAAGAGAGTAGAGTGTTGCGTGAGAAGAACTTTGTCAAAGGTGTGAACATGAGCATGAGCTTCTGGAGTGCACCGTCCAGCTGACTGTGGTCCCAATCTGTGAACTGACAGACATTTGGTTCATTGTGCTGACACATTTGAAATCTGATTAGACCCTGTAGGAAGATTCCTCTGCTTATTTCCAGGAGACATCTGGCAGCAGAAACGTGAAACTGTGTGTTGGGGGAGGGAGGAATATTCCTGAACCTGTCACCCAGATCTTAAAGCAACACTGTTGCTGAATTTTGGGAGTCTTCCATGGCAGGCTTCTGCTTCTAAGCCTGTGGGTGCTCTAATTCTGGAATGCTCAACCCTTTCCAATCTACCCCTGCAAACAGTGCCCATCATTCAAAGCCATGTCTTCCCTGATGCCTTTCCCAGTGACTCTGGCTTCTCTGAGCCCTGCTGTACTCAGCATATTACTCTGAGTCTCTGATTCAGTTCATCTATACCCTTATAAAACTCTTCTCCCAGAGATTAGGATGATAAGCCACTGGCCCAAGAATTTAACTCTCCTCCATCCACAGGAGATTCAAAAGGAAAAGGAAAGAGACAGGTCTGGTTCCCTACTTGGTACAGTTCTTTGGTGACCACAGAGAGAGGCTTTCTCAGTTTGGATGAAATTGGTCTTTCTAGTGCAAGGCTACTCTTTTCAGTGTAGAAGGTTCTCAAACTTCAGGGGGCAGAAGAATCACCCAGGAGGCTTGCTACAAATGCAGATATCTAGGGATCAGCCCCAGAGATCCTTGTTCAATAAATCTGATGGGGCCCAGGAATCTGCATTTTTAACCAGTGCCCTCAGGTCACTGGAATGTTGCTTATCTGTGGACATTTTGAGAAATACTTGCATCATGGAAAGTAGGGGACCATTACCACCTCTGCCTTCTTCCATGTGTGACAGGGCACTCTATTTTTTTTTTTTTTATTGAAGGGTAGTTGACAACAGTATTGCATTACATTAGTTTCAGGTGTACAACACAGTGATTCAACATTTATATACATGATAATTCTAGGTACCAGGTATCACCATACCAAGTTGTTAACAATATTTTGACTATATTCCTTATGCTATACATTACTTCCCGGTTACTTATTTATTTTACAATTGGAAGTGTGTTTATATATATATATATATATATATATATATTGTGAGGGCATCTCTCATATTTATTGATCAAATAGTTGTTAACCACAATAAATTTCTGTATAGGGGGGTCAATACTCAATGCACAATCATTAATCCACCCCAAGCCTAATTTTCGTCAGTCTCCAATCTTCTGATGCATAACAAATTCTTACATGGAGTACAAATTCTTACATAGTGAATAAGTTACATGGTGAACAGAGGGCACTCTATTTTAAGATGGTATCCTAACATTCTCACTTGTCCAACAGACATTTAAGCCAAGCACCATTCTGGGCATAGGGAACAGAGCTATAACAATGTTTGGGACATACGTCTATTAAAAAGTTATCTATCATTTATCTGGAATTTAGCCGGGCACTCTGCATTTTATCTGGCGATGCCAGGTGGCGGGGGTAGAAGGAGTTGTTGCAGGGTGGGTTCTCTTGCAAGCAGACTCTGAGGTGAATTTAGTGTTCAGGGTGTTTATTAGGAAGCACCCTTGAGATCAGTACATGTGGAAGGAGGAGAAGGAAGCTGGGCTGAGACAGGAAAACTGATATGTGGGCCCAAAAGCCCAATAGCCCAACCAACTATGTCGCCAGGCAGCTGCGTCTGGGCAGGTGTCTCCCTGCTCACTAGTTGAAGCGTGAGGAGAAACCTCACCCTATACAGGGGATGGCTCTTGACTGGGCAAGAAAGAATTCTTGAGCAGGTCAGAAGAGTGTAGGTAAAGAAGGAATTTATTAAAGCAAGAGCACCAGGGAATGGCAGCTGCCTTGCAGGCAGCAGAGAACAGATAACTGCAGAGGGAAAGTTCTCAGCCTAGGGCAAATTCCCTTGCCAACTCCTGAAACCAGGGTCACCTGGCATCCTGTGTCCACTTGGATCAGCACAGCATGGAGACTAGTCCCAACCACTCCAGGATTTTGGGGAGCCATGGAGCACAGGATGGAGTGAGGTTGTGTTCTGAGAACTTTCCAAAGAAAGGAGATTTTCCGGCAGGCTACTAACAGCAGAAAGCACAGCAGCAGTTCCACTCAGGTCACCCAGGTGATGGAAACATGCAGGCCCAAACCTGTACCCCTTCCTACTTAGCAGGAGTAATACAGAGATGGAGTGAAGACTTGGAAATAAAGTGAAATAGCAAAACGACAAACCACAATAATTTGAGCAGTGAGAAAGCTTTATTTAAGGCAAAAAGGTGCACAGAGAAAGGAGAGTGTGGGCTACCTCAGAGAGGAGGGGTGCTGAGAGTTTGGGGATTCTGTCTTTTAAGGCTTTCAAGAATCGGGCAAAGGTCAGAGGGGGTTTGTTGGGCATAGGCTTGATTTGTGGTCTCAAGGTGCTTATCTGGTGAGATACCATGTCTCCTCTGTTATCAGTTTTCCCTCTAATTCTGCTAAATAAACCCAACACAAGGGATTTATTTATCCTGTTCTTCTCCAAGATAGTGGTTACTCTCAACTAGTGGAGACATATCAGTTAAGACTTCCTGCCCTTGCCTTAAGATAGGCTGTTGGGCTATTGTCTGATTACCAGAGAATATGTTAGGAATCTTACTTCTCAACTCTCTGCTTCTTAAAATGGAATCTTATCCTTAAGATGGGGTCCCTCCTCTTCTTACTATACTGTTTATATCTCAGCATTTTTCACTATAGGCAGAAAAAGTTAATCAAGGTGCTTGTCCCATATCCCTGCCCTACCTCACCTATAGGCAACCAAATGCATCCAAGTTGTCCCACATTGTACTGAAATGGCTGAGACTTTCTATCCCTGCTTCCTTCCATCACTGGGTGTAAGCTCCCCAGAAGGGGATGACCTTAGGCAAGACAGCTCTCTGTAGCCGAGTTTGACTTCCCAGAAGGGACTGACAGCACTCCCAAGCAGAAAGACAGGTCCATCCATGAAGGGGAACCTGGGGATTTACTATTCCAGGGTCCACTTAAGACTGAGATCTAGCAATGAGCCCAGTGGTTCCAGCCATTAAAATGTGAACATGAAAAAGTAGCGTGATCTTACTTTATACTTGAAAGATTGTAATATCTGGATTTGACAGTTAAATTTGGAAGTAAGGGGAAGCCTCTGGCTTATAGTCATATATTATCATTGGCTTTTTTGAGCTGGTTCACACTATATTTTTGTATACAAACTTTTAAACTCCCACAGCTCAGAAAATAGAATTCTGAGAAGTGAATGAGTGATTCATAGTTAGATCTCTCAAGATTTGAGGAACAGAGCTGATGAACAGCTGGGATCAGTGGCTAATCATGGGGTGATGAACCCCTTTAATTCCTATAATCCACATGAGTACTTAAGTTTGGCCAGTTTACCCAACAGGGCCTCAGGGTCACCATGTCTTCCATTCTCCATTCATTCATTTATCCAACTAGTACTAATTGACCTTGTCCCTAGAAATAAGGGATCTTATTCCTCACATAGCAGAATTTCTGAGAACTTTCTAGTCAAACCATTAGAGTGAAGATGGAGAAGTTTTTCTTGTTACTGAAAATGTTTAGTTTTTTTACTTTTCTCATATTTTCCAGTGTCTTATTTATTTTTCCTTGAGACAGGCATCAAAGCCTCTCTTTCCTTTACATCAATAATTTATTTAAAAAACACTGGTTCCATAGCAACTTCAAAGGTTAACAGCTTGTGTAGGCCAAAGGAATCTTCAGAAAATTGTTTATGATAGAATCACCATGTCTGCCAAGAAAAAAAAAAGCTGTTAAAACATTTAAAAGCTTAAAATTATGAGAGAATAAACACACTCACACAGAGTTGGCTGATGGTGTAATGTGAGATTTTCTGCATCCTAATATCTTTTTCTTGAGCTACATACAGTAAAATGCACAAATCTTAGTGTAAAGCTCAATTAATTTTGACATATGCATACATTCATGTAAACCATCACCCAGATTCTAGCATTTTATTACAGTGTTGAAATGGGGTGGAATTCCCTGAGAGAGCTAGGTATACACCATGCCAGGACAAGTGAGAAGAGAGAAAAGGAGTGGGCCCCTTGAAATAGAATAAGAATTTTTGGCTTCAAAGTTTCAAGGTGGGGGCCTCTTGGCTCACAGAGCTGGAGTTACTTGTCTTTGTCAGTTGTTAAGGAAATGCTTAAGTTTGATTGTCATACCTAGGAATATATAGAGGAGGAATAACGGCTCAGAGGAAAATGATACTTCAGAGAGCAAAGGTAGAACAGAAAGCGGAGAGGAATGGGGATGAAAATGTACCACCTGGATTTCCTACTGTGAAGGGCAAAAATTGCCTAGTTGGCCCCAACCTCTCCCCTGCAGATTCACTACCACCATTGTATTGAGCCATGCTTTCCAGGGCGGCTCTCTCCAATGGCTGAGCATGGCAGGCACTAAGGAGAGCCCATTCTATCGAGAGGAGTATGACTGTGTCGAGGACTCCACGTCAGCTTGCCTGAGACTCTTCCTTCCTTTCCAACTTTAAAAATTAAGTAGTCTATCTTCTTATTGAGTTGTAAGAGTTCTTTATATGTTCTGGATACAAATCCTTAGTACTATGTATGTATTGTGAATATTTTCTCATGTTACATGGCTCAGTCAAGCCATTTCTCTTTTTAATGGTATATTTGAAAGAGTAGAAGTTTATAATTTTAATTTGTAAAGTGAAATTTATAAATTTTCTTTTGTATTTTGTGCTTTTGTGCCCAATATAAGAAATCTTTCCCATGGACAGCAATATGGAGGTTCCTCAAAAAAATGAAAATAGAAACACCATTTGATCCTGGAATTTCACTCCTAGGAATTTAACAACAAAGCAAAACTGAAGGAACAAAATAACAGCAGACTCACAGACTCTAAGAAAGAACTAGTGGTTACCAAAGGGAAGGGGTAGGTGAGAGTGGGTAGGGAGGGAGGGAGAAGGGAATTAAGAGGCATTATGATTAGAACAGATAATGTAGGGGGGTCATGGGGAAGGCAGTATAGCACAGAGAAAATAAGTAGTGACTTTTTAGCATCTTACTACGCTGATGGACAGTGACTGTAATGGGGTGTGTGTGTGTGGGACTTGATGATATGTGTGAACGTAGTAACCACAATGTTGCTCATGTGAAACCTTCATAAGATTGTGTATCAATGATACCTTAATAAAAAAAAAAGAAATCTTTCCCTACCCCCGGGTCACAAATTTTTTCTCCTGTATTTTCTTCTATGTTTTATATCTTTAAGTATTATGTTTAAGTTTATGATTAATTTTAAATAAATTTTTATGTATGATGTAAATAGTTAAGGTTTATTTTTTTCATATGGATTTTTAGTTGTTCTAGCACCATTTGTTGAAAAGTATTCTTTCCCACTGAATTAACTTGGTAGCTTTATAAAAAATTAATTGACCATACATATGTGGGCTTACTTCAGAACCTTCTACTTTTTAACTTTTTTATTGAAATATCACTGATGTACAATTTTATATTAGTTTCAAGTATGCAAAACAGTGGTTCAACAATTACGCATATTATTAACTCCTCACCCCCACTAGTGCAGTTAACTGTCAACATAGGAAGATGTCACAGAATTATTGACTATATTCTCCATGCTGTACTGTTATCCCCATGACCAACTTATATTATGATTGAGAAGTTTTGTACCCTTTTATCCCCCTTACCCTTTCCACAGTGGTAACCACAAGTCACTTCTCAGTGTCTGAGTCTACTGCTATTTTGTTCATTTTGTTTTGTTTTGTTTTTATATTCCACAAATAAGTGAAATCATACAGTATTTGTCTTTTTCCACCTGGCTTATTTCACTAAGCATAATACCCTCTAGATTCATCCATATTGTTTCAAATGGTAGGATTTCTTTTTTTATGGCTGAATAATATTCCATTGTATATATGCACCACATCTTTTTTATCCATTCATCTATTGATGGATACTTAGGTTGCCTCCATATCTTCGCTATTGTAAATTATGCAGCAATAAACATAGGGGTGCATATATCTTTTTCA
Source organism: Manis pentadactyla (assembly GCF_030020395.1). Lineage (NCBI taxonomy): Eukaryota > Metazoa > Chordata > Mammalia > Pholidota > Manidae > Manis > Manis pentadactyla. The sequence goes on along the minus strand of NC_080026.1, from coordinate 105,266,305 downwards.
ATCAGGGATTTTGTTTTCTTCAGGTGAATTCCTAGGAGTGGAATTACTGAGTTGAATGATATTTCTATTTTTAGTTTTTTGAGGAATCTCCATACTTCTTTCCACAGTGGCTACACAAATTTATATTCCCACCAACAGTGTAGGAGGGTTCCCTTTTCTCCACATCCTCACCAACATTTGTTATTTCTTGTCTTTTGGACAAGTGGTGTGAGATGATACCTCATTGTGGTTTCGATTTGCATTTCCCTGATGATTAACAGTGTGAAGCATCTTTTCCTGTGCCTGTTGGCCATTTGTATTCTTTCTTTGGAAAAATTTCTGTTAAGTCCTCTGCCCACTTTTTTATTGAGTTGTTATTATTTTTGGTGTTGAGGAGTATGAGTTCTTTATGTATTTTGGATGTTAACCCCTTATTGGATAAATTGTTTATCAATATATTCTTCCATACTATAGGTTGCCTTTTTGTTCTGCTGATAGTGTCTGTCTTTTGCTGTATAGAAGCTTTTTAGTTTGATGTAGTCCATTTGTTCATTTTTATTTTGTTTCCCTTTCCCAAGGACATGTGTACAGCAAAAAATTGCTCATGCTGCATTCAAGAGATTTTTGCATTTTCTTCTAAGAGTTTTATGGTTTCATGTCTTACATTTTGGTCTTTGATCCATTTCAGGTTTACTTTTGTGTATGGACACGGTAATCCAGTTTCATTCTTTTGCATGTTACCTCTCCAGTTTTCCTCACAGCAGTTATTGAAGAGGCTGTCTTTTTCCCATTGTATATTGATGGCTCCTTTATCATATATTGATTGACCATATATACATGCATTTATATCTGGGCTCTTTATGCTGCTCCATTGATCTATGGGTCTGTTCCTGTGCCATTAACACACTGTTTTAATTACTGTAGCTTTGTAGTAGAGCTTGAAGCCAGGGAGCATAATGTGCCCAGCTTTGTTCTTCTTTCTCAGGATTGCTTTGGCTATTTGAGGTCTTTTGTGGTGCCATATGAATTTTAGGATTATTTGCTCTAGTTCATTGGAACAGGCTATTGGTATTCTGATAGGGATTGTATTGACTCTGTGAATTGCTTTAGGCAGGATGGTCATTTTAATGTTTCCTATCCATGAGCATGGGATAGATTTCCATTTATTTGTGTCTTTAAAATTTTCTCATGAGTGTCTTACAGTTTTCAGAGTACAGGCCTTTTCCCCCCTAGTTAGGTTTATTTCTATTTTATTCTTTTTGATGCAACTGTAAATGGAATTGTTTTCCTGATTTCTCTTTCTGCTAGTTCACTGTTAGTATATAGAAACAGATTTCTGTGTATTAACTTTGTATCCTGCAACTCTGCAAGATTAGTTCTAACAGTTTTTGGTGGAGTCTTTAGGGTTTTCTTTGTATATCATGTATTCTGCAAATAGTGAGAGTTTAACATCTTTCTTACCAATTTGGATGCCTTTTATCTCTTTTTCTTGTCTTATTGCCATGCCTAGGACCTGCGCTATTATGTTGAATAAAAGTGGTGAGAGTAGACATCCTCATCTTGTTCCTGATCTTAGAGGAAAAGCTTTCAGCTTTTTGTCATTCAGTATGATGTTAGCTGTGGGTTTTTCATATATGGCCTTCATTATGTTGAAGTGCATATGCTCAACACCCATTTTGTTGAGAGTTTTTATAATGAATGTATATTGAATTTTGTCAATGCTTTTTCAGCATCTATTGGAATTATCATGTGGTTTTTATCCTTCTTTTTGTTAATGTGTTGTATGATATTGATTGATTTATGAATATTGTACCATCCTTGCATCTCTGGAATAAATCCCACTTGGTTGTGATGGATGATATTTTTTATGTATTTTTGAATTCAGTTTGGTAATATTTTGTTGGGGATTTTTGCATCTATGTTCATCAGAGATATTGGTCTAAAAGCTTCTTTTTCTGGTAGTGTTTTTGTTTGGTTTTGATATTAGAGTGATGTTGTCCTCATAGAAAGAGTTTGGAAGTATTCTCTCCTTTTTTGCCTTTTGGAATACTTTAAGAAGGATGGGTATTAGCTCTCTTTAAATGTTTGGTAGAATTCAGCTGTGAAGCTATCGGACAGGACATTCTTCTACTCTTTTCCACTAAGCTGTAAGTCAATTCTTACACCAAATACTACTTTTTTTTTAGCAGATTTTTCCAGTTCTACTGAGAAATAATTGACATGTATATCACTATATAAGTTTAAGGTAAACAGTATGATGGTTTGATGTACATATATTGTGAAATGATTGCCACTGTAGGTTTAGGTCACATCCATTTGTTGTGTATAGATAAAACAAAAAGAAAAGAAAAAAAATTCTCCTTATGATAACTCTTAGGATCTAGTCTGTTAACATACAGCAATGTTAATTATAGTCATCATGTTATACATTACAGCCCTAGTACTTTTTTATCTTATATTGGAAGTTTGTACTTTTGATCACTTTCATCCAATTCTCCCCCTCCTCCTCAGACCTCTGGTAACCACAAATCTCTTTTTCTGAGTTTCTTGCTTTTACTTTTTAAGATTCCACATATAAGTGAGATCATATAGTATTTGTCTTTTTCTGATTTATTTCACTTGGTATAATTCCTTCATGGTCCATCCATGGTGCTGTAAACAGTAGAATTTCCTCATTTTTTATGGCTGAATAATATTTCATTGTGTGTGTGTATATATATATATACTGCAACTTCTTTATCCATTCATCTAGTGATAGACACTTAGGTTGTTTCCATGTCTTGGCTATTGTAAATAAAACTATTATGAATATGGGAGTACAGATATCATTTTGGGTTAGTGTTTTCCTTTTCTTTGGATACATTCCCAGGAATAGAATTGCTGGATCACATGGTAATTCTATTTTGAATTTTTTGAGGATCCTTCATACTGTTTTCCATAGTGGCTATACCAATTTATAGTCTCACCAGCAGTACACAAGGGTTCCCTTTTCTCCATGAGCTCACTAGCATCTATTATTCTTGCCTTTTTGATGAGAAATAATTGACATGTTTCACTATATAAGTGTATATTATAGTAAGTCTTAAAATTAGGTACTGTAAGTCCTCTAACTTTGTTTTTCTCTTTAAGAATGGTTTGGTTCTTCTAGGTTCTTTGCATCTCCATATAAGTTTTTAAAATAGTTTATCAATTTCTACAGTAAAGTTTAATGGCATTTTGATTGGAATGAGTCTGTAGTTCAATTTGGGGAGAAATGACATCTTAACAATATTGTATCTTGTGAAGTAATAGAAAAAAAATATATATATATATATAGGTCTCTGTCTATGGTTTCTGGCACAAAGCTCCTAAAACCCTTGTATTTTCTTAAGTGATAAGAACATAGGAGCATCTTTTGCTCTAATATTTGGCCTTTAATTCTGACATAGAGCTTCTAAAACCCTTGGAATTTCCTGGGTGATGGGAGTGTGTTTGTTCTAATGAGGGGACTCTTGGTGGATTCCTGGATAGCTCCACAATTGTGGCTGGTGAATAGAAAGTCACAATTAGAAGCTTGAAATTCTCAGCTCTGAAAAGAGGAAAGGAAGTGGAGATTGAATTAATGATCAATCATACTTTTGTGATACAGCTTCCATAAAAATTCCCAAAGTACAGAGTTTGGAGAACTTCTGGGCTGGTGAACACACCCATGTGCTGGGATGGTGGCGTACCCCAACTCCACAGGGATAGAAGCTCCTGAGCTTGGGACACTTCCAGAACTTGCCCTCTGTATTTCTTCATCTGGCTGTTCATCTATATTCTTTATCATATCTTTTATTGTATAGTAAACTGGTAAATATAATAAGTGATTTCCTGAGTTCTGTAACCTATTCTAGCAAATTATCAAACCTGTGGAGGGTGGCCATGGAAACCCTGATTTATAGCTGTTTGGCCAGAAGTACTGGTGACAAACTGGGACTTGTGGTTGACATCTGAAGTGGAGACAGTCTTGTGGAACTGAGCCCTTAAGTTATGGGATCCAGGTAGATGGTATCAGAACTGAATTGTGCCATAGGACATCCAGCTGGTATTGGAGAATTGGTGGGTGTGGGAATAAACCCACATATCCAGTGTCTGAAGTGCTATGAGTGTGAGAGCAAAGGAGAAACAAAGAATTTTTCTTAAGTCTGTGGTTCAATCTGGGGAGAATCGACATCTTAACAAGATTTAGTCTTCCAGTACATGAACATGGTATATCTCTCTATTTTGGTTTACAGGTTTAAATAAAAATTTTATTTCATTAGTTATGTCTTTTTCAGGGGTTCCCAATGATCTATATTCTTAATGTTCTTTGTCTTCCATGTCAATCACTTTCTTTGTTAGTCTTTTACTTCTTTTTTTAATTCATTTTTATTTTATTGTTTGTTTTCCTGCCTCTTCTTAATACACTTTATTAAAATTTCATTTGAGTCTTTCCTTCTTTGTGTACTTGTAATTAATCCTTCATTCCTAAGATGACTGTTCTTTCTTTCCTGAGTTCAATAAATTGATCTGTCTGCCATCTGTCTAATGCTTTGTCGTTTCTCTTCTTGGATTTTGTCCTTCTGATTTATGGTGGTTTTTAATGTTTTCAAATTTTGAAAATGTGTTTGAAGATATTAATTCCACTTAAAATTTCATGTTTTGTGGTTGCTTTGTGGTTGTTTTTGGTAAGAATTTTCTCCAGCTAAGGTGCTTTGATTCTCATTGTTTTTCTTCTCCTTAGAGTAGCTTTGTATGGATGTATGATGCTTCATTTCATTTGAGTTAGAATAATTGCCATTCCTAGTTCAAGGTCACCCTCTTCTGTCAATATACTGAAGTACAGTTCCTTTAGTGTCTGGTTTTGTTTTTTAAGTTGGGGGGTGGATAATTTTTTTAATGTTCTTTATATTATTTACCCATTCCAGTTTCATATTCTCCTATTCTGATTTTACTGAAGTTATCTTCTTTAATTTCCTTGAAGATTTTAGACATTCATTTTAAAGTTATTTTCAGATTCTTCTTTTATCTCTATTACTTTGAGGTGTAAATCTCTCCTTTTCACTCCTTTTCATTGTCCTAAGTGTGTTTTTTAACTTTTCCTGGAAAGCTGATGTTGTGTGGGAAGTATCTCCTATACTTCCCTTGTTTGTGAAGTAGTTTCTTAGCTTCCTTAGCCTTAGTCTCATGGGTTGACCAGACTCAAGCCATGGCATAGGTTTGCAGCTCAGCTCAGAGCTCCCCATTTCTGGAGTGACAATTCTCCACAATTTATGTGGTACAGAGACCAGAAGGGGACTCTGCTAAGGACATTGGTCATGAGCAAGTAGTGTATTTCTGCCACAATCTCAGATGCACGCATGGAACTATATTTGCTAGCTGTTCTTGGGTGGGAAGCCACTTAGGTTTCTATTATGGAAGATGCATCCAGGCCTTTCCGAGAAGGTATTTAACTCCATCCCTGCTTGCCAGGCTCCAGTCCTGCCTTTGGTCCCTTGGCTTTATACTTTGCTTATTGTTTAAGTTTTTCTCTCTGCTTCAAGCTACTGAAGTTTTTCCTCTTGTATTTTGACAGAAGTACATAAGTATATAGTTCAATATCTTATCTCTCATTCTTATGGATCGGAGCACAGTGTAGCTCCATGCAGAGGGGGTTCCCAGCTCTGGGCAAATTCACTGTAGATTCAGTGAGACCGAATAATGATAGTGGAACATTGTGGGTAAAAAGGGGCTTATACCAAGCTTTATTCTCCTGGTGGTCACCCAGCTGTCTACAAATAGCAGGCCATCTCTGGCCCCAGCTCCAGCCTCTGCTCAGGCACTGCCTCCGCTCCAAGCTCTGCTTCCCAGGCACTGCCTCCTCTTGTGGCTTTCCAGTCTCCGTTCCCTCCTACTCCTCCCTGGCACCTCTCTCCTGCTTCCCTCTGCCCTTAACATTGGGCAGAACTCTTCTTAGAGCTACCCATTGTAATATCTCATTGCCAACAGGTATGCAAGCATGCGCCTGTGCAGTAGGCTAAGAATTACCTCATCGCATGTATACAGTGGGTGAGATTAGGATCAGGTGAGAATCCTGGCCATGGAATTTCCATTTTCCCTACAACAGAAAAGAGGACTCTGAGTGGTATTTTGAGACCTTTATCCAGAGGTTTTCATGCCTTTTAAAGAGTAAGAATGACAGGATGTATCTGGGCTCAAAAAAAAAATATCCATTGATCAGTAATGCTGAAATCTTACTTGAGGAAGAAATCTGAAAAGTAGGAAAAATTTAAGCTTGATGCACAAAGATGTCCATGATTAGTTTTGATTATAGAGCTCTGGATATATTACAAGTATTTCCCAATAATAGATAAATGTTTCATAAATATATCCACTCAATGTAATATTGTACAGGTACTAAAAATAATTTACAACAAATCTATAATATAAAAATACTTGTTATAATGCAAGAGAGAAAATTTTCCTTAGCCATTTTTTGTTGTTTTATGCAAGTGTTCTTTAAAAAAATGCATAGGCAGATAAAAAGAAGAATGGAAAGAAACTATACCAAACTATTAAAAATGGCTGTCTCTTGGTGATTTTTCCTTTTATTTTCTGTATTTCTAAACTGTCATGTTATATGCATAAATTATTTTTATAATAGAAAATCTTTTAAATGAATATGTTGTCAAAAAGCTGGATGACAGAAGAATGAAATTTTAAATAGGTATGCTTTCTGTGATTATAGAAAATGGATTGGCATACCGTAAAATGACTGATTATAAAAGATGGCTCTGATAGGCCACAAACATTTAAGGTTCAAATCCTTGCTTTCTCCATTCCTCTCTGTGCCCCTCCTGTGCCCCCTTCCTGCTTTCCTTCTTTCTCCTCTTTATTTTTCAAACATATAGGGGATGAGAGAACAAGAAGATATTTAATTGGTGGGTGCCACCTTATTAAGGCTGTCATGGAACACAGACACACAAACATATTATTCACTGTCTATCTGACATTCAGAATTAACTAGGCATCAAGTGTGTTTATTTGCTAAATCTGGGCCCCTGACCTATGGCCCTGGTTTGGAAGTGAATCTCCTTTAAGACAGCTGCCACCAGGAGGCAGGCGGGCACCGTGTTCCCTCTAGGTGCCGGCTCTGGGCATCCACGGAGCTCCCTCTCCTAACCATTGCCACCCCGACCCCACCTCAACCATGACTTTCCCTGCTCACTCCTAATCTTGCTTTATTAAAATAGCTAAACTCAGGAAACATTTAAAACCGTTTCTAAATGTGAAAAGAGCCCATAATATAACATGCATCCTGCCTTCCTAATTAACTGCAGTCCCAAATTAATTCTTTCTTCCTTTAAAAACCCGAATTTTGCTTGAACGCTCCCATCACTCACCCCCTGGCTGGGACGCATTCCCTCCTGCCCTCTATACACCGGCTCCCTTTCTCCCCACAGGCCTTCCTCAGCTCATCACCATGGTTACATGGGACCTGTTTCTGCAGTGCCCTCTTCCGGAGCCTGCTTACGAGGTAATTTCCCCAGTGAATTCCAACTCCTCTCAGTAATCTCTGCTTTTATCCTCCTCTAGGAAGAAAAAAATCTGGGGGAGAAAGAAAGAGAGATACAGAAAAAGAGAGAGAGAAAGAACAGCATCCCAGCATCTCAGATACCATATTTCTTTCTATCTGTAACCTGGAGAGTTTCTCCATCTAACACTACGTCTTCTTTTTATTTCCCCTTTTTAGGAGGAACAGCTACTCCTGAATCTAGGCCTCCTACTCAGGTGTCAACCTCAATCTACATTTAATGCTTAAAGTTTTCCTAAGCATTTGCCTGTCGGTTTGCTTGGTGTTTGGTAACCTGAGATTCCGTGAGTTAGATGATTTTCTACGCTCCTCAAGGGCTACAGGATAACCCCAAATTATGCAAATGCTCATTCAAAGGGAGAGGCAGAATTATGTTAGTGTCTTCTATAATTCTATTGAAACTATGATTCATAGGGTCCATTCTCAAAGAAGACTTGCATCAAATGATCACAGTGAAGCAACACCTTTTCTTAATGTCACGAAAGGGCTGTTCCCTACACATCACTTATATTCCCATGACCTTGCCTACCCACTCCCTTGCACAGCTGCTTCTGGGCCTCTTTCTTCCCAAATACGGATTTGGACCCTCTCCTTCAGCCTAGTCTGTGAGTTTTCTTTGTGTTTTTCTTCTTCCACTTCTGTTTCATGATAGTCCCCAAAACAGTACCCTGTTCAGAGGACCATGGGAAAGAAAGAAACTGAGTAGAAAAAAGGTAGAAAAAACCTTCTTTAACTTACAGGGCCAGGGGAAGAGCTGGGAACACTTACATATTTGAAAACAAAATTGGTCATAATTTCTTTGAGGCATCTGAGCATCTTCCTATGTCGATTGGGACAACTAGCAATAACTCTGAGTGGTTCTGGTACTCAGCCCTACACATGAGGCTCAGTGAGTCTTGCTGTGTTCATCAAGGGCAGTACGATTCAGTCATCTCTGGCTGCACCAAAGGAGAAGGGCAGGCAATGAAGCAGGCTCACTCCTGTGTGCACCACCCTTGCCATACTCACCATCGCCTGAGAACACTGACCTTCTGGAGAGGAGGAGAGAGGGCAGATCTTCTGGGAAGGTGAGAGCAAAGAGTTTATGTTATCCCACTTTGTTGTGGAGGTGGTGGACACTAGACAATGCAATGGTAAATCTGTTGAGGCATGCAGGGGAGGATGGGCGGTTGTTTCAGGCTGAATTTAGTTAACTGTTTATCTTGGCAGTCATTAGGAGTTCTGCTCTGGTCTGCAGCTTTCTGTGATCCAAACTGCTATTCTGACTGTTCCTCTTGGGATGACCAGGCTTGGTGGATTGATCCAATTTCTCAGGAGACAAGCCAATGGATTGACTTCAGGGAAGGACATTGCCTTCAAGAGTGACAGATTTGGGGTACTGCTTTACCATTGATTTTGAACTACCGAAGCAGGATGCTATTCACATGGTTTCCTTTTCCTCTGGCCCCTGCTGCTTTCCTCATCTGGTTGAAGCAAGACCTTGGCAAAGCTTACTCAGCAAAACTTGAATTGTTAGTATAGTTCTTAAACGTCTGTTCTTGGAATTTCCAGAATAGCCTCACTGGCCACTCTCTGGGGAGGAAATCTCCTTCCCCAAACCTTCTTTCCTACTTTAGACATACCTTTTCTAGGGAATACCATTGTGGTCCTGGTCTCCTGAAGCACAGATGTCCACAGCAGCGGCCACATGGTCGCTTGGACCACCAGCTGGGGCAGTCTGCTTCCACTGCTCTCTCCTGGCTGCAGTGGGCTTGTTCTGCCTATTAACTATCAGGTTATGTCCCCTCCATAGCAGGTGCCAACTCCTCTTATTGTTAAGGAGTATGGCAGCTTCCAGGTAGAGGTTACATGCCTGGGTGAGTGATTCTGGCATCCATCACAATGCATAATGGGTTATTTCTGGGAAGGGCCCTGAAATATGGCCAGAAAATGTCTGAGCTCATCAACTATGCCCTGTATTTCATTCGATTTGTTGTCAAATGATGATATTTCTGACCTTGCCCCCTCATATTGTGATAGTTCCTATTTGGAGACCTCTAAACATAAAGCTGCTTGCTGTAGCATAATAATAATAATTGTTCATCTGCAGCAGCATCCTTGAAGTGGTGGCTGAGCATTGCAGAAATCTCAAGTACCAGCATCAGGTTTGACCCTTTAAGCGGAAAGTAAAGGGGAGATGACTTGGTGAGATGCTGATAGAGGTGAAATTGGGCAACCTGGAGACAAAGGAGACTAGGTTCAGATATCCCAATGTGCCGGGTTATTAGGGACCCATAGCACATGCCAAATTTCCTTACATAATGCAGATCTCCTCAGAGTCTTGGGCTGGCCCTGCTGGCCCTTCCCAGTGCCAGTGCAGCCTGTCAGTGCAGTACCTGGGAGGTCCTTTTTGGAGGATCCACCTACCACGTAGCCTTTCTTCTTTCCTTTGAAGAGGCTTTAAACAGATACGTGTACTTAGAAGTGGTCTGCGCTTTGCCCCTACACCAGTGTAAATACGGTAAACATGAAAATCTGGCTCACATCATTGATGACTGTGGGACATATTGGCCTCATATTGCCCTGAGGACAGGGGGGCAGCACAATCCTTCTCAAACCAACAGTGACATCCCAGAAGATCAAGGAACTAGGACTGTTTTCAGACAGACTGGACTTGAATCCTGGCTTTGCTATCTATTAGCTACATATCGTGGGTGGACTTCTGAACCTCTCTGAACTTTAATTCCTTCTTTAGAAAATAGTGATAAATAATAGCATTGTTGCAAGAGTTGAATGACTAAATACATTTAAAATATTCAGCATGCATGCTGCACATAGTAAGTGTTCAATAATGGTAGGTATTATTATCGTTTTCAATCATTAATGATGTCTTCAGCCTGTTAAATGTAAGTATGCAGGCCATGTAAAGATGGGAATGTGTCTGAGCTGGCATTTATTAAAGTAAATGGAGCAGTGCCTTTTAGGAAATATAGAAAAGGGGTACATTCTTCAAGCTTTGTGGTGAAAATAAGTACACATATGGCTATTTAGTGAGAGGGAGGGGAAGGGGTTTTTTAATTTGGTATTTCAAAAGAGTATCTGTGCTTGTTCACACTCCATTCAGAGAACAAGTCCTCTTTACTAAACCTTTGTGAATTCTGTGCTAAAAATATTCCATTCCCATTTGGTGCAGTGAAATGTCATATCCATGAAACACCAACATGCCAAATGCTGCTTGCAGATCCTCAACCCAGCAAGTCAACAGGAAATTGTGATCATCCTCAGTATGTTCATACTGTTCATCTCAATAGATTATTCTGGAGAATTATCTCTGGCTTAATTGTTATCTTAGAGCTATCTTAGAATTATAAAAATAAAGAACTCATGTACTCCAACCAACTCATTTTAAAGAAAGGAAATTGTGGCCAGGGAGTAAAAGTGACTTCTCAAGGTCACAAAACTATAAAGGTGGTGGTATTGGGCTGAGATCTCCAAACTTCCAAGCTATTTTTTTTTCCCGTTATAACAGAGAGCTACAGAATTTTTAGAGCTGAAAGGACCTTTAGGATGACCTGATCAGTTCCAATACCTTCTTGAGAAAATTGAGGCCAAAAGAAACTCAGATGTCTTTCCCTGGGTAATATTTAAAGCTAGCATTCCAGAGCTTCTGGCCAACTTCTGGCCAACTTCTGGCCAAGCTTGGTGCTTTTGACACGCCAGTAGTCAGTCCAATGTGGGTATTTAGAGCAGGGAGTGGGCTTGTGATGGGCTAACATCAGAATTACCTAAGGGACATTTAAAAATAAAAATCCATGGGTCCCATTCTTTGGAAGTTCAGTTTCAGTGTGACTGAAGTGGGGTCCTAGGAACCTGTATAGTTTGCTTTCTGGGTGATTTTGGGGGACAACCAGATAGAGGAGCCATTATTAACAGAAGTCAGTGTTTCATGTTCTACTCTTTGCTGAGGTTGACCAAGGGTAATTTCTGGCTAATGACTAGATAGCTGTGGAAAACATAAGTCAGGAAAAGTCCTGGGCCACTAAGGAGTCCCTAAGATTTAAATCTTCAAAGCCAACCTCAAGGTGACTAGGGCGGGAAAGAGCTGCCCCTGCCAGATGGAGATTGACCTATGGAAGCACATTCAGTAGAACAGAAAGTGATCTAGGAACCCCTGGTCTCATCTCCCAGGTATGGTGGCAGCTAAACCAGAACTGGCAGCTCAACTTCCCTTGGGAAAACATCAAAACAAAGGATATCCGTTTAAATATTTTAAAACAATATTTGAGAGAACACCATTAAAAAGGGTATATAGGAATTGTAACAGTGAATCATCATTAATAATAGACAAAGATGGAAGATTACATTTTGTCGAGTTTTGCAAAGTAAGAGTTGGAAAGGCTCTTGGAAACCTTTCAGTGAAGGGATTCTAGACACATTTGAGGGTGTGGCCTCTCCCTGGTAACGCTGGCTCTCTAAGTGGAGATGCTCAGTAGAGACCACACACCCTGCAAATGACTTTTGTTATTTTGCCTGTTCAGCATCCTTTCCTTTTTTAAAATAGCACTACAGTTTTACCTTAGGGAGTTACCCTAACCTCACTCTCATTCCACGAGGTTCTCATTCATGGCACATGACCCAAGCTTGGCCAATCAGAGCCTTCGATCCTTAGCCCAAGTAATTGCTTCAGGGGCACTGGGCCAATCAGCATCAGCTCCGGGTGTTTGTTAAAACTACTGTCTTTCTGCTGAGCAATCCTAAAGTGGCAAGATGTTGGACCAGCTGGTGGGTATTTCTCCACCACAAAAGGAGAGACTGACTTTGAAATCAGTCAACATGGAGGAAAACAGAGCCAAGAGTCATAGAAAGACAGATTTATGAAAATATCATCTGAGTATCTGGTCCAGGTATTTCTGAAGCTAGATGCATTTTTATGTTGGAACTAGTTTATTTGGATTTCAGCAGTTTACAACCGAAGAATCCTGACCACTGTGTCTCCTCAAGGATCAGAACCTGGGGTGGAAAAAATAGTGGTGGGTATTTGGGAAAACCCCACATAGAATTATGGCACACCCATTGAGAATGGACAGGGTTTGGAGATGGGAAATGGGAGTATGCTTCTCACCAGACCACTTCTACTTGAGGATGACTTACGCTAGTTTAGGAGACTTGGCCAAAGTAACACAGCTATGATATGGTAAGCCCCTTCGGAGCTTGATCCTGTCTTCTTTTAGGAAAAAAATTAATTTAAAAAAAGTAAAAATACACATCACTCAATATGACTGACAGAGGCAGTGTTGTAGAATTGCTTCATTTTATCATTTAGGGATATCTGGCTTTTAGTGATATAAAAGCCAGACAGAAAGTTGAGCTAGTTTTCTTACAGTGTTCCCTCCACTGATGAAAATATTGACCACATTTTAATAAAGCAGGCTTTATTCAAACAGCTTATTTTCCCAAAGTCCTTCAGTGTTCCTCAGTAAAAATGCCTGCATGTGACAGTCCATGACTCATGGAGGTATTCCATGCTGGAGCTGGGGAATGCTGCTGGGGTGGTCTGGCCATCCACCTGTTCCTCTCTTGCTGGGCTCAGCTGCCTCTGATGGGAAGATCACCTGTGTTTTTGTGCGACCTCTTCTTCTAGAAGTGCACAGACAACCTCGGCTCTCAGAGAAGGATGTGAAGGTGCTTAGGAGTCTTCTGCCTAAACTGATCAATAATTACAGCTCCCATACAACACGCATCACTTTTGCAGTATGACCCAACTTAGAGTTGTCATATGCAGGCTCCCAGGTCAGACTTGCTGGCTGTGTGTATGTGGGCAAGTTATTAATCTCTTCAATAAAATGGAGGTATTATTAGTAATACCTCCTGGAAGAGTTGGAAGGCTTATATTAAATCTACAAACCCACTCTATAATGGTCATTACAGTATTCACATTTTATAGACAAGATTAACATTCCCAAGGTTGCAGAGCAAGGTCATAGGAGTAAAATCACAATCATTCGGCTATTATCCATCAGTAGCACATGTTATGAAGGCTTAAAGACAAAATATATATTCAAAATTCAGAACTTTGTAAACTGTCAGATAAATACCCCACTCAAGAACCTGGAGGGCCCTCAGTAGCCTCAGGCTATTAATTGGAATTTATACCGATGGACACAAGGGGTGGCTGCTCATAGAATATCCACATTGAAATGCAAACCCAGGTCTGCTGGAGTACAAAACACATGATGTTAATCACTATGTCCACTGCCCCAAAGAGAGAAATATTGTGGGTACAGCAGAATAGACTTACAGGCAAAAAGTGAGGAAACATGGGTCATTTTTCACTTCTCCTTTAGATCCCTATAGAAGTTGCTTTTTAAAAAATTTTTTGCACACTGCCTTTTAGAAATAAGTCCCGGTGGCATGTAAATCCTTTAAGAATAGGGACAACTTGTTCATTTTTGTTTCCTTCATATCATCTAAAATTGTGTCAGGGGTAGGCATTTACTCATGAAATAAATTGTGAGATTTACTCAGGAAATAAATTGTGTGTGAGGGACATAGTAGGTATTCAATAAACATCTTCAACGAAATTGAGCTTGTTGTGCCCATGGGTGTAAATCCCAATCAATGACCTGAGGCTACTGGGGACACTCCAGGTTCCTGAGTGTCTGTCACATTTTTAATATATATATATATATATACACACACATTTATATATATATTATATATATATTTATATATTTTTTATAGTATATATATTTTTAATATATATTTTGTCTTTAAGCATTTCATAGCATGGTGTCACTGATGGATACTATCCAAATGAATTCTGACTTTGCTTCTTAACTCACTATACAACTGTGAGCAAGGATGGAATGACAGTACAGATAAAGCACTTGGTAAATCATGACTGGCTCATAGTAGGTGCTTAATAAATGCCACCTATTATAATTAAGTTAAAATGTTAAAGAATATTTCCTATATTGAAGAATTTTTTAGAATCATTAACTATATGTGGGTAGACAGGGTCAAAGGAATGAAGGACAAAAGACAACTGTCTTGGGTTCTGGCCCTTTCTAGACTGATTTCTGGGACACAGTTTTGCTGGGAAGTATTGTTAAAAGCTTCAGCTAGGGAATATGCCTCCCCCTGGGACATCTCTGAGTGGTACTGACCATGGATGTGGATCTGTCTCTGGGAATAAAACTTATAAGAAGCATCAACTTTCTGAAGGTGTTAGTATCAAACTTCCTGCTCATTGGGATCTTCACGTATTAACTGTAAATCAGTTACCAAACTTCAGTTTTGTAGACCAGGATTTATTCAACGAATAAATTGTGTGTCTTTCCTCTTCCAGCCCACTCTGATTATTCCTGGGAAGCAGGTCGGCATGTGCAGGCCAATTGTTTTGGGGGTAACCTATGGCCAGAATTCTTCATGGGGCTAGGAATTCACTGTAGGGGATGTGGCTGCTTCTCAGATAAGAAAACAGGAAGGCTGAGCTGCCAGGCTTAGAGCTATTTCATTTGCACCAGCTTTATGGACTTTCTGCAAAGTAAGACTGTTCTAGAGGACAGAAGGTGGGGTGGGATAGAAGAATCACAGATGCATAAGACACAGTCAGGGCTGTGTAACCTGGTGGGAGAGAGAGATATGTCAACAATTAACCATAATACAAGGCTGCATGATGAGCCTTGTTCATGGTAAAAACCATGGGCTGAACAAGCCAGAGAAGGAAGAAATCCACATCTAAACTGGTTGGATGAGAGTAAGATTTCAAACGGTAGAAGAGTGGAGAAGGGGTGTTATTGGTGGTTGGAGGAGCCTGGGCACAGAAGCATGTAAGTGCTCAGATGAACAGGGATTGGCAAATTGTGAGGGTGACAAGCATGGATGAAATGGAGGATACTGGAGTAGGTGGAGAAGCCGGGCTAGATTTTAAACTCCACCTTTGGGACTTTATAGGGCCATTGTAGGTCTTCCTAGTCCTGTGGTATCCCTGGATGCCCCAATGCTCTTGATAGCAATCATATTAAAATGCTTCTACAACCCAGATTAAGATTGACATGTAACTTTAAGAGTTGAACTGACTGAGCTGAACTATCATTGACTAGTTCAGTGTATATACAGATGTGGTCCTAGGACCTGTGCCAGCCCAGGAAGAGTTTGACATCATTTTGGAATGACAAAAGTACAGACCTTGAGAGGCAACACTGAAAACTTTTATAGCCATTTAAAATTGCCTCAATAACCAAGCATGTGATCATTTTTCTAGTTATTCATTTTTAATCTACCTTTCAAATGGGTCCACAATACAAATGGGCATACATTGGTCTAAAATACATTGGAATTTTTAAAATTTCCATGGTCTAAATTCTTTTAAACATTGGAAAAATTTTAAAACTTGAGGAAAACCTCTGATCTGGTTGAAATAATACTTTCTAAAGAAATTCGACTTCAGAGATGACAAAGGAGTCGGTGAAATTGAAGATAAATAAATAGATATTATACTTTGAATAGCAGAGAAAAAAGGATTGAAATATTTAGTACTCACCATTGTAACTACATTGTAGTACATTGTGCCTAACTATTCTGACCTAAAGGACCAGGGTTGCTTATCCCCCTGTTCTGTCTCCCACCTCTCTCTCTCTCGTTCCCTCTCTGGTGGATCTGGGCTGCACTGCCAGATCCTCCTTCAGGAATGAAGGACTCATTTTCCCAGCGGCTGGGAGGATTACGAGATGGACTTCTGCTGCTGATGGGGATTACATTGGCTGAACAATAGCTTCACCTAAGGCCATGTCTTTGTCTAGAGACAGTCCACGTCCAGTGGCTAATCCACATGGAGGTTCAAAGGCCTGGTCCCCTTGCTCCAACTTGGGACAACGAAGAAGGGACAGCTTAGCTCTAGAGCTCCTTACAGGGTTGCTTTCTTGGAATTGCATCCCAGCTCAGCTGCTCTCTTTGTCAAATCCTCCTTCCTTCTCCTGCCTTCCAGGTGTTGATCTCAAGGTACTGCTAATAAATGTTTGTACATTCACTTCTTAGAGGCTGGTTCTCAGGTGACAAGGCCTGGGATATATCCTCCCAATCTTCCCTCCATTACCTCTCCTCCCTTTCTTTTTAGTCTCCCTTTTTCACTCCCACCCTCTCCCTTTTCATACTCTTTCTCTCTTTTCTTTCCTCTTTTTTCTCTCCCTCAGACTGTGTAGTTTTTCACCTCTGCTCCTCTCTGAGTTCTCTTCTCTAAGTTCATTCTCTTCTCACTTTCGGACCAGCTTCCTCCTGCTCTTCTGGTATGTGGACCATCATGGCTGCTCCAAAATGGTGTCTTCAGGGCCTTAGTCAACATTGCTGCAGCATATGCTGTTGGTGTCCCACCCAGATGCCCTTTACTAGGTTGATGCACCCATCCTGCAGCTGCCATGGGTGTTGGTTAATAACAGCTCACATTTGTGCCCTTCTCTGGAGGATTGCCCTTAGCTGAATGGAACCTTCTCTGCTGGAGATGTCTGGAAGGTTATGCTCCACACTCTTTCGTCAATGACTGTCAGATGAGGGGTATGAACTCCCATTCCCCTTGCCTCAGGGCAGGACACACTCTGTGGTACAATTCATGCTCTAGAGTTGCCTGTGGGGTGATGCTGAAGCTAGCTGCTCCTGAAATGACATCCTTGCATGGCGTCTTCTGCTGCCCCATGCTCTTCTCACTCCCTTACAGGCACAGCCTGAGAGCGCTCCCTCAGTAAACCCCTCTGCTTTGAGGTATTTGACCTAAGATCATCATTTTACAAATCTGGTGCCCGTGGCTAACTAACCCAGCCTCTGCTCTCCGCATTCCAAATACCTGGAGAGAGAAGTGGATTGGCTCAGGTTGAGCCCAACTTCTGAGTTAAACACCTGGATCAGGAGTTCAGTCCAGGTCCAATCATCTGTGGCTAGAGAGGGGGCGGGATTATATAATACACGTTGGATGAGGGATACAGGAAGAGGGAACAGCACTCTGAAGACCGGTCAGTTCCTACAGAAGTGAACCCTACCATATGTCCCCCCGCTCAGTCTTTCTTGAATTAGTTTTCTTAGCCTCCTCATCCTCGCTGTTCTCCCCATCTGCAGTCCAAGATTCAGATTAGAGGATGAGGTTTTGAAAGGGAGAACCACATGATGGAGAAAGATCTGAACCAAGTGAAGCAGTGCAGGAGTAGTAGCCTACCTCACACAGCTCATTTCACATCTCTGGGTCTCAGGTTTCAAGTAGACTAGAGAGTCAGTTAACTAATTTAAATAGTCTATACTTCTATGAAAACAAAAAAGGCAGAGTCTAGGTCTTAATCTCTGTATCACTGAACTCAGCAGAGTGCCTGCCACAGAGTAAGAACATGGTTAACATATTGAAAACAGGTGATATCCTTCAAAAATGAAATAAAGTGAATTACATTAAGACATTAAGGTAGAGCATGATCCAGAAGCATGCAATATTCTGGGTGTGGAGCCCATTCGCTATAGCTAGCATTTGGGGAGTGCTAATTTATGCCAAGTTCTGTGTTGAGCACCCCATGTGCTGTTCTGATCACTGCTGTTGTGTAACAAATCACCCCCGAAACTTAGCAGTTTTAAACAACCATTTTATTGTGCTCATAGATTCTATGGGTCAGGAATTTGGACAAGGCACCATGGAGATGGCTTATCTCTGCTCCTTAATGCCTGGGTCCTTAGTTGGAAAGGTTTGATGGCTGGTGGTAACTTGTCAGCTGGGGCTAGAATCACCCAGAGGCATCTTCGCTCGTAGAACTGGTGGTTGATGTGGCTGTTGGCTGGAACCGCAACTGGAGCTATTGACCAAAGTCTGGGCTTCCTCTGAATGGTGGCCTTAGGCTAGCAAGATTTCACACATGACAGCTCAGGGCTCCAAAAGCAGTTGTCCCAGTTCACAAGGCAGAAGCTTTATCATTTTTATGACTTAGTCTTAAGTCCAACTGGATCATTTCTCCCACATTCTATCAGTCACAAGCCCATACAGATTTAAGGATAGGGGAATTAGGCATGACCTGATGGGGTGGGGACAAGTTTCTCAAGAGTGTGTAGGATGGGAGCTATTGTTGCGTACATATTTGCAAAATTAATCTACCATGTGCTCACTATATCATTTAATTGTTCCACTGATTTGGAGTAGGCATTATTGTCCTTTTGCAGATGAAGAAACTGAGACTCAGAGAGGTTAAGTAACTTGCCTGTGGACAAAGCCAGTAAATGGCAGGGCCAGACTTCAACCCAGTCTGTATGGGGCAGGTATTCTCAAACAGCATGTATGCTGCTTATAGGAAAAAGGAACTGAAAAAAGTAGGAGTCAAAGGCCAATTCTTCCTATGTACAGGATCAGGAGTTGGGAAGTTTTCTTCTCCCCCATGACCCCAATGTTGGAGTTATTATCTTCCCACCTGATAAAGGAATCTGGTTCCTGTGCCTAACTCCACAAAGTGTTGCTTCTCAGAACCTATGTAACTTTGGTGTGTAACTTTGATGCCTCGAGTTTGCCAGATATATTCTGGCAGTGGGGTGGCTCTCTACCCTTCCACACCTCCCAACTCATTTGGTAAAAGAATCTGGGGAGCAATAAGCTGGAGGGAGCTCTGATCCCCTCCGTGAAGGTGGCACACAACCAATTCGTGCCAGAAATATATTCTCTGCCATGATCCTCTTTTGAAATCATATCTTCTCTTTAAGTTCAGACAAGGACCACTTTTTTCCAAGAACTCTTCTTTGAGAGTCTGTGACACTTATAATGGTCAGATGATACTTGGCCCTCACTGCTTGCTTAAATTTTGTGCCCTAACCTCCAATTGGTCTAATAAGGCCCCAGAGGTCAAAGACCATGTCCTACTCTTTTTCAGTTCTCCTCCCTGCCACCACCAGAATGATAGCCATTCTTAATAGGTACTCAATAAATGGCTGAATAGATTAAAAGGCTCATGAGGTTTGCTATGAAATTATAACAAGAGGACATATGTGCATCTTTGAAAACAGTTTTTGAGAGCCTGTTCTATCACAGGCATTGTGAGGCTTTAACAGCCCAGGTGATCCAGGAGCAGGACTTTAGAAAATCAAATAGGAGCTTCCTGGGGACTCTGCACCTGATCAGTCGTGTGCCAAAACTGGGTCTAGAAGTGAAGCTTCCTTGATCTGAGTAAGAAGCCTTCATATCAGGTACACTTGAGGCAAGTGCTGTAAGATTACAATCTTTATCAGCTTTCAGATGATTCTGGAGTCAGACATTTAGAAAATCCCTGAATAGGGTTTTTTAAATCCAAAATCCTGACTTTAGCTTCTCCTATAAGTTGTCTGAATGATGTTTTCAGCTGGAGCTACCAGAGAGGAAAGGATGGGTCTTATTGTTCTTTATTTCAAATTAGTCTTCTTATAATAGGCAAGTTTCTCTACCCTTCTTTTAATCTGTCACCATTTCACCTCAAAGTGTTCCTAAAAGCAATGGCTTTTGGAAACACCTTTGAATGTTCAAAATCAGCTGATAAACATGTTCATAAATTATAAATTATGGGTAATCAATATCAGTGTTTCATCTTCACTCATGATTCACACAATAAATTATTGATCCAAACATAACCCTATTGTATAAAACTATTCCCTCAAAATACCATCACCAAGAAGAAAACAGCTCCTTTAAATAATTACCTTTGGGATATGAAAGAAAATGTAAACATTTTATTTGGCAGTTGTTTCTGAACACATGAATAAATAAATGAAAAAGTACATATTAATATTTCTTTTGGAGTAACAGATACCATTAAACGCTTATTTACACATCTGCACTGCAAAGAACAGTTACACAATTCAGTTTTGTCTTATAAAAGGTACCTTCCCACACCACTGGACTGGACGGTTAAGGATGGAGATACTGGTAGTGCATGGTTCTAGCAGTCTCAGTGTTTGAAAGGCATTCATTTGCAAGTGTGATAAGAAGAGTCGTCATGCATTGAATTCATCCGGATCATGTACTGTAGAAAGTTGCTGATGGCAGCCACAGAATTTGGTGGGTCATGCGCTTAAGTCAATTATGACATGTTTGTAAATCTGTGTATTTCCCTTAAAACTGGAAGCAAAAAGAAAATTACGCTTATTAATGGACACATGCGTGAATGATCTTGGTGCCTGAACATTCAATTCCTGAAATTTCACAAATTTGGCTTTCTCTGCATCCCAGTTATACACTTGTGTGAAGGAATAATCACTACCGAGGATTGCATATTGATAGTTATTTATCTGAAGAGGCTGGAACACCATGGATCCTCGCGATGGCATCCTCTGAATGTCCTGAAATGAGGAGCCTCCCCATTTCATTACTTTGGAATCACCAATGAATCTTGTCAAGCAAATGTATACGTCACCTTTCACTGAGAAGTGCTTAACGGCGTACACATCCTCCATGTTAGGGATGTCAGTTTGGTTAGTGAATAATTGTGTTGCTTTGTTCCACTGATAAATTACAGGACGCTGGGAACTACTGGACAGGATTAAATGAGGCGTTCTGAGTGTCTGAGGTGTTCTGGCTATTTCTAGATATTCCACATCGGTGTCCCTGTACCACGCATGTAAGGACTGATGGGAGTAGAATCCGTTTCCATTCCATTTGTAAATGGTAGTAAAACCAGCTTTTGAACTGTCAGCAACAACAAAGTACCAGTTGTTTTCAATCTTGAATGTTTCAATGTCATTGGGTTTTCGGATTTTGAGAATTTCAATATCCTGGATTTTTATGAATTTATTTGCAAAACTGTCTCGCTTATAGATGTGAGAGCCGCCAAACAGCTGGGCCACAATAACATAGAGCTGGGTTTCAATGACTATAGGCTTGCACACTACAGTAGATGTTCCTGGGAAAAGACAAATGGGAGATTAGTTGGATGGCCATCCTTTTGGAACATGTAAACATGCAGGCTGAGGCCATACAACTTCCACCAAAATCAGCCTGAAATAAGATATTTCCTTGGTTGACAAGGCATGGCCAATCTCCAAGACCCAATGGCAATAGGATCCTAACGTTCTTTTGGGGCCTTGTTACATACAATTGAGTTGTCCTGTCACATGCAACCTGCACTAGAAGTTCAGGACACATGACTACAGCCTGAGTGTTCTCCTCTCACTTCCTGCAGAAAGCATTTCATCCCATGACACATCATGAGTTAATCATCATAATTGTGGTAAAAACTGCCATTTATTGAACACCTACTATGCCAAATCATCTCATTAAAATTTCTCAGCAATCTTGAGGGATATATGTTATTATCCTCCCTTTTGTAGATGAACAGACTGAAGCTCAGGGAGGTTCAGTGCTGCTAAGAGAAGGCAGAGTTAGGATTCAAACTCAGGCCCACCAGCATCTCTTTGCTTTTAACCCAAAGCGGGGAGGTGAGCTGTTTCAGGGCTTCCAACCTTGGCATCCTACCTTGGGCTAGGATCCTACAGGGTTATAGAACCACGCTATGAAGTCTTGAGTGGAGATCTGGGCAGACCATTGGCTCTACCTGTAATTGGTTTGTTCTAATTGGGAACTGCTTCTTGCTCTAGAATAACCTAACTTTCCCCTGAGAAAGAAAGAGATGCCACCTGTCATTTTCTGAAACTTTAGGTCACTGGTTACAGGAGAGAAGAGAAGGAAAGGAGTCCTTGAGATAAGTGAAGGAGGGGTACAGTCATGGGCAATGCTCCTGAAAATTACTTTGGGAAATCTCAGAAAACAATGTGGGTCTGTCAGTGGCCTAGATAAGTATCCTTTTGGGTGAGAATTTGACATTTTATCAGTAGATTCTGATTTCCTAGAGGGAGCTTGGCTCTAGGAAATCCAAAGAGAACAGGGCAAATATGGCCCCCAGGTGTTTTCTGACTAGCTCTAGGGGCTTTAAGGCAGTAAGTTCTGCATCAACTCTTTATACTAATTGCTCACCCATGGGCAAATTTTTCTGTTTGTGACCTTTTCTCTTCTGTATAGTGAGGGTTTGGACTAGATCAGGGATGGCCACTAGATTTCAACTGTGTACCTATATAGATCAACTGATTGACTGTGACTGCCTGGAGAACTGTGTTGAGAAGAATTCTGTGGCTGTGTCTCTACTCTGCAAGAAAGAGCAACCATGATCAATTAGTGGTGTCTATCTGGGGTGAGGGAGGGCAGAGTGACTGAATACATGGCATATAGTTGTCATCCAAGACTAAATGATGTCTTCTGAAAGTCTGCAAATGTATGATTCATTTCCCTTTCAAACATTCATCCAATGATTCATCCAGAGCAATTGATGGACTGTACACAGTTCATAAGAACCTGGATTAAACTGCACAAAACTGCCGCAGTCCACTGGAGAACTGAGGAAAGCTTAGGGAGGAAGGGAAGCATAACCTTCCTTCTTGAGAAAGCATGTGGTTTCTGGCAGGATCTCAGTTTGGAGGGGATCCCTTCATCTGGGCACCCTGGTCTCAAGCAAGCCCCAGACCTGATCCTGTGTGCTATGAGTCTAATGGCCACCAACAAATATAATTATGACCCTTCCAGCCTTGTCTGAAGAGCTTTATGGGGTGATTTCAGCACTCTTAGTTAGAAGGAGATTTGGAGATATAAAGACTAAAGCTGGTATAAACATTTCAGAGGGAGTCTCATATTCTAATATCTGACTTAAAAATTTTAAAGTTATTGCAATGAGAAAGAAGCTTAAGAGATCACCTAAGTAAAAATTTTCATGGAATAAAAGTGGTTTCCATGGTAAAATAAAAATATGCAAAAAATACTGGAAAGAGGCTTCCTCACTGCAGGACTTCTCAGAGCTTCTAATGGTATCATTATGAATCTCCAAGAGGGAGGATGGTTCACAGATTTATTGAACCACAAAACCCTTTTTGTCACAAGGCATACATTAGCATTTTGTAGAAGTAATGCTTGTGCAACAGAGTTTGAGACTTAACAATCTAAAATAACATCCTTATTTTATAGCTAAGAAAAAGCGGGCCCAGGGTGGGTGAGAGGTTTCTCCAGCTAGTATGTGGCAGAACCTGGATTAAAAGTAATGATACCTACTTCAGTATTTTTCCTTTGAAAAAGAATAATCCACATTTTCTTGCATATTAGTAGATAAAGAGCTAGGTTCTATGCTAAGTTTCTTGATATGTGATATCATTATCACAAAAACCCTGTGAGTTAGGTATTATTATTCCCATTTTGCAAGTGAGGAAATGAAGGTTTAAACAACAATCCCAGGTCATTTAATCAACGGTAGAGTTGTAAGCCTGCCCCAAATATTCCCCCATAACACTCTTTTCCAATTGCCCTTGGACCAAGCACTTAACTTTCTGTTTAAAATATGATTAGGTTTTTCATACCTGTAATGTTGTCATAATTCCGGAATGTCTTTTCTACATGGTCCCATTCAAGGAAAATGCATTTTCCAGTAAAAGGCTGAGCAATGACTACATACTCATCATTCAGATAGGAAAAAGTGTCTATAGACAGTGATTGATAAGGCAGGTCCTGAGACTTCGCAAATTCTGCAAAAACAGGAAAAGATGATGAGTGTGTGCTACTGTCTTGCTCCTTGGCTAGATCTCAGATGTCTGTAAGAAATACATTTACTTTAGATAAATAGGAAAATATTAATTTTCCTTTGCTTTTAAACCCATCATGTTTCAATGATTAATATTATTTTTAAAATTAAATTGCTCAGTTTTCTAAGATGTAAAAAAATAAGTTCCTGCATATGCAAAAAATGTAGCTCTTAGTTTAACTTTATGAGCTAGAATGATTTGGAATACATTACCTGTAATGATGCAATCAAAATCCTTGGAGGCGAGACTATTGATTTTACGCTTCTTGTACTCTGGGGGGCCTTCACAGTAGATGTCTTCAACAGTTGCGTTAGTGTGGCCTAGCCATTCCACCAGCCACTTCAGTTTACAGTCACAATTAAATGAATTCCCTCTCAGGTCCCTGAAAGACAAACTGCAGCTGCTTTTGCTGTAGGAGGGGTCTATCTACACAGGTATGTATTCTACTTCAGCAATTAGCTTGTGCAGAATGACCTTACTGGGCTTTACATCATGCCCCATAGTCTACTTTGAACCTGACTGACAATTCACTTTGGGTTCAGAGAGTTACCACAGGGCACTCTTGAAGGCCACCCATAAATGGAACCTTATAACTTACTCCCTCCTGGACTCACGGGTAGCCCAGTCTAGAGCTGTGCTGTCCATAGAAATATAATGTAAACCACATATATAATTTAAAAATTTCCATAAGCACATTTAAAAAAGTAAAAAGAAACAGGTGAAATTAACTTTAATAATATATTTTATTTAACCCAATATGTACAAAATATCATTTCAATGTGTAGTCAATACAAAAATTAATATTTTACATTCTTTTTTTATACTAAGGCTTTGAGGTCTAGTATGTATTTTACATTTAAGAGTATATCTCAATTCAGATGCTAAATTTTCATCAGAGATACATGATCCATATTTCAATTTCATAAGATAATTGAAAAAAATAGATCCACACACCCAGGTTATTCCAAATATACTTAAAAGTTTTGCAATAATTGGACTGACAATCAGTTTTTAAATTTAAATTTAGTTTTTTACTTAATTTTTATTAAGTAAAATTTTAGGTTGAGCTCCTCAGTTACCCTAGGCACATATTTCAAGAGTTCAGTGACCATATGTGTGGCTACCATTTGGATAGTGCTGATCTAGAGGATAGAATGTGGTGGTTATTGTATCATATTTAATCAAATCAAGTGCACTATTTGCTTTTTTTCTTCCTCACAGATGTAATTCATCCTGAACCTATTCTATGGCCTACAAATTCAGCTTGAATAGGAAATGACTTTGACACAGCAGAGTTAACACAGACACACATTAGCTCATGTCTATAATAAACTGTACAGCATAGATAGTTTAAATTTACACATATGACCCAAACTCACCAAATTCTCTGCTTATTTGCATTGGTTGGTTCAGAAATTCCATCTCCTTCCTAAAACCCTTCTTGGTCACACAGAATTACTAAGATAGATACTGCCTGCACTTCACACAGCACTTGAATCATTTTTAAATGCTGAAGTATTTAAAATTGTTTTTTTTTTTAAGGGATACATTCAAGAAAACCAAGAATTCACTAAAAGACAGGTTGGTATGGATCCTTGTACTTACAGAATTCTTGACTTGGGCATATCAGAGTAGGCCCAAGAGGCCAAACCCTTTATGAGATTCCCTGGAGAGACTGAGCCAACTTCAAATGCTTTTTGTTTTGTTTTGTTTTGTTTTGCTAGGCTGACATAAGAATGGGCCAGAGGGACCCCGAATAATCTGTATCCCCATGTCTGCCATAGAGTATCATCTCACTTCCAAGACATTCCCAGGATTGACCTCATCTCCCTAGAATACTCTTCACCCAGAATAATCTGTCAGTTTTTCTGGGCTTTTATAAACCAGAGCAGTTAACTAGCCTGTCCAAGACTCTCTTGGAAGTGTCCTGATTCTGGCACTCTCTTAGAAATAAACCACCATTCAGGAATTGGGGTAACAGGCATGGAGGAGGGGATGGAGGAATACTGCAAGGAACAAAGAAAGTTTTTCATTAGCTTACTGACTTGAAATTAAATACTGGGTTTGGGAGAAAATACTTGACTCAGATTTTTTGTTATTGGAGAAAAGTTGTCTTGAATATATACTCTGTATCAAAGTACCTGAATAAAAAGAAAATCTTTTGTTTTCATATATCCTTTCATTTGTTCCTGTATTCCACCTTACTGCATTTAAATATCTTTCTAAAGATCTGGAAGGCACTTACTGAAGCTAAATTGCTTTTGAGAGGGTTAGGCATACATTACTTGCTTTGCTTACAGCAAAGTATACAAATTCCTTACAGAGATCTTTCACTCTGAGGCTTAAAAGTCAAAGTTTAAAAGCTCTTCTGTTTGAAAAAGGGTCAAAAATAATTAAATTCATTCCCTTCCTGGGGCTAAAGCCAAATTCCTGGGGATTAAGCCTAGAGTTGTTGTTCAGTCTAATGAGAGAAAAGGCAAACGTTCCTCCCTTCCCCCACTTCCTGCTCTATTTCTCCATTAACTGACCTACCCATGGGTGTAACCTTTCATCTTTACACAGTTTCCCAGACTCCCTTATATTTTTCCTTTATAGCCCCATTTCCTGGACCTCATGAGAAAAAAAGGCATCTTGAAATTTCAATCTGTGTGTCTCCTCTTCCCACCCACTCAAAGTCCCGTACCATCACTCCCTCCCTCCCATACAGACACACACTTTGTCAAAAGAATGCCTGGGCACTAAATAGTCAGAATTTCCAGTGGTAAATGCCATAGAAGACTCAAACATTAGTCCAAATAAATTTAAAATTTAAGCCAATTTAAAACTTCAAGGTTTAATATAATTGTAGAGCCAATTAAAAATTCTAATCATCAATACCAGGCTTCTTTGTTAGCTACTGGAAATTAAGTAATCAGTGATTTTTTTTAAGTCCTCTTACACATTTGTTAAAGAATCCAGGCCTTTGAAAATATCTTTTGGAAGTGTCTGAAGATTGTTGTTTGCAAGGCTCCTGGAAAAAAAGAAAAAAGTGATGTAAACTGTAGGCATAAACTAAATCAATACATTTTATGATAGACCTTAATTCTGAGTCCCTTTTATTTCAGACTATGCCAAATTACTTGGAATACCTTTCTTCTTCTTCTAAGATACTACTCAGATTCCTGCTATTGTATTTTCAATTCTTAGGCTCTTTGCTTCAGAGTTCATTCAGTGTTTATGGTACTATATGTAGCATGATAAAAAAAAAAAACACACACACACACAGACAAGCAAAGAAACAAACAAAACCCCCAAATACCAGCAACAAATTGATACCTGGGCATTGATCTTTGTATGTAGAACAAAACATGAGATTCAAACTCTCAGACATTCAGACTAGAGGATGTGTTCTAAATGATGACTAACTAAATAGGCCAAATGCCCTCCCCCTCCCACCAGGCTACCCATCCCCTCTCCTTCCCTCCTCACTTGCTCCAGAGAGCAGCTAAACCCCCCACTGAGAGCATCAATAGCACTAGAGTTTGGGGACCTGCCTAATCTATCCTTCAGCCAGCACATCCTTTCTTCTTTCCAAACTACATGCTTCCTTTTTCTATATGTCCTTCCTTTTCATTCCATCTATTCCATTCCAGAAAATAGCTTCCTCACAAATAGTCATCCATCCACTCTCTTTAATTATCTCCTTTCCCTTTTTTCAGTTCTTGCCTTATTTTTGCAGGAATTACTTTGACTTTCCCTTTCTGTTTGTTCTTCCATGAATCACTAGAATGATTCTAATCAAGGTTAATGAGTAGGAAATAGTCCTGATGGTATCAAAGGAAGGGAAATATGTCCATACCGCAGACAAGTGGGCATAACAAGGAGCAATCTGTGCTGCACGGCGGGGAAGGGTTCTAGGTCATGGAAACTGGCTATTTTTAACCAGCATTGCACATACACTTTTTTTTTCAATTGAAGTATAGTTGATATACAATCTTATATTGGCTTCACGTATACAACATAGTGGTTCAACAGTTACCCACATTATTAAATCCTCACCCCAACTAGTGTAGTTACTATCTGTTAACATGGAGATATTACAGAATCATTGGCTATATTCTCCATGCTGTATGACCATCCCTTTGACCAACTCATACTATGACTGGGAATTTTAGTGCCCCTTTAATCCCCCTCCCCTTCCCCCCTACACACCCCAACCTCTTCCCCATGGTAACCACCAGTCACTTCTCAGTGTCTGAGTCTACTGCTATTTTGTTCATTTTGTTTTGTTTTGTTTTTAGATTCCACACATATACACGTTGTATGCTTTTCTTAGGAGTGTTTTTTTCCATAATAAATATTAAAACATAAAACTAAAACAAAAAAGCCTACAGTGTCAATCTCCAAATCCCTTGAAAATTCTCTCAAATTCCATTTAAGACACTCTCAAAAGTCTTTTATCTCTTCCACCTCTTTAATTAACATGAAATTTCTCAAGTGCAAACATTCAAGATTTAAGAAAAAAACACTTTCAGTTAATTATCTTTAAGTTAATTATGTTGTTCTCTTGAGTTTTAGAAATTACTACTGGATTAGAAAACTGTTTTCAATGAACTCTGGAACATGAGAATGGAAAACTGAATCAGAATGTTCCGGTTTTAATGAGAATCCACTTTGTGAAAAAGGCACAGTTTTGGAGTCATTCTAAGCTCAGTTTGAATCCTGACTCCAGTTTTTTCTGGCTGTGTGGCTTTGGTTATGTATCTTCTCTAAGACTCAGTTTTTTTCATTTTTAAGTGGAGGTAATAATGGTCATGTCATAAAAGTGTTAGAAAAAGTAAATGAGATAACTCAGGCTGTTACCTGGCATCTAGTCTACTCTTAATTAAGGGCAGCTGGGAGGAGGAGGAGGCAGGGAAAAGCAGAAGAGAAACAACATTTAGAAAACTGACCATACGAATGAACTGCTATGACTGTCCACCTATGTATTATTAATAAAATGCTGCTAAAGAACACTATTCAAGAGAATGGCTCCATAATTCATCTTGCTGTTTGGGGGTCAAATGAAGAGATTTCCTGTTGTTTGGGACCAGTCCTGAGTCACTCCCAAGTCATGTGTCTCGATTTATTTTCTGGAATGATGTGTCTTAAATTTCTCATGCTAACTTCTCCTAAATGGGATGTCCTTCCACCAGAAACCAGCACCAGCTGCAGCTGGTTGCAGGGCACAAGCTTGGAGGACGCTGGGTTATAGGATAGTGGGTGTGAAATTATGAAACTGTCAAGTCCTGAAGTACTGCTGCCTCCAAGGTTGCACAGGAAGAGACACCATGTTTGTGTTGCTGCCCAAGGCCATTCTTTAAAATAATGGTCCGATCTGGGAGTTCTGATTCCTGCCCAAAGGATAGAGCTCTAGGTCTCATATACCCAAGGTGAAGGCCAACCACAGAAGCAGCTGGTGAGATACAGACTTGGAGCTACAGGTTTCTGGGATAGAGAGGATGACATGTTTGCATGGCAGGATGGAGGACTTCTAATTCAATAGAATTGGAGGAAGAGGCTGACAAAAGCAGGCTGGCCTGATGGGCTGTGGACAGAGGCACGTGCTTCCTGAGGACCTCTTGTGACAGGGAGGCTCTCAGTCCAGGGTGGGACCAGAGGGTGGGAGAGGCTGAGCACCAATGATGGATGCCAGGGGGAAAGGGTGGATGGATTTACTGCACCCAGTACAACCCCCTCCCACTACCAAAAGTGAAATGCTGACTCACAGTGGACTATTTCTGAAAGAGAGAGGATGGAGCTTTGAAGTGCCTAAGTTTGGTGAGGAGTAGGCATGAGAAGGTTGCCTGGACACATAAAAGCAGCAGAAACAAGATGACGCGAGACTCAGAAATGTAGGAAGGAGGCCTCCAAATGCCCTCCACCTAGGAACTGGAGTTCAGACAGCTTCCCTAAGTCTCTGGGAAGCCTTGGTGACACTGGGTTACATTTGGATAAAAAGAAAACAAGCAGCAGGCATTTGGACAGAAAATGTCTTAGGAACACAAAGCTGACAGAGCCTGGAAATTATTCTGTAAAAAATGTAACAGGGCCCTGACATAAAGCAACTTTGCAGTGCAGGCTGATGGGTACAGGGTGAAAGATACACAGGACACATAGAAGGGGTTCGGCAGAGTCCACAAAGTTAAGAAAAATATGAAATATCCCCACACATATCTTAAATGTGGCCAGTTAAAAGTTTTTACCAACTCCCAAGAGAAGAGAAATTGGAATTTTTAGAGGTCTATTGCACAACTGGGGAAAGATATTTAATCCGGTATTGCCTTTAGCAGCAAAGAATTGGAAGCAACTTACATGTCTATTAATAAGGGATTGTGTAAATAAATGATGGTTCATATTTAGGAATATTTTGCAGCATATTTTTAAAAAATGAGGTAGATCACCATCTCTTATGCTTAAATGATGCTTAAATGAAAAAAAGTTGGAAAATAGTATGTAGAGTGTAATCCCACCAGGGAGGAAGGATGGATGTCTAAAGATACATAAAGAAGGTCTAGAAGGAGATAAAATCTTTTACATTTGGAATTTTTTAGTTTTTTTATGTAAATGGATTGTGGGAGTTTTTATCATTAAGCATGTATTACTATTTTAAACTCAGAAGAAAGAACAAAGTTGAATTTTTTAAAGGACCCTGTTACTTAGTGTCTGTGTACGTAATGGTTCTGTCCAGTTGAGGGCTCAGTCATTCTAAATCAATCATTTGGCTGCATTCATAAGGTTCCAAAGTTATGGCGGGGGCGGGGCGTATAACTATCCTGTCAGCACTTGGGCGCCTGAGTGGTCACATGATGTAAACTTCTTTCCTGAGGTGGGCTTCAGGATGGAGCTACCTTCTTCATCACAAGATTCCTATATGGCTTCAGGCCCTTATCCTCTGGGATAGTTTAGGATTACAGTCTGCCCAGGCTTGGAGCCATTCCTGTGGGATATACCAGTCGCAGCAGCTTTGCGGGGGCCTGGAACCTATGAAAACCAGCATGGGCATCTGGGGCCTTATTGGAGATTCTTTTTTGGGGGAGCTGCCAAGGGCTCTGGGCCAGGGCTGCCAGGAGGGGAAAGGAGCAAGTCCCAGGATGCTGCCCGAAGCCCACTCGGCATTGGTCGTCATGCACAATGACTAGACGATTTGGTGCCTAGGAGGTCAGTTAAACAGCTATAGATACTGAAAAATCTGTTCATGGGCTACGGTTAGGGGTTTAGGGTTGATGTTAAGATTGATTCTTCAGATTCCATCTTGGCATTGAGTTTTGCCACTTGAGAGCAAAGTGGAAAATCTAACCCATTACATTTTCTCAGTTTCTTCTTTCCCTTCATCTTCCCCCAGCTTCACAGAGTAACAACTTAATATTTTTATTCCCTTTTTCTCAACAAAAGCTCTGATTGAAAAATATTGTGTCTTTTACACAACTGGTCGAAGTTCTTATTCCCGGGACCATTTAGTGCACTGTAGTAGTCTGGGTACCAGCTTTGTCGTAAGTAGACATGGGATTAAATTTGAGCTTCATTACTCTCAGGAGGGTACCTGTAGCCTACTTAACTTTTCCTCTCTAGGTTTCTGTCTGCAAAACTGAGTAATGCATACTGATTCCATTTACTGCAAAAATTAACACGTGCAACTGCTAGTATTTTTATATACGTACCTTTGAAATGGATTGGGAAAATTCTGTATCTGCAGCTGTATCTTTAAGCCTTATGTCAGATAACCAAGACTATAAAAATAATTTCTCTGTTGCTGTTGTCAAAACTGATATTTCGTACCTAAGCACTTTTAAATGCTCAATTCAGGAAGCTGAAATGATCTATTCTCTTTACCTGAGTAGAGAAAACTCTTATGCATTGATATTTTTAAGTATCCCATCTTTTACTGATATATATTTATATGTAAATACACACACACATATATGTACATAGACACACACATATATATGTACAATAGGCACATCTAGATACACACACCTCATATATACACATACCACCTACATATACATATACCACATATATATATACCCATGCATATACATAGACACAGATGCATACATATATCCATATACACACATATTTAATAAAATAATCATTATTTTATCAAGAAAAATTGGAAAATGCAAAAATTATTTTTTTAAAGGAGAAAAGCAATAATCATCCTTGCAGAAACAATCACTGTTAAGATTTTGTTGTGTTTTGTTTCAGTCATTAATACAGAGCCCATCTCAGGGGACATTAAGGTTGGAAGCAAATGATTCCAGAGAACCATGCTACTGGTCCACAAAGTCTAGAGACCTCCTCTTCCCTTTTCTTTGGTCTAGAGTGTGATGGTATAAAAGAGTGTAAGCCTGAATTGATATGAAGGATTTTTCCTTTTCAAAAGCCCATTAGCTGGGCAAGGTTCAAATCAGTGCTGAATTTTAAAACTATATACAATACTATTAGAAATAACTTTCCTGGTTTACCTGAGAAAACCTCTTATGATCACTATGGAACCTACTGGAAAGTCTTCTCTCTAAGGCAGACCAGACTGGCTCAGACAGCACATTTGTTTCAGTGCCACTGGGCTCTGCTGCTAAGAAAGCATTGCCCACAGCCATCTGGGGTGCTCCCAGGCTCCCTACAGTGATTCTCAGCTGGAGTTGGTGTCTCACTGAATTTGTGATGCTTCAAGTACAGTTCTTTTAATTTCATACAGAATGTTTAAAGGGGATAAATACACTGCAGCTTTCGGAATCCTGATCCAAGACCAATAGGGGTTACACAGTGAGTTTTAGTTTATTCCTACATAATGGTGCATACCAGATTCTGTTGTAAGCCCTTTGCATAGATTAACTAATTTAATCTCCCTTACAACAACCATGAGAGCTAGGTACTCCTAAGTACTTTATTATCCCCCTTCCCTATTTTTACATATTACTATCACTCTCATTTTGCACATAAGCAATCCGAGGCATGCTGGGGCTAAGTGACCATGCTGGGGCTAAGTCTGGCTGCAGGGATCACCCTCAGCCTCTACATCACACCATCTCTTTACATGAATGTCATTGTGAAGGCTGAAATGAAGACATCCTGCCTGACTGATTGGGATACACAGGCACCCTGAGTTTGGGGACTGCTTTTGTATCCCACAGTACTGAGCATCCAGTAGGTGCTCCACAACACATATAGACCGATGATAAAACTGTCCTCAAATATTTTTATGTATGTACGCCAACA
This sequence comes from Manis pentadactyla, assembly GCF_030020395.1. Lineage (NCBI taxonomy): Eukaryota > Metazoa > Chordata > Mammalia > Pholidota > Manidae > Manis > Manis pentadactyla. Next base: position 105,232,938 of record NC_080026.1, on the reverse strand, counting down.
ATCCTGCCTCCATTGGGTCTTAGTCACAGTGACAATTATGCGATACTCATGGAAATCATTATTAAGAAGCTCATGGGTTTTAACAGAAACCAATACATAATGTTTAGAGATTTTTGTCATCAGTGGCCATAAACTATTTTTAATCCACTTTTTCTTTTATTTTATGTAATACATGGTCATCATAAAAATTCAAAGTTTGCTGAAATGTATGAGCTATTCAAACATTAAAGTTAAACATGTATAACATTAGGACAATAATTCAAAATAAAGTAATACATAGAGGCTCCAAGGATTTAACTGGCTTTATAAGGATTTAAATGTAAGGAACTCTCCCTTTTCTGAGGGCGAGGTTGGAGGGGAGGCGGTATATATAGTAACTTTTAAGTTGTCTGTAAACTTCTCTTTAGAAGTTAAGTCTACTGAGATAGATATGTAAGAAGGTGAGATAAGTTCACTTCCTCTTTAGGAACGAACTGAATTTATATAAATGCTCAGGTGGGTTCCTTGGAACAGCTTTAATGTTAGGCCGGAGTGGTAGCCAGTTGATCCAAAAGCATATGTCTAGTTCCAACTCTTTGCATTTGGGAACTAAGAGCTAGGATAGGGCTTCCATCTTTGGGATCTTCTCTTTCTTCCTTAGCTGTATTGTGTCCTGTGGAAGGATCCAGACAACTCAATAAAACCTTTCTGGTCCTGCTGTAGCTGGCAGGGTGGAAAGGGCATTAGACATCTCATTAAGGACCTTGGGAAAGTTCTGCCTCTACTTCTACTAACTGGGGAGCAGTTTTAATTCAGGGTGCACCTCCAAGTTCTCATTCATCAACAGGGGTTGTGCTACCATCCTGTCTCCTTCAGAAGGTCATCAGAGATTATAACAAGGTCAACAGTATGAAAGGGCCTTGTAAAGTCTTCCTGCAGTATGGATATTTCATAGAGTGGGGTGATAATTCTTCACTGCTTCAGTGTTCACCTTTGATTGGGAAGAATTGCTCTGAGGTGGAGGCAAGTACACTTTGAATCCTAAAATCTCAAAAAGGAAATTAAAGGCCCAAATAAATGTCAGATTTATTTCCAAGTGGTAAATAATAGAATGAACTGGATGTACTGAGCAGTTAGAGGGACATTTGGGTTTCAAATCCTCCCTACTTGTCCCTCCTTGAAAGGATGAAAGGAGAGAAGAAAAAAAAAAAGAAGGAAAAAGGAAAAACACCTTGAAGAACAGGATAATTGGAAAGGTGAACGTAACTTGGTGACAAAGGCACCCAGTGAGAAAATATTTGTTTGTCTAATTCCTCTTGTGAGACTGAGCAACTCCAGGCTGGAACTGGATCTTATTCATCTTTGTGAGTAATACAGACTATTTAGGATGAACCATATGGTATTGCCATTTTTGAATATCAAAAAAGTCTAATATTGGCCATGCCATATGAGTCAACCTAAGTGTTAAAGTGGCAAGAGATCAAAGAGTTATATTCACTCTACCAACTCTCACCTGTTCCCTCAACACCTCCTTCCACCTCCAGCACCTAGTCAGAGAGGGGGGACTTTCCTTTCACTCTTTGACTGTTTAGAGTCACGTCTCTCTCTTTGAAGGCTCCTTTGGAGTGCCCTTGCGCTTGACAATTTCTAAGCACATGCTGTTCCAGTGGTCCTTCTTATAGTCTTCAAACCTCTAAGGAGGGGGCTCTATCATGACCCAAATTTAAATTCCCATTTCACTTGATGGACATAATGGGCTCCTAGTCAAACAAAATTGATGTTCTTCACTAGTGTGTTGTACAGACTTCTTCTTTCCCCTTCCTCTTCTTCCTCTCTCCTCTTCCCTTCCTGTCTCTCTTCCCCTTCCTGCCTGTCTGCCTGCCTTCTTTCTGAGATAGGCCTTTAGGCTGGAGAGAAGGTACACTTGAGGGAGCCAAGGGGCACGGCAAGGTTTAGATCGCGCGTTCTCAGAGAGGACTCCTGGCTCTCACATCCTTCCTTCAGCCCCTCATGATGGTGAATACTGGACAGAGGTTACTTTGAATGGGATTTATGTGAATCAAGTAGATTTCAAGTTGAGGTCATGAACTTCCATTTCCACTTCCACATATTTACTTTTTCTGAACAATGTTTGGCAGTGTTGGGCTCTGTGATAAAATGGCATAACGTTCAAACCAGCCATTTTTGTATCACATTATGTCACTGACATGCAGGGCAGCACTGCAAACACTGTTTTTATTGTGACAACCATATACAGAAGGCATGAAGGCATAAGTACTTTTGTAACATACGTCTGACCATCATTTCCCCCTTGCTGCAAGTCCAACAGCAGAAGCAACAGGGCGTGGTAGAGCTAGCACGGGGGCCCTGAGGACACACTAGAATATAGGCTCAAGGGCAGGAATATTTGTCTGTCTAGTTCCCTGCTGCATCTTGGGGCTTGGAACAGAGCTGGGAATGAGGGGTTGTGAGGGAACAAGCTAAAGGTCACAGAATGACAATTAGATCTCTTGCATCTTTATCTAACATGAAGGAGATAACACAGTATGCACTTGAAAAATAGTCATCTAATGGGTGAACAGCCATTGCGGTTCAACTATTGGATTGATGTTATAATTCTGTAACTCTTCAGTTCACTAGTTACATATCCCCTCCAAGTCTGTTTCCTCATTTCTAAAATGGGAATTGTTGTGCCTAACTGACAGGATTGTTGAGAGGATTAAATGAAAATTAATGTAAAGCATAATGACCACCATAATATATGTACTTAATAAAGGTTAGTGCCTTTTCTTCCCAGGCCCTTCTGGTTTCCTTAAAAATATGCATGCAAACTAAGTGTCCATCAGTAGATGAATGGATAAAGAAGAGGTGGTACATATACACAATGGAATATTACTCAGCCATAAGAAGAAAACAAATCCTACCATTTGCAACAACATGGATGGAGCTAGAGGGTATTATGCTCAGTGAAATAAGCCAGGCAGAGAAAGACAAGTACCAAATGATTTCACTCATATGTGGAATATAAGAACAAAGGGAAAACTGAAGGAACAAAACAGCAGCAGACTCACAGAACCCAAGAAAGGACTAACAGTTACCAAAGGGAAAGGGACTGGAGAGGATGGGTGGGAAGGGAGGGAGAAGGGGGGGAAGAAGAAAGGGGCCCTACGATTAGCATGTATGTGGGGGGGCATGGGGAGGGCTATGCAACACAGAGAAGACAAGTAGTGATTTTACAGCATCTTACTACACTGATGGACAGTAACTAATGGGGTATGTGGGGGGGACTTGGTGAAGAGGGGAGTCTAGTAAACGTAATGTTCCTTGTGTAATTGTAGATTAATGATACCAAAAAAAAAAAAAAAAACGCATGTGTGTAGGTAGTGCAGGAGACTAGGAGAAACAAGTTATTTGGTTCATGCTTTTCAGGCTTTCTCAACCTCAGCACTACGCCATTTTAGGCCGGAGAGTTGCTGTGGGGCTGTCGTGTGCACTGTGGGGTGTTTGGGGCATCGCTGCCCTCTGTCCCCAGTTGTGACAACCAAATGTGTCTCCAGACGTTGCTGAATGTTCTCTAGGAGGCAAAATTGCTTCCTGTTAGGAACAATTCATGTAGCTTTAATCACCCACTGATGAATTAAATATTTCATTTATAAACTATGTTCAGGTACTATGTACAAATTGCTGGTAGCTATAGTATATGTTCAAATGAATATAAAGTCAGGGCTTTTATAGAAAAAGAAAAACAATAAACATCAAATAAACTATACTGTCAACCCACAATTACCCATGAAGTGAGTGATGATGTAGATAATAAAAAAGTTATTTCAGTCACACAATTTCCTTTCATTAGATTGTTTTCCTAATTGTGGTTGGATTAGGCTAATCATAGCAATAGTAAGCAGTTTCCTGGACACACATTGGCTGATGATATGGAGAGATGGCAAGTGGGCATGGAGAGAAATGATTTGGGTTTCTTAAATTTTCATGGATACCCATCCAGTGGACAGTTTAACCACAGGGTATCAAACTGCATTGTTCATTCCTAAGCTTAAAAAGTAATAGCAACGTTCATACTCACAGGTGAATTAAAGACTTTAGTCCCCGGAAAGTATGTCTTGAAATGGACTTGATGTTGTTGTTTTCAATGAATCTGTAATAGGTCATAATATTTCTTGTCAAACAGCTGTGAGAACCTGAGAGCGCTAGTCCTGAATTATCATGCCAAAAAATTTTTTTGTTGTTACTTACAAATACTCCAGATGGGGAAGACCCATGAAAGCGTCATCACTGATCACATCAAAGGAGTTCGATGTGAATAACCTGCCCAGAAAAAGCACACAATGAAAAGGGTGAAACTGATAGGTTGTCAAACTCTGCTGTTATTACCTTTCAGATAAATAAGTGGGAGCTGTGTACAGAAAAATGTCTGGACGTCTGCCTTCTACAGTGTCATTTATTCACGTAATTTTTGCAGCTTTTTTTTTTAACCCCCATTTACCTCCTCATCAAATGCTCACAGGGTTGGGAGACCCATGCCTCACTTCTCACAGGGATGGGTGTCACCTGTCCTGGCTAACATTTTGAGATAAAATCAGTTGGGCAAGTATAACAAGGCAGCCAAATCAATTTTTGCACCTTTTTATGACAAAGACACTAACAGAATGTTTTCTTCTTGTTCTAGAAACTTTTGGGGCATTCTGACCAGCCCAAACAATGGTGCTTCAGGGTTTAAAGCCTTGGAAACCTGGGAAAGTAGTTTCATGCCCCCTTGTGCTATGATATCCTATGGTAGATGACATTGACGCTGGCTCAATGAACATCAGCTAACCTCTTTCTTGGAAAATAGAACAGGCTGAAAATGGGAGGCAGTGAGGCTTAGGAAGACTCTTAGACCCATTTCACTCCTAAATAGTTGAAAAGAACACTTTCACTTGGACAAATTTGTTTGCAATTTCAAAATCTGCAAGGATTTGGTTTCAAAATTACTGATGAAAAGGAACATCAACCACAAGTCCCCACACCTTGTTGAACTCTGGGATAACTTGCCATTTTTCTAAATAGGTGGCTTAAAAAAGATGATTATAGGCCAAATAATACAAAGTTACTTTTTTAAAAGAGGGAGTTTTAACTTAAGGAACTCATTAGGTAAAGTGTTACTACAAGCTGAAAATAAGGTTTTAAATGACAAATTTATAATGGGTTCAAGTGATGTTCAGTCTGCATGTTAAGGTTCTTATGTGGGGGATCCTCCTGCTCTCCTTGTAACTGTTGTCCAAAATGTGACCATGGTCATGGACCAGACCTTAAGCTTGACATAATTTGACAATTCACATCCCATAATACTGTTTAACTGCACTATGTAACGTCTAATATTATCTGTTAGTAACCTTTTTTACTTTTAGTTTTGAAGTCTAGGGTTTAAAAATAACTGCCACTGACTAGCTCAGTGACACCACCTCTCTGAGCCTGTTAACTATGGAGATTAAAACCAGGAGATCTCACTTTCTGAATATTTATGCATAACTTATTTGACATCTGGAATTGCTTTAAAATAATCAGAGGAGGAAATAGCAGTGGGTTAGAGATAAATTGAACATGAGTAGATAATTTTTGAAGCTGAAAAACATGTACATGGAAGTCATATGAATTTTACTGTTATCTCTCTATATACACTTGAAATTTTCCATAAAAATGGGAGAAAACATGAACCAAACAAATAAAACTAGGTGATTTCTTCTTGCATTTGTCCCCAAGCTATCAATCCTGGAGTGATGTTGGATTCTCTTCTATCCTCCTCCCTCTAACGTCATAGCTTTATATTCAAGAAATCCACCAGGCTCTGAAAAGTCAACACTAGTGAATAGTGGTACATATTAGAAGCCCATAGTTATTAAAACAAATTCAAAGGTTTATGATTTTAGTCCCAAATTTGGCAATTGTCTCTTCTTACTTCACAGTTCTGGAAAACAACAAGATTGCTCAGCCTTACTCCAAGGTAAGCTAACATCCACAGGTTTTCTTAGGTTCCAGATTTTCATATTGTGTATAGGCAGAATCAGGGATGGAGACAATAACACAAGGCAGAAATAGATGCAGAAAAGCATCTCCCATTTTTATTGGTTTACAAACTGTCCCATGGTTGGACCAGCCACTTCATAATCACATACTCCCACATCATTAGAAGAGGTGGCTTTCATTGCTAGATCCGCTTATCAATACAGAACAATCAATCAAATACAGAACAGATTGGGAAGTGAATATTGGTGGGCAGAACTCACCCATATATGTCAGGGAAATAAAACAGAGGATTTCCACTAGAATTTTTTTACCTGCTTCTTCATTACTTATCCCTAGCATCTATAAAAGCACCTGTCCAATAGTGGACACTGAGTAAATATTTGTTAAACAAAGAGGAATTCACTTTATATTAAATTCTGGTCATTACTACATTACCAGATTGCATGTTCCTTACAGCACAGGGACTTACCCTTATTTGCTTTTGTGTCTCCAGCCCTGAGCTCAGGTCCTGGCTGAATAATGTTTGTCGAACTAGATTTCAAGGATTAAAACCTCTGACTAAAGCAAAACTATACACGCAAATATGGATGAATCTCATAAATCTAAGATGAGGGACAGAAGCCAGAGCACAATAAAGTATATCCTATATGATTGAATTTATATAAAGCACAAAACTCAGCAAACTCATCAATGCTGACAGAAGGCAGGATCAGTGGTCACCCTTTGGAGGGGAGTAGTAACTGGAAGGGGGCACAAGGTGAGTCCTTAGGGTAATGATTATGTTTGATTTCTTGATCTGGATGCTGGTTATATGGGTGTTCACCTTCTAAAATCTCATGGTGGGGGAAGGAACGGATGAATAGGCAGAGCGCAGAGGATTTTTAGGGCAGTGAAAATACTTTGTATTATACTTTAGTGATGGGTGCTTGTCATCATACATTTGTCCAAGCCCAAAGAATGTACAACACCAAGAGTGAGCTCTAATGGAAACCCTGGACTCTGGGTGGTAATGCAGGTTCATCAATTGTAATAAATGTACTGTTGTGGTGGGGGTGTTGGTAGTGGGGGAGGATATGCATGTGTCAGGGTAGGGGGTACATGGGAAGTCTCTGTACTTTATCCTCAGTTTTCCTGTGAACCTAAACTGCTCAAAAAAAAAACAACCCTAATTTAAAAATCATCAAGATGTACACTTAGGAATGGGCACTTTTCTTAATGTATATTATATTTCAAAAAAAATGAATATATTTGTCTTTCAATTCTAAATTCAATTGTAGTTTTCTATGGATAAGGATTCTGTGGACAAGAGTTTGTAAAACTATACATATATTCTAAAAATAGGCTATCCATTTTATTATCCTACATAGATATATGTATATATATATATATGTGTGTGTACTTTAAATTTTTTTTTAAAAATCATGTTCTAGAGAGAGGGTATATTTGATTTCAACATTATCATTTGTTATTGAGCCAGATACTAAAGAATCCCACTGTTGCTGTTGAAGGGAATCTGTTCTCCTCCGCCCCATCTTCTCAAAGAAAAGACCTGGGGTGGGTCAAGGTCACCATGTTGACCTCTGTCCCTTTCCACATGATTACTAGGGCAAGAAAGACACTCAGTCTTCATTCAGGGAGGTTGATCCTGAGGTCTATCAGCCTCCCATGCCCACATACCCGGGTTCAAAAAGGTGTCAGTTTAAAGATGAGTCTCTTCCTGGGGATTTGGAATTAGCAAAGAGATGGAGCAGAGGAGCTGAAGGAGAGAGGATGCATTTGGGGTTGAGTTAGCTCCATGGCAGGCAAACATTGTGTGCAAGGCTGGCTTAGAAGAGAGCAGAATGTGGAGGAGACCTCACAAAGGGAAGAGCATGTGAAGGCTGGAGCAGGGGAGATGCCTAGACCTGTGTTAGAGCCTAAGCTTCTCAGTCTTGGTTGCACTTGGAATGACCTGGAGAGCTTTAAAAATACTCATACTTGGTTCTCACACTGAGGGATTCTAGTTAAATTCTATACCTGGGCTGTGGCCTGGGCATGGACATATTTAAAAGCTGTGTATGGAAAGCTTTCCAGGTCAGTTACACTAGTCCCCCCTTTACCAGTGGTGACTTCTGCTCCTGGTAGCAAGTCTGGCTGGAGCAGTTGCTCTGGTATATGGAGGTGCTGTGGACCGCCCTGTCCCTGTAATTACATGCAGCAAGAGTCTGCAATAATATGACTCAGATTTGACAACTCCCCTCATGATAGCAGCATCATGGACATGTTGGTGGAGACCGACGTACTGTCTGAATGAACTTGTCACCCTGAGCCACAAATCAGAGATCTGGACCCATAGGCTTGCCAAGCAGCCATCCTGTGAGTGGTGGAGAGATGGTGTAGCATTTTCCCTGTGCCCCTGGTCTTGTGGGAACATTTGAGGTCTCCACCACTTCCTCTATTCTTAGGGAAGGAATAAACAAAGCATTTCCCCCTAGAATTTCAGTGGAGGTGGACACAGGGATGTGCCTTGACCTGTCTGTACCTTCCTGCCCCACCACCCCAAGGGAGATACACTTATGTCTCTTAGCCATCACCCTTATGAAATTATGTAACAAAAGGGACTGGGAGGAGTGGGAAGGATTTTTTTCCCTCTGCAATCAAGGGAGTGTATATTTCCTTACCAAGAAGGAGATTTAGGAAGACGGTACATATCTACTATCAACTTCAGGCAGACAATAGCTCATGCTTTAAATGGTGAGTGTTGCCTCCATGAGAGCCTATTTCATAGACTCCTGCTGGATTATCTTTCTTGGGCTTTGGAGCAACTCTGTGGAAGTGGTAGAGCCAGTGTTAATATATGTTTGGCACCAGAGGCTCAGGGAGCTGTTAAAAAGCTTTGCCCAGGGTTATGAGTCCCAAGACTCCTGGTCCTGTGCTCTTTTCACACACTGGGTAGCCTCTCAGTACAGGATCACACAATGACTTAATATCCATGTTCTGGCTGACAAGCATAATAACACTGCTCAGCTCATAAGGATTTAAGTAATCTAACTGAATAATAATATCCCCTTTTAAGGAATTAATTAATAAATTTAAGCTGTCTCAGAGTCACATTAAGATGACATCAATCTGTGTTTTTTTTCAAGTAAAAAATCAAAAAAATTTGAATGCAGTTTGGTGTATATTCTGCTTATAAATACTATATGCTCACTGTAGAAATTCTGGAACACATAAAAGCTTAAGAAAAAAGTAAATATCACCATAATCATACCTCCCAAAGATAATGGTACAAATATACATAATATATGTATAATATATACACATATATATTTATAAAAAGGGGACAATAATTTTATATTGTTCTGGGTCCCTTTTCACTTTGTCATGAACAATTTCTCATGACAATAAATTTTCAATATAATTTTAACAGATGAGTAAGCTTTGCGTTATAGATACATCATGATTTAACTTTTTTATTGTTGATCCCAGTTTTCACCATTATACACATTACTGTAACCATCCTTATATACAAATATTTTTCTATGTCTCTAGTTAAATTTCCTTAGGATAGATTTAAGATTAGATTTCTAAAAGTAGTATTATAGATAGCTTTTAAGTCTCTAGTTCTTTATTGTTAACTTCTACCAAATTGCATGTTCATTGCAGGAATTTTTCCCTACTGATTATAATTTGCCTTTTCATTCATGATTTTTAACCCATATAAGTCCTACATTTTTAACAAATTATATCAACTTCCATTGTGTATTCTTTCTTTGCTTTTATCCTTAAAATGTTCTTTTCCTACCTAGAGATCAATGAGATATTATCTATACCTCACACTTAAAAATTGTATTTTATTTTTTTTTTACATTTGACTCTTTAATCCATTTTATGGATTATGGACTTCCTTTTATGTATGATGTGAGGTGAGACGCTGCCTTCTTTCCTAAATTTACCCAAAGCCTGTATTGAATAATTAATACTTTCCTATTTGTGAGTGTTGCTTCCTTCAAATGTTTGCTATTTTACTGGGTTTTTCCCAGAATCATATAGTGGGCTTATTTATTATTTCTACAACTCCCTAATTTATTATTTGACCTGTTTATCTGTTTTATTTTCTCTTGATCCTTAGGATATTGATTGAATTTTGTGCTCAATTAATATATTCTTTGCTCAGTTAATATACTTTTATTCTTTCTGATTTAAAATGAAAATATTTAGAAACATGACTTTACCTCTGTTTTAAGTTTTGATATATAATAATCTTTTAAAATTGCACATTTGATTTCAACAGTAAGTATTTAGAATAATGCTGCTAAAATTCCCTGTTGATGATAGATTTTTTTAAAAAGCTTTCACAGTTTTATTGTTTGTTATTCTTGCACTGGGATCAGAGGATAAGATCTAGAAAATGTCTGCTAACCCCAAGTTCCAGTTCTATCCTGTGGTTGCCTATATCTAGTTGCCTGTAGTGAGGGATCATATCTCTTCACAGCAGTAAATGAACACCAGGGAGTTACAAATTAACTACAGGGTTCCTGGTTGAACTGAAAAGCTAGAACCAGAAGCATTTAATTCAAAAGGAGCATTAAAGTGGGCAACAGAGTTAGCATGGAACTCAGAGTTCTGAGAGAACCCGAGGTCAGCATCAGAGAAGTCAAGGAAGGAGCAGAGGATTGGAGAAAGACGATCTAGCTACTTTGGAAGGAGGTCAAGGTTCAGGCTGCCCAATGTCCAGCTGAGAGCCACAGATGGGGACCACGAGAGCAAAAGTACTGGGCAGGCATATGTGTGGATGCCAAGGCTGATGTGCTCCTGAAATGGCTTCCTGCCATAGCTTCTCACCTCTTCCAGGGAACAGGGAAATTGCACACTGAGGAGGGAATCAGGTAGCCTGGGTCTTAATTCCCATGTAGCTATAAATACTCAGTGTGTCCTTTAACACTTCTCTTCTCTATGTTGTCAAATAAAGAGCTAGATGAGAATTTTTTAGGTAATCTCTAGCTTGAAAGACGTACTATGCCTGTAGCATTGCAGGCTTCATTCATGGAAAAGAAGGCAAGATTCTGCATGGAGTGTGGGGAGCGACAGGGAGGTGGGCAGATTGTTAAAGGGGAGGAGTAACCCAGCTGGGAAAATCTCCCCTTGTCCCAAACCAGACTGCTCATCTGGTCATGTGCCAGGGCCCCCTGGCTCTAATGACACTCTTCAGTGACTTCTTTTTTGGTCACCTGTGACATCCTGACTACCATCAGAATAGTCACTGGCCCATGAGTAGCCTCTCTCCTGTCTTCCAGCCCAGAGCAGCCTCTCCAGTTTAGGGGACTTTCCAATACCAGCTCCCCTTGGTGGGCACTGCTATGGATGAAGAAAAGAAGAGTGAGCAGCTAGCACCTGGTTGTACTTGGAGATGGCATTGATTTGATATATAATAGAGAGTCTGGTTTTTAAGCTTGTAGCTGTCACTTATTACATACATGATGCATTAAGTAGGTGAAATTGTTTTATCATCTTAAGACAGGAATTATAATAACAAAAAGAATTCCTGGTAGAATTACATGAGATAACATATAAGGGCATGTCTCCAATGCTTCTGCCAAAGAATATCTGAGTGAAGAGCACAGATACAAAACATGAGAGCAAAAAAGCCATTAGATCTAGCGAAGGACCTTGTTTAATTGTTTGGGAAACTGAGGTCTAATGAGTGAGACTGTCGCCTGTCCAGAAGAATGTTAAGGCATCGTCCAGGGAATTAGGCAGCCATGGAAAGTGTGTATGCATCCTTCCAGGTACATATGTGTTTGTGTATGTTTATACATGCAGATATAGGTAAATGAGAGAGTAAGATGCACAGGTTTCAGCTGTTGGAAGATTTGGGAGTACAGCTGGAGAGGCTTGCCAACTTGTTTAGAGCTGGTTTTGCTTAAATGATTCAGACCCTCTGGTTGTTACTAATATTCTCCTTTACCCAAAAGAATAAGGCTGGTTGAATGATAATTAATAACAGGCTGATGATTCACTTTAGTTAAATGCACCCTTTCTAAGTGCATGTGCCACGTGAATAATTTACATTTGAATCTTTTAAAATTTGCTTTTAAGACAGGAAAGCATTAAAAATGGGAAGCATCATACAGGAGCACATTATGTCACAGTTCTTTTTGTTTCTCATCCCTGAGAAACATTTTCAGTATAATTTAGCTGATCCTTAAGTAGATCACCACCTCTTCATCCGGACTGATGGGGAATAATCTTACTTTAGCTCCACATAACCCTGATGGGGTGGGGGAACGTACTCCAGAGAGATATTTAGTTCAATTATTCTCTTTACAGGTGAGGAAGCTGAGGCCTGCAGAAGTGACTCCCCCAAGGTCATACACATCTTTTGTCAGCAGCAGGTCTAGGACTAGAATTTAGGCTTTAGATTTACAGGATTCCCTTGGGAATATTCTTGGCATGCACACTAGCAAAGATTTGAGCATGGACTCATCCTTTGGTTTTAGAGTCTATTACCTCTCATCCCAGGACAAACTTTTCCTTTCTAGGAGTTGACATAAGTAGTCAGCAGCCCACCCTTCTGATACTGTTTTTAAATTCAGTCTATATTTCCCTGATTCTGAAACACCAAGGACAAGGGACTTCAATTTTATCTAAAGTCTATTCTGTGCCACGCCTCATGTTTAGCAGCTTGCCATCTATTAAATCATCTTAATCCCCAAATGAACACTATAATGTAGGTGTTATATTCTCCACTGAAAATAAAAAGAATACCAAAGTAAGAGAGTAAATTGAAGTCTGTAACTGGCAGAGCTGGAAGTCTGTGCTCAGGCAAAGTCTTGCCATCAAGGCTGTTCAATTACAGTCATGAGCAAGGCCGCACTTCAGCTTTTTAGTCCCATTTCATCAGATCTGCCCAGTATCCGCTGCCAATCTAGAACAGCCTTACCCAGTAGTTTCCAGAAGGAACTGTGGAATACCAGACCTTCATGGGGTTCAGAGGTTTTACATGAACAACAACAAAAACAAAAAACAAGACTGGGGAAAGAGAATAAGTTAGCAGGGGTTCTTAATTATGAGAGTCTTTCTATCCTTATTGAGACTTCTTCAAAAGGGAATGAAATATGCAATTTCCCAGTCTTACTCATAAGGGGATGCTTTTATCACTGAGCTTTATATTATGAGTACTCTATGAAACACACCCAGGGAAATGCTGGTTTACCCATTTGGGAAATGGCTGTGAGAGAACCTGCTCCAAATAAAAATACTGAGAATGTAAGTTTAAGCTCAGGGTGCTTTTTCTTATTGAATGGGCTGCAAGTGATCATCTACTTCCTCTGAAAGATGAGCATCCCCTGGGAGGTCCCCAAAGAAGCAGTGTGTGCCAATCTGCTTGACTGGCTGGATAGCCTGGTGGTGAGGCATGCTCCCAGCCACCATGCTCAAGGAATCCACTAACAAAATTATCCGAGTTACTCTTTATACAGAGATGGATGGTTTCATGTGTCCTTCAAGATGAGATTCTTTCTATCTGCCTAGGCACTGCAAGCAAGTCTCTCTAGAACAAAGTGAGGTATAAATAATTAAGCTAATAAACAAAATAAATACCAAAGGCATAGAGTCCCAATATCCTATGAGATGTTAAGAAAAGTGAAACAACATAAAATAATTCCAGAGGCTTTTCTAAGCCAAGGTGCATTGTGAATAATTAAACAATTTCCATATTTATGTGAACACAGAAGCCTTTTCTTTCAAGAGAACTGTTCCACAGGATTCAAGTTGAGAAAACACTCGTCTGAGGTGTAACTTTAAAGTATGTAAGTCCTTTTTCATTTGCTGTTTTCTTTTTTCTCTTTCTCTCTCTTTTTTAAAGCAAGGAAACTAGAACTTACACATACAAATGAGACTTGAATCCTAGGGAAACTACATATTCTTGCCAGCAATGCTGCCACTCTTTCAAAGGGCTTTGGAAACTCCTTTTCAGTAATTGTCTCCAGGAATCAGAACACAGTCCCCTGAATACCCTCATTAATGGCAAAGGTTGACCCTTTGAGAAGGGATTTGATTTGGGGAACAAACTATGTAAAGTCAAGCCCGGTGATTCATGTTCAAAAGGAAGTAGAAGTAGTTACAAGTGAGTCGTGGATTTAAACTCTGGCTCTGCTACGATTGAAGAGGTTATCCAACCCTGCTAGGACTCAGTGCTCCATCTGCAAAATGGAGATGATCATACCCTCTTCACAAGATTATTGTGACAATGAAATAAAAAATGAGATATATAATGTGCTTAGCATCAGGCAATACAAAAATGACAAATGCCCCCTAACAAAACTTGGTCTGGTTTTACTGCATGGCTTATAAACTGGCTGCGAAAACAATTCTTAAACATCTAGAAATGTCTAGTCATGGAGGTACAGCTGGGAAGACTCTATGACCTCCGATGAGGAATTCTCTGCAAGTCAAGAGTTATTTGTACATACAAATTCTAGTCTGTTTATTTTTTTTTAAGACTCATTGCTTTTTCATTACATATCACACAGGCAGACAGACACCTGCCATCTTGCCATGTGAATGGGCCCCAAAATTCCTTTCCTGTCCTTGCCCCATGAGAGGGATACTGAAATATTTTTTATCATCAGCTCCCATGGAGAGGTCCCAGTGAAGTCCCAATGGACCTGCTTGGGAAATTGAGAACTGTATTATTATTTTAATAATACTTTATAATAGCCAATTCCAGATTATGAGAATTTTTCATTTAGTCTAATTTACAGGCTTGTTAGAATTAATACAATAAGTTTTGTCCATTTCTTTAAGAAGACCATTTTCTATATTACATTCATTTAAAGTAACTGTAGACTAGAATGCAATGCAATAGAATTGTTAAGCTAAGAAGAGAACTTAGTTAATTGAAGCTCTCAAAATGCCAATTTATATTTTGTTTAGTCTTCATCCTGTTTAAAAATCTGCTTCCAGGTTTCTGCCTTCTCCTGAAAATTGGGAAAATATGACCCCATACTCATGTACCATATTCTCACCACCAATAATCAGTTACAGCTGAGGACGTCATTTTTAGGTAAGACATGTCTTCTCTGATCTACCCCAATTACTACCCCTCCCTATTGTCTTATATACAATTGTTTCCTTAGTTTACCTTATCATCCTAATCACCATTGGCATTTGAGTTTGAGAACCATAATTTAATCTATCTCTGGTATTTTATACATATAAAATCTGAGATCCAAGGATATTTTGTGACCAGTCCAAGGTCACACAGCCCATTAGCGGCTAAACTGGATTTCAAACCCAAGTCTCCTAACTTCCAGTTCAGGCCTCTTTCAATCCTTCCACAGAACCAAGCATTTGAAGACTGGTCAATGTTAAACAAAATCTGTCTTGTTTTACAAAATGTGGTACGAGTTCTTTCTTTCATGAGGAAGAAGTGAGAAGGTTCTGCTTCCCTTCTTCCCCCCACCTCTGGACAGGTAAATAGTTCATGTTTCCTGTAAGATGTATTTGCAGGAAAAATTTCTTAGGAGGTTCTTGTGGAGACCTACGTGTAGAGAAATGATCATGTGATCCTAGGTAAACCCAGCCTATACAATCAGATGTTAATCTGATGTTATGGTCATTCCAAATTAAAGTGATTTTTCAGAAACTATAATAAAAGCTTTTGTGTATTGAGTTACAGAAACTGTGCCAAGTGCTTTACGTGTATTGTTTCATTTAATCCTTACTGCAATCCTGTGTAGTAGGCACTATGGTTATTCCCCATTTTGTAGATGCAGATAACAAGACTTGATTAGGCTTGCCCCAAATCACAGAACTGGTAAGCAGCAGAGTGGGGATTTGAATCCGTGTTTATTTGACCACAAAACTTGCATTCTTTGCTACTTGCCATGTTGTTAGCTCACTCAGGTTAGCCATTTTGTTATCAGAGCTGTCATTAAGCTCCTCTAGTCATTTTGCAGCCACAGGCTCAACAACCGGCGAGTGTCACCAGCACGCCAATCAACTGAATACTATTTTGAAGAAAACGAGAAAGCGTAGGGAAGACTACTTATGATACATCCAAATACCAGCAAAACATTTAGGATCACAGTGAGCTGAGAGCTGGCATATCAGGGCAGGGAGGGAAGGATATCAGTCATCTTTGTGTCCCTAACAAAGCCCAGTGCTAGGCCTGTTCACAGGAGAATCCCAAAGTGAGTTGGCTGAAATAGGAGGCTTTTACTTTCATTTCATTACTGCTTGCAACTATACAGTGAACAAACACTTATTTTAGCCAAGAAAATATAAATACATCAAAAAGAAAATTATCTTTGTGTTAATGAATTTTTTTTAATCTTAATAATGCTTAACCAACATTCCCCTTTGGATGTCCTGTCAAACTGGTCAAAGGGGTAATTTTACCCTTCACAGGGGAAAGGCTAGTCAGCTTCTGCAGACAGAGAACTTGGGAGGCAAATGTGATTTTTCATGTGCCAAAGGCCAGGAGGAAGTCAGGGATGAAAGAGGTTCAGGCAGTGGGCTCGGGAAAAGGCTTTGGAGGTTTGGGCAGTGGATGCAGGGAAAGGCTTTGGATGTTCCGCTGCCTTTCAAGTTCCAGCACACTGGGATCTCTGTTGAAGAAGTATCACATCATAGTGTCATGGTGGGGTTCTTTTGGTTTTGGAAAGCATAATTTATATGTGCAACCACGAAACCTGAGACACAAGAGGGGGTTGGGATAGACCAAAAGTGGGTGTAAAAAGAGATTGGGAAAGGGGCACCCAGAATATGAAGGGGCAGGGGAGAGGAAGTGGGGGTCTCACCTGCCAGGGCCCCTCTCCTGGCCCAGATGGGGAGGAGGATGTGCCCAGGTGCCGTTTCCACAGCCTGCTCGCCACTATTGTGTTCTGGTCCCAGTGGTAAGATAGTCCCCTGACTAAGCCCCATGCCTGACTCACTCAGATTTAGTCTGTATCCAGGCCTTCGGGAGGGAGGGTGAAGTCCTCCAAGAACCTGAGCCCCATAGCGGGGCCTCCCCCACGTCTGGCCTGTTGTGTTCTCTCCCATCCTTTCTGGATTCTTGGACAGATGGGGAGCTCCTCTCTGGCTTGAAGGAGTACCCTCAACCATTATTCTCTTTGTAGGGGTGGTCCTCGGTCCTTAGGAAGCGGGGCAGAGTCCCAACACAAGATGCTGGTACATAGGAGGTAACTGAGCCAGTGAATGGCACCTTAATTCCAAGGCAGAATCTGTTCACGTTTTTTTGGTTCAGCTCATGTTCCATACCTTTACACTATTAGTTCATGTGAAATCTGATAGGCATACTAAACATAAGGAAGAATGTGACTATCTATTGATAGGAAAACAGGAGTCTTTAGTGAAAACATCTATGAAAATATGGATTGAATTCAACAAAAGTGTAGTAGGCAAGGACTAAGTCTACAACATCCCAGCTCTTCCCTAGGAAGTTGGCTACTGATAATCCTCCAAGAGAGATATGGGGCAGCACAAGCACAAATAGCTCTAGTCGGTAAATGACAGGAAGACCAAAGACATCAGTAAAGTCTCTAGAACTTGAGAGAACAGAGGTCAGGAAGGGAGGTGGTTCAGTCTGGTGTGGATGGAGCTTTGGGATGTGTGTCAGGGGGTGGTGTCAATATTGTGAGAGCTGACCCTGGACAAATAGCCAAATTCTATTAATAGCAACTTGGATGTTCAGGCTTTCTCTGTTTCTAGGAAACCATTAATGGCTGCCAAGCATGAGGGTAACATGAAGAGATGTGTGTTTCAGGAAGGCAACACTAATGAAGGTGGCTAGATAGGCAGAAGCAGCAGGGATGCCAGTGCAGAAGCTCCCGCATCGGACTGAAACAGAGATTGCAGCCTGCGTCAGGGTCACGGCCCTGGGGTGAAGAGGAGGCAGAAGATCTTTGCTGTGTGAGAGGGGACACATTTCACATTTGGTTGGAAGTGGACAGTGAGAGGAAGAGGCAGGTCATTCCTAAGTTTCTTGCTTGAATAATCAAGAGGATGAAATGTGCTTTCAGATAAAGCATTTGTTATACAGGCTTAGTTGGCAGTTAAAACAATTAATTAATTACAAAGTTAAAAATCAGAACGATGGACCATTGGGCAAATTTTAGACAAAACAGCCTAGATGACTGAGGTTTCACTTTTCAGTCTATCTTGGGGGCATTGGCTGGGCACAAATGAAGACATACTCGTCCATAACCAACTAATAATTCCTCTAGAAACCCTCTTAGCTTATAGGTCTGGCTTGAGTAGTCACTAAAGATTGCTAGATTTTTCTTATACTTGTAATATAAGGGGGAATAGAAAAAGAAGCCAATCACTGTGAAGGTGAGGTAAACCATGGATATTTTTTCCTGGACAAACAATATTTTGAAGGCCTAAACAATAAAACCTTAGTAAGGATGGACTTATTATTTATCTTGCTCTTGGTATTTCCTTTTTTATTTTTAGGTGTGGGTTTCTTATGGACTATGTACTTCATGATATTTTCTCCCCCAGAGGGATCAGTTCTGTTGCTTCAAACAAGATAAAATCTCATTGGAATAAATAGAATTTTTTTTCTGGTCACACTGAATTCTTATATATATAGATTTTTTTTCTGAACATGATACTAAAACTTAATCTGTAATTTACTCCCTGCAAATGGAACTGGTGGGATGTAATTTATTAAAATTTTTATAAACAAATGGCAATGTGGCCACATTTGTACTCTTTGGAATTTGAATTTTACTTCTATAGGGAAACTTCATCATTGGGGATCTCAGTCTGTATTTGAGAAGCACAAGACTATTTTGTTTGAAAATACATTTCTGTAAATTGCATTCACTACAAGCGCCGCTCTCTATCATTAAAAACAAACCAGAATAAATAATCATTCTTACTGGTTTTGTTTCACAGCTGGGCCTATGGAAACCATGAATGTAGTTGCATTTGCTTAGGAAACAGTTTGCTGCTGTTTAAAACCATATATGAAGTATTTTTTTAAAAAAATAGGTTTTGCACAGCTCATGTGATGAATTTTATTGGATAATTTTATTTTTTCTTCTCTACAGAATGTGGGCTTTTGTTTTTCTTGTTCTCCAGCATGCACTGCCAGGAGCAGCCTACCGGGATCTTATCCCCAAAACACTGTATTTAACTTAAGGAGGCATTGTGTCTGTTTCCCTCCTTACCAGAGGCTGACATTTCAAAAACTACTCATCACGCTTTCTGCAGAAGGTCTGAAAAAGCATTTGGGACCTTAATGAAATTATCAGATTATTAGGGTGGATGGTGGGAATGGGTCATTTCTTTTCCCTTTTCAATAACAGAGCAAGGAACCAACTGCCTTTGTAAGTCAATCAAACAGAATTGATTGTGAAGTTTCTCTCTTCCCAGGATGTGCGAGGTCAGTTCTGGTAATCAGTGGTCACAAATGCTGTTAGAATTCATTGCAAACCCCAAGCAATGGCAGGTGTGCTCCAGGCCTGGTCTGGTGGCGAAAGGCACGCCAAGGCAAATTCAGGCCCCTTGCTCCTTGTGTTCCAGTGGGGGTTGGCAGCCCACGTGGGATTTTCAGGGCGCTGGATGGCCCTGTCCCACAGAAGAGCTCTTTATCTTTAAACCATCCATTGCCCACCATTGTTATGATTATGGCACAATTCATATTTGGAGCCTTATCATTTATTTCCTCCTCAGTAAAAATGAGCTTATTAGACTCCTTTGTCATAACAGGAGGAAGCAGAGAATATTGGGCAGGAAGAATGTAAAGCAAAATCTTCAGGAAACAAGGTCCTGAGTTTAGAGACAGACTTTGACCTCTGACAGTTGTGCATACAATCTGCCCTGGCACAAAGCTGCCAAGTTGAGGTTAGCCAATGTGAGTCAAGTAATGACATACAGGGCAAGAATTACTCGTCCTTTTGTTATTTCTGAAACCTGAACTGCTTTTAGAAAGAAGGGCTGGAATGTTCCATAGGAACTTGGAGCATGGGACACAGGGGCACGGCACACACTCGGTGTGGGCTATTTAAAAACCAGTTCCTTGGCTTCCCTCTGTGATTCTAAATACGTGTAATCACATTATCCTGCAGCAGCCGGTAACTATTTCTATAACACTGTCCAGTATCTGTGCTTGCTGAGGCTGGGTCCACCCAGCAAAAACAAAGTGGAGATGTGCTTACTGATTAGGTTGATCAATCCAGGTTTTCTGTGTCACAGCTAACATCCATTTCATGTTGGAAATGCGAGTAGCATGTCAACTGACACTTCTTGAATTTTAAGGATTCATCTATTTAACTATCCTGGGGAGAGAGAAATGCCTTAGCTCGTCAAAAGGATGCTTTTTAAATGAGACATTTCTTTAACAAATGAACAACATAAGTACAAATTATCATTTTCTCAGATACAACCAATTCTTTTACTATGGAAGGATCCCAGCATTGAAGACTCTGCCTCTTTATGTGCTAAAGATTCAATATTTTGGGGGTTTGTTTGGTTTGCTAACACTTCCCTTAATCATACCACTAGCCATCAGTTGAATAAATCTCTTAGGAACATTTTACTCAATTGTTAATCACTCAAAGACATCAGCTAGTAGAAAGACACTAGCCAATATTGTTACATAATGTTAAAACCTCTGATCAGGTTTGTGAATTCAATGAAATAGTCAAACTAGTTTGGGATTTCATATAAACAAACAATAGATTAAATAACTTTTTTTTTTTTTTTAGCTATTTAGCTTAAAAATTAAGAACCCTACCACTTATAAAATGTATAAACATTTGTCATACTCTATGCCAAGCATCTTACCTACTTAAATCTTACTTATCTCTGATAATAACTCTTCAATGTGTTATCACCTCCATTTTACAGATGAGGAGACTGCGAGAGTTTCAATCATTTAGAGATTAGGTCATTTAGTCACTTGGAGAGATTTAGTCATTTGCACAATTACATGTCTAGTTTCTAGTAGTGGTGGAGTGAGATTTATACACAGGTCTTTCTAATTTCTAATCCATGCTGTTGCCTTCTGCATATATAACCTCAAACAGCCAAAATGGTCAATTAAAGCAAGCAAAAAAAAAGCAAAAAATTTGGGTCCTGAATCATGCAGTCAAAATAACCAAAACTTAGTTGATTGACATTAAGCTAATTCCCTCCTGGAACCATGTAACTAAAACCTCAATCTGTCGCTCAACACCTGAACACATGAGTACTGGGGACCTCTTGGCCCCCACGTGGTCCCGCTCTAAAAACTAGCAGTCCAAATGCAAACATTACATGTCAGAACAAATTATACATGTGACATTGTTCCATGAAGAGATTTAATTTCTTGTTCAAATATTATTTTTTTGACTATTTTGAGACATAGGCTGCATATGCGGTTCCCTTGTGGCTAACTCAAAACACACAGCAAAGGCTAATCTTTTGCACTATCCTATGTGAATATTTTCTTTCCCCCCTTTTAAGGGGCCTAGTTATAAATTGGATGAGATTAGAAAACAGTATCTTGAGAATCAATATGTTAAGGAATTACCTAGAAAGAACACAGAATTTTTTTCCCACATGGTAAATCACACAGAGCAGCAGCCTGCCCCAGATCCCCAGAGACAACATCTTGAGCACATATGTTATGCTGGGTTCTGTATTTGACTAATTCAAAAACTCCAGGGCAAAATAACCAAAGTTCCCAAGTCAAAAATGAAAGTAAAATAGTAGAATGGAATTGGGATCATTGTTGTAACATTCTAACAACTTCATAAATAGCCCTTAAGGGAGATAACCTTACAGGTTAGCAAATTTACCATTGCGAGACTCAACCTGTGCTGTTGATGTTAAGTCCCAGACAAACCCATCTACCTCTCACATTACTGATACTCTTTTTCTTTCCAGAAATATAACCTCATTTGACAAAATTAATATTGAGATCGTTTTACTAGAGGGCTTATCCAAATATATGCTCTATTAAAAATAGTTATGATATAAATATTTCTCACAAGAGCTGCAGCGATGGTGTGAATAAAAAACTCCCTTCTGAGATTTCAGTAAAACCAGATCTCACAAAGGATCTGAAAGAAAACAAACAAACAGAAAACAGACATACACACAAAGAGAGACACACACAGAACAAACCTTATGTTAATCCAGTTTAGCAAAACAGTCACTATTTTGACACTATTTTATGAAGTACGATACTGTTCCTTCCCAGATGAAGTGGGAGAGATGAATCTGCTACAGGTTTCTCACAATAATGTTCAGAGGTGGAGGGTACCTAGGCATGTTCTAATAAAAAATCAAAATTTCTAAATACAGCAAAATGTTAGCCCTGTCAAATGGCCAAGCGTGCAAGAGAAATCTCTCTTCCCATGCCCTTCTACCAATACATACAAAGCCCCAAAAACATTGGCTGGAATTTTAAAAACATAAATTAGATATCAAAATGCTTACGGGCCTTACAATGAGATAACATCAGGAGGAACGGTGCGTGGAATGGTTCTGGCATTTTCACATAAAGCATTATCTTTGGTACAAGTACACACAGCAGGGCATTTTGGCTTCGCTGGTTTCTTCCCCTCAGTCAGCAAAAGCGCAGAAAAGAGACATAGGAAATAAGCAATTCTTTTCAGGGGGATGCAGGCATTTCCCATCCTTTGGCTTCTCTCTGGTTCCATGCAGCCGAAAAAATATCCCCAAACATGAACAGGGCTTCTGGAATTCAGATGGTGATTGTCTTGATCTAAGACCAGGTCACATAGGAGTCCATCCTTTTCCTTTGCCTCTGTATCTCTGCTTTTCAAAACAGGGACCTGCAGCTGATTCGTGAGCTGCTCCTCGCTCCAGCAATGCACTGCTCCGGGAGGAGACCTGTGAGGTGCTGTGAGATGGGAGGGATCCAACTGCTGGAGGAGAGAGCCGACTTGCATCACCACGAAAACACTGAGCACAGAACAGCCTTCGAAGGCAAAGTGAAGTGATGTAACAGAAAATAAACAGCTTTCTGCCTGCACCGGGAGGCCCTTTAATTGTTACCAAAAATAGGACGGCTTTATGTCTTATTAGTGGGTGGGTGGGCGGGTGGATAGGCGCAGTCATCTTGTATCACATCTCGGCAATATCAGAAACCTCTGGGAATTTGCATTTCATGTAGCAAACGACCTAGTAGGAAAAACTAGCTTTGAAGCCAGACCTGGCTGGAAAAATGAAGTTAAATGAAACTCTCTCTCTCAGCAGCATTTGGCTAAAACCTTGGTATTTCTTGCTGAGTCCACCTGACTGATGCCATCGTTGAAAGACAAATAAGAACACATGGGGATTGTGACTTTCAGGGAATGAATGTGATGAAATACTTTTCTGACACTTATCAACAGTCATGAATTATAGGTTTTCATAATCCCCCCCTCCACCCCCTGGTGTAAGCCATTCCTTCCCTCCTTCCATCATGAGGGCGGGAAAAAGAAGCCAGACTGCTTCTGTGCGTAATGCACCCTCCTCACTTGCCCACTCTCCCTCTAGCAGCAGAACCAGAAGCCTGGAAGGAACTCCCTGCCAGCAGGAGGCAGCCAACCTTGGCTTCTCAGGGCTCTGAAAGTGGCCCTGGCTTAGCCCAGGAGGCTGAGATAGGATGTGGAAAACGCCGCATTGAGAGCCAGTGACCTGGCTTTGAGGTCCCAGTTCTGCCATGAACTAGCTGATGTTGTCTCTGGATCTAGTCCCCTGTCTATAAAACGGGGATGATAGTAAAGACATTGCATAAATGTTATGAAATCAAAATGGTACACTATGTTACTGTCATATTGATTGGAAAGAGGAAGCACCCTTAGAAAAAGAAATTCATTTAAAGAAACAAAAAACAAGAGGCCCTGTTGTTGCCCTGTCAGGGCAGAGCAATATATTCCAAGAGGGTAGGAAGACCCTCAGGATGGAGGAACAGGAGGAAGGTCCTCTCAGTATGCTGAAGGGGGCCATTCCTCAAGCTGGCACTGCTGGCCAGAGGATGGCAGTCCACGAGCCTTTCTCACTCATCTTTTAGACTGAAAGTAGCAAAAGGATTGTTTGAGCAAATGTGTGATTATGACATGAGCTCATCCTACTTGGGAGCTGGGAGCACTGACAGTCTACCCTTCCCCTCTCGTAGCATCATAGCGTGCCCCAGGCTTGCTCCAACCACTTGTTTCATTCTCTGTAAGCTCTCTGGGGGCAGGGGGTGGCAGTCATGTCCATTCTTGTGTTTAATTACTGTCCGCTTATCCAGAAGACAGTAATCTCCCCAGCAAATCCAGTGCTTGGACAGTGCACGCAGTGAGCAGCTGGTATGCCTCGTGAGCAACAACAGAGCACGGGGGCTGTTCGTGGTCAGGACAAGCTCATCCAAAGAGACTTCACATCGCCCTCAGAGGTATAATAAAGGACTTTGATCTCGAACAAATTCCTGAAGATGTAACGAGTGAGCTGAGTTCCAAGGCAAGGGGAAATGGAAGAGAGGGTTGGTGAGAACATTCCAGGTGGAGCCAACAGCATATGCAAAGGCCTGGCCGTGACCCAGAGAACCACAGTCAACTCTGCAGAGTTTCAGGCGGAGGAGCAATAGAATCTGGTTTGTGTTTCAAAAGGACCAATAGATTATATCCTTAAGCCAGTTTTTGAGAGTATATAAATACATTGTTTTTTATAGAAAAGGGGAGAAAAAGTAATGATTTTAGAATGGATTCTACTAATGCCTCACTGTCAAGGACTCTATGGAGGCAGGGAGTTCATGATGGTGTTTTTAGGAACTGTGACCTATGGACAAGCCCCACTTGAGACAGTAAAAGTGTCACTTAGAAGTTGGCTGCAAATCAGATTTTTGTAAATTGAATCCTGCTTCAAGTGCACAGTGGAAACTTGCTGCATACTA
The DNA here is from genome assembly GCF_030020395.1 of Manis pentadactyla. Taxonomy (NCBI): domain Eukaryota; kingdom Metazoa; phylum Chordata; class Mammalia; order Pholidota; family Manidae; genus Manis; species Manis pentadactyla. Next base: position 105,208,070 of record NC_080026.1, on the reverse strand, counting down.
ATTATGTAGTGAAAATTTTATAGAGGATCGTTTTATTCAAACAAACACCCACCCCTTAAATCATCTGACTTGTAAATGGTGCGTTTTGTAACTATAAAATAAAGACCCTGAGAATTTTCAGGGATGCAGAGTTCTTGGTCCTAATCCCTGCATGTATTAACAGATGAGAAACCGAGAGGTCAAAAAGATGGTTAGTAGCAGAGCCACCAGTCTGCCTGGAGGGACATTGGCAGATACTTGGTTAAACTGACTGGTGAATTCAAACAGGATAATTCACTCCCTAAGTTTCACTTTTCAGATGTATCAAATTATCAAGATGGCTTGATCAGCGCTTGGCTCTGTGCTCTGTAGACACCATCAAAGAAAGGGTGAGCAGTCTTTCATTTTTTACGTAAGCCGGGAGGGCAAAGGAAGGAGGGAAAGAAATCATATCCATAACTTCACTCTTCAGCTGTATTTATCTGGCAGTTCAGTTTGTCAGTTCAAGTGGAAAAAGGACCACAGTGGGGCAAGGGGAACTCTAAGGACAAATTACAATGGGCATTCTGAAAAGAGTAACTTTCTTTTTCTATGGCATTTAAAGCCCTGACTTGAATTCCCTATTCAATTAAAACACCCACTAAGAGCAGGCAAAACGTGTAACCTTGTAACACAGAATGCTGAAGTCCTGTTAGGGAGGAGAAACTGCTTCCTGGCTCCAGAGCTGGATGTGAGTTGAGGGTTCGGAAGAGGAGGGCAGGCTCCTGTACTGACGTCTTGAGGGGCCTGAGGAAGGGGACTGTGTTGCTGATGAAGCTTCCCCTCCCCAGAGAAGAAAGCCCTCCTCCGAGAAGCCCTGGGTTTGGGGGAGGGAAGAAGGAAGCCTAGGGGTTTCCAGCAACTTGGATGCCTTTAGATAAAGTTGGGCAACCCACCTGGGGGTTACAGTGGGGGCCATGGACGCAGGGCCTAGGAAGAGTGAGAGCCGAGCTGGAAGGAGGCTGGGAAGGCTGGGAGGCCTGAGTGACGCAGCCTACCACCCAGTCCCAGCTGAAGAGGAGTAGCAGAGCGGGCCCAGGAGTGGCTCTCCACTTTGCCGGCATGTGACCATGGGCTAACTGTGTGACTTTTCTCAGCCACGGTTTTCCCTTCTGTAAAATGAAGATAATAATAGTATGCATCACATAGAATTGTTGACAGAATTAAATCCAGTAATGTACCTAAAGGGCTTAGCATGGGGTCAGACACATGGGAAAGATTTATCATCATCATCATCATCACCATTGTGGCAACAAGGCTTGAATTCTACAACTGTGACTCTGCTAGCTGGGAAGCAAAAGTTCTCAAATAAAACTGGGTTTCATTTAAGTCAATGTTCCCTCTAGGAAGCAGGCACTTCTGGGCCAGATAACAGACTGTGGCCGTGCCGAGAATCTATTCACATAAAGCAACCAAGGAACCTCTTGGGAAAGGAAGGACTCAACAGTTTGGGTGAGTGTAGGAGCACCAAATTCAGTCCCAGGACAAGGTCCAGAGCTGGAGAAAGAAAAGGTGGGTTTTTTTTCAATCACAGGACAGAGATTTTTTAAGCCCACTGCCCTTGACCATGTATAAGTTAGAAGGGATAAGGGGAATCTGCTTTAGGATCCCAAAGGGCTCCTCTCTAGTTTAGTGGGCACTGTGGCATTGTGTGTGGTGCTGTGAGGAACTACGCCCGGTGCTGTGGCCCTGGAGCCGCTGTAGAGATGTGATGCCAACAGCATCCCCATCCAGGCCTATGACTCAGACATCACCAAAGTCACTGGATTTTCCACTAGGAGCAGCTCAACCTTCAGGGCCCAGCAGCAGAGACAGCCCCACAGACAGAGGAACAGGCAAATTGTCCCAGCAGGAGCTGGAACAAAAGAGAAGGGAAGTGGGGCACACAGTGTGACATTTGGGAGTACATGGTACGATGTTCCCCAGCATCCTCGGAAAGTAGAAGGGGTCTTTGTGGAGGGGACTGCCATTTGGGGACAGCCGATGAAAGCAGAGTGAGAGAGGAACAGCCTGTGCCAGGGCTCTGATCCCGGCTTCCCCTCAGGCTGGTGTGGCCTAGGAAACACACACTGTGTGGTAAACAACTCATTATTATGAGCCTTAAAAGATCCAGCTTGGCCCTGCCTCCTTCTACAAACGCTCAGACGTGGAAACTTGGTGTCAGTGTAAGCAGCTTTCTCAATAGAGCAGGGTTTTTTGAAGCTGTGAGTCAGATGTGTTAGTGGGTCACAAAATCAATCTGGTGGATATAAGCAGAATTCTTTAAAAAAATAGGTTTGAACCCACAGTTGGGCTGTCCTGCACCTATAAGAGTAACTATTGCCATGTGAAGCCTTTGTTTCTACTCTTGGGTATGTATGTGTGTCTGTGCAGGATTGTGATACAAAATGTGTTCTTACAATAGGTTTATGGGCCCCCACCCAAAAAAAAATGGAAGAAAGAAAGAAAAAGACAACATTTCATTAGAGGATGCAGAAGATCTTCACCAACTCTAGGAGTCTAAAATGTTGATCTGAGTTCCAGTAAATTTTACTGAAGGAGGGCAGCAGTTAGACCTGCTAGAATATAATTTCTGTTATTTACTAGCTGTGTGATCTTGGGCAAGTTGCTTAGCTTCTCTGTGCCTCATTTTCTACATTGATAAAGTAGAAGTAATACTATCTTTGCATTGTTGATATTAGGATTAGTGATAATGCAATTGGAAGGCATGTCACAAGGAAGGCATTTAATTACTAACAGCTTTACCAGAATGAAATGAGAAGAGGGGTGAGGGAAGTGAGCACAGGACCAGATCTCAGAAATTATTTACAAGTAGTGTGTTACTTAGGACTCTTTGGTAGAAAGTGACAGACATTGCCTCTGCCGATTTAAGCATAAAGGATTTTATTGTCATGGTGATAGAGTGACTCCCAGAATCCGAGGAAGGGCTGTAGAAGCAGGCTGTAGAAATGGAGAAACTTGTGGGAGCTTCAGGTTCTAGGAGGCAGGAGCTGATGGGCAATGTCCTCAGGTAAATCCACTCTAACAACTTTTTATCTCCATTCTTCCCCAAAGGAGTGAGCCTGATGGGTAGAGCTGTGGTCAGTTACCTGCCTGTTTGCCATGGGAAGGCAGGATACCTTGCTGGCAATCCTACCAAGAGTATGTGCAATTGGAGAGGGGTGGGTCCCCAGAGGAAACTTTGGGTGCTACTTCTAGAAGCAGAGAGGACACTGGGCAGACAAAAACCAAGGGACACTTGCTATGGGGCATGTGTCAGGATCTGTTAGCTAGTATTATTTACCTGTGCCCCAGCCTGTCACCCCAAACCCACCCTGGTGATTTTTAAGAGAAATCACCAGAGGACAGTTTAGACAAACAGATATGGATAATTTCTCCAAGGACAGCTAAACTCTTGTGTCCTGATGTAGAATCAGGGGATTTTCAACTCTGTGGTCCAAGAGAATAAAACTTGCTTAAGAGGGGAGTTGAGAAGGCAATAATAATGAAAGCTTACATTTACAGAATACATATTATGTGCAGCTGCTGCTCTAAGCACTTTATATATATTAATTTATTGAATCCTCATAACAATCCCATGGGCTGGATATTTTTATGATCATTATTCTTTCCTCTATATTACAGAAAAGGAGTCAGGCCCAGGTGATTCAGCTTGCCCAGGGTCCTGCAGCCCATGAGGAGAGGCACTGGCATCTAACCCAGACGTTCCGACTCTGATGCCCATCATATGAGCCACTGCTGGACACTGCCTCTCTGAAGGGCTATGGGGGATGTGGGATACTGGGCCTGTTTTGGAGGCCCATAGCGCTGAAGTGGTTAGGCACTGCTATTGCACTACAATTCCCAGCATGCAACTGGGCTGTCATATTAACCCCTTCCTCACCTAAAGTTCCCCACTGTCTTGGGTAACAATTTTTTTTAAGGCAAATGTGGCAAAATCTGGTCTCCCTAAGGGATAATTATGCAATTGAGTCGAATGCAAGTACAAATGGGAGTAGATAGAGAAGAGGGTAAGATTCCAGGTTAAAATACCCTGTGCATTTTTTAGTATTCAGAGGAAGACATTGGAAATTTCCATGGGAAAGACTACTTTTACTTAGAAATGTGTACTGTAAAAATGTCAGTAAGGGTGTTTAAAAGCTCCCATTCTCAAACTCTGCTGCACTTTGGAATCACCTGGGGAATTTGAAAAAACAATGTTTGCTTGGGTCATATCCCTAGAGATTCTGATTCAGCTGGTCTGGAGTATAACCTGGACACCTAGACTTTTAAAAGTTGCATGCAATTCTGAAGTGCCGCAAGATTTGGGAACCCTTGTTTTAAAGGAGGGAAACATTCAGGTGGGATGATAAAGATGAATGAAGTTGTGACTATCTCAAGGAAATTTTTAAGAAAAAAGAGACGGAGACAGAATAGACTCTGAAGCAGTGGTTCAGTCCTGGCTGCACATTGGGATCATCTGCAAAATGGCTTAAAAAGTACAGATACCTGGACCTCACCTCAGATGAACTGAATTACAATCTCTGGAGATATACTCTAGTTCTGAAGCAACCCCAGAATAGTGGTTCTCAAAGTGTGTTCCTTGACCAGCACCATCAGCATCACCTGGGAACTTGTTAGAGCTACAAATTCTTGAGGCCCACCTGAGACAAATGGAAACAGAAACTCGGGATGGGGCCCAGCAATCCGTTTTCACAAGGCTTCCAAGTGGTTATGATGCACTCTCAAGTCTTGAGAACCACTGCTCTGGGATGTAAACCCCATGGAGACAGGAACCTAGTTGGACGTGTTCACCAATGATCCTAAAAAAGTGCAAAATATGTTTCTGATGGTCTGTTACATTAATGGCCCCCAGTGAACCATACTTCCCAGTATTCATGCTTTTGTGCTCTCTCCCCTGGAGTTGGGCTGACCCTTGTTGGCCAGCAGAATGTGGCAGGAGTGATGCTGTGCCAGTTCTAGGCCAGAGACTTAAGAAGACCCAGCAGTTTCTGCTTTGGCAATTTTAGGAGCCCTGAGGTACCGTATAAGAAACAGGTTCTTTGTGAAGAGGCCATACAGAGAGTTAGAAATCCTGAGTCTGTACAGAGATAGCATCCGCCCCAGCATCCAGGCTGAGTTCAGCCCCAGATGGATCTGCAAGGTGGATGCTGCCATAGGACTGGCCACTGACATGACCAGAAGAAGAAGCTCCCAGCTGAGCCTAGACCAGATCAAGGAGCTGTGGGCAAACACAATGTTGTTTTAAGCCAATAAGTTTTGGGTGGTTTGTTAATGCATCAACAGGAAAAATGAAACAATACTCAGTAAATATTTGTTGATTTAATGGGTGAAAGTGCCATAGGAACATATAGCTGGAACATAGACTCTCTCCTTTGTCAAAGCAGGAGACATGGAAGTTAGAAAGAAAATAGGGACATGCTCACCACTTAATGACAACTTTTTAAAACACTGTTTTGACAGAAGCTCCAGTGTCCTCTGTAGAAAGCATCTCAAAATCCCCTTCATCAATTTGATGCCACCGTGGTGTGTCAGAGCAACGACGTGACAGGGCAAGTCACTGGATGCCGAGGGGCTTGGAACTGCTTACTTGCCCCCTTCTGATTGTTCTTTTTTTTTTTTTTTTTTTTTATTTTTGAGGTTTTTTTTTTTTTTTTTTTTTTTAATTATTATTTTTTATTGAAGGGTAGTTGACACACAGTATTACATTACATGAGTTTCAAGTGTACAACACAGTGGTAGAACATTTATATACATAATTCTAGGTTCCAGCTATCACCCTACCAGGCTGTTACATTATCTTGACTATATTCCTTATGCTATACATTACATCCCGGTTACTTATTTACTTTACAATTGGAAGTCTGTCCTTTTTTTTTTTTTTTGTGAGGGCATCTCTCATATTTATTGATCAAATGGTTGTTAACGACAATAAAATTCTGTATAGGGGAGTCAATGCTCAATGCACAATCATTATTCCACCCCAAGCCTAATTTTTGTCAGTCTCCAATCTTCTGAGGCATAACAAACAAGTTTTTACATGTAGAACAAATTCTTACATAATGAATAAGTTACATAGTGAACAGTACAAGGGCAGTCATCACAGAAACTTTCGGTTTTGCTCATGCATTATGAACTATAAACAGTCAGTTCAAATATGAATACTCATTTGGTTTTTATACTTGATTTATATGTGGATACCACATTTCTCTCTTTATTATTATTATTTTTAATAAATTGCTGAAGTGGTAGGTAGATACAAGATAAAGGTAGAAAACATAGTTTAGTGTTGTAAGAGAGCACATGTAGATGATCAGGTGTGTGCCTGTAGACTATGTGTTAATCCAAGCTAGACCAGGGCAATAAAACATCCACGTATGCAGAAGATTTCTCTCAGAACGGGGGGGTGAGGTTCTAAGCCTCACCTCTGTTGATCCCCAATTTCTCACCTGATGGCCCCCCTGCGACTGTGCCTGTCTTAGGTTGTTCCTCCCTTGAGGAATCTTACCCGTCTCTGGCTAACCAGTCATCTTCCGGGGCCATACAGGGAAATGTGAAGTTGGTAAGTGAGAGAGAAGCCTTATTGTTTGAAAAAGTTAGCTTTTTACTTCTTTGCATATTTATGCCCTGTGGCTTCTATGCCCAGCATTTGTCTTGAGGTATCTTTACCACTTGGAAGAATTATGATACTCGGTAAATTTGATATGAGGCACGAATTCTATTTAAGGGTTGTAATTAGGAAGGAAGAAGAAAAGCTATAGAAGTAGCAGGCGGAAGAAAACATGGGAAGATTGATTATTTCTTTGATATATCTTCTTGTAGAGTAACTTCAGCATGTATAGGTTTTAAGCTACTACTTAAATTGCACACACACATTAACATAATAGGAGTATAGTTACATAACCAAAGCATATCTGTAATTACCAGCCATCTGCAGTGAAACCAAGAAAACCAGTTAGGCACCTTAGGCATTTGTGAAAACTTATCTATGATATGGTGGATATTGTCCAAATGAACTTGAACAGTCTGAGAGAAATCAGACAAATTAAAACAACCCATTCCTGGGGACTGTTCACATGCCATATGTTCTTTTAACAATAAATAGTTTGTAGTTGTAAGACTTTGGAGCGCTACAATTTGCACTTCTCCAAATTCTTGGTTGAGTTCCAACAGTATAGATCCAGTCCAATTTTGTTGTTTTACTGTATGCACAGGCCAGCTTAGATATCTCCTTCCTCATTCCCATGGCAGGTCCAGGAACTGGTGGGATGAGTGCATCTACAGCTGTAGCAGTGCGTGGATCTTTGTTGGGGTTTTTTGATGATCATCTTATGATTGTTCTTCATTTATTCATCCAGTCGACATGTACTTCTGGACGCTGACGCACAGGTATTGGGGAAAGCAAGTATATGCCAGACAAAGCCTGTCTTCAGAGATCTCTGGAAGCCCCATGAACTGAAAGCAAATTGATGAATATCCAGATTATAAAATCATAGACTGCTCCACTCCCTATTCTTATTCTCTCTCTGCTTATTTGGGAAGCAGCCATAGACTTGTAGAATCAGAGAGATCTGAGTTCAAATTGTGAAACTGCCACCTACTGGCTGTGGGATCTTGGTCAAATCACATAACCTTTTTATATTTCAATTTCTTTGTGTAAAATGAGATTAATAATGCCGACCTCACAGGCTTTTGCCAAGGCTGGATGAAATAGTGTGTGTAAAAGCATTTCATCAACTCTAGTCTTTTACAAGTATGAGGGATTATTATCTTGCTCTTCTAATCATGTTTACTGAAGTGAATTCTACCCTCCCTCCCCCACTGGCTCTTGTCTTTGGTTCTTTCTCCCTGTTTATTTCCCTTTGTTCTCAGAGTACCCAAGATTTGTTTTAATCAGATATCATAAAACACAGACATGAAGAAGTTGTTACATTCACGGTTTCCTGGGGTATAAAACAGGAAGCATTTCATGCCATGCAGAGGGACCAAATGGGGAAGCACTAGGGTCAATCAGGAGGCAGAAAGAGTGAAGGGAAAATGTGGACAAGAGCCTTTATTGAATAATGTCAGTGAGCTTTGGGGCACAGGAACTGTCTCTAACACTCTAATACCTACCTCTGGGATGATGAGGGCAGTTAGACAGTGGTCCAGAGCTTGAGACCCAATAGAGGATGCGGTTGGGGACTTGGGATTGGTTGGACTGCATAGGAAAGATATGCCCACAGGAGAGTCATTTACTATCTCTAGAAATTGGCTAACCTTAGGAGGGGAAATACCTCCAGGGCCAGCATGGTCCCAGATGTCAAACCATCAGAATCCAGAAAATAAAAGACATACTTAATACACTACTCCTCAATAGAAAGCAACTGGCTACACACTATGAGAACTGGGAACAGCATGGAACCCTAGGAAACCACTCTATTAAGACTAGTGTTCTGTAAGGAAGGGAATAGGAGGGTCAGTAAGTCCAGTAGGATTTGGCCCTGGCCCTATATGGTTTGCCCTGATTCCAAGCCCGGCACAGAGCAAAACCCAGGTGAATGGGATGAAAGGCAGTAAGTTGTACTCCTTGAAGCCTCCTCAAAGGCAGAGCCTGCAATTTATTTATCTTTCTGTTCCCTTGATTGAATGAGCATTAGGAGAAACAGCTAAAATGGCCTTATAAAAGAGAAAAGATAGTTTAGCTATGTGGGCTTGTGCTTTTCTTTACTCTTAAAAAAATTATCATTGTTTTGCTTAATTTTTATTACCAAAGTTAAGTATGTTGAATTTGTACATTTTTCATAACTGTCTTCAATGTTGAGTAGAAACTGAATTAGCCATTGATTGGAGACCATTGCTTATGTGCCCAAAGGAAGAGACCCTTCTGGCTCATGCTGGTGGGAGAAATTGTACTAGCCCTTTTTTCTTTCCCTGCTTAAATTTCCAGGGTAGGAAAAATTATGTAATTTATACCAAAGATGATGATGGTGAGGATGAGGACAATGACAATCACACTAATGTCATTAGTGTGTAAGTAGCTTGGCTATTAAACTATGACATACATAGTTTGGCTATTATTGACTCCCAATTTACAAAGGAGGGAACTGTGGCACAGAGGTCAGGCAGCTTGCCCAAGACAAGAGGTTAATCTGGTTAAAAACTGATTGATTCCATGCTCTCAATCACGCCACAGCCTGTCTCCTTACTTCAGGTAATCTCACCTTATTCACCCAAGAGCAGGCAAGAACCGCATGAATGCAGAACCTCTGTGAGGTGGTGGGTATTGGGCTCTTATGCCAGTTTGGGTGTAACCAGGGTTGATCCTTAGAAAAGCTGTGGCACATGGGAAGTATATCTCTGAATGTGGAAGAAAGAGAATGGGCGAAACTCTGTTTCTGTCCCGGATGAGCTGTATGACCTTGGGCACACCTCTTAACCTCTAGGCTCTGGTTTTCAAAGGAAGCTTTTGGGCTAAATGATCTCTAAAGATCCTCTATGTGTAACCTGCTCCTGCCAGAAATTCTATTGGAGAGTGGATTATCAGAAAAGCAAGGAAAGTGTTGCACAGGGTCTTGCACATACAGAGATAAGCTGCTAATAACTCTGGTTGCCCTGAGGAGTTCTGAAAACATTGGGCCCAGTGGCCTCCTGCTTCACCCTGGCTGTAATTATTGGACTGGGACGCTGACGTCCTGAAACTCTTGGGACCTCCACACACAACGAAGAATTGTCCTGCTTGAAATCTCTTAGTGTTCCCACTGAGAAGGAATAAAAGAAGTTCTCATGGTGGGGAACATAAAAAACTTCTTTGTGCATTTTTCTGAACATTAATCAATAATCCGTTAACTCAGGGAAGCTGAATGCTCTTCATACAGATTCCAACACAAACTGACAGATATCCTCTGGCAAGAACTGTGGAGAGGCTGTGCGGCCTTGGACAAGGCATTTCTTTTCCTTAGGCCTCAGTTTCTTCATCTTTATAGCACTAACATTCTGTAACTTCTTAATTTCTCACCTTGTAAAGGAGAAATACCTTGTAAAAATAGGGGCTTGAAAAGACTTTGTTTTTCTCATTTTGTGTATGATACATACTGTGGTGAACTAAAATGCCTATGGCAAAGCTTATATAAAAAATATATAGAAGCATTCCTTATTGACTATATTGAGGATAGTTAATAATACTATATTGCATATTGGACAGTTGCTAAGAGAGTAGATCTTAAAAGTTCTCATCACAAGAAAAAAATTTTTGGTAACTATATGTGATGATGGATATTAATGGGGCTTATTGTGGTGATCATTTCTCAATCTTCACAAATATTGAATCATTATTTTGTATACCTAAAACTAGTGTCATGTATGCCAATTATATCTCAATTAAAAAAATGTATACAGAAGGAAATTATCCCAGAGTACTTTCAATAAAGTATAACTTTAGCTATTTAGCATTTTGTCTGGAAATATATTTGAATTTTTCAGAGCCAAACACCAAAAATGCAGACAAGGCCATGATATGCTACTCTTCCTTCCAGCTAGACTTGAATAGACAAAAATGAAGGTTGTTAGGGAATAAAACACGTATAATTCTAAGTCTAAGTCATGGGCTAGGTGAACACAGCTGGGCCAGAAATTTAATTTGGGGTGGTACTAAGGAAAAGCAGTGGGTCTGAGAGGTGTTGCCCTAGGATGGGACTTGTTTATTGGAACATAAAGTTGAAAGTATGGTTTCTTTCTTCTTCTTTATGCCTGAATCACTCCCACAACAGTTATCAGCAGTCATTTTTTTTCTTAAAACAGACACCACTTCAACCTTTCAAGGAGACCATTAAGATTCTGAAATTAAAGGGAAAAATGTTCAATAGACTGCTCATGATTTGAAAACTTGAACTTCATGATGTTGGATTTTGGGCATGTTGCTTTTGCCTTACCCCTTTAAAAAAGCCCTGTTTTGTTTTGTATGGCTTTGTATTCTCATTTAGGAAGGACTAAGAGCTTTCCATGGCTGCCAATGACTTGTAGCCTGTATTACACCCATGAGTTTCAGTGGGAATGACGATCTAAGAAGCTTGGAATTTGACCCCAGAAAATGGCAAGGGAACGACGAAACTGGTTATGACTAGAGGATTAATGCCCTGCTGACCGGGGCAGAGATGAACGTCATCATCAGGGAAGCATCAGGCTTGTGTACCAGCCCCTCTCTTGGCCCCATGTTTGGCACTGTCCCTACTGCTCCCCCCAGTGGAGCAAGGAAGATGGGGGAACCATGCTCACTGGGCCTCCTACAGGCCAGATGCTCAACTGATCATCTTATCTGTCCTGCATGTGAGACATCCCCCTCACTCTACAGATAAAGAAACAGAAGCTCATAGAGGTTAAATGACATGCCCAAGGTCATGTAATTTGGTTTCAAGTGGACTTCTGTTTCCAAAATATTTACTATGTGATTCCTTACTTTGGATCTATATGAAATTATGGACAGTTCTTGCCTTATCTATGTGACACAAGTATTGTATAAAGTGTCTGTACAGTATTGTTTGTTTATATGGTGTTTGCAGCACAGTAATGCCTGAGGCTGGTCCAACCTTGGCTCTGGAGGCTCTCTGGGGACATCTGGGGGACCCCTTGGGTCATTCCAATCCAATAGGATGCAGTCCAGTGTGGTGCTTACAACTGCAGTCCTGGCTTTGTCATTTACCTGCTGAGTGACCTTGGGCAAGTTTTTATACATTCTCATCCTCAGTTTTCCTCATCTGTAGAATGGAGACAATACTAGTACCTACCTCACAGGATGGCCATGAAGAGGAAATGAGATAATGTAAGAGAGTACTTAGTACATAGCTAGCTATTATTGTTCCGCTCTGTCTCCCAAAGTACCCTTATAAGACCCCCTCTCTGGAAGCTGCCAGAAGGAGGGAGGAAGAGGGATGAGGGGGGAAACCAGGCCTGAGGAGGGGGGAGAACAGACTAGAATAGCTGCTCTCCTGACCAGACTGTACCCCTCAATGCCAGGCTGATGTCATCAGTACCCTCATTCTGAGGGTAAATCACAGAGCCCTGAAGAAACAGCCCAGAGGCATCATTTTCTTTTGTTCCTGCCATGGAGTAGGGAAAGATTTCAGAGAGCTTCTCAAATGAGAGCATCGAGACTCTGAGCTGACTGTCAAAATTTCTCCAGAAAACAAGCCTTCACCCTGGGTTACTCTTCTGGACCAACGTTGGAGTGAGTTGTGATGGACATAGGCCTTGCTTCAGTAAAGTGTCCACTCTCAGACATTTGACTGTAATTATGTTGTTTAGAATAGAACTAAGTAAACACTAGATTTTCTCTTACTCTAAACTAACGAATCTTATTTTTTACTCAGCGTGGTTGTCTTGGTTCACTCATTCACTCAACAAATGTGTGTTCAGTGCACTTCCCACGTGAGGCACAGCATGGCAGTGAACGGAAAGACCCAAAGAGCTCCTGTCCTCGAGGGTCACATGGTCTAGAGGAAGAGATGAGAGTTAAACAAGAGGAAGCAAAGTGTGGGTGAAGGCTGTGTTACGGGCCGGTAAGGCTAGAGGAGCAGCAACAATAGCACAGAATCCAGACTAAGGAGCAGGAAAGTTTAAACCAAACCCAAAGGACTCCAACTCTGTCTTGATCCATCCTGCCAAACTCTCCAAGCTGCCAAAATCCCCAGCTTCTCTTTGGATGTCAGGTGGCTGCAGTAGGGAGTGTCCTATCGTAGTCCCTCTTCTCCTGAAGATCTGGGAGATCTCCGCACTCTTTGCCTCTGAATCCTCACAAAGATGTCCAAGGGTTCTGAGAAGTGGTTTCCAGATTAAACCAGGGAACACAAAGAATAATGACAAACAAGAAGGAAAGTATGAAAAGAAAAATGTTTCATGCTTTTCCAGAGAAGGAAAAGCTTTCTCCTCTACTCTCTTGGGTTCTGTACTTGGGCCCAGAAAATTAAACAGACAAAAGGTATATTAACAAGAATTTAAAAAATTACGGGATTTAATAAAATATTTAAGCCCAGGAGTTCACAAAGAAATGTGATTCAAGAAAGTATTAGAATTCGGGGCTTATATATCACCTTAACAAAGGGTGACAAAGTGCGGAAAAGAGGCTAGACAAAGGCAAAGGGGTTTTAGGTTTCTGGCAGATGAGTAGATTATAGAAGGTGACTCGGAAATATATGGCAAATAAGAGTTGTTTAGTAAGGTTTGTTGTGCAGATAAGAGTCCTCTCAAGTGATGAAGAGTTGTCTCTGTAGTAGTTCTATTCCTGGTACTGGAGAGGGAGACTTGTTTACAAATGGAAATTTATGTTCCCTTTACAAAGGGAAATTATGTTCTGCTTTTTAGACAAAAATGGAAAGGGCAGAGAACTAATGGCTTTCAGCTCAATCCTTATACCAATGTCATATTTTGGGGTGACATATTCTGATCCCTTTCACTGGGCCTTGCTTTGGGTATTAAGTATTGTGCTAAGAACCATTATGTCATTTATTTCTTATAACAATGCTATGAAGTAGGTATTGATATGTCCATTTTTCAGATAAGGAAACTGAGGCCACAGAGGTGAAATAAATAGGTCAGAAGTCTAGGCAATTGGCTGAGCTAGGATGTGGGCCCAGGCAAACAAGAAAATTAATTGAACATTTCTTAGGAAGGGCAGGTTTTTCCTTTTTTTTTTTTTTGCAGGAGTGGGTTTGGGAAACACTACTGTTCCTTAAAAGGGGCCTTTAGGGAAGATCAAGAAAGGGCTCCTTGGAAGGTTTGTAAATCCTCCAGCATCTGGTAGTACTGCCCACAGGAGGAGCTCAATAAACACGAGTTGAATAAAGCAGTGAGGGAAGCCTTGAAGACAGGAGTAAGGGAGTGAGTGAAGCCCCTGACATAGTCTCTCCCAATTTATTAGGAGCCTTCCAGGTTTTTCTCCCACCAACCCCAGTCCCAGGCCAGCTATCTGCACCCTCTTCTCTTGTATCTTGCAGCTCCCAGGAGTTTAAGGACCTTGGTGGCTGTTCCCACCACTCTCTCTGGCCCCTGAAATGCTGATCTCACAGCACTGGCTGTGCCTGGGACTCCGTCTCCATAAGTTCACCAGATGACACTGCCCCATAAGACCTGATACAAGTTATGAATGACAGCAAGTGGTTCTTCCAAGGCCATTGTATTGAAATGGGGGACAGATGCTTTAACTGAGTGGCTTTTACTGTATTTCTTGGGTTTTGTATCTACTTCTTTAAAATTTCCCTTTCCCTGCCTCTCCTCCTTATAAACACATACTCAGCCAGACCAACTCCACTTATACACTAAGATTGCATTTGAATGATCAGTTACTTAGGACATGCATTTAACCCAAAGAAATGATGTTTTAATAACAGAGGCAATTGTAGTGGAAAGGACCCTAAAGCTAAGACACGTGACGAGTCTCTTCTCTGCCCTTTGCCAGAGGTATAATCTTGTGCAGATCACTTGTTTCATGGAACTTTGAGGTCCTTATTTATAACCCTACCTTGCAGGACAATTAATAGAGAATTAAGAAGAATTGAGGAGCATTAAGAGAGACCATGTAAAGTGACATATGATTGTGAAGGGTTGCTATGCACCACTTTTCAGGCGTTGCTGACATGCAGTGGAGATGTTTGGGGGCACAGGAGGAACCCCTAGAACTCTTAAAATCATGCTGATGCAGTGACCATCCAGTCACATGGCTACTGATTTGAACCTTAGTGTGTGAACACTTACTCCCTCATTACCCTAAATCCTTTTGCCACCCATCTGGTATGACAGTTTCTAATTAAAATTTGGAAGTTCCATGAAAACGCGGCAGTAACAGTTTTTATGAAACGATTTTTCCAGTGGAGCAGATTGTGCTGCTCATCCAAGTCAATTCTCAAACTAATTTAACTCTCAGCCCTGTAGTCTTCTTATGGAAAGGCAGGGAAGGCAAAAATGGAGCAGTGATGAACACTGCCAATCAGACTGCCTCAGGCTTCTGACTCACTTCAGAACCATTATCATGTCAATAGAAGCATCTTTTCTATCTCCATATATATATATATATATTTTTGCAAGTAAATGCTATTAGCAAAGCAAGGTCTGGAGAGGAACAACACATTAACATGCTGATCAAACTTAAAGACAAAGAAGGGATAGACATCCAGAGAGGCCTTGGTCACTGGATCAAAGGGAAGAAATAGAATTGGAGAAATGGGAAATGAAAAGTTATGTATCTTAAGGAGGCCAGATATCACATAAAAATAGTTATTACTTACTAAACTTTCACTGTGTTCCCGACACTGTGTTTCTAAATAAATTATCTTTGATCCTCATAATCGCTGTATTAGTCAGAGGAGGCTAACTGCTATAACAAACAATCCTCAAATCTCAGAGGCTTACTACAGTAAAGGCTGACTGCTTGCTTACGTCCCCACCCTCCCCAGGACCTTCGAGTTCTCCACTGGACTCTGCATCCGCCAGCAGGTGAGGGGAGAAGGAGAGAGTATATATGGGGAGGATCCCATGGAAGGTTTCTTCAGCCATGGATGCAGCACATATCACTTCTGCCCACATTCTATTGGCCAGAACTCTGTCACATGGCCCTACGTAACTGAGAAGCCTACGCCAGGTGTATGGCCAGGAGGAGAAGGAAACAGGGTTTAGTAAACACATAGTCTCTCCATAACAGTTCATTATCACCCCCATTTTACAAATGCAACTAAGTTTTGGGCAGGTGAAGTAACTTGCTTAATAGCATACAGCGAGTAAGTTGTAGAATCAGAGTAAGTTCTCTGTATGAGAAATTCTTGGTAGAGCTCAAGAATATGAGTGCAGGTCACTGGGCTTTCTGAGCACATTCCCCAGACCTCTGGAGTTCCTGAAATTTACAAAGTAACATGAGGACATTATGGTTTTAAAGACGAATAGAAATACAATAGTAGGGACAGGGTGAGGATAAAGTAATCCAAGGCTGGTACTTGCATTATGTAGTTGATTCCCCTCCAAGGTGCAGGTCTGGCCCCCTGGCTTGGTCCCCAGGTGTTAGATGATAGAATTGAGTTTATCTTGTCCTGCTCCCTTAACCGTGGCAGACTTTCTCAGAGAGTCTTTAAGATTCCCTTGTTTAATAGCAGAGGTGGCTGCAGGGACATCTACCACATTTTAGACTTGGGGCCAGGAAATTAGAATTTATATCATGACCTGTATGTCCTATTGAACAGTAATGACTGCAGTGTGTCATCTGAGGTCTAGGGTGAAGCTTTCACTTCTCTATTCTGTGTTCTAGGCATGTAGACCTATGAATTTCCCCATAAGCTCACCCTGTTCTCCAGGACTTCACGCTCATTGTTCCTTCGGCCCAGATGGGGCTAGAGTCACTAAAGTGGGCCTAGACATTGGGAATTTTTCTTGCTTGCTTGCTTGCTCTCTAAGTGACTCTTTTATGGGCAGGGAAGAGGACCAATGAAAGGAGTCATCTAAGCCAATCATGGCCAATCACACTTTCCTTGAACAGATCAACAGATTAATATACTCCTTACAAATCAAGATAGGTAAGGTTTTGAGGAATCCACTCTCATAACCATGATTATTTCTCTGATTGTCTTAGATTAACTTGAGTGTCTTTTCAAGGCCTCCCATAACATCTTTAACGTATTCTGTCACAGAACTAATTAGTCCACGTTACTAGAAAGACCAGCCTGGGATATGCTACTCTAACAATCTGAAGACTGTCTACCCCAGTGTGCTGCTGTAGCTCCCCAGGGCCTCCCTGGGGCCACCAGGGCTCTGTAGGACACTGAAGTGGTGTCAGTGGGTTCTGATTCCTTGCCCCAGGTCTAAAATGTGGTACAAATGGGAACTTTCCAGGGCATCTTTATATTCCCAAGAAAGAATGACAGCTTTTTAAAATCTTGACCCTTCTGTACTCCACCCAGGCCCCCCAAATTAGACCCTCAAAATGGCCCTGCCTTCCTATGACATCTCCCACCTCCCTACCCCTGCATTGATTCTGTGTGCAACCAA
The DNA here is from genome assembly GCF_030020395.1 of Manis pentadactyla. Taxonomy (NCBI): domain Eukaryota; kingdom Metazoa; phylum Chordata; class Mammalia; order Pholidota; family Manidae; genus Manis; species Manis pentadactyla. The sequence goes on along the minus strand of NC_080026.1, from coordinate 105,191,051 downwards.
AATGAAGGCTGCTTGGAGCTGAGGCCACCCAACGCCTCACCGAGGAGAAGGCCCAGGCTGGTGCCACCTGTGGGCAGCTGCTGTGAGATACGGGTGCTGGGCAGCCCCCTGTCTGGGGCACCATCACATGTGTGGAGCTCACAGATTCCAAGCCTGGCTACTGGATTGGTGTTCACTATGATGACTAACTAAGCAGAATAATGGAGTGCGTCATCAGTGTGCCTCACCAAGCCATCAGTTGTGACAGTGGGGACTTTCCTGAGGGGGCACAGGTTGGATGAGATGTGATATCTGAGGAAGGGCATCCCCTAACTTGTCCATCACATGGCCCTATGTAACTGAGATCCCTTGATCCTGTTCCCCAGGCCCCATTTTTCTTTGATTCACGTTTCCCTTGCCACTTACTTTGAGATTTGTGACAGAAACCTGCAGGGGACAAACCTACTCCGTCTTTAGTGATACTATTTGCTTTCGTATTACACCCATCTCCTCTTCTCCTTCCCAGCCTTGAGGTTCTGCTCAAATATTAACTCCTTGAACTCAAGCTCAGAGTTTCTAGGCTCTCCAGGAGAGGAGAAAGTCAAGAAAAGCATTCTGGGCACAGTGTAAGGCTGATGCTGGACCTGCCCATCCAGCCATCCCAGAACTATAGACATGCTTTAGGGACAAAGTGACTCTGTGCGTGTGTGTGTAAACTGGAAGTTCTGTGTCACATGGAAGCTGTAACATTGGAAGGATGGAAGTGTTGGGTGCAGGGGTTCCGAGGGTAGGCATAGTCCCAGAGAGAGATACCATCTCCCAACACTCCCTAAGAATCTCTTAGGACAGTAAACAGTTGTCTGTCTTGGTAGTGTAGCAATATCTAAAACAAGTGAAGGCTCGTTCTAGATAACTTCACTTCTTTTGCACCAATATAAATCAGTACAAATAGCAGATGGCAATGGTGGATAAAATGAAGGTTCCTGTGGCCAGGATTCTCACCTGGCCCTTGTTGGCTAGCTGACTACACACGTGTGGGCAATACGTTGTTATTGACTCTATAAAAAGAGCTCCGCCAGTGCTCTGGGTAACATGGTGGCACGGCTGCAAGACTGCAGGAGAGCAGAGGCTGGAGTGGTGGCCTTGCCCAGGACAGAGACTGGGATGGCTGTGGGGGCAGATAGGCCCAGAGGACAGCTTTTCGGGCAAAGAGGCCCAGCGGCAGAGACCGGCTTGCTGCATGCAGACTTGCTCTGAGTGGACAAGAATTTAGTGATTGACCTGCTAAAGTTGGATATAACCCTTTCACCCCAAGAAAGTTCTACTTTCATTTCTTTGGTCACATTGAATCCATGGCAAACTTGCCAGGGGCAGTAACCCATTGGCAAGACAGTAATATAAACTAATTAACAACTAATAGATTGACCACTGTGGACCTGTGGACTATATATTCCTGGAGCCCTTATTCTTATTAATGGTACAAGTACACTAGGAGAGTAGGGTGGACTCTCCTGATTAACAAGATGAAATTTCAGAATCATTATGAGGATTTTTTTGTTAAAGTGTAATTGACATATAATGTTATATTAGTTTCAGGTGTGCAACAATGATTTGCTATTTGTATACATTGTGAAATGACATCACAATAAGTCTAGTTACCATCCATCACTATACCTTACAGAATTATTATGGTTTGAGCACTGAAACAAATGTAGCCTTATTTTGAACAAAAGGCGTATGAAGCAAGACATGCCAATTACACTGATGAAACAAAATGCCTTTAATTTGATATCTCGTTTTCTTTCTCATATCCCTAGTGTGCTGAACTCATTCAATGGATGTGCCCCTGAGAGCTTGTTATGTATGTGCTAGACACTTGTCAGCTCTAGAATGCGGCAGGGAACAAGAAAGAGAGGTCCCTGCCCTCAAGAAGCTGCTTGTCTGTAGCCAAAAGTTCTTGTTCCAGTGTCAGAATCTCTCTTTTGCAGGTGTCTGGCTGTGTTAGAAGGAATTCAAAAGCAGCTTTCACATATCCCACCCCACCCTCGGCCCCAGAGAGCAGAGCTAGTTTCAGAGTAGTAATTAGTACGGGAAGAAAGGAATTGCTATTTTGATACCTACAAACTGAAGGATGGATGTCTTTGTTTCACATCTGATTTCTCCAGGTGAGAAGCAGCTGGCCTTACTGATTATGTCCTGTGGAGGGGGACCTTTTCATTATTTTTTCTTGGAAACAATTTTCTGTGAAGCAGCTATTGGTAGGCTGCAAGTATGAAGAATTCTCAAGATGTGTTTGATTTTCCCCTTGAAATCAATTTACAGCTATTAAGTGTCTTTTATATGTGAGGCATGGAGCAAGGTGCTTCACATACATTATCTCACTTAGTCTCATTTGAGCCTCCCAACCGCCTGTGTAGGCATCATTAGCCAGCTTTTACAGACACATAAAAGGGGAAAGAGAATATGGCAGCTCAGGGCTCCCCAAAGTACTAATTCACTTCCAGCAGATGAACATGCTTAATATCTAGTTTCTGTTAGATGGATTTCAATAAACATTTTTAATATTAATACCAGCTCCACATTTGCATAATCCTCTCAGCTTTTCAATGCACTGTCACCTCTTTCATAACCCATTTGAAGCTCATGCTAGCCCTTGCTCAGAACAGTCTAGAACTACTACACAGAGTCTCCTTTCAAGCATACATCTCTGCAGAGACACTTGCCTTTGTTGTATAGCTAAGGTTCAGGACTAAGTCAATGGAAACGTTGCTTCCAAAAATCTAATCTACATCTTTACTTGAAGGGCCTCCCTGGGATGGTGTCATCTGCTTTGTACAAGCAGCGTTTATCAGTACAAGAGCTGATTGCTATGGTTACTTTTGCCCCATCGTTCTCTAAAACTCTAGATGTTGGAAATTTGAGTGCCTTTACTACCCTGCATTTGTCTGTATCTCTCTGCCTCTCAGTTTGCCCTAGTTAAGAAAAGAGAAAGAAGGAAAAAGGAGAAAAGTGCATTTGTGTGCTTATGCAATTAGGTGCATTTTATTCTCAAAAAACCCAGAAACCAGCCTAAATGAAGGAGGAAGGGGGTGATGGCAGACAAAACATAAAGCAAGTGTTTCCTTAATTGTTGCAGCTGGTGCCAAGCATTTAGCATAATTTTTCTCCTCATTTTATAGGGCGTTGGTGCTCATTTAACTTCTTAGCAGATGCATCTGAGAAAGTAGGAACCTACTCTGTTCCTCTAACTTACAGGAAAGCAGGCAGGCAATTTTCTTTTAAGTATTTTAAGTGAACACAATCCTGAGAATTCTTTTTTTTTTTCCTCATAATAACTCATTGATTATAGAAAGAGAAATTGGTGTAAACAGTTTGACATTTTATTTGATTCTGCCAAATGCCATTGGTTGAATTTCTAACATGTTTCGAAGACTTGCTTCAAATGTTCAGGCTCACCTCTGTGATTTGGATATCCAAACTGGATGTCTGAGCCCATAACTTCCTAAGGTGTTTTCTTTTAAGAAGCAAGTTGTTAAATTCTCCAGTTGATGTGGCATTTTCATTTCATTATTTGACTTTTTTCCTTCAAGTGGTGAAGGGAAAAGTTGCAAAAATAGGGGGGCACAAGTTATCTTTATGCACCATCATTCCAGGAATGTTTATAAGCATAAACACTGGGCCAAAACATTATGAGGAACAGTGTACCAAAAACAATACAAAGAACCATGAAGCAATGTGGATAGAATGAAGGTTCCTGTGGCCAGGATTCTCACCTGGCCCTGGTTGGCGAGCTCACTACACACATGTGGGCAATGCGTCGTTATTGACTCTATATAAAGACCCCTGCCCAGTGCTTTGGGCGACACGGTGGCATGGTTGTAAGGCTGCAGGAGAGCAGAGGCTGGAGGACGGCTGTGCAGGCAGAGGGGCCCAGAGGCAGAGACCGGCTTTCTGCATGCCGACTCGCTCTGAGTGAACAGGATTTTAGTGATCGACCTGCCACCGTGGGCATAAAGTTGGGTATAACCCTTTCACCCCAAGAATGTTCTACTGTCATTTCTTTGGTCACATTGAATCCATAGTGAACTTGCCTGGGGCTGAAACCCTTTGACAAGACAGGTGTATAAAATTAAATAAGATAAGGTATTTTCCTTTTGGCAGGTTTGGGTCCGAAAGGAAAGTGAAACAAGGCCAAGTAATAACATGACACTGCTCAGAGGGAAGTACCAGTGATGGGCTAAAGAGAAGCTCACACAGAACTGTTACTTCTGATGGCAGATCTCACACAAAGGAAACAAATCCTCATTTTCCCGCTTGAAGTAATTCAACTTAGAGAATGCTATTCAATTACTGACTGTATTTAAGGTGATATTGACATTTCTATGCGTTTACCATAAGTTTATCTCCTTCTATTGACTCTAATCTGTATATGTAATCTATACTATATGTACCTATTAATTATGTGTACATACTAATTATATATACATATATATATGCATACACACTCACACATATAGTTGACCTTAAACAACAGGGTTTAGGGGCATCAAGCCTCCCGCAGCCAAAAATCCACGTATAACTTTTGACTCCCCCAAAACTTTACTACTAGCCTACTGTTGACCAGCTGAAGGCTTACTGATAACATTAACAGTCAATAAACACATATTATGTTGTTACATGTATTATATACTATATTACAATAAAGTAAGGTAGAGAAAAGAAAATGTTTTTTTCAAAATGTCTATCTCCAAAAAATTTTTCAATATATTTATTGAAAAAAAATCCACATGTAAGTGAACCTAACCAGTTCAAACCTGTGTTGTTCAAGGGTTAACTGTACGTATAATTAGTACAGGTTCGAACTGAAAGAATTTTTTTTTTAATTTGGGAACTTTACTTCTGGATGCATTTCAGGGAGTGGGAAAGAGACAAAGGCCGTATTGCCAAGAGGGTACCAGGAGACGTGGGTTCTGGTCTCGTTTTCACTGTGAGCCGCTTGTGTGGATCTCTGAGCCTGGAAGCTTGTTTTCAGAGTGATGCCTCCCAGGTTCCCAGGTCCTGAATGAATCCAGTGGCTGTTTCCAGAGAAGCAAAGGAAACTGCGCTTGAGGAAGTAGTAGAGGTGCCAGAAAAGGGAAAGAAAGAGTGGTATTTGGGTGAGACAGTCTTGGGTTTGTCTGCTTTTTCTGTTAGACTCTTTAGCACACACCTGTGACAGAAATATGTATTTCTGTAAATACCACATCATTTATAGAAAACCATAAATTCAGAGCCACTCACAGTGTATAGTTGGTCTGATTCCTTATAATTGCAAGTGGGTATAGCACTGGCTCTGAAAAAGTGTGGAGTATAGCCTAGTAAAAAATATCTGAAAGATCTAGAGGCTGATTAAAGTTTGTGTTGAGTTGTATCCACAAATAGACCTTGGAGGTAAGTGGAGTTCTAAGGAACAGATAGAAGGAAATTGGGAAAATGTGGAGTAAGAATGAGAAAAGCCGTTTCTCTCTGTGGCTTCCTGTGTAGTTTCACAGCCGCATTGTGCCCTAAATAACCACATGCCCAGAGGGTGTTGCTGGTCCCCCAAAATCTCCTCATTCCAGATACTTCCAGACACTTCCAGTACATACCACTGTCATTCCTCAAACACTCCACTCACCATGTTGCCTCCTAGACAGCGATTCATCATGAGGTCCTGGGACCTGTCACATCTCATCTCAACTTTAATGCAGGGTTTGGGGTCCTTCATCAGGAAGCATGGTCTTTACTTTGTCCAGGGCCTGGGCAGTAGTTCATCACTGTTCCGAAATCATCACATGCTGCTCCCTGACTCTCACCAGGATGTCAATGCCAGACAGGCAAGGCTGTACCCTTGGCCTCTGTAGCCTTACAGTTGTGTGACTTTGGGCAAGTTGTTAAACTTCCCTTGCCTTCATGTTCCTTCCAAGAAGATGAATGGGGACTGAGGTCTTCAACTGTAAATGACCTCCTGCAAGTGCTGATCTAATGTGACCACCCTGGACTGACATTTTCCAGGAAGGCCCACATTCAAATATGCAGGCCACATTCCCAATAGCATCTATAAACTTGGCAAGTCTTGTGTCCCAAGTTTTGGATTTAAAAATAACATCCCCCACCCTTCCAAGGCCATCTCCTGTCATTTTCCAGTGTTCCTCTGTCCCAGACAAGTCAGTAGGCTCAAGGGCTCTGAACAAACCTAAGCACTTCCATCCCATCTGCAATGGCTCTGAGCCATTGCTGTGACCAGAACACAGCTCCTGGTCACCCACATCATCCCACGGCTGTCAGCTCCCAGATGAGAGCCCAGAAGCCCTCCCTGACTAACTGTGCCTAACAACGGCCACTCCTTCCATGACGGCGAGTTCAGTAGCCATATCCTTAGCTTGAGTGACCTTTGGCAATCTATTTTAAAATTCCAATCATTCACCCAAGAGTGCTTTTTAAAAAAACATAGTTTTCATTATACATATGTCCACTATGGAAGGCTTTTTTCTTTCCTCATCATATCACAGATGTTTTCTCTCATTGTCTCATAGTCTTCACTAGGGATTGCTGAATGTCTTGGGACTCTGTTAACTTTTCCCTTAAGATTGGGCACTTAACTGCTTAGTTTTTTAATATTATAAATATCTCAGAACATGTAGCTTATATTTTGAATATTTTTGCTGGTCCACTGAGACATGTTGTTATTGCAAGACATAAGCTTTCTTACTTTCTTATGACCTCTTGTAGTTTGCCAGTCCTTGCATGTATAGCTAGCAGAGTCTTTAGCACCCACCTATGACAGCTGTTACAGACCTCCTCCACTCCTTCAGCCTCCCCTTATACCTCCTGCCACCCTCACACTCAGCAGATGGCCTTGCCAGGGCACTACCTAGTTTTGTCTCAGAGATTCCTGCCTCTTCAGTTATTCCCTAGTTCAGTGGTTTTCAAATTGCCTATGCATTGGGATCACCTGGAGGGCTTGCTAAAACACATTGCTGGGTCCCACAACTACGGTTTCTTGCTGCAGTCGGTCTGGGATGGAGCAGGAAAATCGCATTTCCAATAGTTCCTGGTGGTACCGAAGCTGTGGGGCCAGGGTCCACACACGGTGAACTCCTGCTCTAATTCCTTCCTCTGATGCCAGGGAAAATGGGTGAGCTTCTTTCCCTTGTACCCATCCCACTGCTTAACCTCTGAACCTGCTTCCCATCTTCTCTGATTCTGAGCTCCTACCTCCAACCTGTTTTCTTCTAGCCCTTCAATATCTGTGTCATCGGAACTTCCCTAACTTCATCCTCCCATCTCTGCTATCTCAGTTATAACCTTTCTCTTACCAACATTATCCAGTTCTCAGTACCAACCCAAATATCTTTGTTCCTGCTGCAATTTTTTCTGATCTTGAACTGGATCTTCACTTGTGACTTGAACATCTCATCCATGTATTTCCTTTTTAGCTCCCAGATAATTTACCAGCTGCTCTCTTGAAGCTGTCTGGAAATAATCCTCCCAAATCCAGTGGCCTTTCTTTATTATGTATTAATAGTAGTTAATATTAATTGACTTCCAAATGTGTTCTAGGCATTGTGCAAAGCACTGCATATATAGTCTATATGCATAAATATGATCTCATGTGAAGATTATCCTTATATTAGCCCTATGTAGTGAGTATTATTTTACAGATTAAAAAAAAACTAGGCTCAATGGAGAAGACAAGTAATGACTCTATAACATGTTACTAAACTAATAGACAGTGACTTTAATGGTGGCGTGAGGACTTGATAATATGGGTTTATGTTGAAACCACAGTGTTGTTCATGTGAAACCTTTATGAGATTGTATATCAATGGTACTTTAATACAACAAAAATAAAAAAACAAAACTAGGCTTAGAGAGGTAAAATAAATTGCCCAACAGCTTAAGTGAAGGAACCAGAATCAGACCCAGTTTAAACATTCCCTGAGCACCTGTTAAAATGCCAGTTCCTGGTTCCAAGCCAGGGGTGGCTGAGGCCTAGGAATCTGAATTTCTCACAATCCCCCTAGTGATTCTGATGTGGATGTTCCCAGAACCACACACATTTTGAGAAACAGGCCCTCTGTATCAATATGATTGGCCACTTCCTTTCTTTAAACACTTCCTGCAGTTGCTATGATACAACATTTTTTTTCTGGTTCTGTGGGCTCCCTAAATCTGTTCTCCACCTCCTTCTTGCTCTCCTGCCCGTATGCATGTCCCCTGCCTGTGCCCTCGGCCTTCTCCTCCCTCTGCTGTCTGTCCCAGGCGCTCATCCACTTGGAGCTCTTCAACTGGGGCAGATGGTTCCCGACCTTGCCCTTCTGGCGCCAGCACCCTGGTGAGAGCCAGGGAGCAGCATGAGATGATTTGGGAAGAGCGATGAACTACTGCCTGAGCTCTGGACAGAACTGTGAGGCAGGTGACACTGACTCTGGTGTCCCCATGGCCACACCACCCCTGGTCTGTCTTCTTGCCTCTAAGATCCCTGTGCTTTGCAGCTTTCTAATCAAATCAGTTCAGCAAAAGAACTGATCATTTTACACAGCCAGACTAATGTGTTAACTCTCCCACTCATTTGAATTTTTAACTCCTTTTATCTCTTTTTGTGGGTTCAACTGTTCATATGGTAAAGACATTTCATGCTTCACTCAGCAGGTAGGGGGGATTCAGAGGGAAACTGACGGAAGAGGAAGGAGGATGCGCTGGTTCCCTCTTGAAATTTTTTGAAGCTTAGACTCAAAGGCAGCCAGTGACACCACTGGGAGGGCAGGACTTGAACATTCTTGCCTCCCGCGCACAGGCATAAGCAATGACAGCAGCTGCTGCAGACCTGCACCTAGAAGCTCAAGGAGTGAGGACAGACTGTAGAGTTGCCCGCTCAGCTCTGCCCCCTCCCCCCACTGGGAATGGCTGGCTCTTCATCCTTTAAGTCTCATCTTAAATATTCTCCTGCAAGCAGCAGTCCTGACCATCTACTTACTTACATAGGCCCCACTTGGTGGTTCTCTGTGTCGGCAGCTGTTTTCCTTCATTGCATATATCCCAATTTATATGTTTATTTACTTGTTCTTCCTGTCCCCATTTGGACATTTAGTCTCAGGAGGGCAGAGATCAGTCTGCCTTGATCCCCACTGTGCTTACAGCATAATGCAGCTCATAGCAGATATTAAGCATTGGTAGCAGGAATGGCTGGATAGCTGTACCTCCATCATCTGGCAGTTAATGAAGAGTCCCTGAGCTGAATTTCCTGCCCGGTAGCCATCCCTCCCAGTACTGAATGACAGACTGGAGGCAACCTGAAAGCAGATTGTTCACCTCAGTGCTAGTACAGTGGTGGGGGGTGTGCCACAGTGGTAGTGGGAGGATCAGGAAAGGTTATAAAAGACTTCGCAATAGGCAAAAAAGATTACCAAGTGTTTTGTCTAGTATCCTAGTGACATATTGAGACTTTCATGGTCTTTGAGCTATTTTACAACTTTTTAACTTATATAAAACTGACAGCAATACAAATGATCCTTGCTCACAGAGATGCAAATGAGTTTTGTCTGGTGGAGGTGCAACTGATTATTGCTCTGTGAATATTGACCCGTTTTGCATCTATTTATCAATTCTTTTTAGCTTTCTTTATTTCCTGTATACTTGTGTTCAGTGAATTCTCCTTTGAACTGCCAGTTGCCTCATGAATTAAATAATTTCTCTGATGTGTTTTTATATTTGTACAAAAGTCATGGTTTCAGCCTTTTAAAAAATTGTCTTTTTAAATTGGAATTCATCAAAACAAGAACTTTTGCTCATCAAAGGATACTAATCAAGAGCAAAAAGGCAATACCTAGAATGGGAAAAATATTTTCAAATCATATATCTGATAAGAGATTTATATCTCAAATCTATAAAGAACTAAAACTAAACACAAAATCCCCAAAGAACCCAATTCAAAAATGGGCAAAGGACTTAAATAGACAGTTCTCCAAAGAAGATATGGTAATGGTCAATAAGCACATTAAAAGATGCTCAATACCAGTATGGGAGAATATATTTGTAAATGACACATCTGACAAGGGGTTAATATCCAAAATATATAAAGAACTCATATGCCTCAAAACCCAAAAAGTAATTAACCCTATTAAAAAATGGACAGAGGATATGAACACACAATTCTCCAAAGAAGAAATTCAGATGGCCAACAGACACATGAAAAGATGCTCCACATTTCTAATTATCAGAGAAATGCAAATTAAAGCCACAATGAGACCTCATGTCAGTTAGGATGGCCAACACAGAAAAGAATAGGAACAACAAATGCTGGCGAGGATGCAGAGAAAGGGGAACCCTCCTACACTGCTAGTGGGAATGTAAACTAGTTCAACCATTGTGGAAAGCAGTATGGAGGTTCCTCAAAAAGCTCAAAATAGAAATACCATTTGACCCAGGAATTCCACTTCTAGGAATTTACCCTAAGAATGCAGCAGTCCAGTTTGAAAAAGACATATCCATCCCTATGTTTATTGCAGCACTATTTATAATAGCCAAGAAATGGAAGCAACCTAAGTGTCCATCAGTAGATGAATGGATAAAGAAGATGTGGTACGTATATACAATGGAGTATTATTCAGCCATAAGAAGAAAATCCTACCATTTGCAACAACATGGATGGAGCTAGAGGGTATTATGCTCAGTGAAATAAGCCAGGCAGAGAAAGACATGTACTAGATGATTTCCTTCATCTGTGGAGCATAAGAACAAAGCAAAAACTGAAGGAACAAAACAGCAGCAGACTCACAGGATCCAAGAATGGACTAACAGTTGCCAAAGGGAAAGGGACTGGTTGGGGGCAGTGGGAAGGGAGGGAGAAGGGGAATAAGAAACATTACGATTAGCACACAAAATGTAGCGGGGGGTCACGGGGAAGGTAGTATAGCACAGAGAAGACAACTAGTGATTCTATAACATCTTATTATGCTGATGGACAGTGACTGTAATGGGGTATGTGGTGGGGACTTGATAATGGGGGGAATCTAGTGATCACAATGCTGCTAATGTAATTGCATATTAATGATAACAAAAAAAATGCTCAATACCATTAGTCATTAGGGAAATCAAATCAAAACTGCAATGAGAAACCACTTCACATCTACAAGGATGGCAATAATAAAATAAAACCCCCCAAAAAGGAAAATAAGTGTTGGTAAGGATGTGGAGAAGGTAGGAAAGTAAAATGGTAGCTGCTGTGGTGAACAGTTTGCTGGTTCCTCAAAAGGTTAAACATAGAGCTGCCATATGACCCAGCCATTCTGCCCCAGGTATGTATCAAAAGAATTGAGAGCAAGAACTCAAAAAGATATTGGTACAGGAATGTTTGTGGCATTATTATTCACAATACGAAAGGTAGAAACAACCAAAGTATCTGTTAACAGAGGAACAGATAAACGAAGTGTGGTATGCTTATATACAATGAATATTATTCAGTCATTAAAAGGATATAAACTGAGGCTTATCAGCATGTAGATGGTCCTCTGAGCCATGAGAATCGCTGATAGTGTAGGTAGAGAAGAACACCCAGCCCCTGCCTTGCAGAACACCAGGAGCCTGAGAAGGCATAGACTCTGAGAAAGAGGGAAAACTGGGTGTGATGTCCTAGAAGTCATGACAGATGTGTGACTCCACTCCTGACACCTAGCAATGCACTGTCTGGGGACTCGACATCACTTCAGCTGCTGCCTGATTCTTGTCATGTGAGAGGACATCATCCAATACAGTAATACTGTTTGTAAGCAGAACGTTTTCAACCACACACTTTATTATCAGAAATTGTGTTAAATAGTAAAAGATGCATACGTTCTATTTGGACATTACCAAATAAAAAACAAATCTGGACTTAGTTAGAAGAGACTTTTATTCCAAAATATTATTGCAAAGTGTCTGTGTATGGTGGGGGGCTATTGCCACAGGGAGACTTGCAAGTGTCTCAAGGGTCAGGCAAATAAAGATTTTCTTTTATAGAGAGACATGAACAAGGCTAGAAAGAACCGAATGGGAAGAAGTGGGTTGAAAGTGTGGCATGATCAAATAGTAGATCAAAGAAGATTTTATGGTGAGGCCAGACTGTTTTTAGGAGGGGCTGTAAGCTGGCTCAGGCTGAGGGTGGGCCAAAAGTCAGGGGCTTGGAGGAAGGAAGGAAGCTTAACTGAAGTTTGGTTAACAAGTATTTTTCCAGTTGATCAGTGGGGATGAGCAGTTTAACTCATCATTTAAGAGGCAAAGAATGGAAATTTAGGTCTATGTATGGCTTTTTCATAGGTTAAACAGGGGTCATCTGATTCTTATCTAAGTCATATGGGAAAGAGGGTTTCTTTGTAGTAAGCCGTTTCCTAGAACTCAAAAGTGGGGTGTGTTGGGTATTCCTTTAATTGTCACTGTTTTCAGGAGTAAAGAATTCAGGTAACATTCAACAATGCCAGCATGCTCTGGAATGTGAGCTCCATCCCCACAGTCTGAGCAACACCTTCGTCTTCTGCCCAGGGACTTAGCGAACACCCCTTGCTGTGACCCAGGCTATGACCCCACTGAGTCCCCTCTCCTGAGTGTTTATTTTAGGCTTTTGAGTCCTTCCTTGAAAGAGCTTATGCCTGACTTACTGGGAGCCTGTCTTACCCAAAGAGATGCATCCAAGACAGCTTCATAACCTCCGTTTCCAACCACCCCCCGACGACCCACAAAGCACAGTTTTGAGGGCAATGTACCTCCCCCTTGGAAACTGACATTCTATGTGCCGAATTTCACTCACAGAAGTGTTGCATTCCAAGTGGTGTTTTGCTTTAATTTTTAAACTTGAATTAGATGTCAATATTAAAAATCAGAATATCAACTCAAAAAATCCAGATTTCCAACTTCTCTGAAAAATGAATTGCTTTAACAATTATAATCTGTGTTTCAATTGTATGCCTCCTACACCATTTAGCAAAATTCCTGACAATGCAGTGTGTCATTGAAAAATTTTTACTTATGGGTCCGAGTATTACTTTGGGTGCTGTTGCTTTTATACAGACAAAGTAAGGAGAGGCATCAACTCGCCATCTCCTGTTTGCCGCTATACCTCTGAACCTTTTCAGTCATTTCTGTTATCTATGTGTGTTTAAATATTTCCATTTCTTACCAACAATTATCACTGTCAGGACCAGGACAAAGAGGATGTTTTACTTGCAGAGACTATGTTAAATTAAGCATTTAGGAAAATTGCTTACCATTTACATCTAATTGCCTGACCATGTAATAATGATGCCATGTAGCCTTGAACTTGCAGTAGACCCATTTCACTGGATGTTCCATTTGACTATACCAGCCTGCTCTCTACATAGTCAACTTGTATTTGTAAATTGTGAAATCATGATATACAGTCAACTCCTACTTGGTGCTTGCTTACTTTATGCCTTGCAAAGAGAGAGAGGCTATTGGGAGTTATTGGTGAATGTGGGAGACCGGAAGGACAACCTCCCTATCTTTTGGATGTTAAGTCAGTAAATGTACAGCACAGAGTTAAACCTGTGACTTTGCACTTTGAACATAAAGTCCGATTCTCCCAGGTGTTTCCTGTCTTCCTTCTCTCAGGGCTCAAGGCTCCTTCCTGGTGCTTCCGCAGCCTTCTGGTCCTATTCCTATTGCTGCCCTCAGCACTGTTAGGGAATGACCTGTTTCTATGTCTGTGTCCCATCTATAGTTTGAGACTTGATGGGGAAGATTTCTGTCTTTTCATGATTATAACCCCAGGCCTAGACACCCTGGAGGAGAAAGGATCCAAATATACAGCACCTGCCAACCTTCATTATTATTGTGAGTTTTTCTACCTTGCAGGTTGAGTGAGGCATGAAATCTTTATATCCACAGATATTACATGACAAAAAATAAATGCATCAGTTTTCTGATGACATTTTGGGTTCTTGGTCTCTCCTTATCTGATCTGATCTGGTATGTATCTTCTATCCCTTTTACAAGACTCCTTATTCATGACTGCCTCAGAGAGGGGTTTTACAGACATCCTGTATCTGTTCTCTCCTCCTGGGTGGCAGGCCTAAAAATGACAATCAATTCATTTGGCTAATTGGTATATCGCTGTCTCTTCACTTTGCTTCCCAAGGTCCAGCCAACCACAGTATTCATACATCTTCCTGCAGGCACTCCAAGCAAGCAACTGACCTTTGACCAGCCTGCCAAAGATAGCTATTGACTGTGTCTCTGTTCTTGGATTGAGCTTTACTATGGAGGTTGTGGAGCTGCCTTCTGCCAGCTTGTAAAAATACAAGAAGTACAGGCTGACCTTGCCAGTGTTCAAGGCCTGGGTACTTTCAGTCTTTTGGATGCTACCTAGAACCTTTCTCAGCACTTAAAAGCCCCCTGTCTTCCTTCTTCTCAGGGCCTACAGGAAATTTGTCTCTGACTATGTAAGCATTTATATGGCATGATTTCTGAGAACCCAGGAAATCCTACCTATCCACTCCCCAACCTATGCTTGAAATTGCTTTAATTGCCACCACTTCCATTTACCAATTAGAGTCAAAGTTTTAGAAACCTCTAGGAATAGTTAAGATTTTTACACATAAAGTTTTTATTGAAGTACCACATACATACATAAAATTGCTAAATCATAGGTGAGAGTAAACCACTTTTGTAATAAAGGCCAGGATCAAGAAACAGAATTATTACCATGTCCTCAGAAACTACCCCCACCCCATTGCCTTGTGCCCCTTTTCAGTCACCTCCCCTATACCCACCAAGGAAACCACTATCTTTACTCATAACAGGTTACTTTTGTGTTTGTTCTTTATATAAATGGGATTGTGTAATATGTATTCTTTTGCATACATAATGTTTCTTTTGCTCACCATTGTAGTTGTGAAATTCATCTACACTGTTACATAGTGCTGTGGTTTATTCATTTTTATTGCTATATATTATTCCATTGTGTGACTAAACCACAATTTATTTAACTATTCTAAGGCTGATGGGCATTTAGGTTGCTTACAGTTTTTGACTTATAAGTAGTACCATTATTTGTAACTAGTGCTTTCTAGTTCAGGACTGTCAATGAACATATGTACACTCTTGTAAAAAATACACTGAAGAGTGGAATATTTGAGATACAGTATATATACACATTCAGCATTAGCAGGCATGACCAAATACCTTTTCCAAGTTGGTTGTACCAATTTATACTCCCACCAGCAGCTTATAAGAGTCATAATACTTTTACATTTTCATCAGCATTAGATATGTCTTTCCCATGTAGCCATTCTGGACACTGTGTAATTAGGTGTGTTGTGTTTTTAATTTCTATTTCCATGATAACTGGGTAAGTGCTTTGTATCATGTGTATTGTCTATTTGGATATTTTTTTGTGTGAATTTTCTGGTCAAGGCTTTGACTAATTTTTCTATTAGCTTTTTGCCTTTACTTAATGATTTAAAAACTTCTTCAAATAATATAATAATTTATTGAATATGCATATTGTAATATTTTCTCCCAGCCTGTGACTCAACTTTTCATTTTTAATAAGTCTTTTAAATGAACAGAAGTCCTTAATTTATTCTTTTCCTTTAAGGTTAACTCCTTGTGTGTCCCATCTAAGAAAGTGTTTCCTGTCCTAAGGAAGATATCATGAAATATCATGGTGTTTTCCTGTTTTCTTTAAAATTGACCTTTGTTTACAGTGTGAGGTAAGAGTCACAATTATTTTTTAACCATATTATTCAGTTGATCCAGAACTATCTATTAAAAAGTCCATTCTTAAACCTATGCCATTAGTCATGGGATTATATATGTGTGGATCCATTTCCAGGTCAGATTCCAGAAGCAGTTGTTAAACTTTTTCTCAAGAACAAACATCTGTAATCTGATTCTTTCTTCAAGTATTATTTATTACATACTTATTATGAACCAGGAATCATGGTAAGCATTTTAGCTGCATAAATTCATCTTGAACCTAATCAACCCCCTGTGCCATAGGTATTATTATAATCTTCATTTTATAGATGGGGAAATTAAGACTCAGAGAATTAAATAACTTGTTTAGGACCTCCTAGCTAGTAGGTGGCAGAAACTTGACTTGAATGCAGGTCTGGCTGACTTCGAGGTGTGGCGGCTTTTTACTGTAGTGTTTACCAGGCAGCTTTTTTCATGGGAGGAGGCAATAGGAGTGTGATATTGAAGGAAGAAGGTGATGGAGAAGAGTGGAGACCAACTCCTCTCATACCTATCACACACCTATCATAGTATTTTGTTGCTTTGAGTTACACAGCATTGGCACACATTTCAAATTTCATATTTATTGAAATAAAAAATTGGGAGCCACAGGTCCATGCCATAGGCACTTAGTAGATGATAGCATATATTGTTATTATTCTATGTATTCTTCCTTTCTTACTAATCAACCTCTGAGGTAAGGAGTGCTTTTACATATCTGTAACCCTGATGCCTAGGACAGTGCTCTACCCAGAACAGGCACTTAATATATATTTGTGTTTTTTATAGTTGTTGAGATGTAAATACATAACGTGAGATTTTCTGAGCAGGGGAGGGTTCTATCCCATATCAGTTGTTTTTAGTTCAGATCATGTGATCTATCCCTAATATACATATTTTAATTTTCTCTCTTTCAATAACTGTTGCCTCAAAGGGAAAAATGTAAATCTTTGGCTGAATGGTATGCAGCAACAGATATAAAAAATTTTTAATGTTAGACCTAGGAGCTACTTCCCACACAATTGATGAGTTAAAAAGAAAGAGAGAGAGAAAAAGAAAGAGGACAGAAATCGACAGAGAGAGAGAGAGAGAGAGACAGTGAAAACTGGGTCTTGTAGAGAGACAAGTACTCCCAGTTCTAGACTCTCACTTGTTCTGTAACTTTTAAGTTCTCTGCTTCTGTTTCTCTTGTGCAAAATGCGGCTAACAACGCTGTAGCACAGGCTTGTTGTTAGAGTAAAATGAAATAGCAGGACAAAAATACATTAAGCATGGTAGAAAAATGCTGTTTAAATGTCAAATATTCATAGAAAGTAAATTGAAGACAAGGTATGGGTGTGTTTGGTTTTATTAATAATAAAAGAACTAAATACATAATCTAGATATTTGCTAAAATAGGAACTGCTTAATAAAATAATTCAATATAGTATAATGGTAAATTGTGAGGCTTCCCATTGCTTTAAATTTTTGAATAAATATTTTTATTGAGTTATAATCCTATTGAGTTTAAAAGCAATTAAATTCACAAAAATTTAACTTACAGATTTTTAAAGTCACATTCACTGCGTTGGGTAAAGCAGGATGTATCTATAATTTATTGCCAGTGACAGAGTGGGGACTTGAAACACTAAGGATATTGTTATCTACAGTGCAAAAGCTGTAAAATGATTAGTGTGAATTAAGTGCCAAGATTTTCTCTAAAATGGGCCCGCTGTAAAAATCAGCAGCGTGTCGATTCAACAAATATTTAATTAGCGCTGTGATTTCCAAGAAACCGTGCTGGGTACTGAGGAGGAAGCGAAGATGAACAGCATTAACAGGGGGAGACAAGGCAAGACTCTAGTAACAAGGCTGCAAAGCAGGATGGGGCATCATAATGTAGAAAAGGTAAAACAGGAAGAACCTGGTGGAGCTTAAAATAATTAACTTTTCCTGCTTGTGCTTTTTCTTTCCTTCTTCATTTAAAGGAACTATTTTTTATTCTTTTTCACACGTGTCAGGGTGCTTGTCTGCTGAGAATCCACGACCCAGTGAAATCTCCCCGATTCCGTGTTCTTATTTTCCTTCTATATTCGATGAGTTCCTTCGCCATCCGCACTATATTTGGAATGATATCTATTGTGTGGGTGGAGAAACGGTGGAAAGTTATTTCTGTTGTAATTATGAGAACTGGGGGAGGAGGAAAAAGGAGGGGAAGGAGGAGCAGACGGAAGACTGAGACGTTCAGAGAGGATGCTCCGAGGAGGCGTTACTAAGGTTACTAGAAAGAGGATGGCGGGTGATATTCAGGCAGAGCGTCTTTAAAAACAAAACAAATTTTCAAAAAGAGAGGTGTGGGCTTACTGCGAGCAGTGCCACGGTATATTAGATAATGGGTTCCCGAGAGGGAAAGGGAAGGAGGCCCGGGAAAAAACAGAACTGCAATTTCGAGGAAGCAGGAAGCCTCTGCCTCTCCTTCCGGCCCTTTTCTCCCGCTGTCTTTGTTTCCTGGGGTGGTTCTAGCTGTAGCACGAGGACGGGGACGGTGTCATTTCAGTGCGACACACGGTCCAGCTAGTCCGGAAGCGGCGCCTAGTCGGGACCCGTAGAGAGAGGCGGGGAACGGGCGGCGGCGGCGGGGAGACTGAGCGGCCGGGCGACCGAGGCGGGCACTGAGCCGGCTCCATGGAGCCTTAGGTCGTTGCTGCAGTCGCCGGGAAAGAAGCAAGCGACGGCTCAGCGGGCGAATTTGAGAGGAGGGGAAGGGGTGTGTGAGAAGGGCCAGAAGTGTATTAGGGGTCGGGAAGAAGGACCTTGACACCTGTTCCTCGTGTGCTACTTGTTGATTATCTTGTTTTTGTTCTTGTTGATAGATTCGGGAGACACCAGGCGTCTCCCTCCTCGAACTCCTCTCGGCCCTTTTCAGTTGATTCATAGCCAGAAGTGAGTGAGAGCTTTTTAATGCAACCCGACTGATTTGAGATAGGTTCGGGATGCCGCCAGAGGAGGGAAAAATGCGAAGGGGAAAGGAAAGGAGGAGCTGGTGGTGCGTGGTGTGGGAACAAGACAAGATGATGAGGATAATAAACATTACAGGGTTTTGCTATACCAGACACTCTTCTAAAACCCTTAATATGTGGTAACTCATTTATATGTGCAGTGCTGTGCGACCGTACTCATTAGCCTTATTTTATAGTTGGAGGAAACAGATTGAGAGAGGCTAAGGAAACGTGCCCCAGAAAAGGTAAATGGAAAGTGTAGAGCCAAGATTTGCATTCTGGTAGGCTGACCCCAGAACACATCTCAGCTTCACAGAATGGTTGGCCCCCATCAAGATGAGGAAGGTGACAGGACATAGTGGGAGGCCAGTATGACTTGAACAGGTGTGCTAAGCTAGCTGGGGTAAGGAGTTGACAAAGCGTGTGAGAGGCAGGCGTTTCTGTAAGGTGGCAGTTGTAAGCAAGGGTAGAGGTGGAATTGTGACCTAACCTTGCCTTGGGCTTTCTAGAATTTTGTGGGACAGGGAAGAGAGGTATTCACCCACACACCTAAGTTTGGAAATGGAATTAAGAAGATTGCAGACTCAAAGGATTTTATTTGATGTAACCACCTTATTAGATGAAGCCCAGAGAGATGAACTAATTTATTCAGGTAGCCAAGACTAGAGCATATCTATTGTCTTAGGGCCAATGCAGTGAGGTTTAGGGAGTTCTTTCCTCTATTTCCTGCTTTACTTGCTATAGTGAATATTAAAGTTAAGAAATTTGTTGTATTATTTGACCCAGACTGTTTCTTGTAACCACATGAATTGGGTACTTAAGACATTAGTCAAATCATCATCCATCCCCCAATAAAGTGTTCCAAATTCAATGTAATGCTGAAATCATGAGCTGCTTCTAACACAACTGAGTGATAGTTGGAATCTTACAGTATTTCTAGGAATTCCAAAGTTCAGTAGGCCAAAGGGTGAAGTGGTTTACCTAGAAGAAAATAGGTTTAAAAGAAAAAGGAAATTTGCATGTACATTGAAAAATGATAGGAAAATTTTCATCAGTTGATAGTGTACTTTTCGCAAATCCAGTGAGTCTAATGGATTGTAATAATAAAAATGTTAGCATCGTCCAGAGGCTATTTGGAGTTGTTGAAATTGCGGGCTTAAGAATCAATAGATCAGCATAGCTGCTTATTTGCTCTGTATAATTGATTTACTTAACTTCATTTATCCTTGATTTCTTCATCTCTAATAAGGAGATAATATTTCCTAATTTGCAGAATTAGAAGCAGTGTTTGTAAAGTATCTAGCATAATGTCTGGAACAATGTTGGTAGATAAAGAGCAACTTATTACTCTGAGTCAAATAAAAGTGAAGCATTGCTGAACCTTGTATGTAGTCACATGGCAGCTTCTAGATCTCATTTTCAGTGAGGAGGTCAAAGAGTAACCTCCTTTATTGGCCTAATAGTAGTTAAGATGAAAATGTTGATTCATTTTCTGAAGGGTAAGTCTGTTATGTCAAAGTAATTGAAAGTTTTAGATGACTTTATGGCCATGAACAGTGATATACACACCACAATCCTTTAAACCTATTGTGTTTTTTAAAGATAACTTATTCTTGAACTCTTCTGTTCCCTGAACTATGGTTGACTTATGTTCTAAGTAACTTGTACTTTTTTACAGATGCATGGTCATGGAGGCTATGACTCTGATTTTAGTGATGATGAACACTGTGGAAAATCTAGCAAAAGGAAAAAAAGGTAAAGAATTTTTTACTGATTTTTGTTTCAGATCCTTTCTAGATAAAGATGAGTATAAATAATATTGAAAGTTTTTGGATTGTGTTTGCATGTGAAGATAATGCTCTACTGAATGAATTTTTGTTCATTAAATTAGAATGAGTTGACTCAAATTTGAGAATGGTTGTGTTAAACATAATGTTTCTGCTGTGTAGGGATTTGTGGAAAGAGAAGGGGAAAAAAGGGAAACCAGTTAAAGCTTTTAGATTTTTCTGTTGCATCTATTTTTCATTCAGTCATCAAGGACTTCTATTTGCAGTTGTCATAAGTAAGAAGAGGCTTGGTTGGTGATCCCTTTGTTAGTACTTGAGTCAGAGTGAGTGTAATGTAGAGGGTGAGACTTTGATACAGCATAATTCTTACGGTTTTGTGAATGAGCAGACTAAGTGGTCAAGGGAACAAGCTCGTGGAAGTTTTTATTGAATTGAAAGGGACAAGAACTGTCAGCAGATAAAGCCTGGGCCTTATAAAGAGGCTATATCTTGGTGGAGTTGCTGTGTTTAAGGGCATTGTTTTCAGCTTTCAGTGCTTAGAAACTTGATTTTGTCCATTAACCTAGGAATTGTTGATTGATTTCCGTTAACCAAACTTAGTTACAAAAATTGGTTTATTATTTCACACTCAGAGTAATGTAGACAATCAGGCATACTAATTGAGGCTGAACATTTTTGTCATGTACTCAGTGTTCATGGATAACCAAAAGAATAGAAATAATTACAATAAATTACATTTTATGGTTCTTTATATTTTTAAGATTTTTTCATTCAAAAATATTACTTTGTAAGAACAGAATTGGAACAAATCTTTTTGGGTACTTTGCTTTAGGTTATGTCTATATACATAACAGGTTATGTAGATATATATATATATATAGCCCTATATATACATATTATATCATCTATAGTCTATATCATCTCTAATCAGCCTTTCTTCTTCCATATTATCAACTACCAAAATATTCACTATTTCTATAAACAAGGAAGTTGTGGCACAAAGAAATTAGTAACTTAATCTTGTTTAAGATTAAGAAAGTGAATGGTAGAGGCAGAATTTGAACCCAGGAACCTAGTTGGTCTAACACCAGAACCTATGCATTTGGGGGTTTCATCTTCTCCATTAAAAAAAGTTAAGGTATTAATTAAGCTATTTAAGGAGACATAAGGTGTCTCAGTAAAGATCAATGAGTTTAAATTAAGACTTGAATTATTTAAAACATGTTCCAGTTATGAAAATATAAAGAAACAGGAAGCACTTTTTGAGAAAAGTGAACTCTTCTAATAAAATTTTTTTTCTTAACAAACCAGGACAGTTGAGGATGATTTACTGCTCAAAAAGCCATTTCAGAAAGAAAAACATGGGAAAGTGGCCCATAAACAAGTTGCAGCAGAATTGCTGGATAAGTATGTACCTCAATGTAAATTCCTTTCTTTGGTTTAAGATGTTTCTATAAACTTAACAACGTGGGGATTTGATTATATTAATTAGAATATAGTCATTTGAATTTACTTAAAATTTGTCTTGACAGGGAAGAAGCAAGAAATAGAAGGTTTCATCTCATAGCTATGGATGCTGTATCCTTTTTATATTTCTAGTCTTATAACAGAATATTTTAAAATCTACTTTTCGATTTTATAAACTGTGAAGTCAGATAGACCTATATTTTATTTTAAAAGATAAATGTTTATTGATGTGGGATTTTGCCTTTTATACTTTTGAGCACAGTTCTCTTTTGCTAATAAGATTTAAAGATGAAAATAATAAAGTATATTACTAATATTCTATAAATAGGTTTACAAAGTCCATGAACTTGCAGATATTTTTTCCAACTTTTTTTTTTTTTTTTTTTTTTTTTTTTTTTTTATTGAAGGGTAGTTGACAACAGTATTGCATTACATTAGTTTCAGGTGTACAACACAGTGATTATTCAACATTTATATACATGATAATTCTAGGTACCAGGTATCACCATACCAAGTTGTTACAATATTTTGACTATATTCCTTATGCTATACATTACATCCCGGTTACTTATTTATTTTACAATTGGAAGTGTGTTTAAATATATATATATATATATATATATTTTGTGAGGGCATCTCTCATATTTATTGATCAAATAGTTGTTAACCACAATAAATTTCTGTATAGGGGGGTCAATACTCAATGCACAATCATTAATCCACCCCAAGCCTAATTTTCATCAGTCTCCAATCTTCTGATGCATAACGAACAAATTCTTACATGGAGTACAAATTCTTACATAGTGAATAAGTTACATGGTGAACAGTGCAAGGGCAGTCATCACAGAAGCTTTCGGTTTTGTTCATGCATTATGAACTATACACAGTTCAAATATGACTATTCATTTGATTTTTAAACTTGATTTATATGTGGATACCACATTTCTCTATTATTATTATTTTTAATAAAATGCTGAAGTGGTAGGTAGATACGAGATAAAGGTAGAAAACAGAGTTTAGTGTTGTAAGAGAGCAAATGTAGATGATCAGGTGTGTGCCTGTAGACTATGTGTTAATCCGAGCTAGACGAGGGCAATAAACATCCATGTATGCAGAAGATTTCTCTCAGAACATGAGGGGGGAGGTTCTAAGCCTCACCTCTGCTGCTCCCCATTTTCTCACCAGATGGCCCCCTGCAACTGTGCCTGTCTTAGGTTGTTCCTCCCTTGAGGAATCTTACCCGTCTCTGGCTAACCAGTCATCTTCCGGGGCCTTACAGGGAAATGTTAAGTTGGTAAGTGAGAGAGAAGCCTTATTGTTTGAAAAGGTTAGCTTTTTACTTCTTTGCATATTTATGCCCTGTGGCTTCTATGCCCAGCATTTGTCTTGAGGTATCTTTACCACTTGGAAGAATTATGATACTCGGTAAATTCGACATGTGGCACGAGTTCTATTTAAAGGTTGTGATTAGGTAGGAAGAAGAAAAGCTATAGAAGTAGCAGGCAGAAGAAAACCTGGGAAGATTGATTATTTCTTTGACATATCTTCTTGTAGAGTAACTTCAGCATGGATAGGTTTTAAACTACTAATTAAATTGTGCACACACATTAACATAATAGGAATATAGTTACCTAACCAAAGCATACCTATAATTACCAGCCATCTCCAGTGAAACCAAGAAAACCAGTTAGGCACCTTAGGCATTTGTGAAAACTTATCTATGATATGGTGGATATTGTCCGACTGAACTTAAACAGTCTGAGAGAATTCAGATAAACTAGAACAACCCATTCCTGGGGACTGTTCATATCCCATATGTTCTTTTAACGATAAATAGTCTGTGGTTGTAAGATTTTGGAGTGCTACAATTTGCACTTCTCCTAATTCTTGGTTGAGTTCCAACAGTATAGATCCAGTCCAATTTTTGTTTTACTGTATGCACAGGTCAGCTTAGATATCTCCTTCATCATTCCCATGGCAAGTCCAGGAACTGGTGGGATGAGTGCATCTACACCTGTGACAGTGCGTGGATCTTTGTTGGAGTTTTTTTTTTGCTGATCATCTTCTGTCATGAGTCTTCCCAAGAGTGCTGATGTTGGAAGTTCTTTTTCATATCGTATCTTAGTTCATTTTCGGGGTAGCCAAATTAGGCTTTGATCCTCTGTATAAACACAAACAGACCCTTTGCCTACACTTTTATATGCCCTTTATATCATTGTGTAGAACTCATTAGAGGTCACCACATAGGAACAGCTTTTTTTTTTTTTTTTTTAATCATTAATCTACACTTACATGACGAATACTTTGTTTACTAGGCTCTCCCCTATACCAGGTCCCCCCTATATACTCCTTTACAGTCACTGTCCATCAGCGTAGCAAACTGTTGTAGAATCACTACTTGTCTTCTCTGTGTTGTACAGCCCTCCCCTTTCTCCCACCCCGCTATGGATGCTAATCTTAATACCCCTCTTTTTCTGCCCCCCCTTATTCCTCCCTGCCCACCCATCCTCCCCAGTCCCTTTCCCTTTGGTACCTGTTAGTCCATTCTTGAGTTCTGTGATTCTGTTGCTGTTTTGTTCCTTCAGTTTTTCCTTTGTTCTTATATTCCACAGATGAGTGAAATCATTTGGTATTTCTCTTTCTCCGCTTGGCTTGTTTCACTGAGCATAATACCCTCCAGCTCCATCCATGTTGCTGCAAATGGTTGGATTTGCCCTTTTCTTATGGCTGAGTAGTATTCCATTGTGTATATGTACCACATCTTCTTTATCCATTCATCTATCGATGGACATTTAGGTTGCTTCCAATTCTTGGCTATTGTAAATAGTGCTGCGATAAACATAGGGGTACATTGGTCTTTCTCATACTTGATTGCTGCGTTCTTAGGGTAAATTCCTAGGAGTGCAATTCCTGGGTCAAATGGTAAGTCTGTTTTGAGCATTTTGATGTACCTCCATACTGCTTTCCACAATGGTTGAACTAACTTACATTCCCACCAGCAGTGTAGGAGGGTTCCCCTTTCTCCACAGCCTCGCCAACATTTGTTGTTGTTTGTCTTTTGGATGGCAGCCATCCTTACTGGTGTGAGGTGATACCTCATTGTAGTTTTAATTTGCATTTCTCTGATAATTAGCGATGTGGAGCATCTTTTCATGTGTCTGTTGGCCACCTGTATTTCTTTTTTGGAGAACTGTCTGTTCAGTTCCTCTGCCCATTTTTTAATTGGGTTATTTGTTTTCTGTTTGTTGAGGCATGTGAGCTCTTTATATATTCTGGACGTCAAGCCTTTATCGGATGTGTCATTTTCAAATATATTCTCCCATACTGTAGGGTTCCTTTTTGTTCTATTGATGGTGTCTTTTGCTGTACAGAAGCTTTTCAACTTAATATAGTCCCACTTGTTCATTTTTGCTGTTGTTTTCCTTGCCCAGGGACATATGTTCAAGAAGAGGTCACTCATGTTTATGTCTAAGAGGTTTTTGCCTATGTTTTCTTCCAAGAGTTTAATGGTTTCATGACTTACATTCAGGTCTTTGATCCATTTTGAGTCTACTTCTGTATATGGGGTTAGACAATGGTCCAGTTTCATTCTCCTACATGTAGCTGTCCAGTTTTGCCAGCTCCATCTGTTGAAGAGACTGTCATTTTGCCATTGTATGTCCATGGCTCCTTTATCAAATATTAATTCACCATATATGTCTGGGTTAATGTCTGGATTGTCTAGTCTGTTCCATTGGTCTGTGGCTCTGTTCTTGTGCCAGTACCAAATTGTTTTGATTACTATGGCTTTATAATAGAGCTTGAAGTTGGGGAGTGAGATCCCCCCTACTTTATTCTTCTTTCTCAGGATTGCTTTGTCTATTCGGGATCTTTGTTGTTTCCATATGAATTTTTGAATTATTTGTTCCAGTTCATTGAAGAATGTTGCTGGTAGTTTCATAGGGATTGCATCAAATCTGTATATTGCTTTGGGCAGGATGGCCATTTTGACGATATTAATTCTTCCTAGCCATGAGCATGGGATGCGTTTCCATCTGTTAGTGTCCCCTTTAATTTCTTTTAAGAGTGACTTGTAGTTTTCAGAATATAAGTCTTTCACTTCTTTGGTTAGGTTTATTCCTAGGTATTTTATTTTTTTTGATGCAATTGTGAATGGAGTTGTTTTCCTGATTTCTCTTTCTGTTGGTTCATTGTTGGTATATAGGAAAGCCACAGATTTCTGTGTGTTGATTTTGTATCCTGCAACTTTGCTGTATTCCGATATCAGTTCTAGTAGTTCTGGGGTGGTGTCTTTAGGGTTTTTTATGTACAGTATCATGTCATCTGCAAATAGTGACGGTTTGACTTCTTCTTTGCCAATCTGGATTCCTTGTATTTTTTTG
This sequence comes from Manis pentadactyla, assembly GCF_030020395.1. Taxonomy (NCBI): domain Eukaryota; kingdom Metazoa; phylum Chordata; class Mammalia; order Pholidota; family Manidae; genus Manis; species Manis pentadactyla. The sequence goes on along the minus strand of NC_080026.1, from coordinate 105,164,708 downwards.
TTTTGTCTGATTGCCATGGCTAGGACCTCCAGTACTATGTTAAATAACAGTGGAGAGAGTGGGCATCCCTGTCTAGTTCCCGATCTCAGCGGAAATGCTTTCAGCTTCTCGCTATTCAATATAATGTTGGCTGTGGGTTTATCATAAATGGCCTTTATTATGTTGAGGTACTTGCCCTCTATTCCCATTTTGCTGAGAGTTTTTATCATGAATGGATGTTGAACTTTGTCAAATGCTTTTTCAGCATCTATGGAGATTATCATGTGGTTTTTGTCTATCTTTTTGTTGATGTGGTGGATGATATTGATGGACTTTCGAATGTTGTGCCATCCTTGCATCCCTGGGATGAATCCCACTTGGTCATGGTGTACGATGGTTTTGATGTATTTTTGAATTCGGTTTGCTAAAATTTTGTTGAGTATTTTTGCGTCTACGTTCATCAGGGATATTGGTCTGTAGTTTTCTTTTTTGGTGGTGTCTTTGCCTGGTTTTGGTATTAGGATGATGTTAGCTTCATAGAATGAGTTTGGGAGTATCCCCTCCTCTTCTATTTCTTGGAAAACTTTAAGGAGAATGGGTATTATGTCTTCCCTGTATGTCTGATAAAATTCCGAGGTAATTCCATCTGGCCCGGGGGTTTTGTTCTTTGGTAGTTTTTTGATTATTGCTTCAATTTCGTTGCTGGTAATTGGTCTGTTTAGATTTTCTGTTTCTTTTTGGGTCAGTCTTGGAAGGTTGTATTTTTCTAGGAAGTTGTCCATTTCTCCTAGGTTTCCCAGCTTGTTAGCATATAGGTTTTCATAGTAGTCTCTAATAATTCTTTGTATTTCTGCGGGGTCCGTCGTGATTTTTCCTTTATCATTTCTGATACTGTTGATTTGTGTTGACTCTCTTTTCCTCTTAATATGTCTGGCTAGAGGCTTATCTATTTTGTTTATTTTCTCGAAGTACCAGCTCTTGGTTTCATTGATTTTTGCTATTGTTTTATTCTTCTCAATTTTATTTATTTCTTCTCTGATCTTTATTATGTCCCTCCTTCTGCTGACCTTAGGCCTCATTTGTTCTTCTTTTTCCAATTTCGATAGTTGTGACATTAGACCGTTCATTTGGAATTGCTCTTCCTTTTTTAAATATGCTTGGATTGCTATATACTTTCCTCTTAAGACTGCTTTTGCTGTGTCCCACAGAAGTTGGTGCTTAGTGTTGTTGTTGTCATTTGTTTCCATATATTGCTGGATCTCCATTTTGATTTGGTCATTGATCCATTGATTATTTAGGAGCGTGTTGTTTAGCCTCCATGTGTTTGTGAGCCTTTTTGCTTTCTTTGAACAGTTTATTTCTAGTTTAATGCCTTTGTGGTCTGAAAAGTTGGTTGGTAGGATTTCAATCTTTTGGAATTTACTGAGGCTCTTTTTGTGTCCTAGTATGTGGTCTATTCTGGAGAATGTTCCATGTGCACTTGAGAAGAATGTGTATCCTGTTGCTTTTGGATGTAGAGTTCTGTAGATGTCTATTAGTTCCATCTGTTCTAGTGTGTTGTTCAGTGCCTCTGTGTCCTTACTTATTTTCTGTCTGGTGGATCTGTCCTTTGGAGTGAGTGGTGTGTTGAAGTCTCCTAGAATGAATGCATTGCATTCTATTTCCTCCTTTAGTTCTGTTAATATTTGTTTCAGGTATGTTGGTGCTCCTGTATTGGGTGCATATATATTTATAATGGTTATATCCTCTTGATGGACTGTGCCCTTTATCATTATGTAATGTCCTTCTTTGTCTTTTGTTACTTTCTTTATTTTGAAGTCTGTTTTGTCTGATACCAGAATTGCAACACCTGCTTTCTTCTCTCTGTTGTTTGCTTGAAATATCTTTTTCCATCCCTTGACTTTAAGTCTGTGCGCATCTTTGGGTTTGAGGTGAGTCTCTTGTAAGCAGCATATGGATGGATCTTGCTTTTTTTATCCATTCTATTACTCTGTGTCTTTTGATTGGTGCATTCAGTCCATTTACATTTAGGGTGATTATTGAAAGGTATGAATTTATTGCCATTGCAGGCTTTAAGTTTGTGGTTACCAAAGGTTTAGGGTTAGCTTCTTTACTATCTTACTGTCTAACTTAACTCGCTTGTTGAGCTATTATAAACACAGTCTGATGATTCTTTATTTCTCTCCCTTCTTATTCCTCCTCCTCCCTTCTTCATATGTTGGGTGTTTTGTTGTGTGCTCTTTTTAGGAGTGCTCCCATCTAGAGCAGTCCCTGTAGGATGCCCTGTAGAGGTGGTTTGTGGGAGGCAAATTCCCTCAACTTTTGCTTGTCTGGGAATTGTTTAGTCCCACCATCATATTTGAATGATATTCGTGCTGGATACAGTATCCTTGGTTCGAGGCCCTTCTGTTTCATTGCATTAAGTATATCATGCCATTCTCTTCTGGCCTGTAGGGTTTCTCTTGAGAAGTCTGATGATAGCCTGATGGGTTTTCCTTTGTAGGTAACCTTTTTTTTCTCTCTGGCTGCCTGTAATACTTTGTCCTTGTCTTTGATCTTTGCCATTTTAATTATTATGTGTCTTGGTGTTGCCCTCCTTGGATCCCTTGTCATGGGAGTTCTGTGTACCTCTGTGGTCTGAGAGGCCATTTCTTCCCCTAGTTTGGGGAAATTTTCAGCAATTATTTCTTCAAAGACATTTTCTATCCCCTTTTCTCTCTCTACTTCTTCTGGAATACCTATGATTCTTATATTGTTCCTTTTCGATTGATCACTCAGCTCTCTTAAAATTCTTTCATTCCTGGAGATCCTTTTATCTCTCTCTGCATCAGCTTCTCTGCGTTCCTGTTCTCTGTTTTCTAGTCCATTAATGGTCTCTTGCATCTCGTCCATTCTGTTTTGAAGTCCTTCCAGAGCTTGTTTTATTTCTGAATTCTCCTTCCTTAGTTCTTGCATATTTCTCTGCAAGTCCATCAGCATGGTTATGACTTTTGTTTTGAATTCTTTTTCAGGAAGACTGGCTAAATCTATCTCCCCAGATTCCTTCTCAGGGGAAGATGTAGCAGATGCCAAAGCTGTCTGGGTTAGTCTTGTCTGGATCATATTTTTTTGCCTTTTCATGTTGACAGGTGCTATTGACTGTCAGCTGGGAGGGCCAAAATTTTCACTTGCTACTGGCCTTTCTTTACTGGAACAACTGCGACCCCTAGTGGCTTGTGTTGGGTAATTGCGTGTAGAGTGGGTCTTTGTGTCTTGCCCGGCCGGAAGGGAGAAATTTCCCTTTCTGTGGGCGGAATTTGTCTCAGGCTGCTTCTCTGCTTTCGCAGCGCCCGGTGGGGTAATGGATGGGGGGGCTGCTTGACTGTTTGCCTCCTTGAGGGGTCTCAGAGCTGTTGCCCAGGGAGTTAGTGCACCCGGTTTTACCTGTAATTTCCAGCTGCTGTACTGTGACCTGGGTTGTTTCTGTCAAGCTGTTAAGTCCCTGTCCCTTTAAGACTTTCAAAAAGCCCCCGCTTTTCTTTGTCACAGGGGCATCAGCTTCGGCACCCGCTCAGAGGTCTTACTCCCTGTTCCCCCAGTATCCAGGGCCCTCTGGGCACGTACTGTGTCTGCGCTCTGGCACGGATGGCTGGGGCTGGGTGTTCGGCAGTCCTGGGCTCCGTCTCCCTCCCGCTCTGCCTATTCTTCTCCCGCCGGGAGCTGGGGGGAGGGGCGCTCGGGTCCCGCAGGGCCGGGGCTTGTATCTTACCCCTTTCACCAGTCGCTGGGTTCTCGCTGGTGTAGCTGCAGTCTGGCCACTGTCCTGCGTCTTCTGGTCTCTCTTTTAGGGCTAGTTGTGTTTGTTGTATTTTCAAAAGTATATATGTTTTTGGGAGGAGATTCCCACTGTCCTACTCACGCCGCCATGTTGGCTCTGCCCTGCCAACTTGTTTTTTGCCAGGCTTGCAACACTTCTCATTTTTGCTCTTATCTTCAGTTTCATTTTAACTCTTATTCTCTTCCTACCTGGTTATTTAAGGTCTTTGTAAAACTTGGATTTTAAAGTAGGTCTGTTTATGGACTGTCCTTGGGCCCACTATGGCTTCAGCTTCAGGCATGACTTGGAGCTGTCTTGAAGCTCTACCTTGCTTCCCTGCTACAACCATTTCTCAGCTCAACTTTTTGGTAAGACCGAGGCTTATTGAACTAACTGTTATCAGTGGTCGTCCATATTACTGTTGGGAATGTTGGAGAATGAAAAAGAGGCCAAGCAAGATCTGAAGTATTTCTGGGTATTTATTACTATGGTCAGCCCTGGAAGGATACAACATTAATTAGATACACCCCTACCTATAGTCATCTGTTTCACTTTATCATTCCTAATCCTTTTCTTTTAGTTACAGAGTTCTCTTGTCATCAGTTTATTCCTCTTATCTCCTAACCCCCTAGCTTAGCTTTCCCGTGGATCTCACCTGCCACTTAGTCCATTAGCATCTCAACAACTACTCTGCTTTCTGTGACACCACTCTTTTGGTGGGTGTTGGGACATCTAGTTAAGGTGAGAGTAAAAGACTGGTGAGGGTGAAAGTCTAGGTCTCATTTTCTGGCATTGGTGGAGGTGGAGGCACAATTTTTTTCTGGAGTGTTTGGCTGGAGTAGTTATTGTCTAAAAGTTATCTATCTTGTTAGGCTCCCTCTCTTGGTTACTCAGTTAGGGAGAGCAGACTTTCGTTGGGATTTTTTTTGTCTATGCTTGGTGGCATTTTCAGGTTGCTTCTTTACTTCCCAAGTCTGGGTTTATGAGGCAAAAAGAACTCACCACCATGTCATTCCATGGCTCCTGAGGTCCCTAGCTGATATGCCCTCTTCTCTTCTCCTTTCAGAGTCATCTTTGTTTTATGTTTAATTTCCACAATTTTTAGTTATTCTTGGAGGGATAGGGAGAAGTTATCTCTGTCTACTCCATCCTCCCTTAAGCAAAGTCCTACTCACAACCTGTTTTTGTAAATAAAGTTTTGGAACACAGCTATATGCTTTCATTTAGGTGTTATCTGTCCCTACTTTCATACTAAAATGGCAAGCTGTGCAGTTGTGACAGAAACATGTGACCTGCATATCTACCACTTACTGAAAAAGTTTGCTGACCCTGGCTCTAAAAGATTTAAGTGACTTGTCATGGCCACATGACCAATTAGTGATAGACCGAGAGCTAGAACCCTGGATATCTGGCTTTTCTTTTTTTCTCTTCTGAAATGTTAACTGCTTTGTTGCCAGTTTTGGAAATATCATTCTGATTCAGTATTTTATTAGAACACATTGTAACCAAGTAGATTACTATTTTTCTTTAATATAACAGGGTGTAGTCACAGACAGTATTATAGATGTGGTCAGTTTTGTTACATGCATGTTCAGCTATAGAGAGAACATCATTGAGCTTTTTAAAACAAAAAGTAAAATGCTCATATATCTTGTTATACCACATTTAAAATAAACACTGTGGATTCTTTGAATATTAAAAGAAAGTATTAAACATAATATCTGATTTCTTATATTCTTACTTGTTTTTGAAAGCCTAATGTTAGGATTTATCATTATAAAAGTTGCATTTTCTGTTTTAGAAGCTTTATCATTGCTGGAATAACTAAATTACATTTTATAATAAAGGTAAGTTCTAATCCTTACCTTTAATTTTAGAAGCTATAACTTATTTTTCATATTGTGATGACTAAAATGACTGATATGAGTCTGTAGGTAGTTCAGGATAAAATAGGAAGTGCTTTTTCTCCTGAAATAGAGATATATTTTGTCACAAGAGTAGTATTTGCTTCAAAACTGTTCAAAACAATATACATAGTATTAAGTAGAAAGTGAATGTCCCTCTGCTCTGTAGTATTCACTCTTAGCTTTAAAATTTACCCATTTAGAATCCTCTTTGAATTTATAAGCATGTATAGTATATATTTGTGTATTAAAAAAACTAAATAGACTCATACTATGCTTTTTTCTCCTACTTAGTAATATATTATGAATGCAGAACAACTTATGAGCAAATAAAATCCTTAATTATTATTATTTTTTATTTTAGTATCATTAATCTGCAATTACATGAGGAACATTATGTTTACTAGGCTCCCCCCTTCACCATGTCCCCCCCTTCCACAAACCCTATTACAGTCACTGTCCATCAGCATAGTAGGATACTGTAGAGTCACTACTTGTCTTCTCTGTGTTGCATAGCCCTCCCGGTGCCTCCCCCCACATTATACATGCTTATTGTAATGCCCCCTTTCTTTTTCTTCCCCCTTATCCCTCCCTTCCCACCCATCCTCCCCAGTCCCTTTCCCTTTGGTAACTTCCATTCTTGGGTTCTGTGATTCTGCTGCTGTTTTGTTCCTTCAGTTTTTCTTTGTTCTTATACTCCAGATATGAGTGAAATCATTTGGTACTTGTCTTTCTCTGCCTGGCTTATTTCACTGAGCATAACACCCTCTAGCTCCATTCATGTTGTTGCAAATGATAGGATTTGTTTTCTTCTTATGGCTGAATTATATTCCATTGTGTGTATGTACCACAACTTCTTTAGCCATTCATCTACTGATGGACATTTAGGTTGCTTCCATTTCTTGGCTATTGTAAATAGAGCTGCAATAAACATAGGGGTGCATCTGTCTTTTTCAAACTGAGCTGCTGTATTCTTAGGGTAAATTCCTAGGAGTGGAATTCCTGGGTCAAATGGTATTTCTATTTTGAGCATTTTGAGGAACCTCCATAGTGCTTTCCACAATGGTTGAACTAATTTACATTCCCACCAGCAGTGTAGGAGGGTTCCCCTTTCTCCACAACCTCACCAACATTTGTTGTTGTTTGTCTTTTGGATGGTGGCGATCCTTACTGGTGTGAGGTGATATCTCATTGTGGTTTTAATTTGAATTTCTCTGATAACTAGTGATGTGGAGCATCTTTTCCTGTGTCTGTTGGCCATCTGAATTTCTTCTTTGGAGAACTGTCTGTTCAGCTCCTCTGCCCATTTTTTAATTGGATTATTTGCTTTTTATTTGTTGAGGTGTGTGAGCTCTTTATATATTTTGGATGTCAACCCTTTATCGGATCTGTCATTTATGAATATGTTCTCCCATACTGTAGGATACCTTTTTGTTCTATTGATGGTGTCCTTTGCTGTACAGAAGCTTTTCAGGCTGATATAGTCCCACTTACTCATTTTTGCTTTTGTTTCCCTTGCCCAGGGAGATATGTTCATGAAGAAGTCGCTCATGTTAATGTCCAACAGATTTTTGCCTATGTTTTTTATAAAGTTTTATGTTATCATGACTTACATTCAGGTCTTTGATTAATTTTGAATTTATTTTTGTGTATGGGGTTAGACAATGATCCAGTTTCATTCTCTTACATGTAGCTGTCCAGTTTTGCCAACACCAACTGTTGAAGAGGCTGTCATTTCCCCATTGTATATCCATGGCTCCTTTATTGTATATTAATTGACCATATATGTTTGGGTTAATGTCTGGAGTCTCTATTCTGTTCCACTGGTCTGTGGGTCTGTTCTTGTGCCAGTACCAAATTGTCTTGATTACTGTAGCTTTGTAGTAAAGCTTGAAGTTGGGGAGCAAGATCCCCCCCACTTTATTCTTCCTTCTCAGAATTACTTTGGCTATTTGGGGTCTTTGGTGTTTCCATATGAATTTTTGAACTAGTTGTTCCAGTTCGTTGAAGAATGCTGTTGGTAATTTGATGGGGATTGCATTGGATCTGTAGATTGCTTTGGGCAGGATGGCCATTTTGACAATATTAATTCTTCCTTGCCAAGAGCGTGGAATGAGTTTCCATTTGTTAGTGTCCTCTTTAATTTCTCTTAAGAGTGTCTTGTAGTTTTCAGGGTATAGGTTTTTCACCTCCTTGGTTAGGTTTATTCCTAGGTATTTTATTCTTTTTGATGCATTTGTGAATGGAATTGTTTTCCTGATTTCTCTTTCTATTAGTTCATTGTTTGTGTATAGGAAAGCCACAGATTTCTGTGTATTAATTTTGTATCCTGCAACTTTGCTGTATTCCGATATTAGTTTTAGTAGTTTTGGAGTGGAGTCTTTAGGGTTTTTTATGTACAATATTATGTCATCTGCAAATAGTGACAGTATAAAATCCTTAATTTTTGCATTTCAGTATCAAAGGCATACAAAGTTTATCAATGACTATATTTTATACTATGGTGGCAAAAAGGAGGACTTCAGGCGATTGGGGTAAGTATCATGGAGTTTACGTAGGATTGGAGGAGGTATAGATGTCTCTAAAAACCTATAGCCACTGTGTCTTCTGTCATTCTCCCCTGCTTTCCATTCCTGTTTCCTTCTCATGTCATAAATTGCAGAGGCCCTCTGCAGCTTCTAGCTAAGCAGTTTGTCCTGAACCCATTTCCCTGGCAACAAGCCTCAGGTAGCCTCCTGAGCCAGATCTGTCTCTGGCAAGTACAGGATACGTGAGAGATACTCATGCTCCTGATTATGCAGTATTTTTTTTTTTGGTAAGAATCTTTGAAATATTGAACTTTTTAGACCTCATTGTTTGGGATTGCCTTTTAAAAGGTAGGGTGAGTAAGAAATCTCACTCTGATTTCCCACACTGAAATTCTTTCTTATAGTTGAGGCTCTTCTATTAGAGTCTCTTATTTTTGTGTGTATGTTTTTTTTTTCCTCAGACTTAATTATTTTCTGAGTTGGTTCAGACCTAAAAAACTATGCCATCTCATCTACCCCAAACTTATCTCCCTTCTCAGTTTAGCCTGTATTCCCCAATAATCCCTTGTTCTTCTCCCAGACTGTTAAAACATCTTGAAAAATCATCCCTTTCATTTCCCTTCCTACCTAACTCAGTCTTTCTAGGAAGCTGTAGTAAAATGAGGTATAGAAAATTCTTCATACATTTTGATCTCAATAGGATGGCGTTGCTGACTTTTTTTCAGATCCTGAAACTTATTTTCATTCATTTTTACTTTCTATTTAGTGTTTATTTCTCGTCCTGGTTTTGGTAGTTTAGCACCATTTATATAATTGAAAGCAGTGATAGAGATGAACAGATTCCTTATCCATTTAACTTCCTTATGTAGCAGCATTCTTTTTAAATGTCTTCTGAAAATACTGAAAGTTTTTTATAAATATGCTTACATGTACATAAAACTATCTTTATCTTCATGAATTGTATTTCTACTCAGATGTTCAAAAATCTCACAGAACGGTTTAACCTCCTAAATTTGACTAATTTTGTGTTTATATTAAATTGAAATAGTTTTATTTTCCAGGGAAAATGACAAAACAGACATGGATGTTATACGAGAAAATCATAGATTCCTGTGGAATGAGGAGGATGAAATGGACATGAATTGGTAATTTTAGCTATCTAAGGCCTAATTCATCAAATGCTGTATTTCTTTTTCTCCTGTTCTCTGAGTGTTTTCTTACTTTGTCACCTATCTAACACATTCAATGCCTGCATAGAACAGTCCTGAACTGAGTATATAAAACCATACTGTGAATCATTGAATCAGATTTGGTTCTTTTGGTAATTTTTAGCAAATTGCTTGACTTTGTCTTTAGAAAATAATTTGTAACATTTTTATTATTGTTCGTTGTCTTGTAATGTGCTTCTTTTTACATTTTAAAAATATTTTTGGAAAAAGTAGTACCTGAAAATGGTTTAAAAATTCAAACATTACAAAAGGTGAAAAGTGAAGAGTTAGGCTCCTTCTCATCACTCTCAGTCTTCAATTTTCCCACCCTAGAGAACCATGAATAGTTAATATTCAGATGTTTATGCAGTGTAAGTAATAGGCCTCTTTTAAAACATTAATATTTATATCATATGTGTTATTATTTGACACTGCTTCCAAGTAGCAAACTATGGCTGAATTTTTAAATGTTTAAGTTTGTATTTTTTTAATGGATCTAGGGAGAAGAGACTTGCAAAGAAATACTATGATAAATTATTCAAGGAATACTGCATAGCAGATCTCAGTAGATACAAAGAAAATAAGGTATGCCTTCCAAATATTTACAGAAGAAGGTTTTTATTCAAGCACAGGATACTTTTTATGATACTGCCAAGCCCATTATTCTTTTTAAGATGCAAATTCGAGTCTGAGATCTCCTGCATGCATGAAGTATCATTTGGACCATTTAACCTCTGCAGCTATGGAATTTACAAAAGACCGCTTTGTTAAGGATACTTTTACTTTAGCCAAGGCATGAAAAATCTAAAATTAAACACCAGTGACTGTTGGATCCTGTTTAATCTTGGCTCTGGCCTAGAGACTCTAGTGATTATAATTAATAATTTGACACTGCAGAATGATGTCTTGTTTCACAGATGATGTTTGAAATTGATAGGCTTTTTTCTTTTCAAATTGATTACCATTTATAATATGACAGATGCATATCTTGTTATATTAATATCTATTCTAGTAAAATTATTTCTCATCAGTGCTAATTAGTTGTGGCAGATTTCTGTTCCACTTTACATTTTACATTAGTTAAAATATTAAAGTAATTTTTGGTCCTATTTCAGATTTCACATTTGTAGCTAGAGATGGTGACCCAGAAACAGATGATCTCAGTTTGAAATAAGAGGGGAGGAAATGTTCCATAAATTTATGTTTGTGAAAGTGTTATATTAAAAAAGTACTTTGTCTGAAATATATAGTATATATAGAATGTATCGTATATATAGTATTATATTAAGAAAGATAACCTATTTAAAAAGCTATCTTAGATTTATCATCAGGATTTCTTTTTTGCTTAAATAGTTAAACCATAATTGGCTTAATTTTTTTTTCAGTAGTGCCTTTAATATGTGAGTTGCTTCACAATATTCTTAAAGATAATGGTAATGTCTATTTTTATAACCCTGTTTACAAACCTATGCATTTGGCATATCTAAAGACTCCCTCAGTGTCTTGGGAGCTAGCTCTCATCTTTGTACTAGTGATTGGCCATCTTGAATCCAAAATGCACCACAGTAGTTGGGGTCGAAGTTACTATACTGCAAGTCAGGTATGAAATGCAGGTCTTCGTAGGAACACACAAAGTAGCTTTTTCAGTCTTGGCTCATTTGTTGGTTGTTTTTCAGTTTTTGTTGAGGACTGGGCTGGGTGCTGTGAATTAAAACATGAATGGTGTCTGCCCTTCTGAAAAAACCATAATTGAGGGGAGAAATTGTACATAAATAAATAAATAAGCATTTGTATTGTCCATTTGGAAAAATGGCATATTACTGAAAGTCGCACTTTAAAGAGGATAATCTTGAAACATGTATTTTCCTGTTAGAACATGGTGAGTAGATAGATAGGAGGGTAGGTGTAAGAAATCAGATATGGCTCATAGGTTTTGAGTGTGGATGCTAGAGAAATAGGAAATATGAGGAGGGGATTTTTTTTTTTTTATTAATAAGACTTCAATTTTTTTTAGGGCAGTTGTAAATTCACAGCAAAATTGAGGGAAAGGCAGGCCTTAGTCACATTCCTAAAGAAAGACCCCCCAACCTTTTGGGGCACTCCTCTTTCTGAGGTTGCTCACACTTTCTAACTGTGTAACCTTTTAATCTTAAACTTTCTCCAAACTTTCATGGCGCTTCTCCTTGCCGAGGTTACCTGCTGTACTTCTCTCTTTAAGAAAGTTTAAATAAAACTTTTACTCTGCTTCCCTAAAAAAAAAAAAAAAAAAAAAATTGAGGGAAATGTACTTACTTCCCATATACTTCCTTCCCCACATGTATGAAGGGGATCTTTTTTGAGGGAAAGATGATTACTTTCTTGGCATACCATATTTGAGGTGTTGAAGGAAAGTTACACTAGTGCCTTTGATTTCCTTGCAAGGGTATATTTTATCATAGTTTTATTTACACAAAGCCCGCATTTCATACATTTTTAGTCAACCAGCTCCCAACTCAGTGCCTAATGTTTATAGTAGGTATTTGGGGCATTTTTAGTAAATTCCAACCTTTGTCCCATATCCCCATCTCCTTTTTTGTTGCTTCTTTCCTTTCATCATTGAGAATTTGATTGGGGCAGTGCATCAGTGAGGATTAAATTTAACAGCATGGAACAGCAAGCACCCCCAAATAACACTGGCATAAATGCACTAGAAGCTTATTTTTCTTTTCCATGAAAGTCCAAGTAGATGGAACTTTTGTTAAGAAGTTAGGATCCTTGTGTCTTACAGTGTGTGACCTCATTGTGATAGAGCATAGAGTGATCAGAAGGAGATTAAGCACCAAATCCTGAGTAACTCCAGTGTTTAATGCAACCTGTCAGCAGGAAAATTTGTCGGGAAGGAATACAAAAACATTGAAACAAAACCTCTGTGAAGTGTTTAGTAAGACAGATTGTATTTGTTTATTATGTTTCTTATTGCCCTATAAGATTATAACCTTCTTGGTGACAGGCTATTAATAATCACTTTAAATCCTTAGCAGAGTACCAAGCCCAATAAGTAGCTGCTCAATAATTGTTGAATAGATTAATGAAAGAAAGAAACAGTTTAGAAACTTGCTGTACACATTTGACTGTGCTTTCATAGATATCCCAACATATGTTTGATGGCAAGTAGTCTTCTTGTGTATGGCCTTGAGAATAGAATTAAACAGTTACATTGAATTTTTGTATATCTTTTTCCCTAGACGGGGGATTACATTTCTGTTGGGTTTTAATCAGACTATTTTGAAATATTTTGAGCTTTCATTGCCATTTAAAATAAAAAAATAACTACTTCAAGTAATAGGTGATTTTTAAAAATAAGTGAAGTTAGCTAGGCATTGAACACCTATGCATTTTAATTATGTATGGTTGTGTTCCAGTAAAATTTTATTTATAAAAATAGACAACAGGACTGTGGGTGAAAATTTCCTAACCCCTGGTGTCCTATGTACTATATATATTATCCCATTTAAACCTCTTAACCTGAAGAAGTAGGTACTTGAATTATTTCTAGTTTACAGATGAGAAACTCAGGCATAAATAGATTAAATAAATTATCCAATGTTATACAAGTATTAAGTGGTAGAGCTAAAACATAAACAAACAATCTGACTCCAAAGGCTGCACTCTTTTACACTATAGTATAATGCCTCTTACTGTACCATAACCTCTTTGTGTATGTCAGTGTCATAGAACAGGATATATTTTTTATTATTTTAGGTATCTTGTGGCCTGGCGTCTGTAAGTTTCATTAGGTAGTTTAAAAGTAAAGAAGATAGTCCCTTAACAGATAAGTTAATTGTTCAAATGTATTTTTAAATACCTGTAATCCTATAAAGAGAAAAAAAACTATGATGGGAATTAGGTTTACATTTTAGGTCGGTAAATGTCATTATGTCAATTGGCTCCATGTTTAGATTTATATACAATTTAAATAATGTTTAAATTTACTCTAGCATAAATGTAATTTGTTTCTTGTCAGTTTGGATTTAGGTGGCGAATAGAAAAAGAAGTAATTTCAGGAAAAGGTAATTTTTTAAAAATTTACTTTTTAATAGGATAAGTTTATTTTCTTATATTGAATTGAAGTCATTGGGTAAGATTATTCCTAATGTATACAACAAGTGATCACCTACAAAAGTAAAATTGGAGAAGGTGTATTCATGATATATTATTACTAGCAAAGTCAAATATGATGCCTTAGTGATTTTTACCTTTAAAATTTTTGCTTTTAAAACATTCAGTTGAGAATAAGTAAAAATGCTTAAAGAGTTAAAGATTTCATAACAAGGAAACTATCAATGGATGAATACTTGAGTTTTTCTCTTTATCAATATTTTGGGATAATTTGTTGGTATTACTGTATTTTAGTCAAATTCACATTTTGAAAGTAGATATTAAGTATTAGTTTGAACCTAATAGAAATTTTAAATGGGCTAGTTCCAATTTGGGGGAGTCACTGAGATTGAGCCCAAATATTTAGTCTTAGAGGAAAAGACCAAATATTTGGTAGGCAATCAGTCAGTAAATGCCTTTCCCATTATTTCTTGTAATGTAATCATAAAATTTTTCTGAAAATTTAATAACTCTATACTGTTTCATGTTGTAATGTTAGCTCATTATTGATAATTGTATTTTTAAGTGTTAATGCTTCTGAAAACTTCGGGGTATTTAGGAGATAATTTTAAACTAGTAACCTAAAAAATATTTTAAACGGAAACAGGCTACACTTTAAAATGATTAAATGTTTATGCCATTAGTGTGGCTCATATACCTCTTCCATAAATTGGATGTCTATGTCAGTGTGAAATTAGATATGCAGTAAAACAAAATTAAACAATAGGAATTTTTTTCTTTGGATAATACAGGATCAGTCCTGGAAGTGCTGTAGAGAAGGAAAAAGAATAAAATTTAAAGCTATTTTAAGCTTTTTTAGGATCACATTTTAGTTTTTTTGTGTTATTACCTAAAACAGTGATAAATTTTGAAATGTCTATCACCGTTTAAAAATTTTGTACTTTTATTGAATGGAAACTTCAGGTAATGGTTAAGTAATGCTCCATTTAAAAAAATTGATGGACATTCTTTAAACTCATATAACTGTAAAAAAGATTAGTTGGGGGAAGGCGGAGCCAACATGGCGGCGTGAGTAGGACAGTGGGAATCTCCTCCCAAAAACATATATACTTTTGAAAATACAACAAACACAACTAGCCCTAAAAGAGAGACCAGAAGACGCAGGACAGTGGCCAGACTGCAGCTACACCAGCGAGAACCCAGCGACTGGTGAAAGGGGTAAGATACAAGCCCCGGCCCTGCGGGACGCGAGCGCCCCTCCCCCCAGCTCCCGGCGGGAGAACAATAGGCAGAGCGGGAGGGAGACGGAGCCCAGGACGGCCGAACACCCAGCCCCAGCCATCCGGGCCAGAGCGCAGACACAGTATATGCCCAGGGGGCCCTGGATACTGGGAGAACAGGGGGTAAGACCTCAGAGCGGGTGCTGAAGCTGATGCCCCTGTGACAAAGAAAAGCGGGGGCTTTTTGAAAGTCTTAAAGGGACAGGGACTTAACAGCTTGACGGAAACAACCCAGGTCACAGTACAGCAGCTGGAAATTACAGGGAAAACCGGGTGCACTAACCCCCTGGGCAACAGCTCTGAGACCCCTCACGGAGGCAAACAGTCAAGCAGCCCCCCCATCCATCACCCCACGGGGCGCTGCGAAAGCAGAGAAGCAGCCTGAGACAAATTCCGCCCACAGAAAGGGAAATTTCTCCCTTCCGGCCAGGCAAGACACAAAGACCCACTCTACACGCAATTACCCAACACAAGCCACTAGGGGTCGCAGTTGCCCCAGTAAAGAAAGGCCAGTAGTAAGTGAAAATTTTGGCCCTTCCAGCTGACAGTCAATAGCACCTGTCAACATGAAAAGGCAAAAAAATATGATTCAGACAAGACTAACCCAGACAGCTTCGGCATCTGCTACATCTTCCCCTGAGAAGGAATCTGGGGAGATAGATTTAGCCAGTCTACCTGAAAAAGAATTCAAAACAAAAGTCATAACCATGCTGATGGACTTGCAGAGAAATATGCAAGAACTAAGGAAGGAGAATTCAGAAATAAAACAAGCTCTGGAAGGACTCCAAAACAGAATGGACGAGATGCAAGAGACCATTAATGGACTAGAAAACAGAGAACAGGAACGCAGAGAAGCTGATGCAGAGAGAGATAAAAGGATCTCCAGGAATGAAAGAATTTTAAGAGAGCTGAGTGATCAATATAAAAGAAATAATTTAAGAATCATAGGCATTCCAGAAGAAGTAGAGAGAGAAAAGGGGATAGAAAATGTCTTTGAAGAAATAATTGCTGAAAATTTCCCCAAACTAGGGGAAGAAATGGCCTCTCAGACCACAGAGGTACACAGAACTCCCATGACAAGGGATCCAAGGAGGGCAACACCAAGACACATAATAATTAAAATGGCAAAGATCAAAGACAAGGACAAAGTATTACAAGCAGCCAGAGAGAAAAAAAAGGTTACCTACAAAGGAAAACCCATCAGGCTATCATCAGACTTCTCAACAGAAACCCTACAGGCCAGAAGAGAATGGCATGATATACTTAATGCAATGAAACAGAAGGGCCTCGAACCAAGACTACTGTATCCAGCACGAATATCATTTAAATATGAAGGAGGGATTAAACAATTCCCAGACAAGCAAAAGTTGAGGGAATTTGCCTCCCACAAACCACCTCTACAGGGCATCCTACAGGGACTGCTCTAGATGGGAGCACTCCTAAAAAGAGCACACAACAAAACACCCAACATATGAAGAAGGGAGGAGGAGGAATAAGAAGGGAGAGAAATAAAGAATCATCAGATTGTGTTTATAATAGCTCAACAAGCGAGTTAAGTTAGACAGTAAGACAGTAAAGAAGCTAACCCTAAACCTTTGGTAACCACAAACTTAAAGCCTGCAATGGCAATAAATTCATACCTTTCAATAATCACCCTAAATGTAAATGGACTGAATGCACCAATCAAAAGACACAGAGTAATAGAATGGATAAAAAAGCAAGATCCATCCATATGCTGCTTACAAGAGACTCACCTCAAACCCAAAGACGCGCACAGACTTAAAGTCAAGGGATGGAAAAAGATATTTCAAGCAAACAACAGAGAGAAGAAAGCAGGTGTTGCAATTCTGGTATCAGACAAAACAGACTTCAAAATAAAGAAAGTAACAAAAGACAAAGAAGGACATTACATAATGATAAAGGGCTCAGTCCATCAAGAGGATATAACCATTATAAATATATATGCACCCAATACAGGAGCACCAACATACCTGAAACAAATATTAACAGAACTAAAGGAGGAAATAGAATGCAATGCATTCATTCTAGGAGACTTCAACACACCACTCACTCCAAAGGACAGATCCACCAGACAGAAAATAAGTAAGGACACAGAGGCACTGAACAACACACTAGAACAGATGGACCTAATAGACATCTACAGAACTCTACATCCAAAAGCAACAGGATACACGTTCTTCTCAAGTGCACATGGAACATTCTCCAGAATAGACCACATACTAGGACACAAAAAGAGCCTCAGTAAATTCCAAAAGATTGAAATCCTACCAACCAACTTTTCAGACCACAAAGGCATTAAACTAGAAATAAACTGTTCAAAGAAAGCAAAAAGGCTCACAAACACATGGAGGCTAAACAACACGCTCCTAAATAATCAATGGATCAATGACCAAATCAAAATGGAGATCCAGCAATATATGGAAACAAATGACAACAACAACACTAAGCCCCAACTTCTGTGGGACGCAGCAAAAGCAGTCTTAAGAGGAAAGTATATAGCACTCCAAGCATATTTAAAAAAGGAAGAGCAATCCCAAATGAACGGTCTAATGTCACAACTATCAAAATTGGAAAAAGAAGAACAAATGAGGCCTAAGGTCAGCAGAAGGAGGGACATAATAAAGATCAGAGAAGAAATAAATAAAATTGAGAAGAATAAAACAATAGCAAAAATCAATGAAACCAAGAGCTGGTTCTTCGAGAAAATAAACAAAATAGATAAGCCTCTAGCCAGACTTATTAAGAGGAAAAGAGAGTCAACACAAATCAACAGTATCAGAAATGAGAAAGGAAAAATCACAACAGATCCTGCAGAAATACAAAGAATTATTAGAGACTACTATGAAAACCTATATGCTAACAAGCTGGGAAACCTAGGAGAAATGGACAACTTCCTAGAAAAATACAACCTTCCAAGACTGACCCAAAAAGAAACAGAAAATCTAAACAGACCAATTACCAGCAACGAAATTGAAGCGGTAATCAAAAAACTACCAAAGAACAAAACCCCCGGGCCAGATGGATTTACCTCGGAATTTTATCAGACATACAGGGAAGACATAATACCCATTCTCCTTAAAGTTTTCCAAGAAATAGAAGAGGAGGGGATACTCCCAAACTCATTCTATGAAGCTAACATCACCCTAATACCAAAACCAGGCAAAGACACCACCAAAAAAGAAAACTATAGACCAATATCCCTGATGAACGTAGACGCAAAAATACTCAACAAAATTTTAGCAAACCGAATTCAAAAATACATCAAAACCATCGTACACCATGACCAAGTGGGATTCATCCCAGGGATGCAAGGATGGCACAACATTCGAAAGTCCATCAATATCATCCACCACATCAACAAAAAGAAAGACAAAAACCACATGATCATCTCCATAGATGCTGAAAAAGCATTTGACAAAGTTCAACATCCATTCATGATAAAAACTCTCAGCAAAATGGGAATAGAGGGCAAGTACCTCAACATAATAAAGGCCATCTATGAAAAACCCACAGCCAACATTATATTGAATAGCGAGAAGCTGAAAGCATTTCCGCTGAGATCGGGAACTAGACAGGGATGCCCACTCTCCCCACTGTTATTTAACATTGTACTAGAGGTCCTAGCCACGGCAATCAGACAAAACAAAAAAATACAAGGAATCCAGATTGGCAAAGAAGAAATCAAACTGTCACTATTTGCAGATGACATGATACTGTACATAAAAAACCCTAAAGACTCCACCCCAGAACTACTAGAACTGATATCGGAATACAGCAAAGTTGCAGGATACAAAATCAACACACAGAAATCTGTGGCTTTCCTATATACCAACAATGAACCAACAGAAAGAGAAATCAGGAAAACAACTCCATTCACAATTGCATCAAAAAAAATAAAATACCTAGGAATAAACCTAACCAAAGAAGTGAAAGACTTATATTCTGAAAACTACAAGTCACTCTTAAAAGAAATTAAAGGGGACACTAACAGATGGAAACGCATCCCATGCTCATGGCTAGGAAGAATTAATATCGTCAAAATGGCCATCCTGCCCAAAGCAATATACAGATTTGATGCAATCCCTATGAAACTACCAGCAACATTCTTCAATGAACTGGATCAAATAATTCAAAAATTCATATGGAACCACCAAAGACCCCGAATAGCCAAAGCAATCCTGAGAAAGAAGAATAAAGTAGGGGGGATCTCACTCCCCAACTTCAAGCTCTATTATAAAGCCATAGTAATCAAGACAATTTGGTACTGGCACAAGAACAGAGCCACAGACCAATGGAACAGACTAGAGAATCCAGACATTAACTCAGACATATATGGTCAATTAATATTTGATAAAGGAGCCATGGACGTACAATGGCGAAATGACAGTCTCTTCAACAGATGGTGCTGGCAAAACTGGACAGCTACATGTAGGAGAATGAAACTGGACCATCGTCTAACCCCATATACAAAAGTAAACTCAAAATGGATCAAAGACCTGAATGTAAGTCATGAAACCATTAAACTCTTGGAAGAAAACATAGGCACAAACCTCTTAGACATAAACATGAGTGACCTCTTCTTGAACATATCTCCCCGGGCAAGGAAAACAACAGCAAAAATGAACAAGTGGGACTATATTAAGCTGAAAAGCTTCTGTACAGCAAAAGACACCATCAATAGAACAAAAAGAAACCCTACAGTATGGGAGAATATCTTTGAAAATGACACATCCGATAAAGGCTTGACGTCCAGAATATATAAAGAGCTCACACGCCTCAACAAACAAAAAACAAATAACCCAATTAAAAAATGGGCAGAGGAACTGAACAGACGGTTCTCCAAAAAAGAAATACAGATGGCCAACAGACACATGAAAAGATGCTCCACATCGCTAATTATCAGAGAAATGCAAATTAAAACTACAATGAGGTATCACCTCACACCAGTAAGGATGGCTGCCATCCAAAAGACAAACAACAACAAATGTTGGCGAGGCTGTGGAGAAAGGGGAACCCTCCTACACTGCTGGTGGGAATGTAAACTTGTTCAACCATTGTGGAAAGCAGTATGGAGGTACATCAAAATGCTCAAAACAGACTTACCATTTGACCCAGGAATTGCACTCCTAGGAATTTACCCTAAGAATGCAGCAATCAAGTATGAGAAAGATCAGTGCACCCCTATGTTTATCGCAGCACTATTTACAATAGCCAAGAATTGGAAGCAACCTAAATGTCCATCGATAGATGAATGGATAAAGAAGATGTGGTACATATACACAATGGAATACTACTCAGCCATAAGAAAAGGGCAAATCCAACCATTTGCAGCAACATGGATGGAGCTGGAGGGTATTTTGCTCAGTGAAACAAGCCAAGCAGAGAAAGAGAAATACCAAATGATTTCACTCATCTGTGGAATATAAGAACAAAGGAAAAACTGAAGGAACAAAACAGCAGCAGAATCACAGAACTAAGAATGGACTAACAGGTACCAAAGGGAAAGGGACTGGGGAGGATGGGTGGGTAGGGAGGGATAAGGGGGGGAGAAGTAGGGGGGTATTAAGATTAGCATCCATAGCGGGGTGGGAGAAAGGGGAGGGCTGTACAACACAGAGAAGACAAGTGGTGATTCTACAACAGGTTGCTACGCTGATGGACAGTGACTGTAAAGGAGTATATAGGGGGGACCTGGTATAGGGGAGAGCCTAGTAAACAAAGTATTCGTAAGTATTCGTCATGTAAGTGTAGATTAATGATTAAAAAAAAAAAATGCAGTTCCTATGTGGTGACCTCTAATGAGTTCTACACAATAATATAAAGGACATATAAAAGTGTAGGCAAAGGGTCTGTTTGTGTTTATACAGAGGATCAAAGCCTAATTTGGCTACCCCGAAAATGAACTAAGAAACGATATGAAAGAGAACTTCCAACATCAGCACTCTCGGGAAGACTCATGCCAGAAGATGATCATCAAAAAACCCCAACAAAGATCCACGCACTGCTACAGCTGTAGATGCACTCATCCCACCAGCTCCTGGACTTGCCATGGGAATGAAGGAGATATCTAAGCTGGCCTGTGCATACAGTAAAACAACAAATTTGACTGGATCTATACTGTTGGAACTCAACCAAGAATTAGGAGAAGTGCAAATTGTAGCGCTCCAAAATCTTACAACTACAGACTATTTACTGTTAAAAGAACATATGGGATGTGAACAGTGCCCAGGAATGGGTTGTTTTAATTTGTCTGATTTTTCTCAAACTATTCAAATTCAGTTAGATAATAACCATCATATCATTGATAAGTTTTCACAAATGCCTAGGGTGCCTAACTGGTTTTCTTGGTTTCACTGGAGATGGCTGGTAATTACAGGTATGCTTTGGTTATGTAACTATACTCCTATTATGTTAATGTGTGTGCGCAATTTAAGTAGTAGCTTAAAATATATACATGCTGAAGTTACTCTACAAGAAGATATGTCAAAGAAATAATCAATCTTCCCATGTTTTCTCCTGCCTGCTACTTCTATAGCTTTTCTTCTTCCTTCCTAATTACAACGAATTCTTAAATAGAATTCGTGCCTCATATCAAATTTACCGAGTATCATAACTCCTCCAAGTGGTAAAGATACCTCAAGACAAATGCTGGGCATAGAAGCCACAGGGCATAAATATGCAAAGAAATAAAAAGCTAACCATTTCAAACAATAAGGCTTCTCTCTCACTTACCAACTTAACATTTCCCTGTGTGGCCCCGGAAGATGACTGGTTAGCCAGAGACGGGTAAGATTCCTCAAGGGAGGAACAACCTAAGACAGGCACAGTCGCTGGGGGGTCATCAGGTGAGAAATTGGGGATCAACAGAGGTGAGGCTCAGAACCTCACCCCCCCTGTTCTGAGAGAAATCTTCTGCATATGTGGATGTTTTATTGCCCTTGTCTAGCTTGGATTAACACATAGTCTACAGGCACACACCTGATCATCTACATTTGCTCTCTTACAACACTAAACTATGTTTTCTACCTTTATCTAGTATCTACCTACCACTTCAGCATTTTATTAAAAATAATAATAATAAAGAGAGAAATGTGGTATCCACATATAAATCAAGTATAAAAACCAAATGAGTATTCATATTTGAACTGTTTATAGTTCATAATGCATGAGCAAAACCGAAAGTTTCTGTGATGACTGCCCTTGTACTGTTCACCATGTAACTTATTCACTATGTAAGAATTTGTTCTCCATGTAAGAACTTGTTCGTTATGCTTCAGAAGATTGGAGACTGACGAAAATTGGGCTTGGGGTGGATTAATGATTGTGCATTGAGCATTGACTCCCCTATACAGAATTTTATTGTTGTTAACAACCATTTGATCAATAAAAATGAGAGATGCCCTAACAACAACAACCAAGAAAAAGTACACACTTCCAATTGTAAAATAAATAAGCAACCGGGATGTAATGTATAGCATAAGGAATATAGTCAAAATATTGTAACAACTTGGTATGGTGATAGCTGGTACTTAGAATTATCATGTATATAAATGTTGAATCACTGTGTTGTACACCTGAAACTAATGTAATGTAATACTGTGTGTCAACTACCCTTCAATAAAAAATAATTATCTAAAAAAAAAAAAAAAAAAAAAAAAAAAAAAAAAAAAAGATTAGTTGGGAAGGGGGAGAGAAAGCCATTACTATAATTTATACTGTATAATTTTGTTGCTGTTTTAACAATAACACCATTACTAAACATGTACAGATTTAATGAAGTATTCATTTGGAATGATTAAAAAATGACAATTTAGAAGAGTTATCAGGCTTTTGACTGATAATTTTCAAAATCCATTTTGATATTTTCTGTTTTATAAAAAGTTCAGGTTCTTGGTGCAGATTACTGAAATTAAATTCCCTTTTTGTTGGTTTGTACAAATAAATCTTGTCTTTTTCTGTCAAAATTAATACTTGTTGAGTAGTTTTTTTTCCTCTTGAATCATTAGTATTAGCCCTTTTTAAAAAATTCTTTTCTTTTTTTTTTATTCTTTTGGTATCATTAATCTACAATTACATTTACTAGACTCCCCCCTTCACCAAGTCCCCTCCATACCCCATTACAATCACTGTCCATCAGCGTAGTAAGATGCTGCAGAATCACTACTTGTCTTCTCTGTGTTGCACATCCCTCCCTGTGCCACCACCCCCACATTATACATGCTAATCTTAATCCCCCTTTCTTTTCCCCCTTCCTTATTCCTCCCTTCCCACCCATCCTCCCCAGTCCCTTTTCCTTTGGTAACTGTTAGTCCATTCTCAGGTTCTGTGATTCTGCTGCTGTTTTGTTCCTTCAGTTTTTTCCTTTGTTCTTATACTCCACATATGAGTGAAATCATTTGGTACTTGTTTTTCTCCACCTGGCTTATTTCACTGAGCATAATACCCTCTAGCTCCATCCATGTTGTTGCAAATGGTAGGATTTGTTTTCTTCTTATGGCTGAATAATATTCCATTGTGTATATGTACCACATCTTTATCCATTCATCCACTGATGGACACTTAGGTTGCTTCCATTTGTTGGCTATTGTAAATAGTGCTGCAATAAACATAGGGGTGCATCTGTCTTTTTCAAACTGGGCTGCTGCATTCTTAGGGTAAATTCCTAGAAGTGGAATTCCTGGGTCAAGTGGTATTTCTATTTTGAGCTTTTTGAGGAACCTCCATACTGCTTTCCACAATGGTTGAACTAATTTACATTCCCACCAGCAGTGTAGGAGGGTTCCCCATTAGCCCTTTTTTGCAAAAGATTTTAATATATGATGAATATAGGGAATTTGTTGATTTTAATGTCAGTGACTTTAAGATTTAGAGCATCAGGTTTGAGTACTTAGTCTACTTCATCTTGGAGTGCTAGTGCTAGCATTTTAAAATGTGCTTTAAATGCCATTTTATGCTGGTACTTGAGGTAGATATCATTATGTTAATACTTTAAAATCTCAACTTTAATATTAAATATTGAAAAATCTTCATTCAAGTATAAGTGCATGTACTTTGGGAAATAGGTTTTTTTTTTTAGGTTATTAATGAGTATATTCTTTTTGGCACTCCCATTTCCCAAAGTGTAATATTCCCTAACAGGGAGTCCCTAAAACTCTGTATCTAAATATAAACAGTAGATCTGTCTATCAAGTAAGAATTCTGTGCTGATTTTCTTTTTTGAACAGTTTGTTCAGCTCTTGGATATGATACTTGTACACACATTGGGTGAGCATATTATAATCATTGTGGTCAGTTGTTTCTTTAATGCTGACATAATAGAAGTAAGAATTTATGTATGTTAAGAGTAGATTTCAGAGATAATACGAAGTTGTGTAGATAAATATTGTCACCAACTATCATTGCTAATATTCCCCTTTTTTTGCAGGCCAGTTTTTCTGTGGAAATAAATGTTGTGATAAAAAAGAAGGCTTAAAGAGTTGGGAAGTTAACTTCGGTTATATCGAGCATGGTGAAAAGAGAAATGCACTTGTTAAATTAAGTAAGTTGACTTTAGGTGAGGTATGATTGATTTCATCAAAATTTTTCTAATTAGATTAAAAAATATATAGGCTAATTTAAGATGCAAGAAGAATTTCAGTGTATCTTCATTAAAGTGCTCTTATTTTCTCAGAGCTTCCCAAAGTCAAAGTCACAAAGAACTTTTGAGCCTAAAATTTTAATATTCTTGTATGGTGTTATTTAGGTGAAACGGTTTTAATATTTGCCAAATATAAACTGGTAACATATAAGACCTCCTCCTATTGACTTGAGAATGTCACCAATGCAGAGTGAAATGCAAAGTATCAGAAAAGATAACATAAAATCTCACAGCAGGTGATAGTCATACTGTTAATAGCATGGATAATAAAACATACACTCTCTCTCACTGCATCGATAAAGAAAAAATTTAGGAGCATAATTTTTCTTGATACATCAGTATTAAAAGCTTAGGGCTATGCCGTAGAATACAGCAGTTTCTCTTACTATGCATGTTTTAGAAGCTGTTGTCCTTTTTTTTTCCCCCTGAACTAGTCTTAGAAGTCACCTTCTCTCCAAATTAACAGCCTTCCCTGGGTCCTAAGGAAATGTGCCCTCAGAATTTTCTGTGTACCCCAGATAGAAATCAAGAATTACCATATATATATATGCCACTTAACATACTCTGATCCAGACTGGTTTCTGAGTTCTTTCTGGAAGTGCTCATGAGGAAAAGTCAACTAGTGTGAACTGAAATTAAGGCAAAAGAAGAGGCCACAATTTCGGAACTTTCTGAAAAGCTCTTTTTCATTTGAAAACTCTTAGAATGCTCCAGAGGAAATGACTGTACCCACACTATTTATTAATTATCTTTGATGTGAGATACACATTAATACTGCCTATGGAACAGAGTTTGCTTTTAGAATAAATTGATAGCACATTTTTGTAAAATAATGTTAGGATATTTTCAGTTCCTCAAGCATTCTAATACTATTTTTATTTTAGATATGCATTTTTTAGGTGGAGAGAATCAGATTGTTTTTCTTCAGATTATTTGTTTCCCCTCTTAGAGCAAAGGAATAAAAGGAAAAATGAGAATTTATGATATTAAAAGTTAGACTAGCAGTTCATTTATTCAAATTCAGTGATTCAGCAGTGTCACTTTTTTTTTTTTTTTTTTAGGATTATGCCAAGAATGTTCTTTAAAATTAAATTTTCATCACAGGTAATATTATCTTTTAAAATGCTATTACTGTTTAACAGTCTTTGTCCTAGTCACTTACCTGCACCAGATGGCTAAAGGAATTGTTGGTTTAACTAACCACTTGAGTGGTTGACTATATATAGCATATCCAGCATAACTGTATGACCACATAAGCCAGGGAACTGAAAGTTCACTGTGCTTGCTCTAGCCAAGCACTTTGAAATGTGAAGGCCTGTGCCAGGTGGTAGGTAGATGCTAGAATTTTTATTTTGGAGTCATTCAGATGCCAGTATATTCTTAGAAACTATATTGGAAAAGCAGATCTTCATAGAGTGATTTTTATGTCTCATTTAAACAGTGTTTTAATTGGAGTTTGTCATTCTTAACAAAGGATTATATGCCTGTATACTCATTTCTGGTGTTAAAATCAGGCTTCTATTGAATGAGCTAGAATTTATTTTCCATATTGGGTGGGGTAGGAGTATTAGTGTTCTGCAACGTACAGTATGTATAAGATCATGAGCTTTGAAATCAGAGAAATAAGAAAAAATGGGCGTTTCTCTTAGCTAGTTCGCTTACTAGTCTTCTTGGGCAAGTTACTTCACCTCTTTTAAGGTTCAATTTCATCATCTCTAAAAATGAGGATGCTCAAGTTATTGTGGGGATTAAGTAAAAGCACATGAATAGTGCTTGACACAGTGCCTGGCATGTGGTAAGACAAACATAGTGGAGTCTCTGGCACTGAAGATATTTAGACAAAATCTGTGTGACCTGCCATTTTTGTGGTGGTCTGGTTTCACATCCTGTTAACAGTTGAAAGTCTAACAGTAAGATTCTGTAACTTTATAAAATGTATATATTAGGATAGTCATTTTAAAACCAGCTATGTTATAAATACCTCATCTAGATTTTTAGCTATTAAAATAAATATTAATTAATAATTTTTAAGTTCTCAAATTAGCAGAATATTATTGATAACTTGAATAGCCTGAACCTTCATTTCCTTTCTCCATCCGTGATACTGAAAGATGCCGGAGATGTTTTTGACCTTAACTTCCAAGCTTCATTTCAAAATTGAAATGATTCTTATGAGACAAAAAGTGTTACTATCTTAAGTAATATTACAGTATTTGATGTAAGCACCTTAATTTGGAAAGTCTGATAAGCAGGTTTCTTGAAGCTAATCCTCTGTTGACTTTTCATTCTTTCTTAGTCCCAGTTTCAGCATTATCACTTTTTCCTATTTAGTATTTCTTTTTTTAACCAGTTTAAAATCAATTGCTTGCCAAATTTGGGAGTGACAAACCTTGTACGCCTGGCCTAGAAGAGATAAAGCTGGAACAGTAAAAGGATAAGTGGTCTAAAGTAGACATGATTTAACAATAAGCCCTTCCATCCTCCTCCCATTACACCTTTGCTGTATTCCTTTATTCCTGAGAGAAGAACGTTCTACTGACCTGGTGGTTTAAAACCGTTAAATTGGTTTCTTGTGTCTTTTTCAAAGTGTAGCAGGAAAAGGGGTTTGTTTTTGTAATTTTCTTTTAAGTGGTACAATATGAAAAGGAAGAAATGATTAAAACTGATTTATTTATATTTAGTAATGTTTATATACAGAAATTATAAAAAAAATTCTTTGTCTCAGAGTGTTCAGGCTTCATTATCTTTACAGAATTAATATACTAACCTAAAGTATTTAGACTTGTTCCTTATCTAAATTGTATTTTTAGAATAAGTAATTAAACTGATTCAGTATTTTTGCTCATTGGTTTTTATTTTTTGTAAAGGTCAGTTGAAAAAACTAACTTGAATTTTATATTGTTCAACATTAAGGAGAAAAGAAGTCAAGTCAAAAAAAAGAAAGGATAAAACCAAAAAAGACTGTGAAGAGTCATCACATAAAAAGCCCAGATTATCTTCTGCAGAAGAGAGCTCTAAGAAAAAGGATAAAGGTAAAAGGGATTAAGATATGACAGCTACTCACATTTCTGAACATGAAGTGTAATCGGCTATATGTCTCAAATCTAGAATTTAATTGGTGAATGCACTTAGAATTCTGTCTTACAGTAGTTGAAACTGGTTGGAGAATTTAGAATGAATTCACAGTAACTTACAGGGGGTTAGAGAATGAAGTTGTTTTGATTCATTTTTGGCAGATAGTACAATATTGTAAACAACATTCTAATTCCTTGCTTTATCAAAGGCTTGTTACCTTGAGAAGTCACTGAACATCTTGAGTTTTACTTTCCTCATGTAGGTAGGGGTGATGTGAATTCCTGGCCTCTGTACTGCTTAAATTTATTGTAGAGAATAAAATAAGGATGTAAAAGACACTTTGAACACTGTGAAATAGTAAATAAATAGTCAAATTGGCTCTAATTTAGGTAGAGTGAACCAGACTTCAATTGGGTAGGTAATGGTACCTTGAGTTATATTCAGGCCAGTGTTAACATAATACTTGGACAGGAGAGGGCTCCCTTGCTCCAGCTATGAAGATCATTAGATATGTTACATATTTATGTGCCTTTTTTTCTTGCATATCATGAAATATTCAAGCATATAGTATCACCAAGTTTTAGACTTGGTAAAATTGGTAGACAGTGAGAGGAAAATGCTATTATTCTATTTATTCTATTGTTCGTTGAGAAATGGCATTTGAAGCAAAATGCCTTTTTGTCTGTATATTAATCATTTGTCAATTCCAAAATAAATTTTAATTAAATGTGAAAATCTCATTTGAGTTTTAAAACAATTTTTATTTATACTGGTGCTAGTAAAATATTTAATATATCATATTTGAGAATTTTGTTGCATTCATTATTGTATTATATACCATTGCTACATTCATATCATAGTAATGATACTGTGCTAATTACTGTATATTCCAAATTAAAGAACTAATCCCTCCTTGTAAAAGCTTATCAGTACCTTCAAAACATAATTAGGTTGCTGGTTACTTGAGATCAGCGGTGGCATTGGACCCCTCAGATTATACAGGTATATGTGTGTGACTTCCTTAGTTCCATATTTCAGTAGATGACACCTCTGTCAACCTAAAAACTAATATCAGAAATCTGAAAATTAGCCTTGATGCCTCTTCTTTTCTCTTACTTTTAAAAAATTTGTCATTAAATCCTGTCAGTTTTACCCCCAGTGTATAAAGTTCTCTCCACCCTAGATCAGACTACCATGTTTTCTTATCTAGGTATTGCTGTGTTTCCCTTACTAGTTCTGCTACTATTTTGTCGTCTCACCCATCCTCCCTTTAATCCATTCTCCATAAAACAGTGGTTTCCTGTTGCTCTTAGAGGACAGCCAGAATCTAGGCAGAACTCAAAAGTTATATGACCTGGCAGACAAGGCTTGTCTTTCACCACCCTCTACCTCAGTTTCACACTCCACCCACGTGGCCTTCCAGTTTCCAGAAAATGCCAAACACTTTTCCATTTAGGGACTAAATAGATGATGCTTCCTCCCTTCCTAACCCCACTAGTCCCATCCTAACTTACCTTTCAGGTCTAAGTTTAAATACCACTTCCTCAGGGATCCTTTCTGACTCCATCCCTGACCATGAATCTAAATTAAGACTCCCATTCATAATGCTATCACAGCCCTGGAACTTTTCCCTCATCACACACACGATAATTACATAAAAGCCTAAGGAGGGCAGAAATTCTGTCTGCTGTGTTTGTTCCTGTATCCCCACTGCCCCACTAGCACATATTAGGCATAAATAATAAAGAATGAGAAAATGAAAGACTTTGACAACTTCAGGGATAGAAAACCAAAGCAGAGTGGAATTGAGACATCTCTTTCTTAATTTATTTTTATTCAGAGCACCTTTGATAGCAAAGAGTACAGGATATAGTTCTTTTTCCTACCTGTATGGTAGAAAGCAGAAAATCAACATTTTTGTAAACTTTTGGGAAAACTGTATAACTCTTCAATATCTTCTTATCTGGGATCATCTGGAACTAGTATGATCTTGATGTGATAGTTTCTTGCCAGACCATCTTAATTGGGCGCACGCTTGAATGGTAATTAGTAATGTTAATATCTTAGCTGCTCTTAGACTATGGTTACTCCTTCTTAAAACAATCTACGTTCTGGATTTCCTTTGTATATTTCTGGCTTCTCCTCAGCCTCTTTTAAAGACTATCAGTCAAAAGACTTCCTGCTCAGATGGACAGTGACTGTGAAGGGGTATGTGGGTGGGACTTGGTGAAGGGGGAAGCCTAGTAAACATAATGTTCTTCATGTAATTGTAGATTAATGATACCAAAATAAAATTTTTAAAAAAAGACCTCCTGCCCAGTTTTAACCCTTAGGTGTTGGAGTTGCTCAGGACTCTTAAAAACTTCTTTTCTTTCTCTCTGTTCTCCTTGTGTGATCCCATTATTCCAAGAGCTTCAGTTTACTATCATACAAATGTTAAATAATTAGATGAATGGATAGAGAATGTAAGAAAAAAGGTCAATAGCTTGACTTTGGGGACCAGTCTGCTTCAGAAGGTATGAGCAGAACAAGGTACTTAGGTGAACTGTGTTGGCAGAATGCTCAAGGTCTTACCTCTTCCACCACCACTCCATCCATAAGCTCAGTTCTTTGGAAGGCCTTTCCTGATAGCCCTCCATACAAGGTTAGTTCCCTGTTACACAATCCAGTAGCACCATGCACTTACCCTTTAGAAATACCATCACCTGTGGAATAATTTATTTATTTTCTGTTAAAGAAGGGACTGTGTGATTTGTTTAATTCTTTATTTTCAATTCCTAAGCACAGCGCTTTCTCCACATCATAGGCATTCAGTAAATGTTAGGTAAGTGGGTGATTTAGTGAAGTCAAAGCAATCTCTCATCTCTCAGTGTTTAAAGAAACATCAGAGGTCTTCCCTGGAATCATGATCAAAAGATATTCTGTGTTTTTCTTCTTTCAAAGTGTGGTTCTCTGGCATTGTCATCACTTGGAACTTGGTAGAAATGTACAACCTCCAAACCTCCCAGAGCCCCTGAATTATAGTTTCACTTTAAGTTCCTAGGAGGATTTCATATGCACAGTAAACATGTATTTTGTTCTTCTTCAGGGAAAAGGAACCCACTGCTATCCAAAATACTCCTTTACATTTCAGATGGTTGTTAGTTTTGCTACCAGGTTCTTTAACATTAACCCAAATCTACAACTTCTCTTTTTTCTAATTATGTCCTTAGGCCCCCAGAGTAAGCCTAACTTCCTAACCTGTAGTCATTTGGAAGCAGGTATGTTCATCATATAACAGAGATGACGATGGAGAGGAATATGTTTCTTTTGCTACCAGAAGCTGAGCTATGTATTTATTCACTCTCTGTGACTAGGAAATGAGGAGTGAAGAGACAGTACCATGAAACAGCTGCTGGCAGTCCAGGCCTTGGCTTTCTTGGGAGTCTTTACCCTGCAGTTCTCCCATGCTCGGCATCTGGCCTGAAAGAGGCCATTCGTGAGAGAGCTATGGCTTATGAGACTGCCTCTCCAGGGAGGTTGGAGGAACTGTTACCCTTGTTATCTGTCCTTTTTTGATTTAGAAACCTTCAGAAATATTTCCCCTGAAATCTTATTGCAGGAAACTCCGTATAATGATGTTTTTTAAAAACTATGTTAGTAGATCTTAAGTACGTTTCTTTTTGTTTCCCTCACTGGATAGCCATTGTAGAACTTAAAAAATGTTTGTTTTATGTCTTAATTTATGTGATTTTTCACTTTCTGAGAATTCATTCTTACCTGTATTTGACCTTTGAAAAAGTATTGTGAAAAATGAGAATTTATTTGTCAACTGCTTTCAGATGTTGAACATCTCCACAGATAAAATACTGGTTATATTGCAGCTAATTAATGCCTATGATGTAGAGAAAGCACTGTGCTTTTTTTTTCTAAGCAACATAATACCTTTTTTTTAACAAGTATTCATTATTTTTTTTATTATTACGGTATTATTGATATACAATCTTATGCAAGTCTTACATGAGCAACATTGTAGTTATTACATTCACCCATATTATCAAGTCCCCCTCTACATACCCCATTACAGTCCCTGTCCATCAGCGTAGTAAGATGCTATAGAGTCACTACTTGTCTTCTCTGTGCTATACTGCCTTCCCCATGCCCCCGCTACACTGTGTGTACTAACCATAATGCCCCTTAATCCCCTTCTCCCTCCCTTCTGCCTGTCCTCCCACTTCCTTTCTCTTTGGTAACCACTAGTCCCTTCTTGGAGTCTGTGAGTCCACTGCTGTTTTGTTCCTTCAGTTTTGCTTTGTTGTTATACTCCACAAATGAGTGAAATCACTTGGTGCTTGTCTTTCTCTGCCTGGCTTATTTCACTGAGCATAATACCCTCTAGCTCCATCCATCTTATTGCAAATGGTAGGATTTGTTTTCTTTTTATGGCTGAATAATATTCCATTGTGTATATGTGTATCACATCTTCTTCGTCCATTCATCTACTGATGGACACTTAGGGTGCTTCTATATCTTGGTTATTGTATATAGTGCTGCAAGTATTCATTATTTTTTAAGCTTTGTGCTAGGTATTCCAGGCTACACAAGGGCATACACTACCCCTGTCTAAAAGAAGCTAACATTTTAATTAGGGAGGTAAGTCTAAGGAATGTGAAAGATTAGAAGACAGTGAAGTGCTTTTTTCTAAGACTACAAACTAGACAATTGGCAAGAATTTTAGTTAGAGCTGCAGTTGTTGCACCAATGCAAAATGATTCTTAACAACATTGTTTTCTTTTCAGGACATTCATCGTCAAAGAAATCAGAAAACTCTGTAAATAGTAAGAATGTCTTTAATAAAAGCATATAGATTCATATTATTTGCAACTAGGATTTCCCATGAATTGTGACTTGCTCTGATGTAAATTATTTTTTGGTTTTGTACTATGTGAGAAAATCACAGAAAAAAGACCAAAAGTGTATAATTTCATCCCCAATTTGGAACATTTAAGAGTTTCTTATTTTAAGTATAAAAGGGCATAAAAATATTTTTTCAGTAAATACAATAGATACACATTTCAATTTCACATTATGGAATATGAATAAAGAAACATATGGCTGAGGTCAGGATGGAAAAAGAATTGGGGAAGTGGATTAAGAAATATTGCTTATATTGCATGAGACTGAATTTTCTCTGTCATTTGGTGATTGTGGTTGATCAAATTAAGTGTGTGGCTTGTGTATACAAAATGTTGGCAGCCGGTTGCTTCTGGTTTGTTTTTTAATAACTATGGTTTTCACCAGATTGGATCAAATTAGATTGGATTTCACTGAATATTTTATGTAAATTTTATGATTTTCCCCCATAGTAGTGCAAAAATATTTACAGTAACTCACAAAAATACGCACAATAAAATACGACTTTTAAAGGTGAAATTAGAATAATGAAAAAATAGAATAGCAAAGTAAAGCTGGAGATAAAATTAATATAGACAAATGTTTACCAGAAAGTCCTGCATAATTACAAAATTAGATCACAAATCTGTCACTCTTCCTCCAAACAGCCAAACCAAAGAAGGAAACCACTGATAGAATCCTTAATCATACCCATAGAATAATAAGCAGTGTGTTCAGTTTTTTACAGCCACAATTTTGACAGCAGATTCTCCTGTGGGCTCATAAAATGGGGCACCCATTTCTGATAGAATAGGCAGTAGCCTCATATCTCAACAGTAATACAACATTGAATTTCTTTTAAGGTCTTGCAGTAGGCTGAGGGCCTAACCAAACATAGTTGAATAGCGTATCTAATTCACTTATAATATCTGGACTTATTTTATAGAAATTCAGAAACAGAGACTTCTAGGCTTACTTGGAAATTTATACATCTAATAATTAAGATACTTTTCTGATTTTAAAGTAGTATATATTTACTGTGACAAATTCAGGAAAAAAAGTAGTGATAACTGCAAATTCCACCATCCAAATATAAACATTATTAATATTTTACAGTAATTCTTGAGGATTTTTAAGTGTTCAATATTTAGAAATTTTACATCCAGAAAAATGGAAATTTTAAGGTATTTACTGCTTGATAATTTTTTTTTACTAAGATATCACTGATATATACTCTTATGAAGGTTTCACATGAGAAACACTGTGGTTACTACATTCACCCATATTATCAAGTCCCCCCCACACCCATTTGAAGTCACTGTCCATCAGCTTAGTAAGATGCCACAGAGTCACTACTTGTTTTCTCTGTGCTATACTGTCTTCCCCATGACCCCCCAACACACACCATATGTACCAATCATAATACCCCTCCATCCCCTTCTCCCTCCCTCCCCACCCTCCCCTTTGGTAACAGCTAGTCCCCCCCTTGGAGTCTGTGAGGCTGCTGCTGTTTTGTTCCTTCAGTTTTGCTTTGTTGTTATACTCCACAAATGAGGGAAATCATTTAGTACTTGTCTTTCTCTGAGCATAATACCCTCTAGCTCCGTCCAGCTTGTTGCAGATGGTAGGATTTGTTTTCTTCTCATGGCTGAATAATACTACATTGTGTATATGTATCACATCTTCTTTATCCATTCATCCACTGATGGACACTTAGGTTGCTTCCATATCTTGGCTATTGTAAATAGTGCTGTAATAAACGTAGGGGTGCATATGTCTTTGAATCTGAGATCTTGTTTCCTTTGGATAAATACCTAGGAGTGGAATTCCTGGGTCAAATGGTATTTCTCTTTTTAGTTTTTTTTTTTGGTAGATAATTATTTTTTATTGAAAGGTAGTTGACACACAGTATTACATTACATTAGTTTCAGGTGTACAACATAGTGATTCAACATTTATGTACTTGATAATTCTAGGTACCAGCTATCACCATACCAAGTTGTTACAATATTTTGACAATATTCCTTATGCTATACATTACATCCTGGTTACTTATTTATTTTACCATTGGAAGTGTGTACTTTTTTTGTTTTTTTTTTTGTTTGTGAGGGCATCTCTCATATTTATTGATCAAATGGTTGTTAACAACAATAAAATTCTGTATAGGGGAGTTAATGCTCAATACATCTTTTTAGTTTTTTGAGGAACTTCCATATTGCTTTCCACAATGGTTGAACTAATTTACATTCCTGCCAGCAGTATAGTGTAGAAGGGTTCCCCTTTCTCTGCATCCTTGCCAGCATTTGTTGGTGCTTGTCTTTTAGATGGTGGCCATCCTAACTGGTGTGAGGTGATATCTCATTGTGGTTTTAATTTACATTTCCCTGATAATTAGTGATAAGGAGCATCTTTTCATGTGCCTGTTGGCCATCTGGATTTCTTCTTTGGAGAATTGTCTGTTCATATCCTCCGCCCATTTTCTTATTGGGTGATTTGCTTTTTGGGTGTTGAGGTGTGTGAGTTCTTTATATATTTTGGATGTTAATCCCTTGTTGGATTTTGTTGTTTATGAATATATTCTTCCATACTGTAGGATGCCTTTTTGTTCTGCTGATAGTGTCCTTTGCTGTACAGAAGCTTTTTAGTTTGATGTAGTCCCATTTGTTCATTTTTGCTTTTGTTTCCCTTGCTCAAGCAAGTGTGTTCATGAAAAAGTTTCTTACGTTTATATTCAAGAGAGTTTTGCCTATGTTTTCTTCTAAGAGTTTTGTGGTTTCATGACTTACATTCAGGTCTTTGATCCATACACTTATGTGTATGGAGTTAGACAATAATCCAGTTTCATTCTCTTGCATTTAGCTGTCAGGTTTTGCCAACACCAGTTGGTGAAGAGGCTGTCATTTCCCCATTGTATATCCATGGCTCCTTTATCGTATATTAATTGACCATATATGCTTGGTTTGAATCTGGGCTCTCTATTCTGTTCCATTGATCTACATTCTTGTGCCAGTACCAAATTGTCTTGATTACTGTGGCTTTGTAGTAGAGCTTGAAGTCAGGGAGCGTAATACTCCAGCTTTATTCTTCTTTCTCAGGATTGCTTTGGCTATTTGGGGTCTTTTGTGGTTCCATATGAATTTTAGAACTATTTACTCTAGTTCATTGAAGAATGCCATTGGTATTTGGATAGGGATTGCACTGAATCTATATATTGCTTTAGGCAAGATGGCCATTTTGACAATATTAATTCTTCCTATCCATGAGAATGGGATGTATTGCCTTTTATTGGTATCTTCTTTAATTGCTCTCAAGAGTATTTTGTAGTTTTCAGGGTATACGTCTTTCACCTCCTTGCTTAGGTTTATTCATAGGTATTTTATTCTTTTTGATGCAATTTTGAATGGAATTGTTTTCCTAATTTCTCTTTCTCCTAGTTCATCATTAGTGTATATGAATGCAACAGATTTCTGTGTATTAATTTTGTATCCTGCAACTTTGCTGATTTCAGCTATTCATTCTAGTAGTTTTTGGGTGGATTTTTTATGTACAATGTCATGTCATCTGCAAACAATCACAGTTTAACTTCCTTACCAATCTGGATGCCTTTTATTTCTTTGTGTTGTCTGATTGCCATGGCTAGGACCTCCAGTACTATGTTGAATAAAAGTGGATACACAGTGGGCATTCTTGTCTTGTTCCCGATCTTAAAGGAAAAGCGTTCAGCTTTTCTGCTGTTGAGTATGATATTGGCTATGGATTTGTCATACATGGCCTTTATTATGTTGAGGTACTTGCCCTCTATACACATTTTGTTGAGAGTTTTTAACATGAATGAACGTTGAATTCTATCAAATGCTTTTTCAGCATCTATGGAGATGATCATGTGGTTTTTGTCCTTCTTTTTGTTGATGTGGTGTGATATTGATGGATTCTCGAATATTATACCATCCTTGCATCCCTGGAATAAATCCTACTTGATCATGATGGATGATCTTTTTGATGTATTTTTGAATTCGTTTGCTAATATTTTGTTGAGTATTTTTGCATCTATGTGCATCAAGGATATTGGTCTGTAACTTCCTTTATTGTGGTGTCCTTGTCTTATTTTGGTATTAGAGTGAATCTGGCCTCACAGAATGAGTTTGTAAGTATTCCCTCCTCTTCTACTTTTTGGAAAACTTTAAGGAGGATGGGTATTAGGTCTTCACTAAATGTTTGATAAATTTCAGCAGTGAAGCCATCTGGCCTAAGGGTTTTGTTCTTAGGTAGTTTTTTTATTACCAATTCAATTTCGTTGCTGGTAATTGGTCTGTTCAGATTTTCTGTTTCTTCCTGGGTCAGTCTTGGAAGGTTGTATTTTTCTAGAAAGTTGTCCATTTCTTCTAGGTCATCCAATTTGTTAGCATATAATTTTTCACAGTATTCTCTAATAATTCTTTGTATTTCTGTAGCGTCCGTAGTGATTTTTCCCTTCTCATTTCTGATTCTTTTTATGTGTGTAGACTCTCTTTTTTTCTTGATAAGTCTGGCGAGGGGTTTATGTATTTTGTTAATTTTCTCGAAGAACCAGCTCCTGCTTTCATTGATTCTATTGTTTTAGTCTTCTTGATTTTATTTATTTCTGCTCTAATCTTTATTATGTCCCTCCTATTGACTTTGGGCCTCATTTTTTCTTCTTTTTCTAGTTTCATTAATTGTGAATATAGACTATTCATATAGGATTGTTCTTTTTTCCTGAGGTAAGCCTGTATTGCAATATTATTCCCTCTTAGCACATCCTTTGCTGTATCTCACAGATTTTGTAGTGTTACTGTTGTCATTTATCTCCATATATTGATTTTGCTTGATCTCTGTTTTTATTTGGTCATAGATCCATTGATTATTTAGGAGCACGTTGTTAAGCCTCCATGTGTTTGTGGACTTGTCTGTTTTCTTTGCATAATTTATTTCTAGTTTCATTCCTTTGTGGTCTGAGAAGCTGGTTGGTACAATTTCGATCCTTCTGAATTTACTGAGGCTCTTTTTGTGGCTTAGTGTATGATCTGTCCTTGAAAATGTTCTATGTGCACTTGAGAAGAATGTGTATCCTGCTGCTTTTGGGTGGGGTTTTCTGTAGATATCTGTTAGGTCCCTCTGTTCTAACGTGTTGTTCAGGGCCTCTGTCTCCTTACTTATTTTCTGTCTGGTTGATCTGTCCTTTGGAGTGAGTGGTGTGTTGAAGTCTCCTAAAATGAATGTATTACATTCTATTTCCCCCTTTAATTCTGTTAGTATTTGTTTCACTCCTATGTTGGGTGCATAGATATTTATAATGGCTATATTCTCTTGTTGGACTGACCCCTTTATCATTATGAAATGTCCTTCTTTGTCTCTTGTTACTTTGAAGTCTATTCCATCTGATACAAGTACTGTAATACCTGCTTTTTTCTCCCTATTAGTTGCATGAAATATCTTTTTCCATCCCTTCACTTTTAGTCTGTGTATGTCTTTGGGTTTGAAGTGAGTCTCTTGTAGGAAGCGTACAGTTGGGTCTTATTTTTTATCCATTCAGTGACTCTGTGTCTTTTGATTGTTGCATCCAGACCATTTACATTTAGGGTGGTTAACGATATATATGTACTTATTGCCATTGCAGACTTTAGATTCCTGGTTACCAAAGGTTCAAGGGTAGCTTCTTTACTATCTAACAGTCTAACTTAACTCACTTAGTATGCCATTACAAACACAATCTAAAGGTTCTTTTTTTTTCTTCCTTTTTCTTCCTCCTCCATTCTTTATATATTAGGCATCATATTCTGTACTCTTTGTCTATCTCTTGACTTTGGGGGTAGTTGATTTAATTTTGCATTACTTAGTAATTAATTGATCTACTTTCTTTACTGTGGTTTTATTTTATCTGGTGACAGCTATTTAGCCTTAGGAACACTTCCATCTATATTACTGCTTGAAAATTTAATGGAGAGCGAGATATCAGAGGCATTCCTGTAGTTTAGGAATACAACATAGTCCTCATAAATTATTTTGCTCATACCAGTTTTGTTTTCAACATATTTGAAAGCACTGACATGTCCTTTCTCCACATTTTATCAGTAGTTCCTTCTCCTAAATTAGGTGAGGTTTAGTGACAATTTCTAGAACATAGCCAGACGTGATACTGATAGATTTACACTATTTGGTGATAAAGTAGTAAAAATGTACTTCTTTAAAAAGGATACATAGGTTAAAGTGGGTAATTTCATTTTAGTTTTTATATGCTTAATAATACACATTGCAATGAGAGGTGTGAAAGCCTATACAATATAGAAAAAAATACTGCTCTTTTACAGTTCCAGTTTCTCATTAATAAAAAATCCTTTGGGAAGTGTCTTGATTTACTCACATACTCATTTTTTCAGTTCCTCTTCCTTCCTTCTCCCTCCCACTCACCTACCCACAGCCCTCTTGATCCTCCCTCATCTCCCAGAAATAGCCCCAAGTTTCTTCTCAGCTAGGTGAAACTTACAGTAGTAGGGAGGGAAGAATACTGAATCCAGTCTGAAGAACCTCTACCTTAGTTTGGTTCTTGAAGAAGCAAATTATCCTCCTCAAGGTGACCTGTCATGTTTGGCAACCAGAAAGCCATTTACTTTAGTGAGTAGGAGATAGACACCTTGTTAAGGCATGCCAAACCCAGATATCCTCTCCCATGGTCAGTGATCTGTCTTGAATGGTCTTGGTGATTTCAGAATTCAAATTTTGTTATTTCTATCTTTCATTTGCATTTGGATAATATTTAGTTACCCTTTATCCCCCTTTAACATATGGATTTTTAAAACAAAATCCATGGGGGAAAAAATTTTAACTTGGATTTGTTGATTGCTTACTCTGTGGCCAAAATGAAAGTAGGTTAGTGCTAATCTTTATAATGAGCATATAATACCCCATTTTGCAGATAAGGGAATCAAGACCCAGAGAATTTATATAAATTTCCTAAGGTTTAATAGTTTGTTAATGTCAGAGCTGGAATTAAAATTAGGTTTAAAACTCCAAAGTCTATGCCCTTATACCTGTCATCAATAACTGTTCAGCAGTGAATCAAATGTAAGTCTTCTCTTTAGACCCCAACTTTGGCAGATTCTTTATACAAATCCACACTAAATTATTTGATCTATGTCTCAGTTCTCTTTGTAAAATGGATATAAAGAGACTTAGCTTCATTGGATTATTGTCAGAGTCAAATGAGGTAATATACATGTAAAACACATTTGTCACAAACTAAGTCCTTAATAGTCTTTAGTTATTATTGCTGTCAGAGAAAAGAAAAATACCAGAAATTAAAAATTAAAGGATTCTGTGTTCTCTAGAATTAGTCCAATCAAAAGTTAAGCCTGTCAAAATCTGACCTGTGCATTTTTTTCATCATAATTGGAGACTTGCCACTTTGTCAGTGGACCAGGTTATTTAGGTACTATACAATGTCAAGAAAAACCAAGATGCTCTCGTTCTTCAAGGCATATAGAGAAAATTTTAGGCGGTTTGCTTCACATTCTAAAAGGAACATGAAAACTTAAAACGGGTCAAGAACAGAGTAACCAAGATGTCGACAGAGCTTGAAATTGTGTCATAAGGAGAAGGTTGAAGGAACTGTAGATTTGAGCTGGGGTAAAAAGTGGATGGGAGGGAAGGTATAAGGAGGTGGGCATGGAAACTAGATATTTTCAGAAGTGATACTAAACAAGATAGAGGCTGTGGATAAAAATTAGCCAAAAGCAGATTTTTGCCAGAATTTAAGGAAAAACTTGTCAATTAGAACTATCTGAAGCAAGGAAGGGGGACTGGGTTGCTTCCAGAAGTAGTGAGGTTTTCAAGCAGAGATTGGACAGTCACTTGTTGTTGGAGTGTTTAAATAAGGGATCCATTCGTTAGATAAGGGTTGGATTAAAGACCTCCAATATTCCCTTCGAACACAGAGTCAGTGACCTAAATTCTGACCCCCGGTAATTCCTGCATAGATTTGACATTGATGCGAAAACATCATTTTGAATTGCCCATTCTTCTCATTGTTATTTCCTTAGCAATACCTCCCACCTCTAGTAGGTTATAACAATTATAGGAATGGTTTGTAGTTATTATTGTCACCATTAGAGAACTAGAATATTATAGAACCATAGGGTTGTAAGGGACCTTAAAGGTCATGTAGTCCAATTTTGGAGATTTGATTCTCTAAGGATATTTGACACTTTTTCAGCATGTGCTCTTTCAGAGTTATTTTATTATATTATTCTAAACTGATTTTATTTTAGGAAAACTGGATTGTCTGGTATTAGAAAACTGGTATAGGAAAGCTGGCATGTGGGAATTATTTTTGAGAGGGAACAAGAGAACAGGTGGTTGTAAGGCCTTTTGAAATTAGCTGCCCACTTTCAAAGGCCTTGTAGATTTTTTTCTCTGACATCAGTAGCAGGGTAGCACGATAGTGATGTTTATTATGCCTGATTAGTTTTTCTGTGCTTTATTTATCTCATGTCAGTGAATTTTCATAAAAATAAAGAGTAGAAGACTTATATTCTTTCTTCTCTCATATTACTTTGGGACACTGCAGTTCCATTGCTGGCTGTCACTAAGCAGGAATCTTGTTCCCAAGGCTTTTATAACTTTATCATCTTTGTATGTAGATAATTAGAAATATAACCACTACCACTACTACCACCCCCACCCCCCACTTTCTTCCCCCGTTTTTGTTAGAATTTGTGCCAGAATAGATTCAGTTAGGACCAAAGTCCAGACACACATGCTGATTCAAGGACCAAAGTCCAACAGGTAAAAGGCTAGAACCACTGTGGCAAATCAATGCTGTTTTATTTTTGTGTTGTGTGTAAGGGACATTCTGTATTGACAGGCTGAATGTGTCTCATTTCTTTTTTAGACTAACAGTCATTACTGGAGACAAATCACTTGCTAATGTAAATAATTTGTGGTATATAATTTTATTGCATCATAATACAGTTTTCTGTATTTGATCATTTTGACTAATATAGGGTGATTCATTTGAAACGTGTCTGTTTTGTGTTTTTAAAATAGAAGTATCTTTATTGTTTTTACTGATTTTTAAAGGCAATACATGGTCATTGTTTAAAATTTTTTAAATTTGGAAATGCTTAAAGCAGAAAGTGAAATTATCCCAGGCCCATGGGGTAATATAGTCACTGTTAAGTTTGGTTGGTCCTTACAAACTTATTTATATACATAACATATATAGCACTGTATATAATATTATGTAGATCTATATAATGTTTTAACCATAAATTGGATTATATTACTCATGCTTTCTCTAACTTACTGTATTTACTAACTTACTAATTTGATATAGCGCAGATGTTATCCATGGTAATATATATAGACATACTAAGATTTATATAGCTGTGTAGTATTCATTTAATAAATCCTTCATCCCTAACTTGTGGGGATTTTGGTTGTTTCCTTTTGTTGTTGTTATGCAATGAATATTTTGTACATATATCTGAGGTGTTTATTCTAAGTAAACAGTTGAACTCCTAAAAGCAGCATTGCTGGTCAAAAGGTATATTACATTTTAAACTGACATGTGTTGCCAGATTTTCCTCAAGAAAAAGGTTTACAGAATTTTTTATCTTAACATTGTATGAGAATGGCTGTTTCTTCATTGAAACAGGCTTCTTATGAGTGTAATCAGCATTAATTTTTTAAAAATTCTGACAAACATATTTTCATAATTTAGCTTGTCCTAATGCTAGTTCAGTTCTCTTGATGTCTTGATCCTAATATAAATTACTCTCTACAGAAATCTTAACTTTCATCTCTTATGTATTAACAATAAAAAGAAGTAGCTAAATCAAAGACAGATATATTTTAAGAGATAATTCCATTATGAGTTAATATAGGAATTGTGACTTTCTCAGTGTAACTTAGAGAAGTTTCCCGTAGACATTTAAATCCTTGATCTTTTTGCTGAGACTCTTTGGTATACCTCAGCTTATTTATTTATAAAAAGAATTTATTGGTCCAGAAGAGTAAATTAAATTTCCGTAGCCATAAAAGTTGAAGCTAAATTTCAGTTAAATCTGAAGTTAATTTAATTTCATTGGTAGCTAGTTCAAAATGTGT
This sequence comes from Manis pentadactyla, assembly GCF_030020395.1. NCBI lineage: Eukaryota > Metazoa > Chordata > Mammalia > Pholidota > Manidae > Manis > Manis pentadactyla. Next base: position 105,122,188 of record NC_080026.1, on the reverse strand, counting down.
TTTAAATATAATACTCACATTTTTAAAAATTTCTTTTCATGAACAGGAAGCTCTGATGAGGAAGAAGGTACTTTGGAATCTGAACTTTGGAAGGGCCCACTACCAGAAACAGATGAAAAATCACAGTAAGTCCTGATATTAATAGGTAATGTATACCTTTTATATCAATTTAGGAAGCCATTCTTGATAACAGTTAATGAAAAAACTTAGCATCATGAATGTCTGTTTAATGCTAAGTGCCACCTAGCTTGGTAAGGTCAGAGTTTATTCTCAGCCATTGTTTGTGATCATAAACTACCAACTTGTCCAGCTTCCTCTTGGTAAGTAAATCCTTTCTCAGCTTACCTTAATAGACAGCCCTCTGGTCTTTGTTTAGATTCTTTCAGAGAAGGGCTGTTTACTAGCTTCCAGAGCAGCCTGTCCATGATACTCTGATTATCATAAACCTGTACAGGGAAGTTCTTTGAAGGTATATACAGGTGTAAAAGTTTACTTGCCTAGACTCACCTTAGCCCCAAAGACAGATAAGTCAGTGTGTGCATTGTTTCCTGCTGTGGACTGGAAGAGCTATCTAGATGTGGGCTGGAATATTACCAGCTCTTGTCATATATTGGGAATGTTTACCACTTGCTTGATCTGTTAAAAGGGAATAAATTAATACCTACTACATAAAACTTATTGTGAAGATTTAATGAAATAAAGAATGTAAAGCTTCTGATATAATACCTGCCAATACAGGAAGAGCTATAGTCTCATTTTGTTAGTTGCTAGTCATATTAGTTCATAATAGAAAAAGACATATTGAATCAATCATAATTTACTTATTTAAGCTGATTATAAAACATCTTGCTAATTATATGGTATATTCTCAGTGTAATAGAATTCAGGTGTATTGGAAAGAGTTTTTTTTTTTTAAGTAAGATTTTTTTTCCTGTGACTTTAACCATTTTTCTTAGCCAAATGAACAGATTATAAAGTGACCCATATAGTCAGTATAGCTCAGATTATAAAAAAGTTATTGCTGTAAATAAAACACTGCTATCCTAGTTATAACTATTAACTGAAATTTCAACCATATAACTTTCCTTTCAAGAGCTTTATAGCTAAAAATGACAGACTAAGTCTTAGAGTTGACTTAGACTAAGTTGACTAAGTCACCTCCTTTTTTAGACTTTTGAGATACATGAGTAAATTCTAAGAAGGCTGCATATTCCAAAACTCTGTGTCTTATAGAAATTTGACATTGATCAAGTAGTGATCATTTAAAGCAACACAGAAATTCAGCTAATTTCTTACATTTAATTTCTTTCTACAATTAAAAAAAAAAATTCTGCATTGTGCTGTCATGCCAGGGAAAAGATATAGCAGCATGGGTATTACCAAATAGCCAATAATTCTTAAATCAACTTTCTGATTCTATTATGAATTACTTTTTAATTTGAACGTGGTTGTGATGGATTTATGCATTCACAATTTTTTAAAACCAAATGATGGAGTCCCGCTGTGAATCTCTTAATCTAAAAGAACATTTTCTAAAGAGACTGGTAGACTTAATTTGACTCTCTTTTCCCAAAAGAAAGAAAGTAACTGTGCATACATTTAATCCTCACAGCAACTCTTTGAGAAGATATAATGTTTTCCATTTTATAGATAAGGACCTGAGCCCAAAGAAGTTAAGTAACTGGTCTACCAAACTTACAAGTGACAGAGCTGGGACTTAAACAATGACCTGAAAATCTGTGCTACTTCTACTATACCACTGGGACTCCCAGAACTAATACTTATTTAGTACTCTAAAAGTTTCATATTATTTTGACACATTATAATTTCATACCTCCTTTCACAGTTCTGTTGTTTTAGACATGATTTCTACTGCTACAAATACATATTGAGTATTCTTAGAGTGATGAAAACCTGCAGCCTAAGCATATTTCCCCCATTCCTATGAGTAAGACTTGTTTTTCATTCATTTCTTGATCAAACTATAACTTGAAATGAGAATGAACGGAGAAGTTATAAAGGCAACCAAAAAAGTAAAGAGAATCAATGATGTTTCACAAAGTATCTTAGGTAATAAATACATTTAGGGAGCGGTACCAACATATGAAACATTTTAAATTAAAGAATGTAGGTATAGTTATGATTTTTCTAGAAGCTAAGAATTATTCGATGGCTGAATCATGAAATATATTGATCTATAAGAATCAGCAAATGTGTTGAAGTAAAATATTTTATTTTTATTAATCTCATATAATGTGTCACCTAGTAACTTTTTTCACTAACTGTTGATTTTAATCACTTTGTGTGCTTTTTTTAATAGGGAAGAAGAATTTGATGATTATTTTCAAGATTTATTTCTGTAGACGGAAGACAGGAGCCTACATTCCTTAATGTGGAAGTACACTTGGAAATTCTTGATAAAAGTTTTATCTGTAAGTTGCAGCTTGAGTGGTTTGTCTTTGGAAATAATCACCTAGCTACTCTCTGGATGTCATATGCTTTGGAAGATTTTTAGTTCTGTTGAAGACATGTTTCTCCATCCTGTATGTATCTTTTCACTTGCTTATCAACAACTCTGTTCTGTGTGTAGCTCCTAGAGGCTGGAGCTAGTACACTGCAGAGATTCCATTGTTCTTATATTTTGTAGGGCTTTTTCCCCCTACTAGTTCATATTTATCTTCCCTTGCCTCAGTTAGCTTAAATTATTAGGATTATTGGAGTCTCACAAAACTCATAATGTAGATTAGGTATATCTTCAACTTCTTTCCTTTCCTTTGATAGACTGGCCACCCCTCTTTAAGCACCTGTGTTTCTGTTACCACCTGTTTCTAATTGCCTTTTTTTTTTTTGCTTACCTTTTTCTTGCTTCCTTCTCACCTCTCCCACTTAATGGAGTTTGTTATAATAAAATTTGACTTCCCAGTATGTGGGGAATTTATTATAAAGTAAATTGATATCACAGGGGGCCAAATGAGATCCCAGTAATCTAAAACAGTGGATGTGTTCACAAAAGTTGACTCTCTGGTGGAGATTATGCAATAAGATAATTTAACTTAATATGACTGTGTATACAGAGCTTGTTTCAGATGCACATGTGGGTAGTCTTATATGCAGGGATATGTTACAGAAGGTAGCTTCTTAATTTGTGGGTCCATACCCCCAAGAGTCAGTGGATTGGCTTAAAGACATCTAAGCCCATCTATGTGTAAATGTTTGTGATTATGTGTATTTTTAGAGGAAAGTGTCCATAGTTTTCATCGGATTTTCAAAAAGATTTACTGACTTTCTTTAGAAGGTAAGAGCCATTTTTTAAAATTAAGGTATCATTGATATTCACTCTTATAAAGGTTTCACATAAAAAACATGTGGTTACTACATTCATCCATATTATCAAGTTCCCCCCAATATCCCGTTGAAGTCACTATCCATCAGTGTAGTAAGATGCCACAGAGTCACTACTTGGTAAGACCCATTTTTATAAAGAGCAAAGAGCTGGATAGAGGAGAAGATGCATGATGTGGTTAATAAGAGATAGAACCCATAGGAAGTAATCATAGAATTCCGATTATTTTGTTGAAGGTATGCTATTTTATTTATTTATTATTTATTTTTTATTAAGGGATTATTGATATACACTCTTATGAAGGTTTCACATGAAAAAACAATGTGGTTACTACATTACATATTATCAAGTCCCCACCCATACCCCAATGCAGTCACTGTCCATCAGTGCAGCAAGATGCCACAGATGCACTATGCTTCTCTGTGCTACACCGTTCTCCCCATGATCCCCCACACCATGTGTACTAAACATAATACCCCTCAATCCCCTTCTCCCTCCCTCCCACTTGCCCTCCCAAGCCCTCCCCTTTGGTAACCACTAGTTCATTCTTGGAGTCTCTGAGTCTGCTGCTATTTTGTTGATGGTATGACATTTTAAATGACATTTAAACATAGAATAATTAGCTTTAAACTAGAAAATAAAGAATTCAGTGTCTTACTTTTAAATGGTGAGTATCAGACATTTACTTTTTATTAAATAGTTGTTATTCATAAACTCAACAACTATTTACCAAGCTTCTGTTCTGTCTGAGGCACTGTGTTGGACATTGCTACAAAGTAACTATCTGGGAAGTAATGATGGAGTCATTTCCAAACAATCAGAAACCAGTGAACCAGTGTTAGTTTATTACTCTTGAACATTGCTTGAAAGTACCCTCGTTTCTTAAAGAAATTTGTTCATCTTATTACTTACAGTGAATAAAAAAGTATCTTGATTTCTGAGGGAAAAAAATCTTGATTTTGAGGAAAAAAGTGTTGAAATGTCCAGCAGCAAAACTGATATTAGTAATAGAATATAAGTAGTAAAATATTTTTTATGATAAAAATAATAAAGTTTAGTGACCATCAGAAAATAAAATTCCTGCAAAAGTAAATAATGACTAGGAAGAATATCTAAAAGCCCCTTTAAAATAGATCCATATATTTGGTATTGCAAGTATGGTTTATGGCCATCAAGTACATTTACAAATTTAGATCATATATAATCACAACACTTAATCCATATACAGTGACAGGTAATGGGAGTTATATTCTTAAGAAATCTTTGAAAAGGTCTCAAGGTGATGAGTTAAAGCTTAATTGTCCAGCAGACCTTCTCCAGACTTTGCTATAGTGCAATCAGTGGTGTTCAGTGGACTACTGAGTCCGGATATGAAATTATATTTTTTATACTTTTAAGCAGAGTTCCTGTTTTTTGCAGACCTTCACTGGTAGTATGTCTTTACACCTCAATTTAGTGAATGATGAGGGCAAGTTGTGTGAGCTGACTGATAATATGGACTCTAAAATTACATAAGGCTAAAGGAAGAGAGTTTCTTACACAGTTTCTAAAATAACTGTAGAAGTGCAACTTCGAAATTAAGTAATGGAGATAAGGTGTACATGTATCACTTACCCAAGGTGACAACTTAAATAGACAATGCTCATTTGGGTGTATATGTTTTCTCCCTAAAAATATTTTATTAACTTTTAGGCATTCCTCATTTTGCCTGTTTGTTAATGACATTTATTCAAAGCATTCATTCATATTTCCTGAGCACCTACCTTGTACCAGGCACTACTCTAGGTGCCAAGATAGAGCAATGAAAAAAATAGACAAAAATCTTTCCCCTCATTGACCTCATATTCTAATGTGAGAATAGCAATCTTATGATTTTAAATCTTACTATTTCTACTTGGAAAAATATAACAAATGGTGATTTATTTCTTGGCTGCTGACAATTGAACAATATCTCCTGAATAACAAAACATTTGAGGTTAGTTCATAGACTGACAATTCAATTTATTATAATTTAAGTGTCTTCTTACAACAAAATCTATGGTGTAATTGTAGTCTGTTTTGTAATTTGGTCTATGATTATAGATAAGTAAAGGAGAAATCTTAAATTTCTCTGATGTCCATGTAGTAGCAGTAGTTGTGTGTCCTTAATTTCTCTGGACAAGTCAATATTTAGAGTGCCTAGGAGATAGTTTTAGCTAGTAATCATTTTTGTAAAATAATTTCTCTGTTGAAATCCTTCCAAACTGCTTTTGATAGTAAAGTTCTTACATCATTAAATTACATGCTTCCTAATATATAATATCTATTAGCTGATTTAACTTGCATTAGGATTATCCAGGTAATATCTTATAAATTGATAATTCTTTCAAAATATTCTTACACATAAAATAATTGACTTCAGGCTTGAGGGAAGGGATGGGCATAGGACAAAGACATCATAGATAAGTTGCCCGAAGTGGTATGGTCTTCACCCTGGGAAAGATGGTAAGCATTTCCACTGGAGAAACATCTGACATGCTTTTTCATTGTTCTGTTAGTATTTACATATATTATATATTCCATACTGTATTTTCTCTTACATTAAGATATGTTGAGATATTTTTAGTTTAGGAAAATATTTGAGATATGAGTCAGAATTATTGTTATGGCTGGATTGTGAGCCCTCTCAAATTCATATGTTGAAACTCAAACCCCTGGAACCTCAGAATGTGACTGTATTTCGTGATAGGGCATTTGAGGAAGTAATTAAGATAAAATGAGGTCATAAGAACAAGCCCTAATCCAATGTGACTTTATAAAAAGAGGAGATTAGAACTCTGGCACACAAGAGTGGAGACCACGTGAAGACGTGGAGAAGATGCCTTCTGCAAGCCAGTGAGGCCTCACGCGAAACCAGCCCTGTCAACACCTCGGTCTTGGACTTGTAGCCTCCAGAATTGTGAGAGAAAAAATTTCCATTGGTTTAAGTTACCCAGTCTGTGGTGTTTTGTGCTGGTAGGCCTAGCAAATGAATACAATTAGCAAGAACATAAAAAAAAAAAAAATTGGTGGCTAGTTTCAGGATTACATATTTTTAATTTAAAACAAATTGGTGCCCCAAATACACTTACTTTCATCTTATTTTGCACTTTCATTGAACTTTATTTTACCCTCTGTTTTCAAGCTAGCAATATATTTTCTCTTGGCAGTACAGGATAGCTTCTTCTCTGAGGAGCTTCTTACTGTTACTTGATGGTTTGCTGAATGACATTTGCTGATATTTTTTTGAATGTTTTCTATTTTCCAAAGTAGAAATTTTTGAAATTTAGGCCAGTTGAATTATATTACAATATTAGACATGTTTTGGACTTTTTGTCAACATCCCCACTTACTGAATCTTCTGCTGCTAGTAAAAAGGAGAAAAGCAGTATTATTAGAAGTCCGGATATACAGTATTTTTCTTCTAGTACTCTCATGATATTAGTATCAGTTTATATCAAAGTAAATAATTTTAACTTAGAGCAAGTATCAAGAATTTGACCATTTAAAAACTTGAATTCATGTTCAGAATTGGCCAATTTAAAGAACAGACTCTAATGAATGATAAGCCAGTTAACATCTGTTTCTCAAGAGAACCACTGATGCACACAATCTTGGAATCTGACTTGTTGCTTTGCACCAGAAAATAGAAAATAATGTTCTCAGTTCATAGAGACTCATCAGGAAGAAAATTAGAAGTAGCTTTTTATGCAAAGAAAGTATAAAAAATCTGTATGCAGTATACTGAATATTAAAAGAAAATGTCAAGAGCCAGTTAAAGGACCTGTTCACCATAAAATTGAGATAAAGATTAAATTTAATTGTACTAAGAAATACACTTTTGCTTTTCACTTGCTCAGTAAAAATTGCTCTTTTGTTATCTTTCAGATTTGCAAATCAGAACTTGTTTTCCTGCTTAAATCCCTTCACTGACTTCCCATTGCCCTTGGGAGGACAAATGCTTAGCAAGGCCTCCCAGGCAGCACACTACCAGAGCTGCCTGCCTTTCCAGCTTTGCCGAGTACCTTGCCCTCCTTGCTCTCCAGATTTCAGCTCCACCAGTTTTTAAGTTGCTCAGTTGCACCAAGCTTATTTCCACTTCAAGGTCTTTGTACATATTTTATTCTTCTTTGCTTAGCCAATGCCTACTGCTTTCAGAGTTAGCCTAAGCAGCCTTCTTCAAAAAAGCCTTCCCTGATGCCCCAGGTGCACACCTCATGCTTCCTCGATAGTTAGTTATATAATCAATTGTTCATTTATTTGTTTAATGTCTAGCTTCCCCACCAGATGGTAAGCCTTGTGAGATAAGGACCCCACCTTTACCCAGGGCCTGCCTGACACAGCCTTGTACAGAACAGACACCCATAAATACAGAATGGATATCAAGGAGTCAGAAACGACTACTTTTATTCTGTTGAAGATATTCTTAACCTTTTAAGCAAAATATTTTGTCCCTCTGAATTTTTTGAAAATACTACTAAACACTATAGAACCAACTACAAGGAATGTATGTTCTTTTTACAAGGCCTTTCTAGATAGAAATTATTTCTTCTTTAAACAATAAAAATTTCTTAGGGAACCTTTTGAGCGCTGAACTCTCAAGACAAAATATGAAAACATGACAGCATTCTACTTCCATGATGACATTTGAATCATCTGATGAACTAACAGTTGATCTTAGGATCTCAAAAGAGACTTTCTGAAGATAATTGTTAAACCTAACAGAGTGACTGAGTAGTAGAAATTTCATGGGGAAAAACAGCATTGCGTGGGAACATTTGAAGCATAGGCAAAGGCTTGGAATCCCCATCAAGTTGGGACTAAAGTTGTTTTCTCAGCTGGTTCTTTGGTTTTCAAATTATTTCTAAAAACTCAGTATTCTGCAGAAGTACCTCAGGAGCCTTCTACAGTGGTTAAAGAAACCTAGCCCCAACTTCTACTTCGGGATCAGTCAATGCCATCTGGTATTATATGTAAGATCTTTGGAGGAAAAAAACCCTCAAACCACTAATCAACTTATAATCACCAGTTTGTGTACAATAGTTTCCTGTGTAAGCAAGTTTCCTGTTGGCTTTTATTTTTTAGGCTTCTGTCATGTGAGATTAAACTCAGCCTGACCTCTAACTACTTTACTAGAAGGAAGAACATCTCATCTAACCTTTGTCATTTATGTTTCCTTCTTGCTTTTTCATTTCCTCTTCTATTACCTTCATCTTTTCATCATACTCATCAGCTAGGGATTTCCATTCTCTTCTGTTATTCTGAAGACCACTCAGCATAGGTGTGATTTCTTTGTGAAACCGTGAGAACTCCTAGAGAGAATTGTAGGTCACAAGCTATTTAAGTCACATAGTTGATTTTCAGTACTTTTCATATGCAGAGAAGGGGCTGTAAGGAATTGTCACAGTGCTCAGAGCTGCTAAGATCTTAACTCGGTGCCTTGGTAACAGGAAAGCCGGGTGCTGTTTTCTAAGTAAGTCTGTTCAGTTTGCTCATATATGAGTTTCCTCACTTTTTATTCTACCCTTGGATGAGAGATTAGGGTAGTTCCTCAAACTACTTTGGAGAAACAAGAACACCCTTACTTGCTTCCCATGTTGGTGGCTTTTGATTTTTGTTACAGTTTGAAAGAAAATTGCTCATCTAGATGACTATGTATTCACTCAATTTGTTTACTTACCTTATATACAAAAGTACAAACAAAATCAATAAATCCAACTTGAAGTTTAGGTAGTTCATCTTTCTTGTTTCTGTCCATCATAGGCTAGAAACAGAAATAAATCCCGTAAAGATAGTTCTGTAAGATTCAGTGAACAAAATAGACTGATTTGTATTGATAATTTTCAACAAATATGCGTTTTTATGTCAGGGTCTTTACGATAGGTTGCTGCTGTAGCACTGTTCTCTCCAGGTCTCCTTGTTCCCAAAACTCGTTCGCAACCAGAAGTGCCACCTGCAAATAAGGAAGACTTGGTTCATGAGTGACTTACTAATAGAGAATTTCCATGTTATTAGAATGGATGACATTTAAGGATAGAGTTTGTAATTAATACTTGAGGTGTCATACCATATACTCTTTGGTTTTAAAAAGATGTTATTTACACATTGTTACTGAAATGGGAAGGGGAATTTCTCTTCCTGCTTCAGTGTTCTGGGGGTTCCTGTTTTGTTTGCCATTCTACCACCTCTCAGCAATAAAAAGGGAGATGGGAGGATGTTGAATTCCATTATTTTATGCTTCAAGCTCCAAAGCTTCCCAAATCCTCCTCTTGCGCTGCTTATATGTTAGCATTTAGCATTTATCTACACACAGATTAGAACACAGCTTTACCTCCTTACAGAGGGTATCTGAGGGTTAGTGTATATAGTTTTTAAAAACCTGGTAACTATCAAGTTTGTTGAACACCTGCTAGCCACCTTACATTGGCATAAGCCAGGCTCGCCAAGAGGAATATGATGGGACATTTCTCTTTTCTTTTTACAGTGCCTTGTAAAAATTGACACCACACTGAAGAAGGGATTGTACAAGCAAAACCACCCTTGATAGGGGAAAGCCCTAAAAATTCATCCTTTTCTCTGCTGATTGATCTATTAAAAACTCAAACATTCTCTGAATAATTTTATATGAACTCTTTACAGTCTGTTTAATGATAAGGAATTCTTTGCAGAAAGCATTTTCTTTCCAAGACACTCTACTTGTTTTGGGCCCTGACCAAATGACCTGCTGTCTTACTGACATCTGTGATCTCTTGGAAGCCATTTGCCATTCATTCACAGAAGCCCAACAGGCTTCTGTCCTAACTTTTGTCCTAACTCCTCCAGTTCCTGTTCACTTCTGCATGGGACCTAGACAGTGCCTGAGAGAATGACAGTAAAGGAAACATAATTGTACTCACCTGACTTTGTACTTCCCAGGGCTTCGTTATAGCTGACAAGTCACATGCAGTCATCATCATTGCCCTTTGGGAGGAAACAAAAATTGTGCCCACAGAAATACAAAAGTTACTTTGCCAAAAGAGGAATAAAATTCTGACTACTCACATGATAATTTCTTTTTTGGTTGGATCAATGGTTATGTATTTGATGGCTGCTTCTTCAGTTTCCATTTTTTCACAGGCATCAACAATTTTTTGAAACATGGTTCTCTTCCTAAAAAAGATACAGCTGTGCAACAATTTTAGCATATAAGACCAGGGATTAAAAAGGATTTAAGCTTTAAAAAGCACTTGAATATGTGCTTTGCAGATCTCATGTTCTTACTTTACATAAGATACTCACATAGCAGAACAGGTAATGGCCATGTAAACATGGCATTGAAAGGGTTTAAGACAAAAAAAAACAAGCCATGCAATTAATGTTTGAATATGTTAAAATGAAAAATTTTATATGACAGAAGAATCATGACATAAACATAAAGACCACAGGCTGTGATGAGATACTGTAATGCATAAAACCAACCAAAAATTAGAACTCAGAATATATGAAAAGATGCTCAATCTCACTGGGAAACAGGAAAATTAAAATCTGAACAATAATAAGATACCTCTCACACATAGGTTAATACAGTAAATAAATAATTAAAGGTGCCCAGATCAAGAGTAGTTCAGATATAGGATAATAGGAACTCTTGTACACAGCTGTTGGGAGTTTAAATTGGCACAACTACTCAAGTGCAGTTTTGCAATGTGGTTTATAATCGAAGGTATACAGGCCCTACAGCAATCTCATGTCTAAGTATGTACTTTAAAGAAACATGTATATATGTATAGACACACACAAGGATATACAATATAATATTGTAAGCAATGATAAAACAATGAAAATCTAAATTCATGAATAGAAGCATGACTAAATTATGGTATATTCATACAGTTGAATATACAGTGAAATGGATCTCCACTTACCACCAAGGTAAATCTTTAAAATATAATGTTGCATGGAAAAAGCAAGGTGCAGAAAAGTACATATAGTATACCATTCATGGAAAATTTTTAAAGACACATAACAATACCATATAAAAACATGATGGAAAGGACAAATACACATTAGCATCAGGATGGTGATACCTGTGAAGGAGGAAGCAGGGGCTTCAGGGTGGAGTGGGAGTGGGATGCTTCAATTGCATTTTTTTTATCCTTAAAAAAAGATCTAAGACCTTAAAAAGTGTGATATAACCTTAACATCTGTTGAATCTGGAATTTTTGGGTATCAATTATTTTTAAGTAACTCTCTTCATCTTTGTACTATTTAATAATTAAGTTTTTAATTAGGAAGGATCAAGAAGTATAACTTGATACTCCCCATCCAAGTCATTAAATATTTGGATCCTATAACCAGTTCACCTTTTTGTAATCCATTTTCATCAAGCAACTTTATAGTTCATGGACAAGAAAATGTTCAGAAGCTTGGAGGATCTGATCTCCTTGGTAATTATTATAGACTAGCATTCTGCAGTATATAATTCAGAATTCTATGAGTTTGGTTAATGTGCATCAGTAGCATCAGTTTCAAAATTTTTCCAGCTCCCAGCCTCTGGCAGGATCAAATATCTGAGCCTACACCAGAGCTCAAATGTCTGAACTCTAAACACCAGACTCCAGACCATGATGAATGCACCAGCACAGAAGGCCACCTCGCAAGGGTTTGTGGGGCCACCTTCTGGCAGTGTGCTGACCTTGCTGCGTATTCTTCAATTCAAACTTCTTCAGATAATGTATGAATTAATATTAGGGGCTTAGCTTTTTATAAGGTTTCCAGATGGCTATAAAGACACTATCAGGCATCTGGAGGGTATTCTATTGGTAACCCAAAAGGAAGATGAATAAATATGTATGTAACTAAATGCCTTTTAACTTGACTGTAGTGGATCACAGAGTATACAGAGTTCTGTACTTACTTGAAATATAAAGCCAGGTCAGTTGCTATTATTGTAACTTCAAACAAATGAATAACTGTTTCAAACTGGCGTTTATTTAGGTTCTGGAAGATGTTTAAACTCTGTAAAATGAAAATTCACAAAGTCATAAAGCATAATCATTAATTTGCTTTTGACTCAACAAACAAACCAAATGATGCTTAACAAAGATTATTATATAGGAAAAAAAAACTAGGTCTTTCACTCACTCTTTTGCTTTCAGTTTTCTTTCTTGGATTAAGTTATTCCTCTGCTGTACTTTGAATGAGGTCATTTGAACTATAAAATAGGTACTATTAACAAATACCCATTTACCAATGTATAGATTTTTGGAGTAAATAAGAGCAGTTTATTCCAGGACCATTAAAAAAATAATAGATTGAAAATTTTTATTAATTCAGGAGTTTAATAAGGAATATCTGGCAGATGTGCAATTGTTAGACATGTTGAATTATCCACCAGATTTCAGAGTGATAATAGAAACTACTGGAAAACTTTCTGCAAATTTTACAAGTACTGCAAATTACACTAGTACTCATGTAGACATAGGAAAAAAATAATGAAATCCTCCCTAATTCTAAAAATGTTTTCTTGTGTAATGGTTTTTGCAAATGAAGTTGATAGTTATGAAATACAGAAAAATTCCACTGGAAAGAAGAGGAAATAGTCTATTAACCTATGTAGAGTTGGAGGCAGCATAATGCAGCAGAGTGTACTGGACTAAGGGCCGAATAATAGCAGCGAACACGTAATGCCAGGCACTGTGCTAGAGCTTTACGAAGACTCATACTCTCACAACAAACCACAGCACAGAGAGGTTAAATAACTTGCTCAAGGTTAAACAGCTAGCACACAGTAGAGCTGATATCTAAACCAATGCAGCATGGCATTACACTGCCTCTCAACAAGCATCCCAGGCCCAACAAGGATTCCCAGCTTCGCCACTTGGTAGTTGTATAACCCTGGACATATCACTCAACATCTCTGAGTATTTGTTTTCTCAAACGAGGATAATATTAGCTGTCCTGCTAACTGCCTAATGCTTAGTCTATGATAAATACGTATTTGTGGGATGTTAACTCAAAGGAGATAATAACTGGGAATACATTTCAATGTTGTAAATTGCTATGAAATTTAATTATTGCTATATCATTATTATTATTATGTAAAGTTTGAGGCTAGCTCCAGGTTAATTAGAATTGCAAACCCAAGACCAGATATGGCTCTCTCTCATTCCAGGAGACTGAAATATTAGAAAGCAAGAAATGGACATAAACTCAAGTTTTAGCTAGTATGTTCTGTATTATACAAATCTTCACTTAAGTCATCTTTTTATAACAAATCCCAGGACAAGAAAAATACACAGAAGATGCAAGTAATAGAAAGGGAAGCTGTGATATTTTTTGTTAAATAATTCCTAATAGCAACTGTAGTTAGTCTTAAATAAATAGTATGAAGAAATGGCTTTGAACACTCCAAACTGCAATAAACAAAAGAAAGCCTGTCTTGATCAAAATCAATTTCTTACTTGAGACAGTTCACAGCAGCCCCTTGGGCATAAACTCTGAGCCAAATCTTCTGGATACAGATTATTTTCAACCTGGTCTGGATTGGCCAGGAGGTAAGAAGAGTAAATAGGGCATTTGTGGCATTTTAATCCCACTTAACCTGCCCCTGACTTTGGTACAATGGTTGACTTCCCTTGGACTGGTGGTGACCTAGTGGTATGTTTACATCAGTGAGTCACTGTATTTGTTCACTGCTGTATGTTGTTACGTTCCCAAAGTAATGTGTGTTGTGTGATTCTGACACATACTTCGTAGATCCAGTAACACTTAAAGTCATCCTTGGTTGTTGAACTAGGGGAAGAAGTTGGTGTCATGTGTGAAAGTGCCATAAACTTTTAGACAATTTTAATAGCACATGAAGTCATTTTAATGCTTATTGTATTACTGCAAATTTGCTAAGGGAGTAGGTCTCAGGTGTACTTACCACACCTGCACAAAAAGGGGAAAATGAGATGGATATGTTAGTTTGACTATAGTAATCATTTCACTATGTATATTGAAACATCATGTTATACACCTTAAATATATGTAATTTTTAAAAAAAGCAAATAGGAAGTTAGAAAAAAGCCAAATTAAAACATTATAGAACTGGGTAGAGAGGGTGTCATAGGTAGCAAAACAGTAGACCAAATTTAAATAAATAATCTCTTAGGATAGATCTTCTTGTCTCTACCAAGGGTCAGATTGTGGAGTGTGTAATCAACCAATAACCAAGTAAAATCAATATTTTTTATGCACCAATTATTTTAATGCATGTTGCTTATATTTGTAAACCTGGATACCTGTTGCTATTTGCTAAATATATGTGTGTGAGAGAAAAAGCTATATGTAAAGACATATAAAAATATGACTAATACTGTTATATTCTCTCTAACTCATAACTTTTTCCAATCCAAAATAATAAATAGCTGTATTAAAAAACAGCTGACAGATTATGAAAAGGTCTTTCACTTTACAAAGTAAACCAATACTGGGTTTAAAAAAAGATGTGTAATGACATACTTTTAAAATTGACACATCAAATTTGGGGATTAAAGATGGCGGTGTTAGAGGAGAGACAGAGGCTTCCTCCTAAAATTGGATACAATTAGAAAATTTAATTGGCGCAACTAATCCTGAGAGAGCAACAGGAAAGAGGACGGCGTCAGACTGCACACACCTGGAGAAAAGAGCAGACCTCAGCGAACGGGGTAACGTACCGGAGCTGTGGCTTGGCGGGACCCGAGCCCTTCCCCCACCCCAGCTCACCGGCGGGAGGAAGAGAAACGGAGCAGGGAGGGAGTGGAAGACTTGGGACTGCTGAACACCTAGCTCCGGAGATCTGCTCTGGGAGCACAAACCTACATTTCATGGTGCTTTCATGAGACTCACATGACTACTGGGTTGGAAAGTTAATACAGGCAGAGTTCCTGGGGAGACTGGGATTCCAGCTGCTTGTGGAAAGGAGGGATCCATATTTGGCTGCTCTGGGACAAAAACTTATACCTGTGTGCCTGGCCCACTGGCTCAGAAAGTGGAGACAGGCACAGCAGCCAGGAGGCTGGGAACAGCTCTTTCCTACCCCCAGGCACCAGTACCGCTCCCCTGCAACCCCTGACATTACTTCAGGGGCTGAGCAGCTCCAGAATAGAGCTCTGGGCACCAGAGGGCGCCATATACAAACATGAAACGCCAAAGGAACCTTGTCCAGAGTAAAATTGTTAATACAACTCCCGAGAAAGATTTAAATGATATGGACCTCATGACTCTTCCTGAAAGGGAGTTCAAAATAAAAATCATCAACATTCTAATGGACGTACAGAAAGACATCCAAGAACTCAGGAATTGACTCTTCCTGAAAGGGAGTTCAAAATAAAAATCATCAACATTCTAATGGACATACAGAAAGACATCCAAGAACTCAGGAATGAATTCAGGTCGGAGATCCAATCATTAAAAAACACGATGGAGGGTATTAAAAGCAGGTTGGATATGGTGGAGGAGACAATAAATGAAATAGAAACTAGAGAAGAGGAATACAAAGAAGCTGAGGAACAGAGAGAAAAAAGGATCTCTAAAAATGAAAGAATATTGAGAGAACTGTGTGACCAATCCAAGCAGAACAATATTCGCATTATTGGGATACCAGAAGAAGAAGAGAGAGAAAAAGGAATAGAAAGTGTTTTTGAGGAGGTAGTTGCTGAAAACTTCCCCAATCTGGGGAAGGACATAGTCTCTCAGGCCATGGAGATCCACAGATCCCCCAACACAAGGGACCCAAGGAAGATAACAGCAAGACATATAGTAATTAAAATGGGAAAGATCAAGGATAAGGACAGACTGTTAAAAGCAGCCAGAGGCAGAAATAAGATCACATACAAAGGAAAGCCCATCAGGCTAACATCAGACTTCTCAGCAGAAACCTTACAGGCCAGAAGGGAGTGGCATGATGTATTTAATGCCATGAAGCAGAAGGGCCTGGAACCATGATTACTTTATCTGGCGAGATTATCATTTAAATTTGAAGGGGGGATTAAACAATTTTCAGATAAGCAAAAATTGATATAATTAAGAAAAAAGGTATGCACTCAACTTTTCAGTGCTGCTTTCTTTGTAAATAGCACAAAATGCCTGAATTTCACTCATCTTTTTTTCATTTATTTTCATTTTCACTTAAAATCATTCTTAATTCTATATTCTTTTGTTTTCTTTTTTCTTCCTTTCACAACCAAGTTTCTTAAAAGAGCTTCCTAGTGGTTTCTTTTTAAGCTATAGATATCGATTTAATATAAAAGATCCTGCTTCTGTTTTGTATTCGTTGCTAGAAAGCTCTTGACCAAATCTGTGGCCCATGCCTAATAAATGTGGTTTGTACTCTCTCACTGCCCATTTTGGGCCTTCATCTTCATGCTTCACCTGATTTTATTGTCCCATTAGTCCTTGTTTTCTTTTTCTGTAATGTTCTATGTATTTTTGGAAGCTCTAATAAAACTTTTATAACAAATTGAGAACTAAACATATATGCACACATGCTGATTTTTTTTTTTTAAGTTACCAAAGGCAGAGCCAGTGACCCGTTAATTAGAGCAATTGATCTCAGGTTGTGGACAGCACACAGCAGAAGTGAGGATCTCCGTTGAAGTCCGAGTTTGACACCACAGAGCCACAGCTGATGGAAAAACTATGCTGATACACGTTTGTCCTGACTCCTGTTCCTTAGTCTGCTACACCAAAAAGAATTCCATACATAACCAGAAGTGAAGTGAGCAACGTAGACAGCAGTGGCCCATCCTAACATGGAGAGCCTGCAGCTTCATGAGCTTTGCTCTATATGAGCCCTGCCAACTTCTGGAAAGCCAAAAGCAAAGACGTGTGTTCCCCAGAAAGAAATAGAAGTGGTGAGAGGGTGTTTGAGAATAACTTGGAAGCTGAGGATTTGCCCAGCTTATTCCTACCCTTCATCCATACTATTCTTCCGCAGATAGTTGGTTCCATTAAGGGGTGAGTAATTTTCAAAAGGGAGCAAGCATAAAACCTCTACATAAAGACCACAAGAACACAAAATAATCTATAGTCAATGCAACTCCAACCAAAATACTAACAGGTTTGTATATATGTGTGTGTGCATGTGTGTTTGTAAGTTGATAAACTGATTTTAATATTCATATGGAAGTACAGAGAGATTGTAAAAGCCAAAGCAATCTTGAAGGAGAACAAAGCTGGAGAATTTATACTATGAGAAATTAAGACTTATTATAAGGCTATAGTAATTAAGATAATGTGGTAGTGACAAAGGGGAAACAAACTTATCAGTGGCTCAAAATAGAGTACAGAAACAGAGTCACACCTATAGCTGGTTTATAGGTCTCATGGAAGTTTAGTGGAGAAAAGATGCCTTTTAAATAAATGGTGCGAGGCCAACTGGATTTCCACATGGTAAGAAAAATATCCTGATCTCTACCTCCTGCCATATATAAAGGTAAATTGTAAAAGAATTGTGGCTCAAAATGAAAAAGGTAAAACTAACACTTTTAGAGAAAAAAATATCTCCATGGTCTTAAATAGGCAAATATTTTTTAGGAGGGAAAAGAGCTAATCTGAAAAAAATGTTTGATCAAATGGACTGTTAAAATTAAGAACTTCTTATCAAATTCCACCATTAAGAGAATAAAAAGGAAACTCACAGGGAAAAAATGTTTGCAATACACATAACCAACAAGACACATAAGAATATATAAAGAATTCCTACAAATCAAATTGAAAGCAAAATCAGGCAACCCCCCCAAAAAATATTGAAAGGCCAATAAACATATGAAGCTGTAGCTCAGATGTTACAGAATAACTACTGCTATTTAGTTTTATACAAATTATATTCAACATACTATCACTGCATTCCCATCAGAATGACTGAAATGAGAAAGATCGAAGTACCCAGTGTTGGAGAGGATGTAGAGCAACAGGAACTATCATCCACTGTTGACAGAAATGTACATTATACCATTTTGGAAAACTATCCACTAGAGTTGAATACATGCATACTCTCTCTATAGAGTATAGAACATACACAATTCTACTTCCAGTTATATACCAAACAGAAATGCATGCATGTGTTCACAAAAACACAGATAGTCATAGCAGCACTATTTATAATAGCCTTAAAAAGAAAATCATATAGTTGACCAAATAAATGTAGTGTATTCATACACACACACAAATTTAAGAAAAAAAGGAAGAAAGGAACACAAAAGAGGCAAATGAAAAAAACATTAAAGGAAATAACCAAGAACTTGAAAAATTACACCAATAATTATCCATAGTCTCAAAAACACAAGAATTCAAAGAAGATACTGTATAACAATAGTAAAACAGAAAATTAACTAACAAAGCTCAGAAGTAGAATGAAAAAAAACTAAAAAGCATCATAGTTGATGAGGTCCACATTAAATGCCACTCAAATAGAACAAACAAATGTAGCAAGAGACATAGTCCATAGGATTGAAGAAATTGAACAAAACAAAATGGAAAAGAATAAATACACAAAAATGGCTATAAAGAATATAATAGATATGAATAGCAAAGGTGACTGAACAATACATAACTGGCATTCCCAGTGTATTAGAAAAATGTTCAAAGATACAATGTAAGAGAACTTCCCTGACATAGAAATAAAAAAATCTATGGGCCATAAGTGTAATCCATAACCAGAAAAAAAATTGGCACAGAATGATCAAGAAAACATTCAGATGAAGCTACTAAAATATTAATAATCATATGAGCATCTATGCAGTAAAGTCACATGCAAGGGATGAAATCAGATTGGCCATGTATACTTCTTTAGGGCAACACTTGAATCCCAAAAGATAATGTAGCAAAATCTTCCAACTGTGAGGGAAGGGAAAGTGTGCCCCAAGACCTTTACAGCTTGCCAAACTGAACTTCAAAAACAAATGTAATGAACATATTCTTAAGCACATATAGCCTTTCTTGGAAAAAATAAGACAAAAATCTAACCGATCAAGTCAAATGAAATACACAGAAATGGAGACACCATAGTAAAAGGATTGATGGTAAATACTGAGCCCTTTTAGAAGCAGAATTAAGAATAAACAATTGTGGAAATTACGAATCAAAATGTGAATTTATAAATACTGACAAAGGTAAAAAATACTGATGACAGCAAGTACCTTACAAAACAGGTGGAGATGTGGGAAGAAGTAAAAGTATTATAATTGCTTCATGCTTCATAGCAGGGAGTTAATAGGGTTAAAGTTGACACACACTATTTACAAATATCAAACATCTAAATGCTTAGCTATAGTTTTTCATGATTTCTAATAGTCATTTGTCGTGAGCTCGTTAGAGGGCTCTTTAACCTCTCATGATACATTTATTTGAAGTTCTGCAATTCCTCCCATTTCAAAAATGTTTCTTATTTTAATTTAAATAAAATTACATTAAGATAAGTGAAATACTACTCAGCAATGAAAAGGAGTGAATCACTGATACATGCAACATGGACAAATCTCAAAATTACTACTCTGTGTGAAAGAAGCCAGCACATGTACATAAAATCTAGAAAACTCAAGCTAATCTAGAGTGAATAAAAGCATTTCAGTGTTACTTAGGGCTGGGAATGTAGAGGCATGAACTGCAAAGGGGAATGAGGAATTGTTTCAGGCGACAGAAATGTTCTGTGTCTTGATTGTGCTGGTGGTTTCCCAGAGGTATAACACTGAAAAACTCAAAACTGTACACATTTAAGAGATGAAGCTTATTGTATGCATTTGTACTTCAATAAAGTTGATTTAAGAAACAACTCTGACTGAAAAAATGTAAGATCCCATTTTTCTAAAATTGTTCTCCATCCTGTGTGTATATAGTTACAGAATAGTTGCAATGAAGTTCATCAAGTGTTAATAGCTATTTCTGAATGAGAGGATTTAAAGCGATTTTTTTTGTGTGTATTTGTCTTTGAAATTTTCCCTTTTGTGTGAATTTTTGTAGTGGGTATGTATACTTTTTACAACTACTATTAAGTCACTAATTTTCAAAACATAAAAGTATGTAATGTTTCATTTGTTTTCCTGGGGATTGTGCTGAAAACATGATGTAGAGACAGGTGCCCCGGAACAAGAGGGAGGCCTATTTCCTAGTCCTGTTCCAGCTTGGCCCTCACTTGCTCACAGTCTAAATATTTTTGTTTCCCCCTACTATTAAAATGGCAATAAACATATAAATTCTGGGTTGTACACCACATCAGTAGAAATGGCTCTAATTGTTTCCTATTAGGGCTTTCAGGTGAGGGGAGGCCAGAGAAGTACGGGAGGTTCTAGCCTTCAACGTGGCACCTCCAGCAGCCATAAGAGACGAGTGCCAACACATTCACGGCTCGCTGGTGATCATACACAGGATGTTTAGTTTCTTCACTCCTTTGTATGAGATTGGTTGGTATGAAAAAACATACATAGAATTTTCATAAACTTTGTAAGGAAGTGTTTTGAATAATAACAGCATTGTTATTTATGCTGAGCAATTTCCTTTGTCATTTCTACAATGCATTTTATTATTGAATTTACACGCATTCAAATTTGACTAACAAGATTTCCACCTGTTCACTCAGGTGAAGGGATGAATTTCTGTCTGGTTTAGAATACAGGTGGCTCTAATCCTCGAAGTGGTGAGTACAATTCCACTGGGATATAAGGACATTTTTGTTCAAAGCCTTATAATTGTGTAGTGCCCACATAATGCCAAAATTGCTGGATAAATCCCAAGGATTCCCCTTTAAAAGTGTTTAATGCAAGCATTTTCTTTCTATGGAAAGCAAGTAATAAAAGAACTACATTGTCTCCCAACATGTAAAAAGAACATCTGATGGCTAAAAATTTCATTTTTTTTCAGCATTCAATTTGCCTGCTTGTAAAAAGCTCTGCAATCTCATTGCCTAGCGACTGTATTTACAGTCCTGAAAAGTCTGCAATTAGCAAGTTAAATAGCACTGTGGACAGGTCCTTGCCAAGGTGGTATGGATTACTGAGATGCAATATTCCTTTTTAGGAAGAATAATCAGCCTTTATATAGCCATCAAAACCAGTTCAGACTGCAGAGTAAATAACATTAAGAAAATTAAGATGGAAAACCATAACTCTATTATAAATTCTCAAACCCCAGAAAGGAGCACATGAGGTATTTAGGGAGCCTTGCAATGTTCAGCATTTAAACGTTTGACTATAGTTTTTTTAATGTATTTTGCTTTAGTACATAAAAGCAAAATTAAATAGTGAATTCTATTTGGCACTGCTTGCTCGTGGTATCCCATCACCAGAAGGATGTGTAGAAAATTCTTACTCAAAAATACAAGACTGTCCCAACCAGTAACACAAAGACTCATAACAAAATGAGTAATAACAACTCACTCTTAACTTCCTGAATTACTTTCAATTCTACTCTTTTTAATTTTCAGAGAACAGATACTACCATTTTATGGTCTGAATCCTACTATATGGAGAGGTTTTGGCTGTACATCAGAATTATTAAAGTTCTTATTAAAATTCAGTTTCCTGAGCTTGAACCCTAGAAAGCCAAGTCAGTAAACTGGAAATGGAGTCCAGGATCAGGTTGTTTTTTTTTTTAATTAAAGTATTATTGATATACATTCTTATGATGGTTTCAAATACGCAACACAGTGGTTCAAATTTCATCCATATTACAGGATCATATTTTAACAGCCTGCCACCTCGTTCCCCAACACCCCCGTCCCCTGTGATTCTGACACAGTTGGTCTGGGCACTGCATCAATCACAGGCTATTAAAACACTCAAGTATTTTTTTTCCACTTTTCTACCTTTACAAATTCTCCCTCTTGGCTTCTCATTACCTAGACGAATGTAGCCATTAACTCTAAATTTGGACATTATTTCTGTGCCCTCCCTCCCATGAGCCTTTAATTGAATATTATTATAGATACTGAGGAGAGCTCCACTCTCCAGAGGGCTTATTTATCCTAATGAGCACGTGTGACTCTAAATGAGGTCTCTGCTATGACAAAACGGTGTTGCCTCCGTCTAATGAGGGCTCATTCTTATTAGTTTTGGTTTGGAACATTCTCAAGAGATTTTTTTTTAAAGTATAACTAGATTATATTCACAACTTTTCCACACGTTCATATACCCCAAGTATAAGTAAATTATATGCACAACTTTTCCACACATTCATATACCCCTTAAAGAATACTGGTAAAAGAACCACTACCTCCTATGCAAGGTTAGTAGTACATGATCTGTGCAAATCAAAGTGAATTTAAGACCAAGCCCAAACCACTCCCTGCATCGAGCTGTCCCTGATCCTGCCCTTCTTCTCCCTATGCCCTGCCTCCTCCTGAAGGTGGACCTCCCTCCAGAATTCTTGGAGCATCACTCAGTGCTGCGGTGATGGCAGTTTCCCATTCTGTCTTGTATCTTTATTTCCTACCACAACAAGCTTGACTCTCCCAAAGATACAGAGAATGCCTTACAGTGCCTATCCCAGGAATAAGATCACTGGCTATGTCGCCTTCTTTTCTCCTTTACACTTACACATAATTCACACCCAGAACCCACTCACACTCACCATAAGCTTTTTCTACTTTCTCTACAGACCCAAAGAGATTTTGTGACTTTCCCAGGCTCTTTTTGTCCTCTATCTCAGCTACTTCCAGCTCGGTTGTTCACAAACTGTTGCAATACAGCAGTTTTTCTCAACTGACTTCAATAAGGCTATATACACTGTCAAAGGCCGTAACTCAAGACCATCCTCTTTCTGAGCACTTTCTGTGGGTTGGTGCTTTGATGCAGAGCTTGGACCGTGCTAGAGCGAGGCCCAGGTACCTCATCCTGCAGCAGAGTCTTGCTGTACTCCAGGTGGTGCCTCTCCAGGATGGAGGATCCATGAAGCTTTGCCAGTGGAGATGTGGATCTAGGCAGAGAAGGATATGCCACAGTTTTAGCTGTTTAAAGATTACACAGAAGTCCATACAATATAGAATCTTTACTCTCTGTGTTTTTTTCCCTTCTTCCCTGTCCCTCTGCCCTAAGCCTATGAAACTGGCAAAAAGAACACACTGGAAAATATGTTTTAGATTCAGAAGATGAGAATATACTTTTCTTGAGGGAAAAAGTCCTTTAAAAAACCTAATTTGTTGAATGCATTGTTTAAATGATGAAGTTTGTTCAAGCCTGCCTCTAAAGTCTTGCACTCCCTGGAGCTGAGGGTGGTAGACTGTGACTTACAGAAACAGTAGCAGACCTGCTGAAGTTAGACATTTGCATAGAAAGTGTTTATTAGGAATTTCCATGAACGAAACTGAAAGTGAATCTAAAGCAATCATCCTTTCTTGCTCTAAGACAGTGACATAACTTTAAACTTAGATTTCCCATTTGTTAATGGTTAGGTACCCACTTTATGTAAGTGGGGACCTCAGTCTTGGTATCCTGTCTTCCTTCAATTCTTCCTGTTCAAGGAAGGAGAAACAATACCAAAAAACAAAAAGGTGGAAAGAAGAAAAGGTGGAGAGAGACTAAGGTCAAAGATCTACACAGAAAATGTGAAGACTTTGTTATGAAATATAGAATAAATAATTTTAAGGAAGCAAGAAATCAGAAATACAAGTAGCAGCCTTAGTAGAGGAGTTTCATTTTATTTCAGAAAGTACAGAACTTTAGGGAGGGAAGGAGTCATTAGCAGGTCATCAACAAGTCTGGTAAACTAAATACTCCAGTTAGGTAACAATCAGACTAAGTTTGACCAATATCAAATTGATCATAATTTTAACATATATTCAAATATCTACTGTTTCAACACTGGAGATTTATAAAAATGAATAAAGCTCAATTCCAGTCAGAAAAGAGTGCTATCTTTAATTCTTTTAGGTTTATAAACATTAGTCAGGAAAGGTTACTGGGGAGCTAGATACTCAGTCTCAAAATGACACCTCGCAGATTACTTACTAATATAAAGGAGAAAGTGTACCTGTACATAAAGAGATCTGCTGGACATGATCCATAAACAGTTTAGCCTCATAGACAATGGGACAAACTGACGTGATGGGCCTCCTACTGCAAGGCACTGAGAAGGACACAACGTTATCTATGTAGAATTCTACCAAAAATGTTTTCCCTGAATCTAGTAATCAGGAAACAAGTGGACAAACCCAAATTGAGGGATAATCTGCAAAACAACTGGTCTAGACTCTTCAAAAACGTCAACATTCAGAAGACACAAAAGAGGTCGAGGAACTAATTCCAGATTAAAGGACATTAAAGATACTTGACAACTAAACATATTGTGTGATCCTTGATTAGATCCCAAATCAGAGGGAAAAAAGCAGCTATAAGAGACATTACTGGGAAAGGTGGAAAAATCAAACATTCTGTACGAGATAATAGTATTGTACCAATGCGAAATTCCCTGAGGGTGATCATCATATTGTGTTTATATAGGCAATAGAGGGCAGCGATGGTAAGAAAGCACTAAAGTTTCTTTTAACCCAGAGAGTCATATCACAACTTTCTGAGCAATTTGAAGATGGGGGGATGGTGGGCATGGTTATCAGTATTGCCTGGGGAAGTGTGAGGTAATGGGGTAGATGACTGAAGACTAGATACAAGTAAATTTTATCCTAAAATTTAAGAAGTAGAGAAAATGGTACAATCTGTAGATGACAGAACAGGGAGATTGACATTAATCTTACATGATTACATGTATTATAGAGTATTCTGTAAGTGTGAGCATTTACAAAATAATCACTAGGAAATTCCAGAGAAGGTTTAGAAAGAGAAAATGAAGCTGAGTTGATGTTATGAACCTTTTTTCAATAAAGTTTGTGAGAGTGGAAGTCCAGGTTGGAATACTGAGTGTATACACTCAATAGTCACTCAAATAGCTGGACAACAAAGACCAAATATTGTTTAATTGTCTTCAGTCTGGGGTATGTATCTCATCCTGAGCCCTAAAACTCTGCCCTTGGTTTTGTCCTGGTGCACAAAGTTATATTAGAAAAAAGAATCCATTGGCTAACCGTGTGACTTAAATGGTTACTTCAGTTAAGAGTGGAAAAAGAACCCAATTAAGAAGGTAAAATTTAATTAGGATTAAATATAAAGTAGTTCAGATCATGTCTGAATTATTGTGCCAAACCTTAAGACCTGCATTTAAGGAATGACAGAAAAACATAGCAGCAGGCTCACAGAATAACAAATACAATTATGTGTATGTAAACTGTTATATGACAAATGGTTACACAACTTGGGTGTTGCACCAGGAAAAGAGGAGGGGGAAATTATGATTCCCTGTAATATGTAAAGGAATAACCCATGGGTGAGAAATTATACATATTCTAGCAGCTCCAGAGACCTCAACTAGGACAAACAGAAGTTATAGGGAGACCAATTTCAGTTCAATATCATTGAAGAATATTCATCCATTAGCATCTTCTAAAAATAGACTGACCTGCCTTCTGAGTTCTTAAGGAAAACGATTGCATACAGACTACAGGGCATAGGAAGGAATACAGGAAAGGTGAGGCCTGCGCTGGATGGGGGGCTGAGATAAATTCTAAAATTCTGTAGATTATATTGTGACAACTGCATTTTTTTCAGGGACAAGATGAAGGAGAGTGAAGAAGACGGAAAGCAAGAGAGCTGAAAACTAAGCAAGAGGAAGAAGGAACAAAGAAACTTTTAAACTCATAGGAGAATGAAGCAGAAAACAAACTGGCTGGACAAGTGAAGTGAACAGAGAACAGAAGAAATTGAGGGAATAACAAAATATGAAAATGGCAAGGTTTTGGGGGAGTCGTCAAAGGGCATAGTCTAAGGCTGGGAGGTGAGGATGGAAACCAGAACCAAGGGTTCAGACATTGTGGAGGTAAGCAATCAGACTAAGACCATAAGGACCAGCCAGGAGGCAGTCATCTGTGTCCCAAGTGCTTCAGTTCACACTCTACGGTGACGTGATTTGTACCATCAGTGTGAGAATAATAATTCAATCTGATTCAACCTTTTTTGTGAATTGCTCTTCCCATGAAATGTCTCAATATCTTTGTGCACTCCTGAGCAATTCTTCCCGCCCAATAAGAGACTTGACACGAAGAGACTTGTCAGGCATCGTTATTGAAGGGCATTGGGCAAAAGACTGCATTTGGTCATAGCAGCTTAGCAGAACTGCCAGGACCATGGGCACTGGTGCCAAGGGGTCTGCTGTCGGAACCCTGTACACAGGTTCCAGTCCTTCCATCATCACATAGTCCTGCTGCCCAGTTTACAGGGAGAAATGCTGGGAGGAGCCAGCATGCCCAGCCGCGGATGAGCACAGGGACCCAGAGGCCAGGCCAAAGCCGAAGTCTGGGATGTGCCTGCAGACCTGGAGGCGGGCTGCCACAGCCAGTTCGCCGCTTCCTTTAATCTAGGGCAAGTTGGACTTCATTTTTTGCACTTGTTTCTTCATCATTAAAGAAGGGGATAATAGGACCTCCCATGTGGAGTACAGTGCAGATTAAAGGAGGCAGCGGGATCAAGAGCTTCACCTGGTCTGTGGCTCCCATTAGTGCTCGGTGCATGTTAGTTCCTTTGGAACTGAACTGGCTGGCACACTTCTGGTCAGGAAGAAGAACAAGGGCTCAGTGACTGTCAGAGACTTGCATATGGGAATGCAGAACAGCCAGCATGGGCTGGAACTCTCTGATGAGGACTCCCTGGCTGAAAGCCAGAGCCGGCAAGCTTGAGGGGTAGAGCTGCTGAAGGTCAGAAGACACTGCTCGCAATGGGTGTTTCACTCACTGAAAAAATTTTTCTTGAGCACCTACTATGTAGTATATATGAATATAATTTTTATATATGTGATTATATATATTCATATATATATGAGTATAATTTCATTTGATTCTCACAACAGTCTTCAAGAGGTAGATATTGTACCTATTTCATAGCTAAACAACTAAATCTCAAGGAAACTGACTTTCCCAAGATCCCTCAACCAGAAAGTAGTTGGACCCCACACACCCAGATGCCAAAATGTGTTCTCTTTAAAACACCTCACTACCTCTGAACAGGGGCAGGCTGTGTGTCAGAGACGAGGACATGGTGTGGCAAAGGCAGACAGAGCATCTTAAAAGCCATTATCAAGGAGCTAGGCTGGCCATGGGCATTGCTGATGAATTGTGAAGCATGCCAATGACATAATAATAATAGTAATAATAATAATGCCTAATATTTATTCACTGCCAAGAGCCTACCATGAGCTCATTTAATCTTTATAATGACCTTAGGTATTAGGTACTGTTAATATCATTCTTATTTTCCAGATGAGGAAATCAAGGCTTAGAAAGTTTAAATAACTTGTGAGCCCAGTGAACCCAAATCCATCTGAGCTGAGAACCTGCACCCTCATTATTGCACTTTCTTAGGGCAAGAGAGGGAGATGGCAATGATATTACGATGTAAGGCCAATGGAAGGAGTGTTTGAGAAACAAAAGGACCAGGGAAGTGAAGGTAGTGAGCCTAGGAAGAAATGCTCTCTACCTTGAGCTGGAGAATGTTACACAGGTGTGTACAAGTGTACGCCTAAGACCAGTGCACTTTACATACGAATTCAGTTAAATGAAGTTGGAAAATGAAGGAGCGAAGGCATTTATGAATAAGGCCGGGACACATTTGGAAATGGGAACAGAAAGGAAAGGGGAAGAAAGAGCAGACATTTGTTGGAGAGCTGAAGCTCCAAAGGACTGGGATGTGGCCCTGAGATTCCTAAGCATGCAGATGAGGAGTTGACTGGACTAAGGGAAAAGTTGTCTTCTCCCCTAGGCACCTTCAGACATCACCCATACATGTCAACATTACTGCTTATGTTCACTTACTTCATCTGATACAAATTATTGGTGCCTCTGTGGTCAATGTCATGGCAGAAAGCAGCAGCCAGCATGGCGAAGGCTTCGAGATCCGTATAGTATTTCTTTAGTCTTCCTGTCTAAATATACATATATATTTATCTGGATTAATACACCTCTAAACAAGTCCAGTGAAACCTGCCTGCAGTGGAGAAGGGAACCTGCCCTGCTTTCAGAGCAAGCTGGTTATATCTTGAGTATTGCAGCTCATTCTGGTCAATGACAAAACCCAGCAGGCTTCTAAGTTTTCCTGTAAGGAGGGAAGTACGTGGATGTCACAGTATTAATCCACCCACGTGCTCAGGGCTACTCACATTCCCTGGCATCATCCACAGGGCAGTTTGGGGTTTCCGGGATTCTGTCTGCGAATTCCAAAATTGCTGATCTAAAATGATGGACCGCATCCATTTCTCACCATGCTCAGGAGGAAAATGTGCAGGTTTACAATTATTTACAGTGCTCTGTACCTACCGTCAGCAAAGTAAACATGGTCTGCCCCACATTAAACCCATGCCTCCAGTTGTGGTAAGTGACAGAGCGGTACCCTTTCCTCACTGTGTACATCCATCTGGTGAGAACCTATCACCAAAAAACAGACAACACCATTCAGACTTTGGAATAGAATTCTAAAGGTTAGAAGTCTGTGGCAATCTTATCTAAAAAGATAGGTTCATCTTGTTTACACAGTTTAAGCTGGTATATTTACAAAGTTAATAATAATTTAAAATCCAAACTGCAGTTAATCTTTCGAAGCACAGGAAACATTAGTGAAGCACAGCAACAGAATCACACAGTATTTCAAATACCATCTGACCTCTACAGGTACTTTGAATTTCTCCACGGCATTTATTTCAAAAAACAGTCGTAGTCCACACTGAACCAATTCGTGCTCTGTAATGGGGAAGTCGCTGAAGCGGAATTCATACAGGTCTACTGCCTTTGGGTCCGGCAAGGCCTCTTTCTGTTGAAATAAGGATGAACTGTTTCAAATTACATTCACCTTTTTCCCTTTAGTCTCACACAGCCAACATTAAGCATAAAACAAAATTACAATAAACAGGTGCCACGTGCAATTCACTGAGCCTCTGTGTGCCTGGCACTGGGGATGCAATTTACAGACATTATCCTCACAGCAAGGCTACACAATCATCCCCAGTTTCCAGTTTGTGAAACTGAGACATAACTGTATTGAGAAACCTTCTAAGTGATGGAATCCAATTCCAAAGCCAGCTGCGGTGGCTATTTTCTTTCTCTAATGCGAAATAAAATATTTACTTGCAGCAGCCTTACCCATTTTTCATCCTCAACTTCTCTTTTTTCCTATTCAAGAGATACTCAGTAAATAGTGATTGCCTCATTCAGTTATACTGTATTCCCTTTTCATGCTCATGATCCTTTCCCACCAGACTGTGAGCTGCATGAGGCCGGGATCGTGTCTGTCTAATTTGCTGCAGCATCCCAGAACGTGCGGTGCACTCCCACGGAGGCGCTTGGTAAATGTTCCAGTGAGCACCATCCCCCCTCGCCTGCCCCCCGCCCCAGTGTGCTGGTATCCTTGCAGACACTCATTGGACACACCTTGCTTGGGATTCAGGACTCTGGGAGAAAGCAGTGAACTAGGCACATGAGTTCTAGGGAAATGCAAGAGAGATCCTGTGCTCAAGATCTCTTAACTTACTGAAATGGTTACAAATACAGACCAGTGAAAGGTGAGAGCTTAGACTACTCACAAAGCATAGCGTCTGGTGCCTGGGCCTATGGGAGAAACTGAAGGCAGCCTGGGGCCAGTTAAAGGAGGAGAACTTCTGGAGGGGTGTGTATGCAGCTGACAGGTAGGAGGCAGGGAGGAGGTCATCACGTAGGAGGAGGAGAAGCCCCAGGAGGCAGAAGTTAGCAGGGGCTTTGCAGATCCTCCAGATGGACTTGCAGGAGCAATTCAGTTCAATAGGTGCTTACTGAGTCCACAGTGACACCTTACTACTGCGCTAGTGTCACATCCCTCCGTAAGTCTGAGGTTTCCCCGGGGACAGTTCATGCTCTATTTATACAGATTTCAACACCAAATGATGGCTCTTTAGATAAAATTATGGTTTCAGGTCTCCTAACCCCTGAGTTTGGGCTGGCCCTTCCCACCCCTGCCCTTTTCTCCACTCCCTGAGGCTCCCAGTGTCCTCCTGTACTCCTTTCTCACCAATGCCATTCTCAGACTATGGCTTCAGGCAGAGATTTTTTCCTGCAAAGCAATGGCCTAGAGCCAGGAGAGCAGTATTCTTGCTCATTTCTGGGTTCAGATTAGCCACAGCTCCTGGGCTGAACAAGCCTCAGTGTTCTCATCTGTGAAATGGAAATAATAATAGTAACATTTTCATCTTTGTTGTTTTAATTAAAAAGCAATGCCAATTTTATCGACATATGTCAAAGAAAATTAGAGGGGATGCAATTCACGGTCCTTAGTAACACTTGAGAAAACTGCTTTCTCCATGTCCCACAGGCCCCTCCTACGCCTTTGTTACCCCTTCTCATCACTTTCTTTCTCTCTCCAAACTCTCCCAAGTTCCTGGCCTACATAGGCTCTTCTTTTTCACTCGTTTACTTATTCATTCAACAAACTTTTATTGGTTCCTATCTGCCCTGTAGGCACTAGGGGTAAGGCAATGAATAAAGCAGACACAGTCCCTGCCTCGGAACCATACATTCTCATGGGGAGAGACAGACAGGTACAATTTTGAAAAATCAGAGCAAGAGAAGAGTTACAGGGTGCAGGGGGGTGGGGGCATGCTACAAAGCCTCCCTGCTGGAGGTGGATCTGCCCTTCAGTTCTCAGAGTGTATGTAAAGATAAAATGTGAAAATGCTTTTTAACATACTACAGGGTCAGCCACACTAAAATGTAAATGTGCATTTTAGCAGGAAACAAAGTAAGAAGTTCTCAGAATTATGACTCCCAGGCCCAATTTGTAGTTACAGGCAAACCAATAAATAAAACTTTAATACAGAAATCATAGGTTTTGTGGAGCAGCAGTTTTAAATCTGTGATACAGAGAGGTTGACAAAATTCAAAGCTTTTGAAGTCATCAGTGTATGAACATTTATACCCTGTCCAGAAACATAGGATTGTTTTAAAGCAGACTTTCTCACATTCTTTTAAGATGTAGGCTGCAAGAAGGTATTAATTAAAAATAAAACACTGTAAGCTTCCAAAGGCAATACCTAAGAAAGCTTCAGGCCCTAAGTTCCTGAGGCAGAACGGAAAGCCTCCTGCGGAGAAGCCCTGTTCAGCCGTCAGGGCGGGGCACCCTGGTTCGCTGGTGAACAGTGCGCCTTTCCTTTTGTATGAGCATAGACCTCATATTTAAAAAAAGCTCCTCTTTCTACTACTGACAATATTTTGTTACCTGTTATTAAAAGAGTTGCTAAACTTGAAATAATTGAAATTCCTTGAACTGAAAGCAGTTTATTGCAATTTGACGATGGCTAATCCTTGTCTTGTGCTGCCAAGACTGGAGCCACTCACCACATTCACTACACATAAGACCGCTATTCAGATAGTCCCTCAAGTTGTTTATATAATTTCTGTAACAATAAGGCTGTATACTCAAAGAAAAAATTCCCGGCTTTTGACCAAAGAGTAGCAACTCTGGCACCCAAGCCATGTCCACTTTGCAGGAATCACACCACTGAGGAGTTGTGAGTGGATCTGGGAGCTGCTGCATGGTCCCACCGGTCCCCTGCGTCTGGGCTGGCTTGCTCCATCTACCCCCAGAAGGATCCCCTGAGCATCTGATCCGGGCACTTCTCCGGTGCTGGGCTGTCATGGTCTCGTTCCACCTCCCCACCAGGCCCCACAGGCTGTTCCTCTCCTCTGCTCACCTCACACACCCAGTGGCAACAGGAGGAGTGAATGGCATGCCTCCAGGCTCCAGAGCTAGAGATGGCAGGTGATAATGGTGCCTAGAGAGGTTTATGTTCCCCTGTAATTCTGCCATGTCTTCCGGGATGGCCATGGTGTAATCCAAACTATCCAAATAAACCAAGCCATCACAGCATTAGAGTCTGTGCTTGGAGTCCCTTCTGCAGTAGTCTAGTTTAGCTATGATACCAAATTATCGTGTGGATTGAACTGAGGGAGAAAAAAGGAAGAAAAGCAGACAGCCAGAAAATCACTCTTAAGAAAAAAATCCCTTTTCTTTTTAGGTGCCAGAGAAGAAGAAACTCAACATTACTTGAAAAATGAGAATGAGGGTTCTAAAATATTTTATTTAAAAGATAGAAGCAAAACACTTACCAAAATTGTGACAAGTTGTTTTTCTTCACAGTCTTCAATTACGTCTATATTTAACTTCTCTTGAAATTTCTAAAACGTAAAAACAACTAAGGTCTGAAGTAGATTCCTATCTGATTCCCCTACTCTTAAAATCAGTACTTAAATTGTACTTAAAATATGCTGCAATGAGTTACATGACAAAATGGCATTCTGGATGCAAAGAAGACCTATAGCACTTGATGATGAAGAATTTTCTCTAAAAAATAACCTAATATAATTAATTCATGCACCCAAAATATAACAGTGGCTGTCTTAAAGGAAAAGGAGGAGGAGCGGGGAAGAGGTGGTTTGTTGGTACATAGGCAAGAAAGAAAGAGGCAAATGAGTGGCTTATACTGTTTTTCTATTAGTTTAGAGAAATTTGCCTTTATTTTCTCCAGTCTTTCTCTTCTTCAACATCTCGGACTGTCAATTAAAATTTCTCTTGACACACAAATCCCCCAGCAAAAAACAAAACCAAAAAAGCTACCCCAAGAAAACTACACCTACACACACACTCAGACACCTAGGGAAACACAGGGAATAGAGCCAGCAGGTGTGTGTGACACATTTTCCCTTTACTTGGTGATTAGAACACTGCTAGTAAGATCTACTCGCTTCTCCATTATCCATGAAGTTGCTCTTGGTCACATTTAGCCAATGAGAATTTTAACAAATGTGATGTGAGTAAAGATTCTAAATGAGCTAGCGCAGCTGGACTTGCCCTCACACTTCTCTCATCACAGAGAGAAGAACATTCATCAGGCAGCTGCTGGCCAAGAAGGGTGAGATATGCATACAGTAATGCAAATGGACAGCTGGGATCCAGGCTCGACCCAGATCAATCAAACCTTGGTCAACCCACAAACGCATGAGTGAGAAATAAATGCTTATTGTTATATACTACTGAAGCGTGGGAGGTTGTAATGCATCATTGGATGATAATAATTGATGACAGATTTTCCTTCCTGGAAATATTTTTTTCCTTGATAACACTCTAGATGTCATACTCCAGCTTCCGCAGACCCAGGACCTCTTTTCAACCATCCAAGCAGCCTGGAGTTCCAGAAGGCTCTGCGTACACTGAGCCACCCAGGTCCTCCCACAACCCCTCCTTCTTTGTCTCCCTTCCTTAGCCCAGAACTAAACTCATTCTTATTTTTCAGATGTCTGGGTAACTAAGTAAAAATTCCAGAAGCTGTGGTTAGATGCCACCTAATGTGCACAGGACTGAATTCCCCACTTACCAAAATAGACTGGATTTCATCAGCAGTCGCTTTGGTCTGGCTCATGAGCATTTCTTGAGCTATGTCCTTTCTGTTTGCAAGCTTATTCATTTTCTCATAGGTGTCAGTATTTAAAAGAGACCATCCAAGAAATTGAGTAAGAGTCTGAAATGGATAAAATGTGATTAAATTTTCTAAAATTAAAGGAAAATTGATTTTGAGGCAACAATCTGCATGCTTTTCTATCAATCTCCCTTCTACCATCAACAGCCCGGTTCCTTGTTTTGATCTAAGAAGAAATATACAAATAACCAGTCCCACACAATAAATCTGGCTAAGACCTTGTTTTTCAAAGTGCACCATGAATACTTTATTAGAGGAGAGAAATTACAAACATCCAGTAGAATAAAGTACAACTTGAAAATCAGAGAGAGGATTAGGAGTGACAGCAAGAATGAAAGGGACTGGAAGGGGTGGGGAAGGAGAGAGGAATGTTTTTCCCTGGTTTCCAAGTCTGGTAAAGAATTTTGATTAAGCCCGAAATTCATACTGTGGTAGAAAATGTTGCAGTTTATAGAAGTCAGGAAACAGAAATGACACAATAACAACATACTGATTGCAACCATGTGTGACTCATGTCTTAATTGCCTTTCAAAAATATTACTCCAGAATAACAAATGATGATGTTATATCATGAATTTCATTTACCTCCATTATTTTATAATTGCACTTACCTCAGTAATGTGTTCATCATACTCATCAAAAGGTTTTCCATCCTTCCTGTTGTAAAACGTAGCTACTCCCACAATCTCTTCTTTCTTGTTGACAATAGGCAGGGACAAGACATTTTTAATGACCCAACCAGTTTCATCCACAGATCCTTTCTGCAAACAATAAGGACACTTAGGTTACTTAAAAAGAATGTTTTTAATAATTACAGATTCACAGGATGTTGCAAAAGAAATGTACAGTGAGGCCCTGTGTTCTCTTCACTCAGTTTCCTCAATGGTAACATCTTGTATAACTACTACACACTATCAAACCCAGGAAAGAAACATTGGTACACTCTGGGGAAGTTATTCAAATTTCACCAGATTTATATGTATTTATTTGTGCATCGTGTGGGTGTAGGTGTTTCTATGCAAATTCCTCCCATGTGTAGATATGTGCAACTTTCACTGGAGTCGAGTTACAGAATTAATCCATCACCACAAGGCTTCCTGGTACTACCCCCTTTACGGCTGACTGCCCCTTCTGCCCCACACATGCTTAGGTTACTTTTAATTTTAAAGAAAGTATAATTTTGGGGTGTTAGATGCACAGCTCCTGCATTGTGTCAGGACGTGGCTAGGACTATATAGCCACAAAAGTGTGCTAATAATTCAATTAAGTATACTAGAACCAAGTGTCTGTATTGTACAACCCTAACCTCTTCTCTTTGTCTCCCCAGCCCTAGGGACGGGAAGCACTTACCTCTATGTTATCTCAGTGTTCCCTGTTCATTTCTTCTGTACTACAACACTATGTTTAGCTAATTCCTTACATTAAGTTCTCTCTGTTGAGTGTTTTTCTGTTTTTCTGACTGATCGATCAAGATAGTCTTTGGCTCTTCTGAACCAGAGAGGTTTTCTGAAAAAACCTAGTGTGTTTTCTGTTTTTCTGACTGATCGATCAAGATAGTCTTTTGGTCTGTGGTGCAGCCCCTATGATGTGCCAGGACTTGGGCTAGCTGCTGGGGGTACAGAGATGAATAAATGATAGGCCCTAACCTCAAGATGATAACAATCTAATGGGGTGTGCAGGCACAGAAGTTTAGGAGTATTTCTCAAAGTGTGGCAAAAGGACCACATACAACGGATTCTTTTTTTTTTTTTTAAGCTTGCTTCATAGACTCTGGGCAGGCATCTTAAATAATTCTGCTGTTTTCTGAAGTCTAAGAGCCATGTGTCCTAATGGTCAAAGCATTGGGAAAAAAAAGGCAGTGCACAGTGGTTCTCAAAGTCTTCATACTTGGAAAATACTGTGAAATATTTATATACTTAAACCGTCATATGGACTAGGGACAAAATCAGTAACAGGAAATATATTACCTGTGTGTTAAATAACTTCAGAACCATAATCATCCACATATATTTTTGAAAGCTTCCAAAACTAGCTTCACTGACTGCTTCTTAGTTTTTCAGTAAATATTCATTATCTGTTCATGTTTTGCTATTATTAAGTTAGAGCTTATTAACAGAAAATGATGGAAGGAACTTAAGATTCAAGAAAAATTAATAGGACAGAAGCTTAAAATTTTTAATTATCTGTACTTAAATTGTATGTGCATCTTTTTCTGTGAATTGGATCACTGTAATGTTAAAGGAAGAACTCCTTAGTCTAATTCCACAGACACCCTGGAGAGGTCTACAACCTAATCCTGGGAACTTGTGAATATATTACTTTACGTGGCAAAGGGGCATTAAACCAGGAGATGAAATTAAGGATGCTAACCAGCTGACCTTAAGATAGGAGAAGTAGCCTGGATTTTCCAGGGGACCCAATGTAACTACAAGAATCCTTACAAATGGAAAAGAGAGACAGAGTCAGAATCAGAAAAGGGTATATAATAGAAGCAAGGTCAGGGGAATTTGATTGCTGGCTTTGAAGATGGAAGGGAGCCATGAGCCAAAGAATGCAGGCAGCCTCTGGAAGCTGGAAAAGACAGGAGAATCTGTCTTTTGGATCCTCTCTAGAAAGGAACACAGTCCTGCTAACACCTTGACTTTAGCCCAGTGTGACCCATTTTGGTCTTCTGACTCCAGAACTATAAGATAATACAGTTATGTTGCTCCAAGCCACTAGGTGGTAATTTGTTACAGGAGCAATGGACACTAATATACCATAACCCCAAGGAGCACTGTTTGAGAACCATTGCCTGTGCAGGTTTGCTCTGAGTGCAATTCACTTTTAACCACTGATTTTTTCATTAAACTTCTCAGGTACAAAATGGGAAAGTGAGGATCGGCAGGGATAAGCAGGAGGAGAGAGAATAGGAAGGTTGGGGGAGAGGTGAAGGCTTGGGGAGGGCAGCCACCCTGTCCTGAGCCTGGTCTTCGGAATCACCCACAGGGGCAATGCCCATAAAGGAGAATGGGGAGGGTGCCTGAGGGGGCAGGGAGCACTGGCAAGATGCAGCCCTGACCCCCAGCTGGAGGGGTGGGGAAGGAGTGTGTCAGATCCCAGTGCATCTGTAGAGTTTGCAGGACTGTTGGGGATTCCTAGGGCCACTGCTGCCTGTCAGAGGAGTCTGGGGTGTACAGATGGGTCTCTGCTATATCCCCATCTTACTCAGCCAATGGCTGGGAGCAGCCTGTGGGATGTGTGGCCTCCGTGCTACAATCACTGGATTTCTGAGCCCAGGAGCCTCTGGACGGTCATCCTTCCCATGGTCAGAGGCCCGAGAGGTCGTTTTCACGGGCAGCATACTGGTGTGTCTGAGAGAGCTGGGAAATTTCCGTGGGCCAGAGGTTACCCCAGGGAGGGCCCCAGCCTCCTTGCTGCCAGGGCCCAGAGCCCTTGCATGGCTGTTCCTTCAATAGCGACAGAGCGGCCTGAGAGAAAGCTCAGGCCTTCAAACCTCAGACCACAGCCCTGGCTCTGCGGAGCCAGCCTTCTTCTCTTTGTGTTTAGACAGTGACTGCATGAGGGCCAGCGAGTTTAGAAAGTCCTTGTCGCCTTTTTCCTGCCTGCGCATTCTTTCCTGACACCCAGTTGCCACATATATAGAGGTCAATGCTGGGCACAGTGTGGTCACGATTAGGCTTCAGCTGCAAGGAGGAAGGAGCTAAAGCAAACGCACCATATGGTGTTTGCATGTTTTCCATGTCAGTGAGCAGAGGGGTAAGCAGGGAGGTCCGGGGGAAACTTCCATGTAACCAAGCAAGCATGCGCAGGTTTCCTCAGGCCTGGTTCAAGCCTGCTGCTCAGGACGTGGCCCCTCCCTGGAGGAGGCCAGCCTCTCTCTCCAGGCATAGATGGGGATCTGTGTGTGTCTGTGAGACTAGTGGTCCCCCTGGGAGGGCTGTCTCTTCCTCAGTGGGACCAGGGCTCCCACTGGACATTTGTTAAAATAGGACACAGAACAAGGGCCAACCAAGGAAAAGGAGGCTGCAGAGACAGACGCCAGTTTATCCCCAGTGGTCAGGCAGGGAGGGGGTGGCAGAGGGGACAGGCAGAGGTGGCAGGAAGGGACTCACTGGATGTTGTAGCAAGAAAGATAAAGCCAAGGGCCTGACGGCAGGAGAGACCCCCAGGGATCCAGCAAGGAGATTTTCTTTTCCTGATAACAACTGCAATAAACTGCAGGGAAGGGACAGAGAAGACTGCCAAAGGGCTGAATCCAGGTAGTAGGATGTATCCAGCTAATTATTCCTGCAAAGAATATTTATTGAGCACCTATGATGCCAGGCACTGTTTTAGGTACTAAAGGACCAGGAGTGGGAGAGAATGGAGAAGGGGCATGGGCCTTCTGAATGCCGGGGTGACAAACACCCTATCTCCTTCTCTCATCGCCCCACCATGCCCCACCCTCCTTTCACTGAAGAATCTGCTATTTGGTGGCCACTGGCCCAGCTGAGGTGATGGAGACAGAAGCCCTGTGTGCACCTCTTGAGCATAAGGCAGACTTGGGATGGAGCCGCTCAGTGCTGTCCACCCCAGCGCCCCAGCACTGGCAGGTGAGGCCTGGTAGAGAGTGAAATTACCTGAAACGTGAAGTATTCATCTGCAGGGGCATTCAGCATGTTACATATCTATAAAGCAAGAGGAGACGAAAGTCCTGAAGAGTGTGCAATGGAACTGTTAACCCATAAGCAGAGTAAGAAAGAATGCAGGGACAGTGAGGGTTTCTTCCACAGCTCTTGACGGTTTGCAGGCAAATTATTCACACTGGACCTCAGCTAGGCCAAATTTGTTAACAACACATTGAAGTGAGTGTCTCTTCTGCTAAGTCATTGAATGACATTTAGTGCCATCTCTGCTCCTTCCTACTCTCCAGCCTTGAAGGATTACTCTTCCAAATTCAAAATAACTAGCTACTCAGACCAAGGAAAGGAGAAAGCTGGGCAGAATGGCTGCTGTGCTGAGGCAGGTGAGGCAGTAATGATGGGAAATTTCTATGTTCTTTCTTCTTTTTTTCTAATGTGGGATCTGGATTGGAAGAACGTGGCTAAGGAGCAGGTGGAAAAAGCCAGACAGCCTTTTAGGTACAGCAGAGTAAATAGTCATTATGAGACATCACTTTAAATACTAAATTCAGAAACTATTACTCACATTCATACGACAAGAAATCATTCCATTTTGGGTAATTTTTAATTATCTGTACATTGGGTCATATCCACAAATGGGTCTTAATGAGAGACTGTATCTTGCTTCCTACCAAAATCATATTAGATACTTAAAATCATAGCATTTTAAAGTTGGAAGGAAGCTTAATAATTAATTTCAAGCTTTTCCTTTTAAAGGTGAGGAAATAGAAGCCCAAAGAGGTTAAGTGACTTTGTTCAAATTCATGGGCTCCGCCACGAGGGTGCTGGTGGAGTCAGCAGTCCTGGGGAGGGGTTGGGGAAAACCCCGGTTGGCATGATTTGCCGATTTACATGATGTAAATTCTCCCACCACAGGAGATGTCAAGCTGCCAACAGTTTAACAACTTGCTCACAAAATTCCCGAAAGTCTAAAGATCCAGTAAGTAGGTAGGAGTGGGCTTCTGCCCCTCCTGTACTGACCCTGCCAGCCCCTCGGCCACACACGGCAAGGGCTTCCTGAGAGTGGTTGAGCCACACCAACTGTTTTCATACTATTATCACAAAGCAAATGTAAAAAATCTTTCCAAGTTTTTGTTAGTATATATGACCTAATAATTTAAGGAGTTATTTGTGCCATCCATTAATTTATGATATGATTTGAATAAACAGCATGGATTGGCTGAGCATCCTTCAGGAGGCAAAAAAGCAGTTGGTCCTCTTTCCTGACCTTTCCAACAACAGTATCGGTTTTAACCCATACTTTACAGGCTTCTGGAGAATATCTACAGATGGGTCAAAGTCCTAGAGGCCAAGCTTTTAACTCAGTATTCGGGAATCTTCCCAGCCCCTCTGTCTCCCTCTCTCTCTCTCTCTCTCTCTCTCTCTCTCTCTCTCTCTCTCTCTCTCTCTCTCTAACATGTCATCTTGATTCCAGCTTGGTTTGATCTTGTATCTAATGCTTCTAATTCTACAAATGTATCTAATTTTTGTTTTTAATGTCTAATGTTTTCAATTCTAAAAAATCACTAAACCGTTCTCTGTCATTTCCCATTCAGAGCCAGGATTTACTGTTTAAGGAAAACTCCATGTGCACACGTCCCTTAAGGCCATAGAGGTCCAACTGTATGACTTCTGGGACAGCTCGGCTTAAAATTTGCCTTTGCTCTCTCTCTTAAAAAGGGTTTGTGAGAAAATTATCTAGGGAAAAGTTTTAAAAAGCTAAAAGGAAAAGTTTTAAACAGTTTAGAGGAACATCATATACACACAAATTAACTACAATGAAATTTGCAGATCATTTTTATTATCCAGAAAATAGCATAAAGAATTCTCAAAGGCCTTATCTCTTAAATAATTAGGTCAAGAGCCTCATTCTACAGATGAGAATTAAAACTCAGGGAGGTCAAGGGATTTGCCCAAGGTCAAGGATTTGCCAAGGGATTTACCTAAGGCAGGACTGGCTCAGGCCCCAAGGTTCCTGAGTCATGGCCTCTTGCTCTCTTTACCATAACCCGCCTGGGTGTTACAGAGACAGCCCTCCAGGGAAGGCATTGCTCTGCCTGGGTCTGCAGAAATGAGTGATGTCCTCTGGACAAGTGGGTCTTAGCCAGGGGCCATTTTGCCTCCTGGGGGACATTCAGCAACACCTGAGACATTCTGGGTTGTCACTAGTTGGTGGTGCTACTGGCATCTAGTGGGTATAGGCAAGGGATGTACCAGGACATCCCCCCACTGCAAAGAATTATCTGGCCCCAAATGTCCATGGTATCAAGTGTGAAACTGTCCCATACACAAAATACACATGTTTTTAATAGGTCCTGCTTACTGTAAGTGCAGAGTACAGGGTGACACCTTTGTGAGTGAAAAGACTATAAGTGACTCACAAGTCCAACAGGTGTAAATGGGGGCTGTCCCAGGCAAACTGGGATGTGTGTTCACCCTCATTATGGAATCCCAGCAAATGGCTCAAGGTAACTTCTCTGAAAAATCACTTTGGGATGCTAAATTGCCTAATAGGCAATTTGGTGGGAAATAACTTAAACTAGATTTACAGCTGTTTGCCACCAGTCTTGGGCTGTCAGTGGTGGAGGCCTGGGGCCCAGAGCAGCAGGAAAGCAGAGGCAGAGAACCTGTGATAGAACTGAAAACAGGAAATAATCCTCCGAGGCTTTAGGAGTCAGTCTCTTGGCAAGTTGGTTACGTGGAAAATTGATGACTTGGCAAATGAGCCATTCAATGAATTGCCTTTTGATGCATCAGCTTTCTCCAAATTGATTTTTGGGAGACAACCTGTTAACCTAGCAAATAACCAAGGAGACAAAAGGTGTCTGAAAATTGGGGTATAAATTTCTTTATACTGGCTGTAGCAGCTTTGACTGCATCAAACTTGATAAAAACTCTAACTGGGGTCTGGTAGATGGCCTGCAAGGAAACTAAGGCCAGGGCCAGTGGCCAAGCTATTTGGCTATGTAGTGAGGCTGAAAAAATTATAATATCTGTGGGTTCAGCAAGGAATGAATTGGAATGTTTTGATTGTTACCACTAACTGAGGAATGACTTTAGAAAAATATTTCAATTATTCCAGAGCAATTTTGAAACCATATTTTTTAGTATATACACATTGCTGTTTATTCCTAAACAAAATAAAATTGTTTTACTTTTCTTTTTCTTTTCTTCTCCTTTGACATGTCTCCACACGAGTGAAAGAGATTGTGTCACCTGGTCAAGGCCTGGTCCTGTAACCACTGAGTGCAGGACTTCGGCCCCCTTGAAACCACAAAGTAAAGCATCCCTACATATAAAAATTGTCCTGCGATCACATATAGAATTTTTCTTACTCTCTGTCACCATTCTGAACCCAGCAATTTTCACACTAAGCAGAGGCAAATTTGTAACAGCAGAAGAACACACTAGATAGCTTAGATTTTGTTTCACTTTCCCTGTGACCCTTGGATGATTCTATTAGTCACTGTAATTCACATGCGCATTTACTAAATAATGAAGATGAACACTATCAAAAATACAAGAAGAACACAAAGAAAAAACAAATGTGCAAATAAGTGGTATACGTGTATTTCAGAAACTTGGATTTGAAGGAAGAAAGAAAAATGCCAACATTAAGAATGTTGACAGCATTGAACATTCTTGCCTGGAGGACTCTTGATACCAAAAAAATGACACAGACGGTAGTGATCCTGGTCCTTTGGGATCTACCAGAGACCTCCTGTTTGTTGTCTGACACACCTGACCTCTCTCAGCCAGAACTGGCCTACGCCCACCCCACTCAATGCCACCTGACAGATCAGTGCAAAATTTTCATTTCCTTTGTCAGTTCACATTTTGCATTGCAATCATGGGCAAAGTTCTCTCTTTACGTATTTTTCTCTTTTGTCAGTAATTTTCTGTGCTTCCAAAGCCCTGAACAATGTAACTATACTTGAGATAAAATTAAACCCAGCATGAATCATAGTTCTTAACGGATTCCCAAAGGATGCCTGAAATGTGTATGACTGCAGAATAAGTTGAGAGATGGATGAATCTTCCTCATGCAAACTAAAACTTTTCACATAGAAGCCTCTAGTTACCCTACACCCAACTGCCAAGACTCCGCTCTCCCATGTCCTGTGCCAAAGAAGTGACCACCTTGCTCTTACCTGGTATATTCTCATTTTCACAATTGTTTCCATCTCTTAACTACTGAAAGTTTCATCCAGTATTATTTAAGATTTAAATCTGTTCAATAACTTACAAATCCATTTTCAGCAACATATGTTGGCAACCCACTAACAAGCATCCAGTGGTCTACAGGAGGTGTCCTTGAGGAAGATCAGAGAAAGAAAATCATTTCTATACAGAGAAATGTACTGTGTACAAAAATAAAATGGCAACACCTGCATCCACTTCATGACAGTACTCACGGAATCACTTTGATCTCTTCTTTTCCATGTAAAATGTAATCAATGACTTTATAAAAGATGATTTCCTAAGAAGGAAGAAATTATGAAAATAATGTTTCCTAAAGAAAATACTTTTCACTGATGAACTTATACTTTAAAACTCATTTAAATAGTACCTTATTTCCCAACTGCACTTCCTTGTATACCATAAGTTACCAAACTACTCCTGTCCTAATTACAAGCTTTCAATTCAACTAGAAATATTATTGGCCACTAATCTACATGATCAAGCCTACTGAACTAAATTTTAAATGTTGAAGTCACCCAAACAGCTTTTAGGAGAATCTTTGTTTATTTTTAACTGACCTCTTTCTCTTGTGATGATAGAACAAATCACATAATTTCTCCACCTCAATCAGTGTTTTCCCTTCTCGGCTGTACAACGAGCATATCCCCCCTGCACCCTCATTTTCCCCTCCACCTCCCAATAAAATTTCATCCCAGTACTATCCCTTTCCTGTGTGCTGGGAATACGGTGGTGAAACGGTGTTCCTGCCCTGTGAAATTTCCAGTCCGGGGAGAAGTAAATCTAACCCAATCTTTCCCTGCAGATTCCAATCCAGCATGTCAGAAGAAGGGCCCTGGGCACAGTGTGTTTAAAAAGCTGGTCAGGTGGCTCTGATGCATCCCTCCCTCTTAAGAACCATGGACCCACTCAGCCTGGCTTTACAGAAAAGGAGAGTAAGAGGTTGAACAACGAGTTAAGGCAAGGGCCCCCAGCTGGCTTGGGGCAGAGCTGGAACTTGAACCTCAAATTCCTTGTCAAGTGTTCTTTCTACTACTACAAGTTCCCCCAGGAAGTTATAGACTAGAACCCAGGCCTTCTCAGGCCAGTGCTTTTTCCTCTCTGCATGGCCGCCTCTGATTTGAGCACCTTTTGCTGTGCACAGGTATCATCAAGGAAGATGTTTGCACTTACTCTGCCATCTGGTGTCTTTGGACCTTTATAAGGCTCTACTTCTCCAAGCTTGATTGGCCATGTATCATAGAATTCCTGTAGGCAATTATATTTAAACATTATTAAACAAACAGCTCCATGACCTACCCTATCTTACAGGAATTTCATATACTTGCATATTTTATGTAAATTTGCAATTCTGGGATTTTACAGCTGGAAAAGACCTGTATAATTTCCAGCAATACTGCTTATGAACTCATGGTTGTGAAAAAAGTCACTTAACTTTTTTCATCTGTAAAATGGGGATA
Source organism: Manis pentadactyla (assembly GCF_030020395.1). NCBI lineage: Eukaryota > Metazoa > Chordata > Mammalia > Pholidota > Manidae > Manis > Manis pentadactyla. The sequence continues at coordinate 105,077,972 of NC_080026.1, read as the reverse complement.
ATAACAGAATTTATACTTATATATGTATAATATATATTATATATTCATTGTGAGGATTAAATGAATAATACATAATACATACAGAGCACCTACCTGACATATAGTTAAAAGTACTCATTAGATAGCAGCTCTTTTACAGATAATTAAACAAAAACAGGTAGGTTAAGAGGCTTGGCCTAGGTCATGCAGAATGGCCAGCAGTGTTGGCCCCTTACTCAGCACCCATTCTCACCTCTTTCTTGCCAAGACAGCCTGATGTTTGTTCAAAGAGCCTGATTTTATTTGGGTATCAAGTGGTAATTGTTTCAGGGAAGATAGGCCCTGCACCGCCCACAGGTGGTCTATGGGAGGTTCCTGGGATTAGTCTGAGGACAGGCATGTTGTAGACAAGGAAGGAGGAGAAGCCTGCTGAGGGGCTTCTGGGGAAAAGTGTTCCTCACATGAAAGGTGACGAAAGTGATACTGGCCAGAATATCTCCCAGTTTTGTCTTGTCTATGTGCCATGGCTTGAGCTGCAACAGTCATACTGCTACTGTAAGAAGAAATCTCACCAATAGGCTGAAGGTAGCAGAGGCCTTGCCAGGGAAAAAATGGGAAGCACCTGGGTCTTTGATGTCTGTATTGAATTAACCTGCCTGAGAACTGGGCTACCTTGGGACTTCTTGTTGAATGAGATAATAACTACCTATTGTTAAGGGTGCTTTGAGCTGGGTCCAGTGTTACTCGCAGCCAAAAGCATCCTGACCAACACTCTCAGCTACAAAGTCCCAAGGCCAGGATCAGAACCAGCTCTCTTGACACTTGGTCCTGTGTGTACCCACTTAGAGCAGTTACTCTGAAAAAATAACTTCCAATCACATGCAAAGTAAGAAATACACATGATATGGTATTTCTTAGTTATGTTGAAGGAGGCCAGCTCCAACAGAATTAATGAAACAAGATAGAAATGAACATTATATTGTGTGTGGATAATAGTAAATATTTCATTATGTCTCCTTTAAAATAATTTTAACTTGTCAGAATATAAAACCTCAAAGTGTTAGTGATAATATAATTTATTATGCCCCTATTATGCACTAAACACTTTTTATATATTATTATCATATACACTTCATATATAAATTCACTAATCCTCACAACTGATAAGAGAAATGTCCTCATTTTACAGATAAGTAATCCAAGAATCAGGGAGGTTAAAAGACCAGCTGAAAAGAAGAACACAGGCAGAGAACTGACACTATATGACTTCAAACCTTATTATAAATAACCATCAAGACAAGTGTGGTCTTGGTGAAAGAAAAGACAAATAAATCGATGGAGCAGAACAGAGCCCAGAAATAGACCCACAGAAATAGAGTCAACTGAGTCTTGGCAAAGGCGCCAAGGCCATTCAGTGGAGAAATGACAGTCTTTTCAACAATTATGCTGGAGCAACTGGACATCCACCAGCAAAAAAAATGAATATAGACTCAGATCTTATACCTTTCACAAAAGATAACTCAAAGTGAATCATAAACCTAAATGTAAAACACAGAACTATCAAATTTCTAGAAGATGACACAGGAGAAAATCTAGGTACATTTGGGTTTGGTGGGACCTTTTAGATACGTCACCAAAGCATGCTCCATGAAAGAAAAATTGCAAAATTGGATTTCACTAAAATTAAGTTTCTGTTCTACAAAAGACACTGTGAAGAGAATGAAAAAGTAAGCCATAAATTGAGAGAGAATATTTACAAAACACATATCCAATAAAGGTCTTGTATCCAAAATATACAAAGTACTCTTTTGAGTACTAAAGTACTTAACCACACCCACCAATAATAAAAAATCTAATTAAAAAGTGGGCAAAAGATCTGAACAGACATCTCAACAAAGAAGATATACAGATGACAAATAAGTATATGAAAAGATGTACTACATCATATGTCCTCAGGGAACTGCAAATTAAAGCAGTGAGAAACCACTACACACCTATTAGAATGGCTAAAATCTAAAATACTGACATCACAACTGCTGGTGAAGACGTGGACCAATAAGAACTCTCATTCATTGCCAGTGGGAATGCAAAATGCTACAACCACTTCAGAACACATTCTGGCAGTTTCTTACAAAATGAAACATAGTGTTAACCACATAACCCCTCCAGCAATAGCCTCCTTGATACTTACCCAAATGAACTAAAAACATGTCCACACAAAAACCTACATACAATGTTTATAGTAGCTTTATTCAAAATTGCCAAAATTTGAAAGCAACCAAGATCTCCTTCAGTAGGTGAATGGATAAACTGTGGCAACACAGACAATGGAATATTTTTCAGAAAAAAGAAAAGAAATGAACTATCAAGCCATGAAAAGACATGGAGAAAACCTAAATGCATATTTCTAAAGGAGAGAATGAAATCTGAAAAAGGCTACCAACTATGTGATTGCAATTGTATGACATTCTGGAAAAGTCAAAACTATTCAGGCAGTAAAATAATCCATAGTTGCTGGGGGTTCAGAGGTTGTAGACAGAGAGAGATGAATAGGTGGGGTATAGGGCATTTATAGGGTAGGGAAACTATTCCATTTGATACTATAATGGTAATTCTATGACATTATGCATTTGTAATGTAAATACCTACATAGCTATAGCCATAGAACTGTGCTACACAAAAAGTGAACCCTAATGCAAACTATGAACTTTAGTTAATAATATATTGATATCGATTCATCAGCTGCAACAGATGTACCACATCAATGAAAGATGTTAATATAGGGGAAACTGGAGTTGGGGCAAAGAGATGAGGACATATGGGCACTCTATGAACTTCTGTTCATTTTTTCCATAAAACTGTAACTTCCCTAAGAAAATAAAGTCTATGAATTAATCTTTAAAAAAGAAAAAGATTTGCTGAAGACTCATACAGTTAGGAAGTAGAAAAGCCAATATTTAAGCCTAGATCTTTTTTGCTCCCAAATGCACAGTTACCTCTGTATTGTACTTTCGTGGCACTCGTTCTTGTTATCTCTCACAACTGATTACTTACATAGCATATGCATTTTTTAATGGATCACATTTCATGGGATGTGCATTTTATAGGTGATTTTAGGTGAGACAAAACATATGGAACAGTTGTGGACCTTCTCCTTGGTCATGTCCAGCAGTCCAATGGAGTATCGTTCACAGTTCAGATACTTTCTAACTGTGTAGAGCACTTTGTGAAACTGTCGCTCAACATCTGTGAGCTCTTCAAATACTTTATTGGCTGACCACATAAGAATCTGAAAGTAGGCATTAAAAAGAAAACAGAACAAAATGCACTGTGAAGAAATAGAGCCTTAGCCAAAAGAAAACAGGTGCTGCATCAAATAAAATAAATACCTATCACTAAACAATGCAATTCCATTTTTGAACAGGTACATATCCAACAAACTACTCAGATTCTTTGAGTGGGATGATAGTAGACTTTTGCAAGTCTTGGTTTATGAAGGGGGAGAAGCCATGACTGGTTCCCATGTCCAAATGTTTTGGCTTCAAAGTGTGAGTGACCTAAAATTGGATGGAGATGCCTGGGAAGAGGGTCCACTGTTGGTGGCCCACTGGCTCCTGTAGGTCCTCATGGGGAGGAAGCCACCTGCCTCCTTCCTTGCATCCTGAGATAATCAAAGGTAACCTTACTTGGACAGTAAGAATGGGAAGGGACCTTGGAAGCCGTCCTTCTCAGGCCCCTTCACACCATCATACTGATGAGTAACCTAAGGTCCAGAGAGTGGTCCACAGTCAGGTATCTTGGCTACCAATGCTATTCTTTAACCCTGGTTCAAGGATGCCACAGATTTCAGAGGAATGATTTGCTTCTCAAATTACTAACTTTACTATTTACTGGGAAATGCTAAGAACTTTATGAGAACTAATTCATCTAATGACCATTTAATAGTCACAACTCTGTGCGATAGGTACTAAAATTATCATCACCATCTCACAGATGAAGAAACTGTGGCTACCTAGGATAAAGACTGAAGAAGGGCAAGACAGTTGTATATACAGATTGAGGGGCAGGGAGGTGGGATGGGAGGTGGGGGCAGACTATGAGACACCTGGAACTGAAGTTTGGGGATCTATTCCAGATGGTTTGGATTCCCGTGAGGGATAGGAGGGGTCTGGGCTTGCTATCTCTGGGTCTCTTTGTAAGAACAGGTCAGTATAGAGTGATTAATGTCAACTTCCCTTTACCTGGCTTCTTCGGGATTCCACACTGTACAGGTAGTTGGTATGATGAAGCTTTAGGATGATAGAAACAAAGCTGAAGTATTTGGAAAAGACCTACAGAAGGCCAAGGAAAAACAAATTAGGTATGATATCTTTCTTTCAGTGTACAACAAATAAATATCCTGAGCCTCCTACTGGATACTCAGGGTTAGCATTACCTCTTCATCCTGTTTGGAAAATTCAGATGCATTTACTTTGTTAACTGCCATAACCACAGCAAGAACTTCCTTGCCCATCACAACTGGGAATGCCAGCAGATTCCTTGTGACATACCCGGTTTGTTTGTCCATGAAGTCAGAAAAATGGCTGTTCTGAAAAATATATTCAAATGTTTTGCTTTGTGTTTGCCAAAGCAGCACAGAACCACGAGTAGAGATCAAGGAATGGCAATAGATCATTCTCTCTAGTCCAGGTTTATATATCCTGCCTGGACCATATATCTTATGTATGTTACCATGAGGTTGGGCCAAGAGCAAAGAGGTGATGTCACAGCCAGGTGGAAAGGAGGCACTGAGAGGAAGGGAGGAGAAGACACAGGACTGCAATGGACAGAAAGTGCACACTGGGAAGGAGAGTGCAGGAGTACAGGTGTATTTCAAAGACCATTTTCAATTACAAAAGTGAAATGTACACTTGAAACCAGACAACTGGTATATTAGAACATAAAAAATTGATAATCCCCCAAACTCCTCATCTCGCTTACTTTGAGGAAATCAGTGTTAATAGTTTGGTTTGTCTCCTTCTATGCCTTTCTCTATGCTTAGACAAAGGGTTTCTCTTCTTTATTTTTTATAAAATTTTCTGATTTTATCCAATGCTTTCACCAAGTAGAAATATGTTACGGACTTCTCTCCAGGCCAGTGGATATGGGTGTGAAGTCACTTTCAAGATTCTTGCACATACTCCACGGTGTGGGAACATAACCCACTCAGCCATCATCTACTGACTTAGTCTGTTTATAGCTTATTTACCTTACTGAAAACAATGCTGCACTAATCATTCTTGCTTTTATTTTTATAAGATAGATTCCCCCAAAGTAGAAATCCCATTTGCTGGATCAACAGGTATGTGCAGTTTTTATTTACACAGAACAATTTTACAAAAGGTTGGAATGATCACTCCGACTGGTCATGTGTAAGAGGACCACCCTTTTGCCAATACCAGACATTTTTCCATTTTCAGTGTCCTACCAAACTCATGTCTTTTATTCATATGCTTTATTTCTCCCTTTGGGAAAGAGGAAATGGATCTACCCAAATACAAGCCTCCTGTAGTGGATGCAAGAGCTGATTCTACATACTAATCATGGAAAGGGCAGAGTGATGAGTTTGGAGAGGTGCGCAAATGGAAGGGCTTGAGAAGGTCTAGGATGGCAGTTGATTTATTAGCTGCAATTTAGAGGAATACCCACTCAAAATGGGTGTTGACTGTCTTCTGTGGTCCCCCTTCTGTGGTCACCTCTCCTTTGAACCTGAGATTTCTTCAGTTAGAACTGAACTTTCAGCCTGACTCTGAAACTCATTGGCCAAAATTAATGTTCCTTTCACAAGTTGTAGTATTTTCATTTCCCTGTGTTGACGGTGCTTCTAAGAGCAGCACAAACCTTGGAGGGTGGACTCTGTTCAATTTCCCAAATTAAAAATGGGAGAGTCCACTGGTGTGTGACTTTCAGGCCAGAATTTCCACCCAGGAACAGAGGCTGCTTGGCCAACAGAGCTCACAGCTCAGCTCAGAGCAGCAGCCTGGGCTGTGCCTCAGAGTCATCTGCTGGTAAATGCAGATTCACAGATCTCACAGCAGACCCACCCAGTCCTGATCTTCTAAAGTGGATTCTGCCTTCCCCAGGAATCTGTGTGTTTTGCAGGTGACTCACTCCTGCGAGGGATCCCTAGAAATGGGACCATTCGCAAAGAAAATGTGAGGTGCCCCTCCCTCCAGACCTCTTCTATACTGTTCCCAGCACAGAGCCACACAAAACAAGTATCTTTAGGAAGCAGCATTGCATAACATTGAAGAAGGTGATGGAGTCAGACTTCCTGGATGAAATCAGGCAGTTACCTGGCTGTGTGACCCTGGACATGCTACTTAGTCTCTTGGTCCTCATTTCTGATGTGAAATGGGGATCCTGATGTTATCTACTATCTAGAGTTATATGAAGATAAAATAACATAGTATGGGTAGACCACTTAGAAAAGTGTCTGACAAAAGCGTTTTAAGCACTGAGGGTGCTCAAAAAATGCTGGAAAGAGAAACCTGGGGCTTTTTTGAGCCTTCCTGTCTGAGAAGTAGTTCTCTTTTGCAATTGCCATTCTGCTTCCAGTTCTAGCTTTTATAACCAGTTCTAATCACAAAAGAAATTAGATGCTCTTTGGTGGTGTAGGCCTACTCTGCCTGGAAGCACACTTTCTCCTGAGGGACAGCACTCTGCCCCAGGCCATCAAAAGCCTTCTTTCTTTCCTAACTGCTTGATCCATTATTTTTCTCTGCTTCTGGTAGCATCCTCACTTTCAGGCTAAGATGTCCCCAGACTTTGTTAGGTTCTTTCCCTTAATGACTGCTTGCCCAGAGCAGCTCACATCCCATTTCTCTCCTAACAGATCATGATCACTTTCATCTACACAGCAATCTTGGACACTAAAGGAATAATCAAAATATCAGAAGCACACACATTGGGATGGAGTCAGGCAGCATTTCTTTGCAAACACGCTTCGCTGTGTAACTTCAAAACTTGATGCTGATTTTATTTTAGATTCTAAACACAAGGAAATGTTCTTAAGCTCAACAGGCTGTTTTAACAAAGTATATGTTTCAAAATGGAATTCTTGCCTACTACAGAATCTGTAAGCCCTAAGTTAAACCATCCATCTGATTACAGGATATATGAGGTAAGACTTTCTGTTTTTTTTATTTTCACTAGCTCAAACAATCTTTAGTGGCTCCTTTGAGTAAACCCCATATAACTGGGATTCTTAGACTTCCCTAATGGTCCTCTTCAAAGAAGCCACTCAAGGCACCTGGAGAACATTGTTTAAAGCAGCAGGCCACCTGGACTCCCTCATCCAAACTTAGCACTGTTAAATTCTGATTAAATACAGTTATCCCTTGAGATCAGGAGTCAGACACAGAGGAGAGAAGGAAGAGAAAAGAGGGAGGGAAGGAAGATATAAGCACCCTGTTAATTATTGAAAACTCAGGAGTTCTCTCAGGGCTTTCTTTCAAAGCACAGTCAGAATGAAAACCACCCATAGAGTTAATCAACAGCTTTCCCAGTAGAGAAGGAAATGATTAACTTGAGGAGGATATCTCTCAGTTTCCTGTTATTAAAAGTTTCCTTGTCTTTAACCTGTTTTAAAAACAGGCATTAATCATTGACCCTTTTTTGGCCATCCATACCCAGCTCCCACCCCCCACCATATATTTATATAAACATATACATTCTTTATATAAAAGAAGTAATGTTGTAATATTGTAATACATATTAATATGTATTAACAATAATAAGCATAATGTTTTCATAGCTGTCATTTATTAGCACTTACTAGGAATTGGGGACTTTATGTACATTTAATCCATACATTTGGTTACTCCATTTCTTAGGTGCAGAAATACAATCCATCACAGTGACCTAGTCACAGACCTGGATCTGTGCTAAGGTCTGTCTGATGCCAAAGCATTCATGCTACACCATGTGACTTCCCCACTACTACCTTCACGAACCCCAGAGATCAGGAGTGTCCACTCTGCCTCTTTGTCTAGGGGTGAGAATCCTTCTCTTGCCTGCACGCACCCTGCCACCAGAGAGAAATCACGTGCGGTCAGCGGCGTGGTAGAAGAGCGAGGCCTCGGAACACCTGGTTTATGGCCCCAGACCCATCACATCCTGCCTAACTGACCTTGAGAAAATTCCTACATATACAGGATGGAAGTAAAAATACGGTCCCCTCTTCTGCAAGGAAGTTTGCCAGAATCAAATGAGATGAAGAATGAGACAGTGCTTTATCAGTTGTCAAATGCAATGAGAGATACAGCTCCCGTGACCTCAGCTTCCCGTCTGCCAAGGAAAGGGTCAGACTAGCGACTCCTGGAGCCCCTTTCACCCGGTATTCCACAGTTAATTTGAAGTCCACTTCCTCCTCCATCTGCTTACCCAGTAGACCAGTGCTTTTCAACATTGGCAGAGTATTAGAATCACCTGGGGAACTTTTTACAAATACTGCTGACTGTATTCCAGCCTCTGAGAGTCTGCTGTAACTGGTCTGTTGAGAGTTTCAGACATCGGTATTTTTAAAAAGCAACGATTTGATTTTAATGTGCATTCAGAGTTGAAAAGCACCACTCTTGGAAGAAAAAAAATGCATAGCAGCAGTAGAAAGGGGGAGCAAATGAGGCCTTTGTATCTCCTCTGAGTTGAGGAGGGTGTCTGTCTTCAATACATACTTCTCTGTCCTGCCCATAACAGCCGGGAGTCCTTAGGAAAAGAAAGACAGGGAAGAGGTGATGCCTACCGTGCCCCGACTTCCTGCCTTTCCTATGACTGCGACAGTCACACGGGCAGCAACAGACCAAGGCCACCTGATCCTTTAAGGTCCCCATGCAGTACTTAGAAGGACCCAAATGGAGAATTGAGCTCATTAATAGTATTACAGCAGAAATTATTTTACCCATCTCTTCTTCAAAAAAAAAATTTGTCAGAAAAAACCTTGCATGTCACTTTAGTTTGATGTCAGTAATTTTGGAGATGGCCTCAGTTGGAGACTGGCAAGAAGTATATTCCCATGAAAAAACCTCAGAATGTGTGGGCATTCTAACTGGTCTGAAGAGAATTTTGCCTGAAGGGTACACATCAGTTTTGTCACCTGATAGGGCTGTGGTCCGCCTCAAAAGCCAACTTTAACTAGCTCAAACTCACCTAAGGGAGGGCTCCAAAAGGACCGAGGGCCCTATGGTGCCCAAAGGTAACCCTTGCCCCTGTGGATGTTTACTGAGCGTCGCTAATGTTTGACAACTTCTGTGCCTTCTGGATCCATCATCAGCGTCAGGAGGCCCGTAGGGGATTACCCTCCCACCTCTAGCTGCCCCCATTCACGGCTGGAAATAAACTCCTGCGCAGAAAACACTTCAGGGACTGCTGCCAGCAGCTCCGTTCCATCATAATCCATTTTTCCCGCCTCGTTAATAGCAAATCGTAATAATATGTATAGAAAAGGGGCTAGGAGGGGAAGCTCCAGGCTGGTACCTATGATTATACGCCGAGCAGAGGGATTATGGGTAATTTACATTCCCTCCCTTTTGTTTATTTGTGTTTTATAACTTTTACTAAGTGAACAAGCATTGTGGTTATAAGAGTTCTTTTCTGTTTTTAAGAGAGCATAATAATGTGTGCAGAAAGCTGTTGGTGTTTAGGAGGGTCCAAATACCCCATTTACATGATTGAAATATTTCTTGAAAGCTCTGAGTTCTGGGGGGTGGTTGGGATGGTCAATTGCACTTAATCATCACCAAAATTGACGTTTTCAATGATCCAAATATGAACATCTGAACTTTAAACGGTACCATTTTTTTTTTCTTTTTGCACATTTGGTCTATAGGTGAAAGAATTCATTTACAAGCCATCCCAGAGAACTGAGGGTCCTTGAAGGGTTGTGAGAGAGGCGTGGGGAGCAGTTCCCCAGTCTTGGCATCTGGCTTGGGGGCTGATCTTGGGTGGGTGGCCTGCTCTACTGTGTCCTTCAGAAAGAAAGTTCCCAGAGCCTGAAGGAGGGGTAAGGAAGCAGGTGTGGAATGTACCAGACCCAGGTGAGGTTGCCTAAGAAAATGCCATATATTACATGGGACACACGCTAAAATGTTATTCATTGTTTATCTGAAATTCAACTTGAACTGGGCATCTTTTACTCATACTTTTTAAATCTGGTAACCCTCAGACCTTGTTGCCCCTCTTCCTTGCTGCCCCCACCCCCTAGGTTATAGCTAAACCAGTGCCCCAAGGAGGGGCGCCGCCCTGGGGCTCCCTGAACCCGAGCTCTCCTTCCCATTGGTTCACCAGGACCCCGCCAAGACCTCATTTCTCCCCGTTATAAATCCACCTACCTTTTGCACATCTGGGACGTTAAGGGTTTTCTTTGTGTGAGCAACCCAACCCACTATCCCGATTTCCAGTGGAAACACAACTTCTCTTTCAGGGACCACCAGGTTGTCCTCAAACTTTGAGGTCGGGGTGACGTCGAGCAGCCTGGAGGCCACCTCGGGCGTGCCGTTGCGCGCCCGGCACCCGAACATGCTGCAGCGGTCGGCCCGCAGCAGCTGCGCCAGCCTCTGCAGGGCCCTGTGCACCACCTGCTCCCCGCTGCCCGCCTCCTCCTCCCGCAGCAGCTCCGCGCACAGGGCCCACGAGAAGGCCTCGCCGGTGGGGTCCCCCGCGCCTCCGTGCTCCAAGGTTTCCCCCAGCACCGCCACCCGCAGCTTCCTGTCGAAGTACTCCTTGGCAAACTGAGGGTTGTCCTCAAGGTATCTCTCCACGGTGTCTTGGCTGATCTCACCCATGGTGTGGCTCGCTCTGCTGCAGCTGTTTGGAAAGGAAGACCCTCAGAGAACTAGCTGGGTCAGAGGGTCGAGGAAATGCATCCTGGTCAAAGTTAGAGAGGAAGCCCTGAGTGGCACTGTGGCACTGTGTTGGATCCCCAGAAGGCCACAGGAATGGTTGCTTAGCAGAGCTTTCAAACTGCCTGTAAATCTTGAGGTGTGACAGAAGGTCCTGGCTTAAAGTGGGATTCAGGAAGCATAGGATTAAAGAATTTTCAGGGCACGAAATCCCTAAGCATTATTAGCTCATGAGTCCGAAGAGAATCCTCGGAGCATCTTACATGAGCCAGGCAAATGGCAAGTCAAAGTGACTACCCCAGAAACATACTGATTGGCTGCTCTCTGCAGCCAGAGGAACCATCCTCATATCTGTTAATTATACTACATTAGCATCCACTGACAATTTGACTTGTTTTTATCCTGACAGTTATATGAAGTGAGATTATTTAGACCTGGAAAGTGTTTAGAGCAAAATTAGACCTAATTTGTTTATATGGCAACTTTAATGAACACTGGGAGGATGTGGAATGGTTTAGCATCAATGCAACATAATAGGACTATTAATCTACCCTTAAAAGTCCTAGGATCATTCAGGTTGCTTGGCCTATTCATTTCTCTACAACCCTCACTGCTTAATTCCCCTCACCTAAAATCTTGATCTTTTAAGTGTTCTGAAGGAACAAACCCTGGGCTTATTCCAGAGAGGCGAACATGGCAAAACATTCGCCCATGATCCAAGCCTAATCAAACCACAACTTAAAAATTCTTGTCAAAAGACAGAAATCATAAAAGACAGCCCATGCCGCTGCTAACAGGGTTTTCCTGCTAAGCATATTAGTTTAGATTTTGTTTTCAATACCAACAGCCAGACCTCATACGTGTTTGCTCCAAGGTACAATCTGTTGAATCTACCAGATAAAACCTGTCTTGTCTGTTGCTAGGATCTTCAACATCTCAGGGGCTTCTGGAGTGGAAAGGACACTTACCACTATTTTGTTTTGTTTAATATTCATTTTTTAAAGCTTTTACATTGATTAAGCACAATTTCTCAAATATTTAAACACTATGTACAACTAATAACTCAAACTACACATTTTATGAACCAATTTCCTCAAATATCTAAATGCTGGTTTCAAATGTAGTCAAGGTCTTCTAAACATTTCAATAAAGCTACAAAATTTATATGACAAATTCTCTTGAATGAAAATGCATATAACATGTTACAGTGACTCTGAAAGTTATTGGTACACCCATATTTAAGTCCACTTCAAAAATAGCAACCCTATGCTTTCATTTATTTCTCTCAACTTAAAAGTTCACCTTACGAGAGTGATAATAGTCGTCTTACAGAAAAGAAAAGGCCCACTGAGTTTACAGGTTCCAGGTCATGAGAGATTCTTGGTCAGAACATTGTTTCCCCAGGCGACCAGAACTCACACTGGCATTTGTTAAGCTGTGTCACTTATCATGGTCAAGTTCCCTCGCAGCCTCAAAGGGCCTTGTCATGCACCCATCTTTCCGTCGTGCACACACCTCTGTCACACCCAAGTCTAGTCTCTGGAGAGCCCTCCTCAAATTGCTATTTACTGCATAACATTCCATTAGCATCTCGTTGTGTTGTAATTAGAATAAAGCAGAGCCTCCTAAGAGAAAGGAGTGCTGTCAGCTGAGCCACCCTCCTACAGAAGCACCATCTTCTAACACAGTTTTGATCACTCTTTCTATCTGGTTATTTTGTGTGACAATAGTGCAACTCCTATTTCTTCCCAAAGGATGTGGTGTGCTCACACTTCCCTGACTCCATGCTTCCGTCTTTAAGCAGAGAGAGAAAAACCCATATCCATATTCCATGTACAGATTTATACTTAATAGGAAAAAACAAAATACCCATTTATGTTAAATTGCCTCTACTTATAAAAATGGAAATTGATTTGAAAATGTAACATGGTGTATTAATAGTTAGAATTCTTTTGCTTTTAGAACTACTTTAGATTCATTCATTTGCTCATGCTTTCAACACATACTGATTGCCCATTATAAGCAAGACAGCATAATAGCTCCTATGGTAGAAATTTCACGTTCCTCCCTTTCTGATTCTCCTCTCCTAGTTATATGAGAAGATTCTTCTCTGCCCTCTTCCACTGGTAGGGCCAAGTGACTAACTTTGGCCTCTGGGTTAAATGTCTCTTTCTGGTAGGGACAGTTAATTGCCAGCATGGGACCCTCCAACTGTCCATTCTCCCTGCTGCCATATCAGTTCCAGATGCAGGGGTCCCCTGAATCCCAGAGTGAGGGAGTCACAGACAGAGCCCCCTGCTGCCCTGAGATGGACATGTAGCATGAGTGTGAAATCCACCTTGCTCGTTTTTAACTTCTGAGATATGAGGGTTGTCACCGCAGTATAACCCAGTCAGTCCTAACTGTCACACTTCTAGTGCAGAGGGGATGCAGGGGATTAATAAGTCATGGTTCCTGTATTACAAGCGCTTGTAGTGTAGTAAGGGAGGTAAAACTGGTACCCAAAGATCCCTGAGGCATAGAATAGAATATGATAAACGGCAGAACTGAGGTACATACATACGGCTAGGAGAGTTAACAAAAAGAATCTTATCTAGAATGGGTGGAGATGGAATAGGACTTGAGTGTGTTCCAGATGGTAACAACAGCAGAAGCAATAACATGGAGTGTAGAGTAACAGCGGGAATAGTGAGGGATGAATCTGAAAGGCAGGTGGGGCCAGATGACAGGGGCTTCAAAGACTAGACTGAGGATTTTAAACCCTGGAAGGTTTTGGGGGCTGGAGAAGACATTACTAGGGTTCTTCTCTACAAACTTAATCTGGTAGTGCTTAGAAAGAGGAATTGGAGAAAAGAAATACTAGACATTTGGATGCAGAATAAGAAGCTATATTGCATTTGGTTCATTATTAAATACCCTAAAAATGTGCATAGGCTTTGATCCTGCAATTCTGTTTTATGAATTTATCTTACAGAAATTATTAAGAATGTATATGATTAATGTTGTTATAGGGGTGGTTCCTCAAAAGCATGCTTATAAAAGTGAAAGAAGTAGCCTAGATATTGAATAATAGGGGGTTGATTGAGGAAATAAATGACATAGCCATAGAATAGGAATATACATTTATTAACAATCCTTTGTAAAGGTCTATTTATTGATATAACCAAATATTTATGATATGCGGTAACTTACCAGACTGTATTGCATAATGATTCTAAACACATACACACATAAGGGGTGTATATAGCAAAATATTAACTGATTGTTTCTAAGTGGTGGGATTCTTTTTTTGCCTACCTGATTTTTCTGAACTATCTACAATGAACATGTGTAATTTGTGAAATTGAAAAATGTATTCATTCAAAAAGCTTTTAAGGCTGTTTTCATAGGCTATGAGTGAGTGTGATTGGGATGAAAAAGGAGGGACAAATGTGAGAAACAATTCCAGGCAACAATTGCCAGAACTAGGCCGTTGATTAGTGAGAAACGGCAAGCAAGGAAGAGGGATCATGGGCGACTACTTTGAATAGTGGATGACATTTTATAAAGACAAAGATTTTTCTTTTTAAAGGCAAATAACACAAGCTTACCTCCTGGCACACGCACAAATATCCTTCTTCTCTCCTGTCCTTGACTGAGTCTGACCATCTCCACTGCTCTTCGTCCTCCAGATGGTCCTTGCGGAGTCCCTGGCTTGTGCTGACACCTTTTGAGGAAGGCCTTAGTAGAGTGCCTGGCACAGATTGTAAAGGACTTAGCAGAGTGCCTGGCACAGACTGTATATTATAATGTTAGTGATTTTTGGCTTATTGGCTGCTAACTCCTAGGCACTGAACAAACAAAACTGAAGAAAATGCAGTATTTTAAAAAATTAGCCAACAGACCACTTAGAATGAATTGTTAGCCCCACAAAGTAATTGGTAACTTTGTTAAATGTCACTGTTTAATTTTTATGTCAGCATTGTCAGCTCATTTAAAGCATAGATTTTTTTTTTTTTACATAGAGCACTACCTAGTAGGGAGGATGAGGGAAAATGTTAATTAATTAGAGGTTAGACATTGATAAAATCATTTATTTAGACATAATATCTCTGAAACAATAACTAAGTCAATGTGAAAACTCCATTCCATTTATACAGAATATTTTTGCAAGTATACGCCACAGAAAAAAGTGATCATAAAATCACTAACATTATAATATACAATCTGTGCCAGGCACTCTGCTATGGCCTTTACACGTATTATCTCATTTAATTCTTACAATAACCATCTGAGGTAGGTACTATTATTATCTGTATTTTACAGGTGAGAAATGAAAGCACAGAGAAATTAAGTAACTTGCTCAAGGTCACACAGCTAGTAAGTGATAGTGACCTACCCCAAAACTACCAGTTTAAATAAGATTAAATTAAAAAGTACACCCATTAAAAAGATATCATACTAGCTGCTGCAGGAGGATGTACAAAGACTTTTCCTTTGAGAAATTAAAAATCTAGACATACATCATAAATTGTTAAACACGAGAATTAAACAAACATTCTAGGAGCTCTTTTTAAAAGCTACAGATGTACCAAAGAATGGTTTAACTTTCTTCAACTTTCTACTTAACAAGTTTACATTATACTGTATTAATGAACACACATAATATTTAAGCTCATCATTGTTAAAATTTTCCCCTGCAGATAGCTATTTCAACAGAAAGTAATGATTATGAGATTGAAGAGATTGAAAGTAATGCTTATTTTAACAGACAGTATGCACATGAGGTTGAAGCACCAACACATACCAATGGCATCCTGGATTAACTTGAGTGCATTTTGGACCAGCATATTGCACCCACTCTTCGGCTCCACCTTAGCCCAGTTCTCTGTTCCCACTATTATTCATCACGGAAAGGCATCCCCTCACCGCAGGGATTTTAGGCACATCCTGGCAGCCATCTGCAAAGGGCCTTTTATCCTTGCATAGTTGCTCTCCTTCTTGCTGTGGATGATCAACTATCTCAGAGATAATTCGGTTAGTGAGACCCATGTTACTTGATGAAATAAATAACCTAAATTGATGAAACTGATTGATGGCTTTGCAACCCCTGAAAAAACTTCATTGAAAAAATTAATGTGACTCCTTGGACCTGAAAATGTCGGCTGAATAACTAATTTTTTCATTCATTTTTCCACCAATTATTTTGGCATCCTTTAAAGGTAGTCAGAAGATAAATGCTACCCAATTTCCTTGTTTTTCATTTTTCTTGGCCTCTCTGTGAGGATGTGGATGTAAATGTCAGTTTGTACAAAATGGAGCTGGCTGAAAATGTTTACTTTTTATGAGGGTAAGGACATACATTTCTTGCATTAGCTCCTTTCAATTATGGTAAAATATTTTTCAATATTTCATAGGAGGTAGTGAGTTTTTGGCTGCTGTATGAGTTAAGGTAGCACTAACTTCTGTTATAGATAATCCTCCCAAATCTCAGCAACTTAATCCAATGGAAGTTTATTTCTCAATCACATGAAGTTGATCACTGGCAGGGTCCCAGACTGATGGAGGCTCTACCAGCCAACAGAGAGAGCAAGGACAACTGGACAGGCAGCTTTTATAAGCCCTGTCTGGGAGTGACACACAGCGCTTTGTCCCATTCCATTGACCAGAACTTAAGGACTTCCTAGAGCTGTGGGAAGTGAGGAGGTGCCCTTTGGCAGGCCAGCCTCTTTCCAACAACTGTATACCATAGAAAGGGAGCATGCATTTTTTGGTGAAGGATAGCTAGCCACCTCTGCTATAAGGGCGAAGTCTTGAGAAATTGTATTTTAGAAAGAGTAACCTCCGACCGGGTCTTTTTATATAAATACTTTGTGAAGCTTACCTAAAGTGACTAATTTCAGTAAAACAAATTAAATCAGTGTCTATTGATTGAGCACCTACTATGTGTACATCTCTTGATAAATCCCATGGAAAAGTTGGGGATGGGTGGGTAGCTACCAAGATGAATGAAACATGGTTTGTCTCTCCAGGAAGCATGGCAAGACAATGAACTTTTGTGTATATTACATACAATCCATAAATGTGATTTAAAACATACTTCTGGAAAAAAAGGAAAATGTTTGCAAAAAGAATATTTGTTTTCTTGTCTGATTAAACATTTTCACTGTAGGAAAATTTGGAAAATACACTGTACAAATCCAAAAAACCCTTTAAATGTCCCTAATCCTATCACACAGAAGCAATCATTGAATATTTTTCCTGTTGATATTATACATATCTATATTTAAATATTGTGAGGATAAATGTCAAAGCATTGAAATAAAACACATCAGTTGACCTATATTCAGATATTTATAATCATGAAGAAATTCAAGAGAGAATGCCAAAATAAACTGTTTTTCTGCGCTGGTAGCTGGAACACCAGGGGTCATGATTTATCATTGAGAGAGACGGAAGGTACAACAGCTACACCAACTTTTAAGCATCTAACAAGTGAAAGCATCCTGCTGCAAAAATAATCACCATAAAAATGCATTGAAATCTCCTACATTTATTCGACATATGGTGTGTGCAACGACTACCAGAATACATTTTAGGAGAAATGGTGCAAAGGGCTGGGGGTATTAGGAGAACTTCTGGCAGTAATAACTGTCCAAAGGTAATTAAGCTCAGTCAAGAGCTCCCTTACACTGGAAGTGCTGGAGAAGCTGGAAGATTCATACTCTGAAATGCTGAAGAGGAGATCTAAAGAGATTGGACAGCAGATAGATGCTCCAGTCTTTTCCCACCTACACTGCATAGATATATCTCATACATGGCTACCCACATGCTCCCTGCAAAGCAGCTCTGGAACAGATCTTATTTGAGCTGTTTGGGA
The DNA here is from genome assembly GCF_030020395.1 of Manis pentadactyla. NCBI lineage: Eukaryota > Metazoa > Chordata > Mammalia > Pholidota > Manidae > Manis > Manis pentadactyla. Next base: position 105,060,257 of record NC_080026.1, on the reverse strand, counting down.
TTACACATCTGTGATAAAACTGGCCTAATCAGATGATCTCCTGGTTAGCTGGTTGGCCAGAAACGGGGCTTTCCTGGCTCTGAGGGAGTAAGGAGTTAGTGCATCATTACTGGTACTCCAGAGACACCCTTCCCCACTTTAATGGGGAGCAGGAGTGGAAGAGAAGGTAGAAAGTGGAAGCAGAGAACCAAGAAGATAGATGTCCAGAGTTGAAAGGTGACAGAAGCCACAGGTGTCTTCTCAGGAGGCTCAGAAGTAACCCCAATGCCAGTAAAGGGCTGGTCTGTGGACCATCCACTCCTTTCTCTGTTTGGCAGCCTCCCTTCTCTGCCCCCACCCTCTCTTATTCCAGGTCTGGCTGCAGCAGAATAGTCCGAATTCATCTTGGTTCTTTCCAATTTGGGCCGTCGACACACAGCTGACACCATATGGAAGGCGTCTTACGAAAAGATATTTCTTTGCCATGTCACTAATTCTGATTTACTCAACAGCTGCACCTTCTGACTGCTTACATCAGATTAGAGGAACTCTTCAACTCTGAATACTGAGAAAAGTAATGGTCTGTAAATTGTGCCATCACGTAGGCAAAAATCATCTTACTAGTCATAGCATTTTGACTTAATTGACCATTGACGTTAAAGAATTTTGTTCACCTCCCCCTTCTTGTCCACTGGTCAGCCAACTCACCTTAGCCGTTGTGAAAACAAAACAAAACTCCGCCATGGCTTTGAAATAAAATTGCATTATAAACAATTGGTAGGTGTGTTTCACCTGAAAGTGGTCTGAGCAAAGTGCCACAGAGTAAGTAGACGACCACCGAGGTTGCTGAAGTATTTCCTGTCCTGACCAGGGTTGCGTTTCTGGAGAATATTTAACAGGGAGAATTTTAATGCTTCTCAAGATGTTGAAACTAAAGAACAAATATTGACCCAGAGGGCACCACAACTCTCCTGAAAAAGAGTAAAATACATCCTTTATAAAATGAAAAACGATTTGGCTGAAATGTTCCCCAACCCCCTGCACAACGGGGCCTCAGAGGGCGGAGGGGCAGCAGGCGGCATCGCAGCTGCCCTGTCGCCCTGGGAGGCCACGGCCGTCCGCCAGGCCGACGGGAGCACCCAGCCAGAGCGAGCGGGCCCCAAGGGCCCCCCCCAGGCCGCAGCTGGCGGCTGCTGGCACAAGTGCCGGGGAGCCAGGCCAGGGCCTGTTCCCGTGGATCGAGGCCACCCCGCGCGGCAGCCCCAAAGAGCCCCGGGCGGCTCTGGAGGTGAGGCTGTCGCCCAAAGAGACTCTCCCTGCGCCCCGGCGGCGGTGAGTCAGGGCGCGTTATGCAAGTGCCGGCCCGCCGGCCCCCGGCGCCCCCCCCAACCGCGGTCTTTCACCCCCGCGCGGTTACGAAAGCCCGACCCCCTCCCCCCGGGGCTATAAAGCGGCCGCGCGGCCCCCATCGGCGCGCTCGCCTCTCTGGCTCCCGCGCGCCCGGACGCCGCGGCCGGCCTGCGCGCATCTCGGGTGGTGAGCGGCGGGCGGCGGCCGGGCGGGGGCGGCGGGGGCAGGGGGCGGGCGGGACGGCTGCCCGGCGCTCACCGCGCGCGGTTCCCGCAGGGCGGACTCGGGCGAGATGGAGTGGGTGTGGGCGCTCGTGCTGCTGGCGGCGCTGGGCAGCGCCCGGGCGGAGCGCGACTGCCGGGTGAGCAGCTTCCGAGTCAAGGAGAACTTCGACAAGGCTCGCGTAGGTATCGGCGCGGGGGCCCCGGGGGTCGCCGGGCCCCCGCCCTCCCCACTCCCGGCAGCCGGCAGCGCGGACACCCAACCTGTCCCCATCTTCGCCGCAGTTCTCCGGGACCTGGTACGCCATGGCCAAGAAAGACCCCGAGGGCCTCTTTCTGCAGGACAACATCATCGCCGAGTTCTCCGTGGACGAGAGTGGCCAGATGAGCGCCACGGCCAAGGGCCGAGTCCGTCTTCTGAAGTCAGTAGCCCTCGGGCGGCAGAGCCCTTTGCACTGCAGGGTCCCCCTGGCTGAGCGCCAAACTCTCACCGGGGAGGGAAGGGAGCAGCGGGTGCGGTGGAGGGAGGAAGCGCGTGGCCAGGCCTGGCTCAGGATCCCCTTGGCTTTTGCAGTAACTGGGACGTGTGCGCAGACATGGTGGGCACCTTCACAGACACTGAGGACCCTGCCAAGTTCAAAATGAAGTACTGGGGCGTAGCATCCTTTCTCCAGAAAGGAAGTGAGTAGTAAACTCGGTGGGACTGTCTCAGGGGCTGGAGGGCATACCTGGCCAAAGCGCTCGGTTTCTTCTCTAGTGGCACCCTTGGAAAGAAGCAGGACCCCTCAGCAGGTCCTGAGGTTAAGGGGGTGAGATTGGGACTAGCTCGGGCCCCTCTGTGCTTCCACCCCTTCCCTCAGCTCAAAAACTTGGCCCAAAATTAAAAGGACCTTTGAGCTTGTCAAGTGGACTCCTCCTGCTATTTTCCTGTTGAGCCTCTGTGCCAGACAGAGTGTGTAGCCACCTCTGTGCTTAGAGCTCCCACCTCTCCAAGACCCAACCCACATCACCCCTCAACCTGGTTTTGCATTTCCTTTGTTTTTTTGGGCTAAATTCCTGAGACAGCTTGACTACTTGGGGCCCCAGCAGAGGCCTGATCCAAGGATATAGGGAGCCTGCTGGTGCATACAGCGGGCTCACTCCCAGGTGCCCTGCCTGCAGAGGCTGAGATTCAGAGTCAGGCACAGAATCACAGGGCAATGACCTCTTCCCTTTCTCCCAAGCACCAAAACTCAAATGAGGGTCAGGGTGTTGAGGACTCTCAGAAGAGTATCCTAAAATTTGACCTGATTGTGAGAGCACGTTCTTTCTACTTTATCCCTCATTTCTCCCAAGTTTCAATTCTGGAGTCTACTTGGCACCTAGAGAGTAATGCAAACCAGGGGGTACACATATCATGGGATTGTAGAGATGGAGAGTTAGCCCTGCAAAGGGGATTCAGTATACAGATGAATAAGCTGAGGCCAAGAGAAGGTAGTGCTTTGTGCATGGTCATGCAACAAGTTTAAGAGCCAGTGTCAGAAGCCAAGGGTTCCAACTCCCAGGCCAGGATTAGGTGGCCCTGAACAGCAGGGACTCCTAATACAGACCAACTTTTACAAAGTAAATTGTTTGAGCTCTCCTGTGAGATAGGCTGCAGGGGGTCATTCAGGGAGTGGAGGTGGGTAGGGGGAGGACTCTCTTAGCTTGGTGATTCAGGTCAGATATGTCCTTATGTAGCCCATCTGCACGTGGAACACGCACCTTGACTCCCTCTAAAGTTGTGTGTTAGATGAAATTGCATTTTTAAAATCAAATTGCATCTTCAGTATTGATTTATATGGTACAGATGGAGATACTGTTCAACAAGGGGAGAAAAGCTTTATCCTTAGAAGTAATGCAAATTATTTCAAGTAATGCAGTGAACCTTCTAAAGTGATTCATTTACTGTAAAAATATAGGTTCCAGAAAAATCAATACTAGGGGGCACAAGATTACTAATATTTAGAAAGTGTAAACACATCATGCTCTGGAGAATTCTGAGATGCACTTCTTAAAGGACTAGGATTCTGTTGGTAATTGGTTTGGGGAGGGTGGGAGAGCATCCAATGAGGAGGTAGGATTTTGCCTCTTGCCTCCTCCTCCCCCTACCAAACCAGATTATTTCTGCTATTACCTCTTGTACATTGAGATTCTCTTTAGTATTTCACTTGGAGAGAAAAACAACAACATTAAAATCTTGAAAGAGATTGCTACAGATGTTGAGTAAAATAACTACAACATGGAAGGCTTAAGGATAAATTCTGTGTTACGTTACCTTTCAGAAAAGAAGCAGTGCATCTAATGGTTAAGCATGCAGGGTTAGAGTTAGATTGCCTGAGTTCAAATGCTAATGAAACCTACTACCTGTGGGACCTTGGATATGTTCCTTATCCTCTCTGTGCCCTGGTTTCCTGATCTGCAAAACAAGGCAATCATAGCACCAAACTCATGGAGTCAGTCATCTTAAGAGGATGCAGTTGAGTTAGCATGCAAAAGCACTTGGAATAGTGCCAGCAACATACATTCTCTGTAAGTGGGTGATGTTATTACTGCTTAGTTATCTCCCCAGTCATAAAATAATACCTTTATCTTCTGGGTTCAGGATGGGAGGACCCACAGAGGCTATCAGGTTCAAGTCCCTCATTTTACAAGTAAAGAAAATGAGGTCCACCTTAGAGCAGTGACTTGCTCAGGGATACAAGCTGATTAGTAGCACTTAGTGACACCTCTTTGCTCAGGGGATATAAAAGGGTGTGAACCATCCCTCTGTTTTCCAGGTCTCCCATAAACTGTATGATTGGTATCTGCCTGTGTTTTACATGCTTTCTTGGGTGGGGGGCGGTGGGGGCTTACAAACTGCTTACATTCCTCATGTTGATTTCTTTCTTCCTTGACGGTGGTCTGGTATTAAATGCTGACTTGGTCAGGAGGATTTGAAGGCCTCAGAGAGTGGCCATCAATCTTGGTCTGCATTTCACCAAATATGTTTAAAATGAGGCATGAATATGCAGACAAAATAACTCAGGAACAAATGCTCATTACATTTGCTGTCAAATTATTTTAAAATTAAATTTAAGAAATCTCTATGGTTGAGTATTAGGTTTCAGTGTCAAGACTCTGGCATGGCTTGCTGCCCCAGCCCTGGGCATGCTCTGCACCATCCTCCCTCTGCCCCAGCTCCAGCAGCAGTGAGCGGGACGTCTCAGGTGTTCATTCAGGACACCACCATCAGCCTTGGTGGAATACAGGCTTCACCATTGACTAGCTTCTCTGAACTTCGATTTCCTTATCTGTGAAATGAGGATAAAGAATAGTCTCAATTTCATAATATTGCTAGGACGATTAAGAAAATGCATGAGAAATGCATAATAAGGGTTCAACATACATTAGCCATGATCATCATTGCTCTGGGCCCTCCCAGAAAGACCTGGACAAAGACTCTCCTTTGTCCATCTTCCAGATGAAGTCTCATTCTGCTGGGAAAAGGGCCATTGTCAGGCTGAATTACGAATGCAGGCCTGATTTGTCTACGTCCCTGGACCACTTACATCTAGATTAGCCAGGGCGCTTGTTAAAAATGTGGATTTGTGGGCCAAACCCAGACTTCCTGAATCAGAAATGCTTGAAGTGGGGTCTCACAGCCTACATTTTTAGTATGATTGCTGCGCCATGAAGCTTGAGAGCCACAGCCCTAGATAACTCAATCCAAAGGACTATCTCAGCTTCCTTGGGTCTCAAGGCCTCAGACTCCACTCACTTTGTCAGGGCCTATTGAGGTGTTTTGGGCAAATAGTCAGAAGCTACATCACACCCACTGTGTGGCTCGGCTGGACTCTTAGACCTGAGAACTGCAGGGAGCATCTCACCTGGGTTTGTCACTTCAGAGGCTTGCAGGACACAGGTGTAGCGCACTGAAGGAACATGTGCCAAGCCCACTGCAGTGAGTGTCAGCTTTTTAAGGGAACCAAGTCACCAGAGAGAGCTCCCTCCACCGAGTGTTTTCTTTGCTTATTTGACTTGCAGTCAAAACCTCTGAACTGGTCTGTGTGGGTACAGGGTAGACGCAGCTGCAACGTAACCCCACTTCCTGGGCTGGTAGAGGGGAGTAGGGGCTCCCAGCCATACGGCCTTGATCCTTCTGTGTGCAGAAATGTTTGGGGGTATTTGGCCATCCAGGGAGACCCACCCAGCTGCTGGGAATGAGGAGAGTGGAAGACCGAGCTCAGTTTTTTGAGCAGCGCTCAGAAAGTTCATCTCTTGTCTTGGGAGGGAGAGTCTGGTAAAGATTTATAGTCTTCGTCTTTGAACAATTTAGCCAAAAAGAGCCTGGAGATAAACCAAACCAACCTAGGCCTTCTTGTAAAGTCAAGAACAGTAGTCAGTTTTCCTAATCCAAGCATTGAGAATTACTGAGCTCCTATGTCAGAATTCACATTCTGGCAACAATTCTGGAAATAAGTGTTAAGCTGCAGATTTGCTGAGCTAATAGCTGCCTTGATCATGAATAGGGGTAACATTTCAAAGGAGAACGCTCTTGTGTCTGAGGGGTGGGCTGCTGGGGCACCTGTGACTGATGCCGTGAGACCCATACCAGGGAGAAAAGGACTTCATTGGCCAGGAGGACTCTGCCCAGATGCTCTGGACATGTAAGGGGAGCTGGCAGTTAGGTTGCAGCCCAGCAGGCAGCCTGTGGTTTCTGTTTCTGGCCTGCCTGCCGAATAACTGCATGGCGGCTGCTTGAGCAGTCATATGTCTGGGCACTCCCACCCCGGCCTCTGACACTGTCCCCACGGGAAACCCTGGGAGGTGCAGGGGTGGCTCATTCTTCCTCCTGGTGGGCCTGGAGGGAGCTGAAGAGGTCTCCACCAGTCACTACGTGCAGCTCTCCTGCAAGCTGAGGCCGGCACACTGGGGTTCTCAGAGCCACGAGGCACACCCAGGACTGACTTGGGGCGAGCATGAGAGACCTCCCTGAATGCTCTAATGCTGGGGGTCCAGGCTCCTCCACATTCCTCATGGAACCCGACACAGAGCAGAAACCATCACTTGCTTCATGACCAGGGTGTGAGATGGAGACACAAAGGCTTTTTATTTCCCGTTTTTTTCCTGTCTCCCAGTTTACTTACTGCCTGGAGGCAGTGTGGTATAGAGGTTAGGTGTGTGGGATCTGGAGTCAGATTGAATCCCAGTTTAGTCCTGCCCTCTGTGATCCCAGGTGAACTATTTAGTTTCTCTGGGTCTCAGTTCTTCACCTGAGAAATCGGGGTAATAGTGTGCTCTTTGGGGCTGACCTGAGGAATAACTGGGAAAACACAGGAGGTGTCTACACAGGGACCGCTGGTGCACAGTGAAGTGCTCAGAGAGTCTTAGTCATGGTTATGTGGCAACGAGAATGCTAAATTAAGTAGAGATGTAGCACTTTTTACCAAAAATACAGTATTTGGGTAAACCTGAGCATTGTTGTTTCTCTCACATACATTCTCATTAATGTTATTTCCCATCCTGCCTTTGCTGACATTTTTGCCACCTTCATTTATACGTGCTCTTCATGGCTTACATTCCAGACTTCAGAGTAAATATAATCGAAATTCTTCAAGGGCTCAGCTCTGCCTCTATCAGGGGAGCTCTGCAGAGTTACAAGATGCCGGGGGGTGGGCATCTCGTGCCCCTAAGGCAAAAACTAGTCTCTTTTTGTTTCTGCATGGAGAAGTGAGTCAGGTTAGACTAACCTGAAATATAACAACCAGAAATAGAAAAGCCGTGGGACTGAGAGCAGGAGTTAGGGTTAGTGAGCAGAGCGGGAACTGCCAAAGGTCAGGGCAGGGGACACAGCCTGCTCGTGAGGCTAACTATGTAGGGCTGTCAGCCACCAGCTGCACAGGCAGGAATATTGCTGGAAGGTGGCTGGGGAAGACAGTGGTACAATGGCCTGTTCTGTGGTTTTGATGGCCCTGCCTTCTCAGTTATTTGGAAAGAAGCAATCACATTGATTGTCAGGGTGAGAGATCATCATTGAAAGTGAATGAGGACCCCCTCCACTCCAGGAGTTTTTCCTTGAAGGAGACCCTTTCTCCTTTTCCCAGTTTCATAAAAGCTGTCACAATTCTCTGCAGTGTCTTGTTTCCTAATGAAACAAGCCAGTTTCAGGAAGTCTGATCTCTTGGGCCTGGTAGTGTGGTTTCTTGACACCTGAGCCCACCAAGGGAGGGACAATGGCCCCGTGGCTCTCTGGCTTGCAGATGATGACCACTGGATCATCGACACGGACTACGACACCTATGCTGTGCAGTACTCCTGCCGCCTCCTCAACCTTGATGGCACCTGTGCCGACAGCTACTCCTTCGTGTTTGCCCGCAACCCCAACGGCCTTCTGCCGGAAGTGCAGAAAATCGTGAGGCAGAAGCAGGAGGAGCTGTGCCTGGCCAGGCAGTACAGGCTCATCGTTCACAATGGTGAGTGGCTGGGCAGGCCCAGGGCACTGGGTGGCTCTCTCTGAGGGTAGTGGGCAGTGAGCTTGGGCCCGCATACCAGTGAGATGTGCTGCATCTGCATGCAAGGGAAAAAGGGGAGTCTTAGGAGCCCCCTCTGAGTCCAAGTCTTGGCCCTTCTTGACTGCACCTTTCACTGGCCTTATCATGGAGCTGATGCAGAAGGAGTGGGCAAAACCCTTTTTCCAAAACCCTGGCAATTTTAATTAAGTAAAACTGCAGGGGACACTCTCTTCCTTTTTATCTGCTCTGTTAGGCCTTTTGTGCTCACATGATCTTGCTCCTGGGGCTACATTCCCCAAAAATCATTTTGATTGAATTAATATTATTTGGGGATTGAATGGCCCCAGTGAAGAGCTGGGTGACGAATGTGGCCATTGGTGTAAAAGTTAAAGAGAGACATCACCATAGCAAGTTCAAATGGGAATGATTTCAGCAAATGCTTTTCTCTAATACAGAACTAAGTAAGCATTACATTGAAGAGCTGGTTTTCCTCATTTACACTTTTGAGATCTCCTACAACAGCCATTGAGTCTTTTTATGGATATTATCCTTGTCTGATCTTGATTTAAAAATCATTAATGTTCTGGAGCAAGTGCCCAGTCTATTTTGAAATGACACACACTCCCATGGAAAACTAGGTTTCAAAATCCAAACAGGGCAATTCTGAGATGTAGAAAAAAGAGAACAAAACTGAATTTTGCTATTGGCCACCTAACCAGCTAATCCACACTCCACCCAACAGAGAGGAACCCAGACTAAAACCAAAAAATAATAATATTTGGATGCTTCACTCTGGGGCAGCCTAAATGCAAGGCTGGTAAAGGATTTCACCACAGTCAGGCTCCATGCCAAGCCTTCTACCTGCATCAACTCCCTTATTGCTCAGAGACACCTTATGAAGTAGATTTTCTCATTATCCAGCTTTAGGAAGGTTCCCACGATCTCCAGTAGTTAGCTGAGTTGGATGCAAAGCAGGGTTGTTTTGTGACCCCAAAGCCCCTTGTGGCACTGCCTGGTGACACATGACATAGGACACGGTGAACATTGTACAAAACCACTAATAGAGTGGCTGAAGTCAGGCTGACTTGGCCATTTTCTGAAATAGGAGGATGTGCCCCCAACCCTTTGAAAGGCATTGAGGCAAATGTAGGGCAAGAACACTATTTCATAAAGCAGATCCTAAGCTCTTGGTCCCCAATTTCCCCCAGAGAAATTCAAAGGGTTTTAGAAACAGCCTTCAGGATGTTTATGAATTACAACCACGTCTAGCCGTAACCTTACAAGAAGCATCTGGAAAAAGCCGAGCCCTAAGGCCATCAGCATTATCACTATCTACATTTAACACTGAATCCATCTTTCTGTCATTAATGGCTTTGTTTTCTATATTCCAGGTTACTGTGATGGCAGATTAGTATGAAACATTTTGTAGGAACAGGAGGATGTCAAGTTTCATTTGAAAACTTCCCATTAACTCACTCAGCCTTCAAATGTATCTTAGGAGTGTAGTTTGCCCCCCTCACCCCACCTCCCTTAAATATATGTAAAACCTTCCATATGCATAAAAATATGTGTGGGGATAAGTGAATCTGTTTGCACTCAAGTGGATGTCTTTACTAGTTTTCTAAGGAATCATTTGAGGCTTAGGATTCCAGACTTTGATTCATTAAAATATACTCACCTGTTTCCTATGATTTTGGTTTGTATTTGTGTTTGCAGCTGTGAAAGTGACAAGTCCCGCAAATGGTCAGGTAGGGTGAACTCTGTATACCAGGAGAGATTCTTTCCTCCCTGCTCCGTGTGCCCTTTGGTCTGTTCTGCCTAATCTCCATTAATGACGGTGGCTTTTCCCAACTTCCTGAGAAAAGAGATTCCCCATTAACCCAGGAAGGCTTCAACTACCAGCCTGGCCAAGGCATGGAGGACAAAACAGGAGGCGAGTGCAGGCCAGGCCAGGGAGCCAAGGCCTCAGTGGGCTGTCGGCCCAGGAGGGGGACAGGATGGTGGGCTCCCTGACTGGGAGGTGTGGGTTGGGGTGAGCTCTAGGCAACATCCCCAGCCCTTCATTGACTCTAGCACTTAATTCATTTCTTATTTCAAGTATGGCCCAAAAGGCTAAGAAAGAGGAGGCCATGGGCTTCCCTGGGGGAATTGGGAGATGGATGCCTGTCTGTGAGAGGGCCAGGGCGCCCCCTCCCTGGAGAGCAGGGAAGGGCTTGGGGAAGGAGCAGGGCAGGGGCAGAACGCCAGCCCACACCCTGAGCAGCGCCTGGGCGCACTACTGAGAGCCACATGCAAATCCTTTGCCTCAGTTTACCAGGAGTCCCAGGAGCCACAGTTTGTCACCTTGAAAAGGCATCAAGGCTTTGGCACCAGGGAATCTTGATTTATCAAAATCCAGCTTGGCACATATTAGCTGTGTGATTTGGGGTGCGTCTTATGGTTTCTCTGAGCCTCAGTCTTCTCTTGGGAGACATGGGGAAACAGTATCTGCCTGATGGGCCTCACCAGGGCACTGGTAATGCCTGGCTGATACCACGGACCGTGTCAGGAAGAGGAAGTGCACCTCTCCCTGCATGCGGAGAGCTCTCCCGGGTGCCTGCATATCATGGGGCCACGGAGGCTCCTGGGTGCCACCTCAGTGCACTTCCTTCTCCCACCAAAGAGGGCGGAGACAGGTGACCGGGTGGGAGGTCTTTGCCTGTCATGGAACAGCGGGCTGTCAGAACTGGCTCTTTAGCTTCGGTTTGATAAGCCGGGAGACCCATTAGATAGCCACACATCACTTCAGAAAACAGTTTAATTGACCAAATCTATTAACTAGAGATGAACAAAAGATCCCTGACCTCTTTTCTCAAGCTTGTGATCACCACAGATCTTACTTCAAAAGCAAGCTACTCAAGAAATCCCACAAGCAATGGTGACCACAGGTGCTGGTTTACTTGGCCACAAAGATTTGTTGAGCACCTATTGTGTGCCAGGCCCTGAACTACTGCACATTCCAGCCACTGGCCATTGGTGTGTTCCTGGGTTGGTTCCATATTTTTCTCTCTTTCTGTCTCTCCTCTCCCAGGAATATTAAATAAAACCATAGATCTGTAAACATTACCTGATCACTCCCAGCATTGTATCCTCAGGCCCAAGCTCCACATCCCTGCACCCAGCTGCCTACTCTCTATCTGGATCCCACTGGGGTTTCAAACTCATATGCCCCAAATGAAGCGCTCAGCTCTCCCACCTCCCAGTCTTCTCCTGGCCCTCCCCATTTCTGTTGCTTCCCCTACCAACCAACCACTGTCAGGAATCACCCTTGAATCCTCTCCTTCCCTCACCTTCTACATCCTTTCCTTTGATAGATCGTGTGTGCTCTGCCTCCCCAAAGGATGTTCCAAGATCATTTCTCACAGTTCCCCTTTGATGCCCTCCACCTCCAATCTTTCTTTTGGACTTCAGTAGCTACCTAACTGTTCTCCATTTTTGTTCTTGCTCCTTAAAGTCCATTCCCTGCAGAGCAGCCAAAGTAATACTTAAAAAACACCTATCAGGTCTTACCTGTCTCCAATCGCAAACCTTCAGCGGCTACCCGTTGAACACAGAATAAACTCCCTACAATGGCTTCCCAGACCCTCCATAATCCCACCCTGTCGCTTCTCCGGTTTGAATTCCATTCAATTCTCTGGTGGCCTCCTGAAGAGTGCTCCTCTGTCCCAGCATTAAGAGCAGTTCCTAGCGACCCAGTTAACAGCTTGCTTTGCTTTTCCAGTCTTCTTTCTGCCCCACAAGTACACCAGGCTCTGCACCAGCCCCATTCCTCTGGATTCACATCATTGGCTCTTCCTGGTGGTTTACCTTTTGGCCCAATTATCACCCCTTGGAAAGGTCTTCCTAGACTCTTCCCTACCCCATCTAAATTGCCATCACTGTCCTATTTTCTTCATGATGCTAATTCACTCTATAGTGCTGTATTATTTATTGACTTCTGCTTAGCTTTTCTCCCCCAATTAGAAGTAAGCTCCATGAGGGCAGGGGCCATGGCTGTCTGGCTCCCTGCTGTATTCCCAGCACCAAGAACACTAGCCATGGCGTGTGCTTAAGAGGCGTGTGCTTAAGTGGATCAGTGAAGGGAATCACTCATGCTCTCATTTGCAAACATTTTGGAGTCATCCTATCTGCTCTCTGATACCATGACACAGCGTCTCCTAAAGGGGTCCGTGGCATTTCCTATAAATGAAAAGATAAAACCACCTTTAATGGTTCCTTAGGAATTCCTCAAACACTCTTGACATTAATAAACGATCCTGAGGCCTTGCAAATCCAGGCTGGGGACCTAGAGTGGCCATGACCCTTCAGAGGAGAAATCTTGATCCTGGATCTGTTCCTCTTCAGAAACCAGCAAAGTGTGGCTTTACATGTAGGAGATGTCATTGCTGAATGGTTATAAATAAAATTTTATTAAATTCAACCATATTACAAACACACTGAAAAAGTTCATATTTAAAGGAACCCATAACAAATCCTTGGGTAAAGGATAAAGCTGTTACACTGACTGATCACCTCTTAATTTACTGGTGCCATAAATGCGTAATTGCATAGCTTATATTTTCTTAAAGCAGGTACACTGGTGTGATGGTCCAGGAATTAACTCCCTGTGAATATGTACCATGGCTTGCCAGAGGGTGACAAACTCTGACTATAGAGAAAAGTTAATTAGTTAGAAATAATAGACAGGTCATTTTTTCTGACAGATGTGTCTGTAAACATGGCTCCCTTTTCAAGGAAGATGAAACAGTGAAAGATTTTCCTCCATTCATTCCTAAACAGTGACATGTTGTAGAGAATGGGGTTTAGGGCCGAATTGGCAAATGTGAAGGCCACTACCCAGAAGAAGAGGGTCGGCCAGATGACCAGGTCCTGCTTGAAGTTCTGGATCAAGATGAGGAGGATGATGATGATGATCGGGCTCCACATGGTGAAGAAGGAGGCCATGAGCAGGAAGAGGGTGCGGAAGAGCCGCAAGTCCTGCTGGGACACGCGGATCTGGTGACTCTCCGAGTATGCCAGGCTCACCGTGAGCCTTTTCCTTGATGCCTTTGTGATCTGCAGGGACACAAAACAGAGCTGGAGTTACAGTTTACTGCGGGACGTCAGGGGCTTTGATTTTAGAGAGGCAGGGGGCGCAGGAGCTGGAATCTGCCATCCCTCCTGCACTGGGACCATTTGGCTGGGAGACTTGTGTGAAGAGAGCGCCCTTCTCAGAGGCCTGGCACACTGCCAACACCTAGGATGTGATGGAGAAATGGGGTGCCTGGCTGGTCTCCTGAGAAATAAGGCAGAAAACATCCACATTGTAAATGGGGTGAATGAGGGGAAGTGAGAAGCCTGAATTGGATGGTCTAGAAAAGAGAGAATGAGAACAAAGCACATTGCTATAGTCTGAATGTGTCCCCACCAAATTCATATGCTGAGACATAATCCCCAAGGTTATGGTATTAGGGGGTGGGGTCTTTGGAAGGTGATTGGGTAATGAGGACAAAGCCTTCATGAATGGGGTTAATGCCCCATGAAAGAAGCCCAAGAGAGCCCCTGCGGCCTTTGCACCACGTGAAGTGAGGCAGCAGTCTGCAGCCCAGAGGAGGGCCGTCCCCAGCCAGCCATGCTGCCTTGCTCACCTCAGACCTCCCGTCCTCAGAGCTGTGAGAATGTATGAGCCAGCCAGACTATGGTATTTTGTTATGGCGGCCCAAAGAGTTATTTCGCCTTCTGTGCCCTCCATGTCCATTGCCCAGAAATGGCCAAAGTGAACCGTTTCCTGTTCTACCACCAGCTACTTGGAGATCAGAGGCGATGACCAACAGAAGGGTATGATCATCTCACATGGGCCACCATGCAAGAGATCGGGGGCACCAACAGAGCAGCCCACCCTTCTCCTCCCAGTCTAACTCCCATCCTGTGCTGTGGGGAGAGGGAAGCATTCAACTGACCATGACATTGATGGTTTAAAATAAGCAGGCATAACAAAAGTGACTGGAAAGTTCTGGAATGGGACCTAGGTGACATTAGAGCTCTGCCCCACTCAACCAGGAGTTGATCAGAGTGCTGCTAGTGACATTTGTCAAAAAATCAAAATTGTTTCATATTTATGGCCTCAGTTGAGAGGTGACAATTGGGGGTAAACATCCTCATGTGTATCTCTGTGCACCTAGGTTCATGTATAGGTAGAAAAGAAATTCCCCAGAATGGAACTAGCAGTTTGGAACCTCTAGTATTTTGTACAAATGAGCAGGGCCAGCATTATAGTGGAGGGGTTGTAGGCAAGGTTAAGCGCCCTGGTTAAGTGGGTTCAAAGGCAGTTCTGCACTCTCCACTTAGGAGCCCTTACAGGCACTGCTCCCTGGCTCCCCTGCCCTGTCTGAGGGTCTTGCTTTCTGCATCAATCAAAGAGGCTGGTTGTTATTTGTAGGTGGAACGGCCTATCAACTGAGGCAAGATGACCATATTAAAATAAAGCCCTGCATGTCTCTCATCCCACGGTCCCACGTGAAAACGTTTGGAACATACCAACATGTGTAACACCTCAGAACCCTAGCGTTGGAGCTGAGTGGGGCCCTGCAGCATTTCTCAGCACGTCTCAGACTTTACTGTGCCTGTGAGACATACAGCATTACCTTGTTTAAATGTAGATTCTAACTCGGCAGGTCCAGGGTGGGGCTGAGGTTCAGCATTTCTGACAAGCCCCTGTGTGCGGCTGCTGGTCCAAGGACTGCCCTTTGAGTAACCAGGACCCACCCCACATTTTCCTCACACTTTTATAGGTGAGGAAATAGGCCTCCTGAGAGAGGGGTTAGCCAAACAGCTTTGAAAACAGGAAACTCGGAGGTGTCCACTTCAGAAAACAAAAGCGCTATGGAAGCTGAGTCTATGAAATAGAAGACGGGGCTGCCATTCCAGGGTGTCTTCTGGGCCCAGGGTGGTAGGCCAGCTGGGTGAATCTGACCTCCCTAAAGACTTTAAAGAGCCCAGTGCTTGAGCGCTGGCCCCTTGGGGATACACAGCGCATCCTGCTCTTGTGCCTAATTCTAATTGTCCTCTAGGCACAAACAGAAGGCAGAAGGCTGGCTGTCTCTGCTCAGCTTCAATGGTAGGAAGAGGTGGGGGAGGTGGGGGGTGAGCAGGGGCTGGAGATGGGGTAGGGAGGGAGGTAGTCAGGCTGGTGCACAGCTAGCCTGGGATGTGGTGGGGCACTGTATCCATTAGCCTGCTATGCTTTGTTCCAGCCTGTGACCTCCAACCCAGGGAAGAGATCCAATTCAGACCATCGTGGCCATGTTTGTGGTCCTTGCTAATGCCCATTTACTTAGTCTGGCCCTGGGGCCTTCTGCTTTTCCTGCAGGAGCAGCCCGCTGGCCACACAGTGGATGCTTACATGTCTGGAGACTTTAATGACCACAAATCTCATCATTAGCTCTATGCTGGCCTTCTGGGACTATTCCCGCAAGATTCTTGAATCTCAAGAGCAGAAGTGATTATAAAGTAGTTAGCCTTATTCACAATTTAGGCAAGTTTAACTCCCAGATCAGAATGGCTTACAATATTTTCTTTTGAATACTTCTAACTATCTGATTACAGGACAGCTGTTTAATTGTCTTATGAAAAATGTAATTGCTTCTGTGTAGTTTAGGGGCACCTCTTGGTGATGGAGACCAGGGCAACAGATGCTGAGTTAAAAGACCCCCTTTCCTCCCCACCCACTACCCAGGGACAAGAACAACAGGAATCGGGGTCACTAAGCATTATACAGGGCTCCCTTTGTGACAGGCATGATGCTGTATTTTGTCTTAGAAATTGTCACATCTAATCTTCATAACCGCTCTTTGTACTTTTGCTATTATTATCCTCACTTCAGAGATGAGGAAATTGAATCTCAGGACATTTGAGTAATTTATTGAAGGTCACTCCATGATGATAAATGGTCAAAGCCCCATCTGTGAAAATTTAGCTCAGCTGAGCTGAAGGTTGGCCACATCATAAAAGGCTCCAACGGGGTTGATATCCTCTTCAGCCTCCCCTCCACTGCCTGCTCTACAGGGTGGGGTAGCTCAGGAGACATGGCCCACCATCTCAGACCCGTATGCTGGAGGTCACCTTCATACATCCAAGTCTGTACTGCACAGTATCAAAGTTAAAGAGTATGCGGGTGAAAGCTGGTCAAGACTACCTGGGCCCATAGACCTGGAAGAGTAACAGCTGGGCAAGTGGGCAGGCTGCAGGGGAAATGGCACTCCCTCCTGGTAGGGGAGTCCCTCTGGGCCTAAATGCAGCCTGGTAGGCACAGGAGGGATGATTCACAGCAGCCTCATCACTTGCGCTGTCCACATTTCTCTTCCAAGAAGGATGGAGTCCCTGGTATTGTGTCCTATACATAATGTTTGGAATGGATTATGTTGACAGGCATTCATATTTATTGGACACTTACTATGTGCCAGGCCCTGTACATACCACTTAGCTTATCTCTTTAAATTCTCCCAATGATTCTGTGATGTACACACTTGGATGACTGCCATTTTACAAATGAGGAAACAGGCTCAGAGAGGTTGAGGAATTTGCCCTAAAGCATCCAGCTGAGTAGTTGCAGAGCTGGGCTTCAAACCGTGACAGTCTAACTCCAGCCCATGCTCTTAATCTTAAACTAGTTCCTACTCACCCTCTGCTATCTCCATCACTGGAACTCCTTCTGCCAAGCTTAGGACTCGAAGGACTAACACCAGGAACTCTGGGAAGGCTTCCTGGTTCATCCTCCCACCCCACCCTGGCATCCTGTAGGGCTTTATTCCAGGTGTTCACGCGGCACTTGCCACATATACTGTGTGACAGACCTTGAAGCATTCTTCTTACCCCTAGCCCCCACCAGGCTGCAGGCTCCCTGCCAGCTGGGCAGCCCTGTGGCTTCTGTGGCCCCCGAGCTCTTATAAGCGCCTGACAATGACTGGCAGCAAAGAGGCTGACTGGCCTGGCTCATGGGCCAAGTGAGTAAGTGGTTAGGTCTGTTTTTAGTACTGACTGCTGCTACCATTTCCTCTGTCCACAGTTCCCACAACTTTCAGAGAGTGAGAAGGAAAATGGGCCCATTATAAACAAATGTGGCTCCTTCCCTGTTCCCCTCACTACATTAAATGACAAGACTAATCAACTTTCATCCAGGATTTAAAATGTCTCTGGAATTGTGCAGAATGCTTCGTGTGCTGTAAAATTTAATTAAATGCTCAATTATCATTTGGGGATTAACTTTAATCCCTAAAACAAGCCTATGGGGTAGGTTCTGTCTTTACCCCATTTTGGGGACAAGTGACAGGCTCTGCGACATGAAGGCACTTGCTCAGGGCCTCATAGTCAAGTTGGGGGCTGGGGTGATTACCTCAGCAGGAGGCAACCAAGCCCTTCACAGCTGGGGCACGCAGCCACGGGGAGGACGGCACTCCCAGAGGGCGGCCCATGGCTGCCCGCATCAGTCACCCAGCACCTGATCCGACGCAGATGCCCTGGGCCCCATTTCCAACGCTCTGATTCTGTGGGTCTGAGCGGGGCAGGGCCGGATGTACCGGAGGTCTCCCCTTCTCAGCAGTTCCCCAGGTGATTCTCACTCACTCAGGTAAGGGAACCACTGATCTGGAGTTTCTCCCCAATCCTTTGAAGAGAGTCCATTTATTATTTTTATTTTATCAAATGTACATCACAGTGGTTCAACAGCCCCCTTCCCCTTAGTAACCACTAGTCACTTCTCAGTGGCTGTGAGTCTAATGTTGTTTTGTTCCTTCTGTTTTGCTTTGTTTTTATACTCCACAAATAAGTGAAATCATACGGCATTTGTCTTTCTCTGCCTGGCTTATTTCACTGAGCAGAGTCCATTTTTAAACTGTCTTTTTGAGACTCGCTGCCTTCACTCCTGCACGAGTGTCTGCAGGCCATGAGGGAGCCTCTCCCTGCCTCACACCTCTTTGCCACACCATATGCCAGCCATGCTGCTGACAAGGATGTGCTGGGAGAGGTCACTCTCCACCAGCACAACTTGGGCCCCTGGGGGTTGGGTCTTCTGTGGGGGCTGCTTGGTCACCCAGCACCCTCCTGATTAGAATCGTCAGACAACAGACTCCATCGCTCCAGAGGGCCCACCTCCCTTTCCGTCACCAGCAAGCAGGTCCCAGAGCTGGGGAAGAGGGCCAGGCCTGGAGTAAGGGCTGCATGTTCACTGGGTAACACTTTCACGCTGAGCTGAAACAGATTTCCATTTTGCAGTTAAGTGCTGAGACAGGTGAGGGTTTTCCAAGTTCAAGCCACTCACTCTCTCATTCAACAAATATTTATCAAGCCCCTACTACGTGCCAAGCACTCTTACAGGTGCTGGATATTCAGCAAGCAACAAGGGAGCCCTGCCACCATGCATTTCCACTCCAGTGAGTATGTGGGCAATGGGAGGCAGAACAAGAAACATACAAACTGTCAGAAAGGGTAGAAGCGTCTCATCTTGCCATGGCAATGGTTGCTGGGTGACAGTGTAAATGAAGCCCTAACAGCTAGTATTGCCAGCCTGATCAAAGGCACGTGGGAGTGGCAAGGAGACTATTACCCTGGGAAACTGTTGATTGGGAAAAGCCACTGAAGATGTATAGCATGCCTGAGTCATAAGGAAAGAGGAAGCAGGGAGGGCAGAAGCGTGCTGAAGGCCAATGTCCTGAGCATATCAAGTGGCTCTGGCAGGGAAGCGCCCAGGTGAAGCCTGCTCTCAATCCTTGCCCAGGACAGAACCAGTGACCAGGGTGTGGACTTTAGAGCAGCAGTTCCCAAAGAGATTCCATGGGGTACCAGTCCAGAGAGATGCTCTGTGGGGAAAAGGAGGTCTGTAGTAAGATTTAGGAATGCTGCCTACTCTATTCCTGTGTTGGAGAGTCTCGATGTACATTAGCACAGTAAAGGCTCTGAGAAGTCCTGCAGCAAAGAAACCCATTTAACTTTGATTAACCCAGCATTTCCCAAACTCATTTGATCATGGAACATTCCATGGAGTTCTAGAGAGTGCTTTAGGGGACACTTTGCTTTAGAGAAATAAAAGGTCAGGAGATTTGAAAAAGGCACTTCTCAGGCCTACAGATGGAACCTGAGTCAGAGAAACAGTGATAGGTGAGAGGTGGGGCTGGTGGAAAAGGGGTGGGTAGCATAGTTCTGTGTCCTATGGCTTTAAATGATTTGCTATTTGTGTCTTTAGGAATATAGCTGATTAACACTGATACTCAATTGATTTCCTGGGGTTATGCTCTGGACAGAAAAAGCTCAGCAGTAAAGCCGATTCAGTGTCTCTCAGTTACAGATGTCCTCAGAGGGACAGAGATGCCAGCTCTGAGGGCCTGCCCAGATACTCCATCCAGCAGGGAGCTTACCGGCTTCCACGTCACCAGCCTGGCACACCCCTAGGCACAAAGTGAGGACAGATGTCATGGTACTCCTCAGAAATGGGCCATAGTCAGTTTTCTGCTAGTGGGGTGCATAGAAATTTTTTAGGTCTTAAATTTGCATTAGTGCTGTGATTTTCAAAATCACATTAGATTTCTTTCATATTAAAGTCTAACAGTCTGTTCAAAATATTAACATATCACACTCTCATTTTGTTGTGTTAAACAATCCAGAAGGCCCACTTGGCTCCTGAGAAAACTGAGGCCCACTTTAGTTAAGGGACTTGCCAAAGGTCACACAGTAATAAAGTTGGATTAGCATTCAGGTCTTATGCCTCTTTGTCCAGTGATTTTTCCTACCCCCAAAGGAGAAGATGTTATTGGCTCTTTCAATATGATCCAAGGTTTGTGTTTTACTCATTCAATTTGAATGAGTGTTTATTGAGCACCTACCTTGAATATGCCAGGCTCTGTTCTAAGCATGGGTCTACAGCAATAAACAAAGTCTTTCCTCACATTTTAGTGGTTGAGACAGATGATATACAAATAAATACACACAAATGGAATATGATGGGGTTGTAAGTGCTTGGAAGAGAAATCAGTGTAATGGGCTAGAGAATGATGGAGAGTCCCTCTGGGGAGGAGCCTTTTGAGCTGGTGGGGAGCGGAAGCTGGTCAAGAGTGAGCAATGAAATGGTGGAGTGACCCACATAGAAATCTGGGGAAGAGAAAGCCAGGAGAGGAAATGGTAGGTGCAAAGGCCCTGAGGCAACAGTATGTTGGCAAGTGCAAGGAACATTCCCAGGTGAACATGCACATGAAGGAGGAGAAGATGGTGAGGGAGAGGCGCAGGTGGAGGCCAGATCGATCACATAAGGCTGTAAGATGAGGCTTCAGGTTTTGCTCTATGTGTCGGGGAAGGGATGGGATCCGAATTATATCTTTGACTCATGAGTCAGAGTATCCTTTCATAACTGTGAGTCATCACAGATACTCTGTTTCATCCAGGAGCTGTCCTGGGGTCTGTGATAGGAAGAAGTGAAGGCTGGCCATGGGTTTATATGCAATGCGTCTGGAAAGCAATGAACTGTAGTTTCGAGGCAGATGGATAAGAGGACACCCTCCTCAACTCAGCAGGGCTCCCAGGGTCTCCTCAAATATCTCCAGGTGGGTCCTGGACTAAGCAAAAGATGGAGGGGGCTGGGAGACCTTTCCAGAGAATAAGCCAATCCTCCCTCAGAAGGCAGCTGAAAAGTAAGAGGCTTGAGTGGAAAGGGGCAGACCAGAGCTTTCTTGGCCTCTGAAGGAATCAGGGTGGTACTGCCCAAGGAGAGGTCATTCAGACCCTGCTGCCAGCATCTGGTCCGCCCCGAGCTCGCCAGCCAGCCCTGCTACAGGGCTGATTCCTTGCTCCTGCCATGCTCCAAGTCTGGGCCCTGCTGTTTCTTCTTTCAAAACTCTCAGTGGTAGCTTTCCCAGCATTCTCTGAGAAAAGGATTAGAGGAACAGCCTTGGGTAACAAGTAACAACAGACACAATCTATTCATCCCCTGCTATAGGCAGGCATGACCCTGGAGTACCACCAGTCATGACTCCTACCTGTCTCACAGCAGTCTCACACTGTTGGAGTTAGGATCACCACTTCTCAGATGAGGGAACTGAAGTTCAGAGAAGGTAAGTAACTTGATGAAGGCCACCCAGCAAGTAGGTGGCAGATCCAGGACTCAAAGCCGGGTTACCAACATAACCCTTTCATGTCTCCATGTCTGTCTCTCACCTTTTGCTCCTCTGTTATCCCCCATTCATTCCTTACATTTGAGTAGCATTTAACAATTTGCCAAGTGTTTTCACACTGAGTCCCAGCATTGCTCCATCTTGTTTCAGGGTTTGAGGCATTGGCTAGCAGGGCTGTTGTCTGTCTCCTTCTTCCCTTTTGTGTTGAAGCTCCTTCCAGAGAGAGACTGTGACTTGCTCACTCTTGACCAATCTCCACTCCCCACCAGTACTTTGCTCAGAGCAGATCCCTAACAAATGTCTGAGGAATTAAAGTGTTGGGACTCTGGGGCCAGGTGGCTTGGGCTTAAATCCTGATACTGTTGCTGCTTATGAGCTGTGTGACTTTGGGCAAATTACTTAACCCCTCTGTTCCTTGGTTTCCTCAACTGTAATTCTTATTAGGATTGAATACATT
Organism: Manis pentadactyla; assembly: GCF_030020395.1. NCBI lineage: Eukaryota > Metazoa > Chordata > Mammalia > Pholidota > Manidae > Manis > Manis pentadactyla. The sequence goes on along the minus strand of NC_080026.1, from coordinate 105,038,566 downwards.
AGTTCCTGACACATTGTAAGCACTACATAAATATTTGTTAAATAATTTAATTAAAATATCATTCTACATTTTTCTTCCTTTTTCCTCACTTCCTTTCTTTTAACATAATGGTAAAGGCCTGCACTTATATAACATTTACACATGCCAGGCCTCTGTTTCAACCACTTTATAGACCTTAACTCCAGGCCTGAATCTGCATCATATCCTTGAACAAGCCCCAGGCAGGGTATCACTCAAGGAGATCGCAGGTCAACTGGTGGGAACAGTCTAGGGAATAATCTGGGTGGCCATCTCCTACAGCACCTAGGGATAAGTGAACTCGATGGAGGTTGGCCTGGCTTTGGGTTCTGAGCATCTAAGAAGGTTACAAATCCTCAGCTACAAAGACAGGGCTGTAAAAGTGGCCAGACAGCAAGCAGGACCTACAGGGCCCCACTTCAATAAGTTTGTTTGCCAGATGACACATAATATGCAATAAAACCAAGATTCAACAATCGTAAACCTCTGAGAGTACTCAAAAGTTTTGCATTAAACTTTCTAAAATGAGCATGCCTGCAGGTACATGATGTTTGCTTGGGCCAGCAACATACATGTAAATGGACTTACCTCAAGAAATAGGAAACAGACTGCTAGGGCTTTTTTAGGTCCCTGTACATATTTACTTCAAAGAGCAAGATCATTTCTTGTTTCAGCACACTTTTGAAAAGCACATTCCCTGGCAGTGAGGGTAGTGATTGGAAGGTAACAGGAGAGGGCTTTGGGTAATATTCTGTTTCTCATTCTGTTTCTCGGAGTGTGGTCAGTATGTGAGCTGTGCGTGTCTGCTGGTGGGCTTTTCTGTATGTACATTATACTTCAGTAAAAAGGTTTCGAAAGTGTACATTCTCTATCACTCACGTTGTTTGTGATGGGAAACAATGGACACAGCCCAAAAGCCCATAAAATAAATTACATCACATCTTTATGACAGAAGACAATGAAGCCATTAAAATAATGAGATAGAGATATAGGAACTAATACGGCAATAGGTTACAGTATAGAGTTAAATGAAAAATGAAAGTTATAAGCAGATGTATTATCTCAAATCTGAAAACAGAAAATAAAACACTGAGTTGAACCAGGGTGAATAGTTGATATTTAACCATCTTATATGGTTCCTCATATATATATATGACATATATATATGTGTGTGTGTGTGACATATATATATATGTATATATGCACACACACATATACACATACACATATAGCATAAAAGTATGTATATATGTAAGTTTATAAGAAAAATAATTGCTAACAATGGGAGTAAATTTTTAGTTTCTGTGTTACACATTTCTATATGTCTTAATTTAATTGTTACAATGAGCTTATATTACTTTACTGATCAGCACTGCTACTACTACTAATAATAACCACAATCACAAAGATAGAACTTTTAAAAGAGAATACCAAACTCTCATTCCTCAGGGTTGCAGAGGAGGTAGATCTGGAGTGTACTCTAAGCCAACTTCCATCTGGAAAATGTTAAGATTCCACCTGAAATATCCTGACCCTGAGTGACAGTCAGCAAACATACCTGTAAAATTTTGGAGTAACTGATCACAATAAGCAGTCCTGGAACCAAGAAGTTCAAAGTAACAAATGACACATCCCAGGAGATTTCTCCGGCAACATTGGGCCACACCAGTGTGCAAACTGGGATTTCCTAGTTAAGAAAGAAGAGAACATCATTGACATGGTGGTCTCTTTCGTGGCCTGTAGTTCAGTCCCAGTTGGGGGTTACCTAACAGAACCCCTCACCTTGCCCACACAAACCCATTTACAAGTCATTTGCCTCTGACTTTCAGAATAACCATATTTATTATTTCCATTTTCCAGGGGAGGCAGTTGGGTCCCAGGGTCACAGACTGGTCCACTCCCAGCTGTGACTCCAGGGCCAGTACCCTTTCCACTTCCCAGCACTGGGTGCAAAGAGCCTCTGAGCATTCTCTTCTAAGTCCTTCATTTCACAGGTGAAAAAACTGACCCCTGAAAGGTCCTATAGAATAGAAGTGACGTGCTACACACAAGCATATAAAAGCAGGAACAAGGTTTTAGTGTAGTCACACTACATACACTGAAGGCAAAAGAGTCTATGTTAAGGCATTAAGTGTTCATTTGGGGGATGTTCATATGTCTAAAATATGCCAAGCTGCATCAAAGAAGGCCATGGCTTACTCCAAGACAATACTGGTGCCCAGACTCGGCAACTGTCCTCACATGCCTCTCTGCCAGTGGGGCACACTGGGGCCGCAAAGCAAACGCACCACACAACTCCATCATTTCAAGACATGAGACCACTGGAACGTGACCAAAGAGGGTGACCTTGCTGCTATCACTACGTTGTATTGAATTCAAATGTTTGACACTACTTACAAACCCCAAAGCATCTGGGGACCTTACTGGATAGTTACTAAGAGCTGCTGCAGAAATTTCTTCCAATGAGTAAATAGTTCAAGGAAAAGAGATCTCTCTCTCCTGCCAGACACAAACTTCCTGTCCCCGCTTGACTATAGGAACAAAACTATTTGAATACAAGATGCCCTAAACCCTTGCAGACATGTAGAACAGACATTAAAGAGCACACTATGTGTTAAAAGACTACGTTATTGATTTTTGGTGGACAAGGCATCTTAACCAATGTCCAGAAGTGGCATTATTACCCATGGTGCCATTACTTCATTCACCAATATTTACTGAATGCTACACTAAGCAAAGGCAAAGAATTGTTATCATTTCCCAACATGTATCATAACTGGGTAGTCAAGCTCAAAATCCAGTCAAATAGTCACTTCTTTTCCTATCCAGTAGTAATGGGAAATAGTAACATCTAATATTCACTGGACATTTATTCTGAGCCGGGAAACACTTTACATATATTATCTCATTGAATGTTCACAACCGCTTTATTGGAATCCATGGTACTGTTTGCTCCATTATGCAGAGGAGGAAACTAAGGCTTAGAAACATCCTTCTGAAATAATAAAGGTTCAGTTCTTTTTAATCATACAATATTTCCCCCAAAGAGCTAAGTGGTTATAGAAGTTATCCAGGCATCTGCAAGAACACACTAAGGCAAGTCAAGCAGGGAAAAATGCTTTAATTATATTTGTACCTTGTAAGGAAGGTGAGAATATTGCTTCCTTTTCCTGTTTTGATTAGATGGCTTACAAATGTACTAGGCATTCCAAAAGCTTGTTCCTCCATCCCCATCCCCACTGTCCACACCTGATGGGAGCAAGTTTATTAGATCTTTTCACATTTTGGTGATTGGAAAGAAACTAGTGTCTCTCAAGGATCTTCTGACTATTGGCAGGGTGGTGACCACAGCTCTTTAGCTAAGGCACGCAGCCATGGCTTGTACTCGGGCCTCTGGCCCATGGGCCCTTATTCCAGTAACTGGTGGGTTACACGGACTAGCCGGTGTGCTGGGCAGCAATGGGAAGAACCCGATGCCAGCCCTGAATGTGACTTGGCCTCTAATTCCTATACTTGAGATGGGAAAATGTACAAGGCAGGCAGAAAAACAGATGACCCCAAAACCATTTCTTAAAACCCTCAATAGAACTCAACTCTTTCCAAAAATCCTTTCCATAATGTAGGCCCAAATCTCCACAGGTTTAGCAACACTGTGAAGAGGAAGGTGTAAGAGCAAGGCGTTTTCTCTATATTAGAGGCAAAAATGTAGATACCTTAGGGGCATACCTGTTTTCATTCAGTATTATTGGAAAAAATGTATAGGTGTGAGTGAACAAATACACACTATGCATGCACCCACCCCTGCCACCCCTCACACACCCACACACACATAGTAGGCACAGAAAAAAGACTAGAATGATATACTCCAGAAAATTAACCGTGTCTGTTTCTTGATGGGACTCAGTTATTTTTATTCTTTTGGCTTATCTGAATTTTCTAAAATTTCCATGATGTTCTTATATTATTTTGATAAGAGCAAAAAAATCACAATAAATGTTAATTTTTAAGAGAAATGATGATTAAACTTGAAACATAGATTACCATAGTAGCTTTGAAAACCAGCCAGCTGTTCTCTCAACAAAAACAATGAACCCAGCCAGGAAGCCTCCCAAATCCAGGACTCTGAGGAAGGCTCTCAGCTTTCAATCTGTGGCACTTACTCCAGGCACATAGTGTGATAAGGACGTAAGATAGATCTCTGCACAGCAGCCCCACACATGAACTAAGGGACGGGGGGCTACCTTGTGTGAACTAAATGCTCTTTAGAAAGCTTTATATGGTATCATTGGTTAAATACAGTGTTTATTCTCATTAAAAAATAAACAAACAGGCAACAGGTCCACCATCAGAGATCTGACTTGGTGTTACAATTTTGTTTCTGTGGGAAGATCCATTTGTCTTGAATTGTTTTGATTCTAGGTTTTCTCTCCTAGGCTGTAACTTAGGAAGGAGCTTGGCAATGAGTCAAATCTACAAGGTGGGGGAGTGAGCATTATAATATTCTCTGTACTTTTTCTGCACATTTGGAACGATTCCTGATTTTGAAAAGGAAATTTGAACGCCAAAAATCCTAGGCCTGCTGTGCTACTGAGCTACAGTGGTAGAGCTGGCCCAGTCAACGACAGTGTTCTTTAATTCATTTGCACGGTGGTCACTCACCGACTCAAGCCACGGTGGCTGAGCCACAGCACTGCCCCAGTGGGGGTGGGGTGGGGACTGTGCTCCTCTCAGGGAGGGAGAAAAGCTTTGGCAACTTCAGAGCAGGGCAGCAAGCAGGAAGTGCCCAGAGAGCCACAGGTGAGGGGAGAGCAGAGGCACCAGGGAACCCGGGAGGGGCTGTGTGGGATGTGCCTGGAAGGAGAGGCCTTCAGCCAGGTGAGCTCAGTGTCCGGACCAGCAGGTGTGAAGGCAGGAGGCTCCGTACAAGGGTATTAAGGGTGGCCCAGTGTGACTTGTGTCCCCACCCCAGTGATCTCACCCTTCCCATGGCTCCTTTGTGCAGATGCTACTGCAGTTCAGCTGCTCCAGCTCAGTCTTCTCCTGAGCCCCACGCTCACCCCACTGCCCTGAGGACACCTCTGCGGCATGCCTCCCAGGCGGCCCAAGCCTCCAATGTCCCACCCCGAAGGTTCCCCCTCCTGCAGTCACTGACTCAAGGCCTGGAGCTGCCATTCCCCAAGCTGTCAGAACTTGAGTACTGACCTTCTGCCTTCTCCTTCCTACCTCCCCACTCAGAGGGAACCTCGACTTCTGCCTTACTAGCTACCCAACCCACCCACATATCTCACTCTTACTGGCCCGCCCACTCACAGACCAGGCCGTCTCTCATCTCCTAAGTCCAAACTCCCTAAAGGAGAGTACCTGGTCCTTCTGCAGCTGGCCTCCCACCAGCCTTCCAGCGCCATCTCTTGCCCCAAAATGTGGGCTATTTCCTCTGCCTTTAATGTCCCTCCAACCCCCACATCCGGGTCTGGTTAACTGCCTCTCAACGTCACACTCAGTCAAGATACCACTCATTCTCTCTAAGGCTCCCGTGTGGACGGGGCCATCTATCTACAGGTGCTGCTCAGTGCTGACTCCTCCCCACACGGGAGTCCAGCTGTTTCCTGTCAGCTTCTAGCCATTCTTCCTGGAGTGCCCCTGGGGACCCCTTTGTAAATTGTTTTCCCTGCTCCCCCTCTTCAAACAAAATGGAAGATTTCTCGGTCATTTTAAGGAACTGGGAAACCTAGTTGTATATCTCCTCACCTATCAGCTTCCCAACAACAACGAAAAAGAAAATGTCACCAAAACTTCAATAAAAAGAAAAAATCAATGCAAAAGATGGACTTACTGTCTCATATCTTAAAAGTATCCTCTAATATTAACAAAGGTGAGTGAAATGTGTCTCCTCAGCCAGTCCATACTCAACAGAAACGCAGTGGCCTTCCTGGCCGGGGATTTAGTGGGGGCCAGGCAAAGCAGAGGGACAAGCGCTCCGAGGGAGTGTGAAGTCCCGGGAGACTCAAGCTACGTTCCCATTCCACCTCTTGCTTCTCTGTCACTTTAGGCATTTCCTCCTTTAGAAAATAAACATAAGGACACCTACTTGAGGGGTTACTATGAGGACTGGTTGTGCCAGAGTCTGGGACCATCTGTGCACTCAATACATGCATCTCTGTGAAGAGGAGAGTGTCTTGGTCATGGGGCTCACGGTAGGGGTTGTGGGGAGGGGTGCTCAGTAAATGTTTGTAGAATAAAAGGGCAGCACATTCTGGCCAGGGTGGACAGTCGTCCCCACCTGCCAATGAGGGTGGGGGCCACCCTTCTGGGGCCACGGCACACACAGGCAGGAATCCCTTTGGAACAAGCTGAGCTGACCTGGCTGACATGTCTAAGTTGCTAGGATGTGTCAGTCCTCTTAAAATGGCAGTGTATTATTTTACAGCAATGAGAAAAATTACAGTGTTTGAAGAATGTTTAAAATATTTATAACCAAAGATAAAGAAACTAATAATAGCTGGCAACTCTCGAGCACTTAACTGTGTCTGTGCCAGGTGTTGGCCCATTTACTGAATATTAGTCCCCATGACAATCCTGGAAGGTTACTCCTGTTATCGCGCCCATTTTGCAAATGAGGAATGTGAGGTATAGAGAGGAGACCACCTGCCTCTGTCACACAGCTCCTAAATGGCAGAGTGGGATTCAAACTCAGAACATTTGACTCCAAATCCCATGCTCCTAAAACCGAATTATCCAGCACTTTCTAGCATGTCTGTCATTTCATTCTCTCTTCAGGGAAGTTTTAGAGAGTCTGGTCACCTGGTCTGCTGGGCACCCACTGCCCAAATGTACAAAGGGAACTGTGTTCCCATGTTACTGGGGGTTCGGCGGGGGGAGGGGGGGTGCTTCAGATAAGTGGAAAGTCCTGAGAGGCACTGTTCCCCTGACCAGCACTCCTTGACGGGAGGGAGCCGGTGTGTCCTTGGAGTAAATGACTTCTTCCAGCCGGTGGTTTGGGCAGGAAAATGTCCCCCATCCAAAACCTCCACATTTAGGTCCAAGCGGGAGGGGGCAGGCAGAATTTACAGCCAGGAAGCTGGTAGTAGAGCACTGAGAAAACAAGCCTTTGCTAATTTTAAATGTGAGACTCAGTTTAGTCTAGACCAGATCCTTCTCAGTCTCTTTTTTTAAATGGCTGCATTCCCTTTTTCCCTCCATTTCTCATTTTTTTCAACTTCTTTCTTCAACCACTGCACCTCAGTTTGCTCACCTATAAAATAAGATGTTTACTACATACTCAGGTCACAGACCTTGAGGAACTGGGGAGTTTTCCTGTTTGCTGGCTTGCTGGCAAGTGTATGGGGAAGGGCAGGGAAGGGAGGGCAGGTGGGGGAAAGAAAGGGGGTACAGAGCTGCAAAAGGCTGGCCCGGTTTTTCACCAGAAGCTCCTCACTGCATCTCTGCTAATTTTAGGGAATAGGGTCCCTGCAGCCAATTCACCTGGTGCCCAATCTTCTGAGGTACCCCGTGGGCCCATTCTCTCCCAGTGGCTTTGCCCAAATCCCTTTGCCCAAGGAGGACTGAGGGAAGACACCACATCAGATCTCCTCAGAAGCTCCTTGCAGTACAACTCCAGCCATTCCAGAAGGGCTGTAGAGGGCTCCATGCTCACACACAGATGCCCTACCACAGCAGGACGCAGAAGGTCCCCAGTCTGTGTGAGGGCCTTCTAACTCAAACAACAACCTGTGTCCAAATCAGCAAGCAGTTTTAGGTGTTCGGCCAGGAGGTGACAAGAGCCTCTTTTTAAGTGTTATTTGCCAGTTAAGAAGTATACCTAAAACAGTTCTAAAAAGGAGAGGCACAAGATATATGATTGGAGACATAAGATACTCTTAAGATATATTCTATTTGATGCTTAATTCCCTGAGTGCCATTTTTTCTGTAAGAAACAAAATGGGGAGAAATCCCTCAAGTTCCCTTAACTATACAGGAACACTGTAACTCAGTGACAGACTAACTTAAAAAATCAAAAGACTGACAGCAGAACCCCAGCTCCCAGGTGATTCAGTTGGTGTGATATGACGCCTGGTCTTCCATCTATGTGACCCACCTTAACTCTCAGGTGAATCTGGGTTGAAGGCAGGCTGCCCACTAAGCTAGGGGCCTCGGGCTGCCTTGGTCCTTGGTCAGCATGGCACCCACCAGCTCGGCTAATCCGGGATTTCCTGGACCTCTTTTGAGGGGACATGGCCACAGGCTTCCATGAGGTGGCACTTAGCTAAGTGCCACAGGCCAGCCATGGTTCCTGCCTGTCATTCAAAGCCTTAAAGCAAAACAAAACAAACAAATAAAAATCCCACAATGTATTCCACACAACACATAAACTATTAGGAAAGAGACTTCCAGGTTTGATTTGCATTAAAAAGAAAAAATTGTTACTGCTTACACAGGATGCAGACTTCTCCCCATCCCCCATAAAAGGCCTGTGTGAAAAACTGGTCGGGAACGCCCCCAGAGAAGCCCACCTCTGTGTCCATGCTCTGCAGGACACACACAGGGGGCAGCCCTGGTCAGACTGAGTTCACCTCCATGGCTTGAAGCCTTTCCCCAGGTGGCATCTTATTCTCCACTGCTTCCCCACCCTCCCCACCCTTCTGGTCACTCTGCAGGCCTTTCTTTGGGACTGTGGTTTGTGCCTGGTTTGCTCAGGGTGCCCCACTCTCCGTCGTGGGGTCAGGATTGAGCTTTCTTGTCCTGCGGCTGGAAAAACAGTGACCTCATTAGAGAAAGAGCGCCGGGAAGCCAGCCTCCCGCAGACCCTCGGTGAGTCTGAGCCACGAGTAAGGGCTCCCACCTTCCCGGAGGGCGCACAAACCCACGTCCTATCCCCGCCCCTTCACGAAAGGCGCAAAAACCCTCGCGTACCCTGGCCACAGCCAGAACCGCCGACCACTGTCCTTCACCCGGGTCCGATGTGCCCGGTGACCCTCGGCTGGCAAACCCCCACAGCTGCGCAGCAGAGCAGCAACGCGAACAGACTTGAGCCCGCGATTCTGGACCGCGGGGCTGGAGTGGACTCGAACCAACGTCATGAACTGTCCGCAGAACCTTTTTTAGATCGTGGACCTCTACTATGCTCCTAACAACTCTAGGGGCGCTGCGCAGAGTAAAGCTCATCAGCCCAGGCCCTGGAACCTGTGAAACATTTCCGACTCCCAGGAACTCTGAAGTCACCCATCATCCAAGGCTCCCAAGGTAAGATGCCGTGGTCTAGTCTAACCCTTTGGTCTTGCAGCTGGCAAAACTCTGTTTCCGGATTGGCAAGTCACGACACCCCCAGAGGCAGCACTGGGCCTGGGGTCCCTGGTCTCCACTGCCCTCTCTCCACAGCCCTGCCCGCGGGTTCTCAAAGCGGGACCTTTACCCTACCCGCACTGAATCTGCTGAGCAAGATTTCAGATCCTCCTCGAACGAAGGGTGAGATACCCTGGGCAAGTTATTCCTCTGTGTGCCTCTGTTTCCTCCTCTGTAAAGTAGGTGGAGAATAAGTACTGTAGCACACGGCAAAAAAGCAAAATTCAATATAATGTGATTAGCCATTCTAGATCTCCGAAGTTCTAGCTGGCTGGCCCCTAGCCCTCCCCGTTATTTAATTAACCTGACAATAAAGAGCGCACTTTCCAGGCATTTGTGGGACTCCATTTATAACGTTTTGGAGGGCGTTTACGGGACCTACATCGCAGGGCTCAAGTGGGATTTAAGAAATAGAACTTCACAGGGCCGGGCACAGCGACACAAAGATTAAGTGTAACAAATGGCCTATTACAATTTTGTTGCTTCTGTTAATCATCATCCCAGGTCTCGGTTTCCGTCGGATCTCCGCCCGCCAACCCGCCAGGCCGCCCCAGACACCTGCCTGCGCGCACAGCCCGGGGCTCACCTGCTCGGCGCCGGGGAGCCGCTGCGGGACGACCTGGAAGAAGACGCAGAGCGGCAGCGCGGCCAGCGCCGAGTAGCCCCAGATGAGCGCGAGCAGCGCGGCGCGCGCCCGCCGCCCCGGGCCCCGACCGCCGCGCTGCAGGCGCACGATGCGCACCAAGCGCTCCAGGCTGACCGCCGCCAACGTGAGGATGGTGACGCTGCCGCTCAGGCTCATCACGTAGAAGAGTAAGTGGCAGGCGACCGGGCCCAGCTGCCAGGCCTCGGTCCATCGCACCGCCAGCACGGGCGGAATGGCGCTTGTGAAGAGCAGGTCCGCGCAGAAGAGGTTGAGCACGAGGCAGGCGGTGGTGCCGCGGCGCCGTCGGCGCGCCACCAGAACCAAGGCGCACACGTTGCCCAGCAGCGACACCGCAAAGATGAGCGACAGTACGACGGTCTCCACCACGCTCAGCACCAGCCGGTGGTCGCCCTTGACGTCGGAGAAGAAAGGGAAGCGGGTGCGGTTGGCCCTCTCCAGGCTGCGCGGGGGCCCAGTGCCCGCCGCCTGCGCGCACTCAAGGGACATGCCCGGCGCCCGACGGCCCGCAGCTGCCTGCTAGCGTGCACATCTGGGAGGTGACTGAGAGCCAAGGCGGGGAAAGGGAGGGAGACGGTTGCGACATCGCCCCTCAGAGGGCCCCCTCCCGCCTGAGGCGCTCCGGCGCTGGGCGTTGCGCGCTGAGCCCGGGAGGCGCGGGAACGAGGAAGTGTCCGGCAACGCGGCCTGGAAACACCCCTGCCGGGCTGGTGGCGGTGGCCTACGCAAAGGCCTCACGCCCTCTGTTGGTTTCAGGATTGCCAAAGGGGCCGGGGAAACCCCACCTAGTGAATCCCTAGAACCCCTGCGGGGCCTCTCCAGCCTCTTTAATCCTCCAGGGGTATCCGTGGTGTGAAGCCCTCAATCCAGGGATTTAGCTAAAGTTGATTTAGGAGTTGTCAGAGCTGGGCTTCAGAGATCATTTAGGCCTTTGCCTTTCAGGCTTCATGAAAGAAGCCCCATTGGTCTGGGGGTCGATCTCAAGGCACCATGCAGTCATTCAGTGGGCCCAGATATTTGGTGGGGGGGAGGGACAAGGGGACAGGAAGCATTCTTCATTGCTTAAAAACATATGATTTGGGGTGGATTATTTCATCTCGCTGTGCCCTAGTTTTTTTCACCTATAAAATGGGAATAATAGTAACTCATTGGGTGATTGTGAGGATCATATAAAGAGGTAAACACTTGACACAGTAATTGCTCATGAAATGTCAACAATTATTACTGTAATTAAAAGGCATGTAAATTTTGCATCCTGAGCAACAAAAATTATTTCATGTAAAAAGAGTGGGTCCCCCAAAGAATCTTGAATAAACTTAACACCCCAGTAAGACAGACACTCCAAGGGTTGCAGGCGCACACACAGGTGTGAATGTGCCTCAGGCACCACAGTTTGGGAAGCGCTGGGCAATCCAATCCCCTTAGAGATGAAGAAACTAGGGCACAGCAAGAAGTGCTTTGTCCACAGTGGCCCCTGGTCCCCTGCCCCTGCCCCACAAGTTTCCACCACACCCCTGCTGTCTAGTTTTCTGTTACAGTAAATTAAGCAGTTACAGAATGAAAAGCGTGCTTGTGGCCCTAGACCCAGTGACCACTTCCCTAGCCAGCCACCCTCCCACCACCCACACCCTCACACCCTCTTCCCTTTGCCATACCACCAGGCCTCTCCCAGTCACCCATTCTGTCTTGTACTTGCCTCTGTGTTGGATGATTTGGTGCACCAGCCTGAGGTCCTGGGGGTCCTGCTTTACCATTGTGTCTTGTGGGTCCAAGTTGATAATGTGACCTCTAACCCAAGCGGCAGATTGCATGTCAGTGGGAGATGTTCAGCTTGATCCTTGACTAAATTCAAGTTATAAAACAGAACCAGTTTGCTTCCCAACACAGTTGAAATGGGCAAGAGATTGAAATAGAGGGAACTCAGATGGGATTTGGCAACTGTTTGATTGGGGTCAGGGTATGCTAGTTTTTGTGGAAGGAAAGGAGAACTGTGTACCCACTAGAGTCCTCCCAATGGCAAAATACTGAGTGCAGAGGTTCCCATTATTTCTCCTTTCATATCATCTTCATGGCACCCTTAGGCCATAAGAAACACCTAACGGTTCCATTTATTAAGCAGCTGGGTCCATATGACTTAGTAAGGCATTATGTCCTAACAACTTAGTAGCCATCTGTAAATACAATAAACATTAACTAAAAAAATTAACTAAAAAAATTTTTGTTTCAGTCTTTAACCATAATGAGTTCCTAATGGGATGGGTATGCCTGTTGAGCTCTACAAAATTGGGAATCGATTAGACCCTGCCAATCTCATTTCCTGCTCCAAACTGATTTTCATGTATCTGCCTCTTATCACAGTAACCCCTGAAAACCCAGCTTTATAAATGGGTTTAGTGGGGAAACTGTGAATGACTTAGAGCAGGTAGTTCATGGAGAGTCCAGTAGATTTTGAGCAGCCCTATTTCCTGAGCATCAAACACACATGGGAACAATGGTTAATACGGGCTTGGAAACTTGCCTGCCAGGATAGAATTCTGACTGTACAACTCACTGGGTGACCTTAGGCAAGTTACTTTAGCTTCTAGTTTCACTCTTGCCTTATATAAAAAGGATATAATAATAGTTCTGATCTCACAGGGCTTGGGGGCTTTCAGTGAAGTTCCTGCCTGTAAGGCACTCAGCACGCCTGTCATCCAGTGGACACTGGGGTCAGGCTCTGTGCTCAGCATTTTATATGAACTTAAGGACTGACCACACAACTCTGTTTGCTGAGACAGTCTCAGGTTGTGAAAGTATTATTAGAACCCTCTTCCACTCTCAAATTGCCATGGTTTGGAGGACAAATTATGTGGTCAGCCTAACATGTTTATTAACTCATTCAGTGACCCTGCAAGTCACAGTCACTGGGATTTGCATAGAAGTCATCTGACTCCAGGGACCCTGCTCTTAACCACTACGGCAGTGCTTCTCACCTGGGGGAGACGTGACACACACACTACCGCAGACATCTGGTGAGGCCTGGAGACATTTTGGGTTGTCACTTGGGGGGTTGCTACTGGCATCCAGTGAGCAGGGGAGAGGCTAAGGCTGCTGCTGAACGTCCTATAACACACAGGATAGCCCCATAGCGAAGGATTGCCCAGCCCAAAATGTCAATAATGCTGAGGCTGAGAAACCCTGTACCAGAGGCTTTGTCCTCGTGGCGCCTCACCGGACTTTACCTCTTCCTGTTGATTTTGGTTGTAAAGTCCCACCTAGTGGCAAAAGCCAGAAATGTAATTATTTTCCTGGTGGGAGTTTCGCTGCAAACTCGGTAACCTCTTTAACCAACCCACGTGTGAGGCTCAGCTTTGTGCTCTGGCCCCAGGTATCCACAACTGCAAATCCCCCTGGTCCATGTGGCAAGATGTGGAGTTACTGGAGTGGACCGACCGCATGTGTTCCTTGGAGACTAGACAGCAGGAAACCATGGGTTGAACCCTCCTTCTAAGTGTTATGTTTATTGCTAATGGTCATTAATTACTATTATTACTATAGCTTTATAATACAGTTTGAAATCAGGAAAAATGATACTGCCAGCTTTGTTCTTCCTTTTCAAGTTGGCTTTAGCTATTTGAGATCTTTTGTAGTTACATACAAATTTTAGGATTGTTCTATTTCTGTGAAAAATGCCATTGGAATTTTGGTAGGAATTGCATTGAATCTGTAGATTGCTTTGGGTAATGTGGACACTTTAACAATATTAATTCTTCCAATCCATGAGCGTGAAATATCTTTCCATTTGTTTGTGTCATCTTTCACCAATGTCTTATAGTCTTCAGAGTACAGGTCTTACACCTTCTTGGTTAAATTTATTTCTAGGTATTTTATTCTTTTTGATAAAATTGTAAGTGGGATTGTTTTCTTAATTTCTTTTTCTGATAATTCATTGTTAGTATATAAAAACAACAGATTTTTGTACATTGATTTTGCAGCTTGCAACTTACTGAATTTTTTTATTCTAATTTTTTTTTTTGGTAGAGTCTTCAGAATTTTCTACATATAAAATCATGTCATCTACAAATAGTGAGTTTTACTTCTTCCTTTCCAATTTGGGTGCTTTTTATTCCTCTTTCCTTGCCTAATTGTTCTGGCTAGGACTTCCAATACTATGTTGAATATAAGTGGCAAGAGTAGGAATCCTTGTCTTATTTCTGATCTTACAGGAAAAACTTCCAGCTTTTCACTGTTGAGTATGATGTTAGCTGTGGGTTTGTCACACAGGGCCTTTATTATGTTGAGATGTCTTCCCTCTGTATGCACTTTGTTGAGAGTATTTATCATAAATAGATGTTGAATTTTGTCAAATGCTTTTTCTGTATATTTACTGAGATGATTATATGATTTTTATCCTTCATTTCCTTAAAGCGGTGTATAGTGTAGATTGATTTGTAGATGTTGAAACATCCCGTCATCTCTGGAATAAATCCCACTTGTTCGTGATGTATTATCCTTTTAATGTATTGCTGAATTCATACATAGTTTGCTAATATTTTGTTGAGGATTTTTGAGTCTTTTTTCATCAGAGACATTGACCTGTAATTTTCTTTTCCTGTGATGTCCTTGTATGGTTTTGGTTTTCAGTGAAATGCTGGCTTCATAAAATGAATTTGGAAGTGTCCTCTACTCTTCAATTTTTTGGAAGAGTTTGAGAAGGATAGGTATTAAATCTTGGAATGTTTGGTAGAATTCACAGTGAACTTATCTGGTTTTGGACTTTTGTTTGTTGGGAGGTTTTTAATTTTTCTTACTAAAAACTTCTTACTAAACCTTCTTACTAAAAACTGGTCTATTCAAATTTTTCTATTTCTTCAAAATTCAATCTTGGAAGATTATGTGCTTCTAGGAATTTATCTATTTGTACTAGATTGTCCAATTTTTTGAAATATGATTGTTCATAGTAGTTTCTTATAATCCTTTGTATTTCTTTGGTATCAGCTGTAATTTTTCCTCTTTCATTTCTGATATCATTTATTGGAGTCTTCTCTTTTTCTCAGTCAGTCTGGCTACCATATTAACCAGCAATTCCACTTCTGGGTATTTATCTGAAGAAAATGAAAACAATACCCCTGTGTTCATAACAGCATTATTTACAATAGCCAAGGTATGGAAAAATCTAATTTCCATTTATATATATATATATATGGACCCAAGTACCTACATATACATATACACATACATAAAGGATTATTATTCTAATATATTAAAAAAATGAAATCTTGCAATTTGCAATAATGTGGATGGACCTTGAGGGTATCATGCTAAGTGAAATAAATCATAGAAAGACAAATACCGTATGATTTCACTATATGTGGAATCTAAAAAACAAGACAAATGAACAAACAAAATAAAACAAAACAAAATTCATAGATACAGAGAACAGACTGGCAATAGCCAGAAAGGGGGATGGGGTAGTGTGGTTAAAATGAGAGTTCCTGTGGCCAGGATTCTCACCTGGCCCTGGTTGACTAGCTCACTGCACATGTGTGGGCAATACATGGCTGTTGACTCTATAAAAAGAGCTCCACCCAGTGCTCTGGGCATGACACCGTGGCACGGCTGCATGGCTGCATGGCTGCAGGAGAGCAGAGCAGAGGCTGGAGTGGTGGCAGCGCTGAGGACAGAGGCCCAGAGGACAGCTGTGCGGGATGGCTGTGCAGACAGAGGGGCCCGGAGGCAGAGACTGGCTTGCTGCATCCAGACTCGCTCTGAGTGAACGGGATTTTAGTGACTGACCTGCCACCTGGAAATAAAGTTGGATATAACCCTTTCACCGCAAGAACGTTTTGCTGTTGATTTCTTTGGTCACCCTGAATCCACAGCGAACTTGTCCAGGGCTGAAACCCATTGGCAAGACAGGTAGGGAATGTGGGCAAAATGAGTGAAGGGGCTCAAGATATATGAACTTCCTGTTATAAAATAAATAGGTCATAGAGATATAATGTACAGCATGGTGACTACAGTCAATAATATTGTTTTTCATATTTGAAAGTTGCTAAGAAAGAAGATCTTGAAACTCCTCATAAGAAAAAAAATTTGTAACTGTGTATGGTGATGGATAGTAACGAGATTTATTGTGGTGACCATTTCACAATACATACAAATATCAAATCATTATGTTGTACATCTGAAACTAATATAATGTTATATGTTAATTATATTTTAATAAAAACATAAAGTAAAATAAGTGGTAGGCTAAAAAAATAACTAATATTATCATATTCATTTGCTTCTCTGACTCTAGATAACATGGTAGAAATGGACATGAGGACCCACCAAGTATAAATGCAGACAGTCTAGTTTCTGATCTCACGTGAAGGCCACGTTGAGGGAGGACTTCTGCGCCTGTTTATTTTACACTTTTAACCAAACGGGGGGACTTTTTCTGTGTGTGGTTTTCTTAATTTTCTCCTGGAAAAATTTTATAAAGTTTGTATGGAAATGCTTCCTATCCCATTGTTTCCTCTCTAGATCTCTCTGTAAGTAGTCGTCTACCATCTCTCACCATCTATGTACCTATCTATATCTATCTATCTGATTTAAGACATAAGTCCTCGCAGAGACCAGAGTATCTCTTTGCAAAATCAGGATCTATTCTAGAGCAGAAAGCAAAGGACACTTAACCCTGTGTAAGGATTTTAAGTCTTCCTCCTGCCTCTGCACCTCTGCTTCTCCTACCTTGTCAAGGCAGGTTCCCACCAGACCCCAGGCCCAATTGCCCTGAGCCTTCACAGCTGAGTAGCCATCTCAGCCAGGCAGGGGGCTGAAGGGAAGGCCACCTTGTGCTCAGAGAAAGCATCCTCATGATCCTGCTTCAGGGAGAGCCAAGAGGTCCTGGGTGGACAAGCGGCATTCCAGCCCTGGAAAGGCCTGAGGGAAGATGCCACGCCTGGGAAAGGGCAGGGCCTTTGCGTGCCTCGGGCCTGTAATGGTCTCTACTATCTATATCATACCTGTCAGCCTAAAGAAAGAAGTCCAGTTAGAAACTGGAAAACAAAAATGCTAAACCCAAGAAGGACAAGTGAGCAGCCACCTGGCCAGGAAATATTCACCTACTAGGGCCCAGGGCAGGATCTTTAAATAAGAGCCAGCGGCCCAGCCACAGCTATAATACTGCAGTGCTTCACAAAAATTAGACAAGAAAAGGCAGTCTTTCCTCAGGGCTGATGGAGCCAAGGCTCTGGGCTTGGCAAGCAGGGCCTGGCTGGGTTTCAGCCCCCATGCACACCCTTCAGGCGGCGTCCTCTGCAGGGAGCAGCCCGCATGTTAGTTCAGTCAGGTGCTGCCTCATTGTTAGGGGTCCTTCTCCTGGTCCGTCCTGCCCACTTGATGGTGGTTTCTGGTCAAGCCCTCAAAGTCCACCCCCGCATCCTATTACATTCAGGGCATCGGCTGGGCAAGAGCCACTGTGTGTGTCCCACCGAGCCAGTCATTTGCCTGGGGAATTACCTCAAGCTCCCTTGTATAGGACTCTCACCTGAGGAAATGAAGTGTGGAAAGTAAGTGTTGATCTTGTAGCTACTGTGAGGACGGAGATGTACAAATAGGGGCTGATGTCTCTGCCAGACTTGACCACCATCATGGAGTCCCGCTGTGACTAAACTTTGTTTCCCAAGGCAGATAAAGAGAGTGGGAGTGTCCTAAAGCAGCCCATTTCCCTGAAGGGATCTTAGGAACCAATAAGTCAAAGAGGGATCAGCCTCACTTCTAAGGCAACTTTGAAGGAGAAGGAACAGGAAGAGGAGCAGGTGGACTGTCAGGGTGGGCAGAGGAGAATAATAACAACAGTGGTAATAATAATTACAGTAAGCAAACACATAAGTGGTAATTACCATATTCTAGGCACGGCTTTAAGCACTTACTGGTATTAATTAGTTTAATCTGAGGTAGTGTGGTGCTTATAAAATGTGACTGAAAATTTTTTAATATATTTCCCTTCAAAAGATGGCATTCCTCCCCTCTCACGTGGGCTGGATTTACTTTGTTCTAATGAGTGACTCTTGCAGCAGTGACGTGGTTTGACATCACAGGCCAGGTCACGCAGAGGATGGAGCTTCTGTCTGGCTCGCTCTCTGGTATCACTTGCTCTGGAGGAGGCAACTACCATGCTGGGCGGACACTCAGACAGCCCATGTCAGGGGAAACTGAGGCCTCCTGCTGGCAGCGAGCATCACCTCGGCAGCCCTGTGAGGTTGCCGCTTTAGAAACAGGTCTTCCAGCCCCAGCTGGGCCTCAGGGTGACTGCAGCCCTAGCCCACATCCAACTGAACCTCATGAGAAACCTCATGACTGAGTCACCCAGCTAAGCTCCTCCCTAATACCTGACCTGTAGAAACTGAGATAACAAATATATATTGTTGTGATAAGCCACTAATTTGGGGGTAGTTTGTTTCATAGCAAAAGATAATGAATGCATGTTTGTGCTTTATCTCCACTTTTCAGATGTGGAAACAGAAGCATAGAGAATTCATGCTAAGGTCCTAGTAAATGTGGTCTGAAATGAGTCTGGCTCTAGGGCCCATGCTCTTTACGCCCACGCTGAACCTGCGTGAATCATAGGAAAACAGAGATCTGTACCGGATATAACACTCAGGGTGGTCCATCTCTATTGAGTGGCAGTTTTCCTCTGTGGCCCCTTTTTGGCCAGAAGCACCACTGGCAAGCCTGGTAAGGAAAGTGGGGTCCGTCCAGCACACATTGATGGAGCACTTACCGCAAGCCAGGCACCAGGACCAGCCCAAGAAATGTAAAGACAGGAGGTAAGTGACACCAGCACAAGCCTCAAGGAGCCTCCTGCAGTTCAAGATGTGGCTTCACTGACATTCTGCATGTCCCAAGGAGGTCACTGGCCAAGCTCTTACACAGGGTGTTGCATGATCCCTCTTGCACCAGTTTTTTTTTTTTTGGCCTCTTTATTCATTTAGTTTCTGATTATGAAACAGAAAGATTTAGAAAATGCAAGAGATAACTCAGAGAAAATAGACATAACCATCATTCTTCCACACAGAGGTTATCCCATGGGATTTTGCTGTATAGCCTTCTGGTGTTTTCTCTGAGCATTTGAGGCTATCTGTAGGCATGCAGGTACTTTACAAATATGAGTCAGCACCCACTATTTTGTAATATGCATGAAAAAGTTTCCCTGGCACATTATTTTCTATTGGTCTCCCTTTCCCTCAGTGCATGTGACAGCCCCATGCTGTGTTTAGCGTCTCTCATTGCCCAGGGCCTGGCTGCAGGGTGGAAGCACACACCTATAAGCCAGCCACACGCAGTCTCCAGGAGTAGCTCCCAGAGACCAGACCTTGCTTCAGTTTCCACTGATCTAAAGTGACATGAGAAAAAGAGAGACTACGTAGTTTTTGGTGAGGCTAAAGACAACCATTTTGAAGCATGGGATTATGCCCTGCTGACTTCTTTGTTAAACTTTTTCTTTTAGAACAGAGCATTTGTGGCATTTAACAAAAGAAACAACCCTATGCAAAAAAGTTGACAAATGACCCACACCTATGTAGTCCTGATGGTCAGAACTACTGCCCTTGGACTCCAGAACAACTCAGTCAAGGCATACCAGCCCAGCTCATGGCGATAAGGACAAAAAGATCTCCGAATTTAAAAAACCTTTCACATTCTTGCTCTTATCTCATCTTGAAGCCAGCTCTCCAGGACAGGTAGTAGAGTCTCCTGTTTTACAGATGAAGCAGAAGAAGGGCTCAGTGTGGCAATGGGGGAGGATCCAGTCCACATGGCTTGTTAGGCCCCAGTCAAGCAGACCCAGGCTCCTGAGTCCCATCCCAGTGACGGTGGAGGGGCTCTTCTATGAGACGCAGCTCTGAGGTGACATAGGTCCCACACAGAGTATAGTTGCAGGACCCAACTTGATGGAACATTCTGGAAGTCTACTCTAGGAGCCACAAAGCAACAACACACTTAAGTGGCCAGAAACCGAGGCCTGTGGGTTTCTGCCCCTCCTGTCCATACCTTGGGGCTGTGTGCCTAACCACTCCACACTGCCTTACAGAGGTGCAGACTCTGAGGAGAGTCCTGGGCACGAGCAGCCGCAGGTGCACCAGTGCGTATTCAGAGGACAAGCCTGCTCATTCGGGTGGCAGCCTCCCAGGTTTGCTTCATGGTTCTGTAGCTCACTGCACTGGCTGTGCTCCTTTAGGCAAGGGACACCATTTCTCTAGACCTCTGTTTCCTCATCTGTAAAATAGGAATAATAATACCTCTGTTATGGGCTTGGTTAAGATGACTATCAGGCCTTTAGCACAGTGCCTAGTACATAGTAAGGGCTTTATAATATGATTATGCTATATTTTCAGCACTAGACATATAATCCATGCTTAAAAATATTTCTAATAAATGAGTGATTAAATAAATGAATGAACAAATGAAAAGGAAATTCTGAGGTTTTGTGTGCCCTCCAGATATCTCCCATTGCTAAGGCATGGTCCTTTGCAGTGAAAATGTGTAAATAGGCAGGAGGAGAGGCAGTGAGCCATCACCAGACTAGTATTCTCCCCAACACACACACACACACACACACACACACACACACAAACACAAACACACACACACATGCATGTGCACCCACACACACAAAGAGAGAAAATTAAAAAGTGGGGCTAGAGGAAACGGTACACAAGAGAAGTAAATTTTAAGGGGAAAAGCATGGGTCTTTTCTTTGCTGGGAAATGTAAGCCCAGGTGATGTAGGTACAAAAGGAGAGAAGAGGCACATCAGGGAGAGTTGGAGTCCCATGAGGTCCTGGGTCACCAAACCTGGGAGACCCTGATGAGGGGCGGGGAAGACACAGGAAGCCATGGGTGGTGTGCCCAGTGGTCTGTTCCCTCTGTGCTGAGGGCTTCAGGGGAACCGAAAGCTGCTGGAGGCTTGGCAGCATCAGGGTCTGCAGAGCCTAGGGAGCTGGGTGGCTGGGTGCATGGGCATACACTAATGGAAAGAGTGCTGGACCCACTCAGGAGTCCAGCTCAGGAGCTGTGTGTCCCTGGGCACAACCATCACCCTCTCAGGCCTCAACTCTTTCACTGATGATAATGTTTAACAAAATAAACTCTAGAAATCTTGCCAGCAAGGGTCTAATGGAATTCCGAGGAGTCCTTGGAAAGCTGCTCCGCACTGGCCCCTTGTGGCATTTGGCTACAGTGACCATTGTTCCTCAAAGCTTAAGAGTCAGTCTGACCATCCCATCCCACCCCATCCATCTATCCTCCAGCCAGCCAGCCAGCCAGCCAGCCAGCCATTTTTCCTCTTTTCATTCAAAAACACTGATAGGCACTCTGCCAGCTGTTGGGGATTCCATAGCAAATTAAATGTCGCTGTCCTAAAGGAAACCTCATAAGATATAGATATGGAACCTACTGAGTAAATAGTCCAGAGATCTTGGACCACTATTGTGGCAGAGAGGTGAGGATGGTAGCTGGCTCTCCTGAAGGACTCAAGCAGAATGCAGAGAGATGCTGGTTGGTCATTCAACAGACAAGCACTGAGTGACATGCAGAAATGAATAGGGGAGGGGGCAGGGCAAGCACAAACACAGGCAGTGCACGAACATGGCTGGGAAGGAAGGAGTAGTCATGGGAGAGCTGAGGAAGAAGGGACACGTTCTCCACCCGTAGTTCTGCCTCCCTTGTCCAGACCCTTGGGGCTCCTGACAGGCACATTCAGCTGGGGTTGTGGGGAAAGGGCCTCTCTCAGACATTGCCCTTAATCTGCCTCCTGTACTTTCTAAAGGAGAACTCCATTAGAGCAGTTCCTCGACTCTCTCCTCTAAGGTAGGGTTTCATTGGGATCAAGACCAAAACCCAATGCTTGAAGAAAATTGCTTGTGTCCTTTCATCCCAGGTTTGGTGGCTGAATTCATCTTTGAGGCACTTTAACAGGCATCTGTTTCTTCAGAGGGAAAACGAGAGTTAAGAACTCAGAGGAGAGGATGTGACAAATCAGAACCAACTGCTCTGTTGTTTTAGGGGAAAGTGTCTCCGCCTTGGCCCGGTACATCTCAGAGGAGCGTGTTAGCTCTTCCTATCAGAGTTAGGGGGAGAAAGAGTCCTGGGTCCACATCTGGGGAGCAACAATGACCTGAAGGGGCAGAGTCACAAGGAGAAGGGGAGACCAGGTGGTTCTTGGAGCTTCCGTCTGAACTCAGAGGCGTTAAGGGACACTCACATAGGAGGCTAGGCTCCTGCTGCTGGTGGGGACTCGGAATGGCAGGTCTTGGTGTTTTAAGGATGAAAAGTGCCCTGGAAAGGGGACCTCAAGACATGGATCATATGCCTATTTCATTCCTGTGTGCGCATACACACACACACACACACCACAGACACTATAGACATGCTGCTGGGGGATATATACATACTTGATGGCTGTCTTTCTGAACCCCATTCTGTGACTGGGAAATTTCCCACATTATGAGTCCTGCCTCCCCAAGGTCACAAACTGACACTGGCTTTCCCAGCTTCCTCGCAACAAGGCCTGTAACCTAGGCTTAGCCAATCGGATACCCATGGCAGACTTGGCTCCCAGAGGAGGACATGAGCATGGGGCGGCACAGGCCTGTTTGGGGGCAAGGGTTGAGGGCACAGCTGTGGGGTGTCTGGCATCCAGTGGCTAGCACCAACAGTGCAAGCCACGCTAGGCATCTGTGCGCTGAGGCGGTGACGGTGGGCACCCCTCAGGAGCACCCCTCCCCCAATGCTCCTGACTGGGGAGTCTCCAAGACCAGTTCTCTGGCCCTCCTTCTGAAGTCCTGTGAGGTACACAATGCCCTTTTCTGTTTAACCCAGTAGAGTGGGTTTGTGCGTGAACGTCGCTCCTCCTGTGTGAACATTTTGCTCAGCTTCAGAGCCCTCCAGCCAGGCCTTATCAGAGTCCCAACCTCCCGGGAAAAGAAGCAGCTTTCACTGAGTGTTTTCTGAGGGCGGGTGCTATGATCGTTCCTTCCAGAGCCAACGCAGGAACCAGGCTATCTGGCCTGGCTAACCTTCTTCTAGTTTCCTTTCCCTCTCCCCAAACTGCGTTGCAAAACCAGCCACTTCTGCCAACCGCTCCACCCCCTTCTCCTCCCTCTCCTCTCTGGCAATTCCTGCAGGTCCTCACAACTGCCAACAAAACGTTTTCCCAGGCCCAGCATCACTGGGCACTGAAGAGGGGCCCTGAGTGAGCGGGTGTGAGTGTGTGTGAAAGGTGGGCATGGGGACTACCGTACTGAGGACATGGGGGCCGCCTGCTGCTAGCTGAGCTGAGCCTCAGCCTGACCAGAAATTAAGAAATAGCAACTCCCAGTGGAAGTTATGGACACCACCTTCTCTTTTCTCACAGCTTGCATTGTAGGGATCCATATGTATTTATGCATGGAACACTGTTGTTCTTTCTTTCTTCTTGGGGTGGGAGGGCGAGATATTCTGAATTTAGCTTTTTCTAACTCCTTAAAAATAGTAGGTACCATTTACTGACCCTCAGAATGTGACAAGCACCATGTGCATTGACTCCTGTAAATCTCACAACTGTCCTGCGTAGGAGGTGAGCAGTACTACAGCATCTTCATTTCACGGGTGAGAAAATTAAGACTGGAGAATACAGTTGTTAGAGTCTTTGGTTACATGGAATAGGAACTCAACTCAAATATGTACCAAAAAAAAAAAGAAAGAGAAGGAAAAGAAGATGATGAAGGAAGGAAGCAAGGAAGGAGGGAGGGAGGGAGGGAGGGATGTGCGTATGGCTCAGGGAAAGTCCAGTAGGTGATCTGGCCGTAGGCACACCAGGACCCAAGCACCCAAACACCTTGTCCGGGCATCTGAGTTTGCCTCCCGACTCCTTTTCCTGATTGGCTTTGTCTCCCTGCCAGTCCCCTGATGGGAACAGAGAGGCTGCAGCCGCTCTTGCCTACTTCCTGACAACTCGGCAAAGTCTTTTCTAACACTTTTGGCAGAATGCCCAAGGACGGCTCTCATTAGCTGGGTTGTGGTCACATGTCCACCCCTGGCCTGGACTGAGACTGAGGGAGGGAAGGTTCCACAGAGAAAAGTCAGAGTGCTGAGGCCAAAGAGGGGGGAAGGGATTCTGGGTAGGCTAAAACAATAAGGCAGGGCACAGCAGGCATTAAGTGACACAGAAAGTGGACGTGCCAGTTCAAAGCCAGATGTGACTTTGGTACCTGCTATGATTTCATCTGAAGTCCAATGGCCCAGGAGATCTGGGCCCTAGCTCTGGTTTTGTCAGTAACTAGCTGGGTTACCTTACAGACTTAACCAGTTAGAGCTCATTTTTCTCATTTGCCAAACAGAAATAATAATTTCCATACAATCTTCCTCATTGAATTGTTGTAGAAATCAAAATAGACTTTGAATTAAGAAACAATTTGAAGAGTTAAATAGAAGGTATTATATTATTCCTATGTATACCTTCCATTGGTTTGCTGAAATTAGCTTAAAATTCTCTGTATTTTCCTAATTCCTTTTCTTATTTTCCTTTTAAAAATTCATTTAAAAAGCAATATGTACTGAATTACAACCCCTAAGTAGAATTCGTGCCTCATATCAAAATTACCGAGTATCATAATTCTTCCAAGTGGTAAAGATACCTCAAGACAAATGCTGGGCATAGAAGCCACAGGGCATAAATCTGCAAAGAAGTAAAAAGCTAACCTTTTCAAACAATAAGGCTTCTCTCTCACTTACCAACTTTACATTTCCCTGTATGGCCCCGGAAGATGACTGGATAGCCAGAGACGGGTAAGATTCCTCAAGGGAGGAACAACCTAAGACAGGCACAGTCGCAGGGGGGCCATCAGGTGAGAAATTGGGGATCAACAGAGGTGAGGCTTAGAACCTCATCCCCCCTGTTTTGAGAGAAATCTTCTGCATCCGTGGATGTTTTGTTGCCCTTGTCTAGCTTGGATTAATACTTAGTCTATAGGCACACACCTGATCATCTACATTTGCCCTCTTATAGCACTAAACTATGTTTTCTACCTTTATCTTGCATCTACCTACCACTTCAGCATTTTATTTAAAAAAATAATAATAATAATAAGGGAGAAATGTGGGATTCACATATAAATCAAGTATAAAAATCAAACGAATAATCATAATTGACCTGATTGTTTATAGTTCATGATGCGTGATCAAAACCGAAAGTTTCTGTGATGGTTGCCCTTGTACTGTTCACCATGTAAGAACTTATTCACTATGTAAGAACTTGTTCACCATGTAAAAACTTGTTCATTATGCTTCAGAAGATTGGAGACTGTTGAGGTTTGATTTGGGGTTGATTAATGATTGTGCATTGAGTCCCCTATACAGAATTTTATTGTTGTTAACAACCATATGATCAATAAATATGAGAGATGCCCTCTCAAAAAAAAAAAAGCAATATGTACTGGGACTCTCCTGTCCCCTCCTAGCGTGAGCCAGTAGCTCTTTCCTTTCACTTTATCTCTAAATAGAAGATAGTACCTTGCTCTCCTAAAAAAAAAAAAAAAAAGCAATATGTACTATAAGCAATTTAAAAAGAAAAAAAAATAAGGGGAGAATTACCTATAATCCCACCACTCTTAAATAACTACTATTAACATTTTCATATTATCTTTCTTGTCTCTTAGTCTGCATGAATGAGAATGGTTATGGTTTTTAAAAATAAAAATGGGATATTATAAAACTCTTTTAAAAATCTGCTTTTTCCCATAAATCATGTTGCAAACATTTTATGTGGTATTAAATATTTTTCTATAACATCAATTTCATGGGAGAATGGTCTTCCATTGTTCATCAAAACCTCTCTGATTAGACATTTGGTTTGCAGACATGGTGTCCATGGCTGTAAAACAGAAACTAGTCCTGCCTGTCTGGCCTGCCTCACAGGCTATGAAAGTGAATGAGAAGTGGCTGTGAAAGTCCTTTCTCAGAAGCAAGCTCCCCTGCGGCCCCAATGAAGGATGCTTCCTGGTCTTCATTCCCTTGAATGTAATCCTCTCCCCTTGAATCTAGGCTTGTCCTGTGTCCTATTTTTAAGTAGTAGAAGGCAGTGGAAATGACACCTTGTGATTTCTGAAGCTATGCCACAAGACGGTCTGACTGAAACCGTAGGCTTGGGCTTTGTAGTTGCACAGTAATGGAGAAGCCAAACACCTGCCAGATTTTCTTTTAGTGCCTTGAATCTGGGAGCAAGTCTAAAGCTTAACAGTTAGAGGTTGTCTCTGGAACCAGACAGCCTGGTCCTCAGTTTTTGCCACCACCGTCTCAGCAGCTATATAGTGTTGGGTAAATTATTTTATATTTATTTTATATATAACACTTATTTTAATAAGACTCTCTGAGCCTTATTAAACACATCAACGAACTGGTCATGATGATAGTACCTGCCTCGTGGCACTGCTGAGAGGATCAGATGAGTTCACATAAAGCCCTCAGCACAGTATCTGGCACACAGTGCTTGATATATTTCAACTACAGTGGTGGTGATAATCCTTGGTGATAAAGTGCCTCACTTATTTGGCTTCCTTAATTAAATTTCCTAAAGAGTACACATCAAACTACCCTATATTTTTACTCTCCCCATTCCCTTGGTCACCATCACTTGACACCTTCCCTGGGCATTCAAAGGACTCTGAATACTTCCAGCCTTGGAGATGCAGTTTCGATTTAAAGTCCCAAAGCCAAACTGAAGGTATTCTAAGTGGGTTTTCAAAAACCAGTTTCCTTAAAGAAATATTTTACATATGTTGATGTCATTGACCAAATATTTACTTGATTTATGCGTAGACTCCTGAAGTCTGCTGTGCAGTCTCTTTTGCAACTGTGTTTGCTTGAAGGTCGAATCATACTTCCTGTTCCTCAATGAATCTACGGGAAATTGTAAAGATAAGAGCCAGGTATTTTTTAAGACAAATAGTTGAAATCATTGTTTCTAAAAGACCCTCATTCACTTGTTTGAAAAACAACTATTTAATACCTCCTCTGAGCCAGACCCTATTCTAGGCGTGAGGGACAGGAAGGGAAGAGGACCCAACCTCTGACTTAAAGCTTATAGCCTCTTGGGCGTGGAGTGGATAAGGGGAGAGAGCAACCGGCAAGTGTAAATTTTCTATAATGCTGAGAGATGAGGGCTTTGAAGAGGGAGGCCTAAGGATCATGGAAGCTCACAGAAGAACATTCCTTGCCTTTTCTTTAACCAGGCTTCCTGGCCTGGTGAAGGAGCAGATGGGCATGAGATGGAGCAGTAGACTCCCACCCAGCAGCCATTCCCAATCCCCTTCTTCTCTGACAGCTAGGGGTGGCCATCAGCATCACACGGTGGGATGTGCTCCTCACTCTGTTTCCTTTGCTGGGCGATTGTCCTTCCAGCCACCTTGCAGAAGTATGACCAAGTTCTGCTCAACAGGAATGGGAACAGAGTGCGTCACTTCAGTCGGCACGATTAGGAGCTGGTGCCTCTGCCCTCATCCCCCAATGCAAAGAAGATTGGGGGCCTCATGATTTCAATGGTGGAACTACAAGGAGGGCCACAGACCACAAAAATTGTGAGGTGAGAAACAAATAAACCTGTATTGTGTTAAGCTACTGAGATTTTGGGGCTTACTTGTTACTAAAGTCTAGCCTGGTCCACTCTACTACACTGTGTAACCCAGTTCTAGTCAATGAGTTGTAAGGGAAATATATTGTGGAGTTTCCAGATGGATATTTCCATTTCCAATCAATTTCCTTTCATTGATAAAAGGAAATAGGCAATAGGAGTGCTCATTCATTACCCTGACTAGCTGCCTGCTTCTTGGTTTTGAGAAAAAAGTCTCATTAGATTGTGATGTTTGGAACTGCAGCAGCCATTCTGTGAGAATGAGTATGGGACTAAGAGAATTATAGAGATGACAGCCCAGAGCCTTAATATTTATGAAACTGCTGATCTAAACTGGGGTTAATTCCAGTTTTTAACAAACAATAAAATGTCCTGATGATGTCAGCCTTTTCTGTTACTGATATCCTCCACTTTTCAAAAGTTCGAGTTATGCCGCCTCGCTTTTATGAAAGACTACATTAATACCTGTTTTCACTAACTGAAAGAAATCCAAAGAGGATTTCTGCTTTTACAAGAAAAGGCAAAAAGCAAAAAGAGCATTCAGGGTTTGTTTTGCATGGCACCATTATAGAGGCATGGTGCACCCTGAGCAACAAGAGCTCCTTCCCTGGGCACTACTCTCAGCGTCTCAGCATCAAGCTGCCACAGCTTTGAGCTGTGTCTGTGAGCAGTTGTGCTTTATCTTGATTTATTGTGTGCATCCATTAGCAAGATGTGTCCTGTCCTGTGGTATCAGAAAAGGCTAAGAGAGGTTATTTTTGGAGTCTGGGAAGAATCAAAACCTTTCCCATGTACATTAATGGTAATTGCATCTTCACATTATGCCGTTTCAGCTTACAAAAGTCTTCATGGGAATGCTGTACTTTGGATAGCTGGGGAAATATATGTGTGCATCTGTACTGATACTAGTAGCAAATGAGAATGAGGCATGTGGTTCTAATGGATGAGAAAGATGAGCATAGGTTCTTGGGAGTAGGCAAGTTCACTTACATCTCTTGTCTTCATCCCCATCCACACTATGATCGTTACTGAAAAATTCTGTAATGTGCTGCAATGTGCTACATTTTCTGGCATTACAGTGATAGAAGAATGGCAGCACAATATAAGAGGGAAGATCTCAGTCTTAGAGACAGGTAGATTCAGGTTCAAATACTGGCTCTGCCACTTTCTTTGCTGTTTGACCTTGCACAGGTGACTTGAGCTCTCTAAATCAAAGCCTCCTTACCTGTGTAATGGAACAATTATAGAAACTCCTATGTAGTGTTACAGTGAGGATAAAATGACAAGACATATGTGACATCTTGGCATATTGCTTGGGACACCAAAAACACTTAATACACAGGATTCCCTAAAACAAGTTGGATTTGGATTTTGATGACAGTCTAGGAAGAGAGCTGGAGCAGGCATTAACTATTGTGGAGTGGAGGCTTAGGGAGTTTAAGTGACTTGCTCAAAGTCAGAGCCAGATTTTCATCCCAGGTCTGTTGGTTCCCATTTCAGAGCTCTTTTCAGAGTAACACACTTCATTGAAATTGCCAAAGAAAAAGTATAATTTTGAGATGTTTCATTTTTGATCTCAAACAGAATCATTTCCATAAACTTCTCTCTTTCAGGAGAAGGAAATTACTACTATAGCAAATGTGCAAATGTGAGAGATTGCTAAATTTTTTCTTAATTCTCTAGTATCAGCTTCTTCCATTAACCTCTGCCTTACAAAAATCAGTTGAAAATGCACACCTTCATAATCTATGCAAGGTAGCTTAGGTGTATAGTTCTGCAATATCTGTGAGTCAAACTGCAAAGCTGACTTTTTCCTAAGTCTTTTTCTTCTCTTTCGTGAAAACCTTTAGCTTATTATCTCCTCTGATGTTTTAGCATTTAAAACAGTCTGCTTTCTGTATCTTTGCAGCCATGTGTCTCTCCACATCAAGTCACTAGGCTGTGAAGGAACACCTTTCTGTATCAGAATCTGGATGCATGCTACTGCCTTTCCTCTACACCCTCATCCTTTGTCATCTGAAAGTGACCAATAAAACATAGGTTGTTGTCTTTAAGCTCTGCTAATTGATTCACTTTCAACATAAGTCCAGGAACAGACACTATTAAAACCTGATTCTTTGTTTTCTTAAGCCTAGCTCGGTCATTGCCTCCTTCAAAAGCCTCTCCTCTCTCAACTGTGGGGTGACTTCAGATGGGGCATTTCCCTCACTGTGCTGCCACTAATCAGTGTCGATGTCCTCCTTGCTTTGGCTCTGTCTAAGGTGGGTCCTGCTGCACTCTAGCCTCCACTTCTAGTGCCTTGCATAGCACCTTGCCTGTTATGGGTGGGCTAAATGTTTGCTGAATCAAGTAATGAAATCAGTGCCTTGGACAACCCCTGAAATGGGTGAGATTTCATACCTGTTAAAACTAGTGCAAGATGTGCTGGGTCTGGGGTTCAATTAATATAGTGAGTCCGGCAGGCAAGAAAGTGGTTATTATCAGATACTAACTCATTCTCTTCAGTACATGCCATTCCTTCAGTCTCTAGTTGCTTAGTTTGGGAGACATTGCAGTAATTTGATTCTTCTGAGCGTTGTCCACTTCTGGACCACAGGATGCTCCCAGGGCTCAGTCTTCTTTTTCCCTTTCCTCATCATCTCTCCAGATTCTGTGCAAACCCCTAGCCTGGTCCTGACCCCCCTTTTTTTGGGTGCCTCCACTAGATTGACTGGATGTCTGCTCGTATTTCCCACTCAACCATCCAAAGCCAAAATAGATTGAACCAGACAGCACAGCACAGAGGAAAAGGAAAAATAGAGACTCAGGCCAACGAAGCACTGGATTTCCTTTAGGAAGACAGAGCACTGGGGACCTTGGAAAGAGTAATTTGCTGGAATCATGACACCTAAGCCAAAATGGTAGGGGCTCTCACAACACTGCCTTTGGGAGCCTGGGCCTCCCTAGCTCTTCTGCAAACTCACTGTGTGACCTGTGTAAGTCACTCCCCTTTCTGGGACTCTTTTTCATCAGGAAGTCAAGGTTGGACTGAATGAGTGGTTCTCAATCTTCAGTAAAACTCTAGAATAGGCTGGAGTTTGTCAGTAACACTAGCCACTCCATGCCCCCAGACATTCTGATTGAGATCTGGGAAGGAGCCCAGGGAATCAACATTTTCAACACACTCCAAGGGTCAAGTGATTTCCTGGACCAAAAATGTTGGAGCAGATGATCGCCGAGTTCCCTTCCAGCCTGACATTTCCTCATTTGCTGGGTTTGGGATGCAGAGGGTAGCAAGCAAACACTGGCAGCCAGCTAGTTCTATTCAGAAAGTATAGCCACGAAGATGGCAGATGGAAGGGAATGGTCAGGGAGAGGCATATTCAGTGTCCCTCGGGCAGTGCTTGTTTGGTTGAACTGGACTTGGGAGACCTCAGTCCTAAGAGAGGAGGCAGGACAGCCAGCCTGCCTTAGCTTCCTGACCATTTCAGGCTGAGCTAACTCCTGCGCCTTTTGTCCCATTCTGATGCTCTAAACAGAGGTTACAAACTGCAAATGTTGTTTGGCCCACTCAGGGCTAAATTTTAAAAATTTGTCCCCAATTTAAAAATTGGAAGATTTCACATTTAAATACTCGATTTCTCTTGGAAAGTCTGGAAGATCAGCTGGTCTCATACACCTAAGACAGTGGCTGGAGCTGAGCAGCTGCACCCCCTTTGGGTGAAGGCACCATTTTCCAGCCTCCACCATCTCTGGCTGCTGGGTGCCTCATTCACAAGACCTCCAAGTCCTGTCAGAGGGGACTTTCAAGTTGACTCCCAATTTTAAAATTTGTTGTGGGGTAAGCCAGAGGCTACTTTTGAAAGAGCATCCGCACGTGACTTTTTTTCCCCCTACCCGGAACACTTTAGAAATCGGAAGAGTGGAACTCACTGCTGTTTAAAGCCAGGTTGTTGAGGCTGTGGACCTCTACCTACACGGCTTCTTTCCTGTGAAGGTACCCCTGGAGAAATCTTTCTAGTCTCAGTCCCAGGGTTGCTGTCGTGGTCTTTCTCTTGAAAATGAGCTGTATGTTTAAGTCGTGTGAATGGTGTACAGATTGTTTCTCTGGGCTCAGTACTGGGCTCAGGACTCCTCTCACCACACCATGGCCTACCAGGCGGTCTACCCTTATGAGTGGCTCCAGTTTGCTTCTTAGTCTTGTTTTACTATTGCTTTTTCAATTCATCCTAGGATAAGATTTCTATCTTTGATGAGTCAGACCTTCAATCTTTATAGAATAAGGCAGGGTTTAAATAAGCTCTATCCTATATATACCTTGTTTATAGCACTTCTTATCATGTATTTACTATTCTTTGTAAATGTTGGTCTCTTCTACTAGATGATGAAGATGGGGCTGCATTTTACTAACACTGTGTCACTAATACCTGGCCCAGAGCCTTGCACATAGTTGGCATTTAATAAATGTTTGGAGAATTAAATGAAAGATGTTGGGGAACTGGCATAGCAGGGATTTGTGGAACAGGTAGAGGGTTCGCCAAGGTAGAAATTCTCAGGCCAGAGAGATGGAAGAAGCCAGATGGTGTGTTCTGTCATTTTCTCTTTAACTTAAGAACATCTCATTATTCTGGTTATGAGATAACTTACATCTACTAAGTTTAGAGAATTCAAAAAGGTTTTCTGGCAGGGTAGAGAGAAGATGGGCTTTGGAGTTGACTCAGAGTTTGAGACTGAAGAATATCTTTTTTCTTTTTAAGTGGTTGTGGGGGTTTTCTACACCTTTCACATAGTTTTTGGCACCAATATATATCCTTAACTACCTTAGTACTATACACTGTAGTTTAAACTGCAACTCTTAGGCATTGCTCTCAGGCTAGTATCTTAGAATAACTAGCTATATAAACTAAACACATTAAATAATTTTATTATTTTCTCCTTCATATTACTAACAGTAGCCCAGTGTTAAGTATTTTTAAACAACATGAACAAAAAATTTTTTGGGGTTTACACACATGTAAAATATACACTTAGATAAAGCAAACACCTGCTCATTACATTGCTCAACTTTAAGTAAGAGTGCCAAAAATAAGTAAATAAAATGCCTGCAGATATAATGAAAAGGTTAGATGGTTTTGTTAAAATTCATTTTAACAGTTTGAGCAGAACAACATGTGCTAATGAAATTCAAGTTAAAGTTATAGTCAGTTAATATGAGAGAAAACATCCTTTGGGGCTACTTAGAAGTATTCCTTAAGCAGAATCTGCTTTGTGCTTTGAACATAGCTCGGTTTAGTTTCAACAGTAAGCAGCAATAAAGAGTAAGAAAATTCTCAAATTTCCTAGTAACTGCTCTATAACAGCAAGGAAAAAAAACATAAGACAATATCACCATCCTTTTTTAACAATGGACACTAAAATCACAATTGTAGGCTTACTATTTGGATATAAAATGCTAATACAGACCCTTGGGTAATTACCTTTGATTTTTAAAAACCCATGAAACAGAAGATATCTGTTTGCTGGTGCAACAGTTTTAACCCACAAGCAATAAGCTGAACTATGTTTTCTCCATCATGTACTTTCACAGTGCAAAATGTCAGTCATCTCACAGATGCTGCTCTCCACACTCTGTCACTTAAGCCTGAAGATGAAGCATCTCAGGGCAGCCTTATTGCCAGGGAAAATGTAGAGCAGCCTATGACTGACTCCAATGCCAGAGTCTCAAAGGTAGATAGGCAGTTTCTTATGTAAGAGGTAAAATCAGTAATTCAAAATGTCCATAAGTTAACATAAGATACAGTATTGAATTTTTTGGCACAAAAACAAAGAATAACTACATTGCTACTTTGAACAGTATTCAACATGGAGGAGTAGGTTTCGGTGTTCAGTGGCTGGATACTGTATATTGCACTTGGGACATTCCACCAGGCTTTCATTCAGTGCCACAACGGGGCTTTTCGGTAAGGCGACTTTCCCTTTGCTTTCAGCCTCTCCTTGGACAGCCACAAGTGGCTCTGTGAAGGCAAGCTCACGAAACTGCTTCTGAAAAATAAATGTCAAATGAACAAGGTTTGTATATAAAGCCTCCTGTTCAACAGTTGTAACTGCTCCACAGATACTCCAGCTGCTTCGGCCCTGCAGATGGCTTTTCTTTCGAATCTCTGCTTATTGGTATTATGCTGGTAAATATGAGGTGGTAATAAAGTACTCAGAAGTACCAGGGTTGGGTGTTCATATGGAAAAAATGTATTAAAATGTAAAGGTAGGACTGACTATGTACAAAGCTAACAAAAATCTGCTAGTTCTGCAAGACGGGCAACTTCAGCTATAAAAAACTACATGGAATTAATAGCAGCAAAGAACTTTAGCAGTACAAATAGATTATACACAGAAATGACTAAGATACTGTATACCTTTGTGACTTTAATTTTTCTTGTTTTTTTTCCGAGGAACTTTAAAGAGTTAGTAAAGCTTAAGAATGAGTATTTTATAGCATCCTATGATGATGATGGGCAACAGGAACACAAAAGAAGTACAGGAAAATTATGGATTCTTTCATATAACCTCTGATTTCCTATACTTTGAAAAACAGTCACTAACAAAAATGCATTATGTCAAGTGCAAATTTTATAAATGATCAAAAATCAACAGCATACTAAAGAACAGAGTCAAAAATGTATTTTGTTTTTTATTCATAAAGAATTTACAAATGATTTTTTTTAACAATTGCTTTTTTCTCTTTTGAAAACTGAGGAATTCCATTTGTAACATTTCACCACTGGCAAATATTCTGCAGTACTAGGACAATACATAAAATATGTGCCAATGGGATGTGCACACACAGCACAGACCCTAACAGGTTTGGTCCAAAAGTTTATTAGTAACATGACAATAGGTAAGTCAAAAACCATTTCCTTAGAGAAACAGTATTTAAAAGGTTTATGTTTAAAAGATTATGTGTTCCTGGTAACCCACAAAATGTGCTTAGCTCAATATGGCTACAAGTGTATTAGTGGTAATAGTCCATTATCTCTTAACAACAGCACTTCTTTCTTCCTTTCTAAACCAAAAAACATAGTTTCAGTTCAGGATTTACAACTGCCCTCGCTTACACTCTCCTCCCCCAGGGCTGGACACTGATGAGTGCCTCTAGGACAGCGCCCACTGTGGGTGGGCTGGGGGTGAGTTGGGGAGGGTGAGCCCATGCACTGGTGATATAATCACTACCAGGAAACACATGTCCCCATTCTAGTGCTATGAAGTGATGCTCAAAGGGCAATTGCTTCAAATGAGACACTGCCTATTGATTTGAGAACCAGCAGTTCTTTAAGCTGCATTCTCCTAGCCTGGGAACTGGTTTGACATATAAACGGAAAGATAGCAGGAGAAAGAAGAAAATAAGTTTTAGGCTAACCATTCTAGACTCACCAAGGATTCCAACTGTGTTATCTGACTCCTTGCTTTTCGGAGCTCCTTAAGAATTACATGTAATTGTTGCTGCATATTTTGACGGTCAAGTTTTTCATTTTCAAAGTCTAAAGTACATGCCTGCATCTGCAAAAAATGCCCAGGACAAGATAATTACAGCTAGTACATACTGTCTGAGTCTCTTGACTGAATGTCTGCATTTTTTATTAGCACAAGAGGCAAACATTTGTTATATCATCAGAGCAAGAATTCATCTGAGCAAGTAAGATGTTGATAAATGAAGCTTATGGTTGATGATACTGTTTATCCAAAGAGCAAAGCTATAGGTGAGTGAGGAGCAGCTTAAGAAGTTGCTAGTTGGAATCTGTCCTCTGCATTCCCCTTTACATGGGGAAGTGGGAGAAGAGAAAGAGATGACTGTTCTTTAGTGTTTGGAATACACTAAAAGGCTCTGGTCTATATTCTGAAAACAAATGGTGTCTCTTTGAGTTCTACTTGAGGTTATAAGGTAGCTGTTAGGCCACCGTAGGAACTAAGAAACCATTTGGGGAAGAATAAAATTTGTCAAAGCAAACATCTATCTACCTGTCAAGAAAACTGCCATCTCACCTCAGAGGATCCAATATTAAGCTACAGCCAGTAACAGGAATATATGGTTAGCACAAATAGTCACTTTAAACATTTTTTGTTAAAGCTTTTTAGGAACATTTTTTGCAACTTAGTTAATTGTTTTTCATAGAAAAGTGTGAACATGTGGAAAATTCCATTTTCTAATGGGTTAAACTGAATTTAGGAGCAACCCCAGTGAGTACCTGCTGTTCCAACAGGGCTACCTTTGTTTGTTCTTCTTGCTGCTTTAGCAGAGACGTGTAAAGAAACTGGACCTGTACAAGGTAAACAGAGCCACCAGGTCACATCTCTTATCGCTTCACCTGGAATGCACGAGGCTCCCAAGTCTCACATCTCCACCTGGAACACCACCTGCTAATCGGTGAGTCATTCTAGCTGGCTGTTTGATGGCTGCCTATGTAAGCAGCTGAGCAATGCCACCTGGGCTGGGCATTTCCCGAGGCACAGGCTGAGAGCTCATAAACAGCACTGACCTCTGCAGTGAACGTGCCCACTTTTCTGGAAGTCCTGACATCTAATGTTTCCCAGTAGGACAACACAGGTGGCAGAGCCTTCACTCCTTGGTACAGAGTTGGAGCAAAATTCTTAATCATTTTTGCTTAATCTTTTGTAAGTATCACTTCACACACTAGCAGGCAGAAGTGAGGGTGGTAAAGACTAAGAGGGCAAATATTACAGACCATTTTTCCCCTCTCTCAACCTTTGGAGGATTTAAAATTTCTATTCTAACAGTAGCAACAGCTAACATTTACCTAGCCCTTTCAGTTACAAAGCACTTTTACATCCTCTCAGCTGACCTTCATAGAAGTCTTATGAGTTAAGAAGGTATTATTATTATTATTAATGTGACACACGAATGACCTGCAAGTCAGAGAAGTTTAGCTGAGTTTCCTAAGGACATACATGTCCTGAACTAGAGACCAAGTATTGACCTCAAGTAATGTTTCCTCCATTATTCCATGCTGCCAAGCAAAACTGAAATTAGTTTCTTCTGAAGTAGTACTGAATTCTAATAATCCTAGCTTAGCAACTGCAGCATTAATGAGACCAACATTCTAGCATAAAGCAGTGACTACAATGAGAATATGGAGGGCATCCCCCCACGATTCCCCTCTTGCCCTCACCTCTTCTGGCTTCCCCCGCTCACCTGCCCCCTCCCTCAGAGCGTCTGCGCATGTGAGCGCCGCCCCCAGCAGAGTATTCCCACCCTGGCACCAGGTTTTTGTCCAAATAAATACCTTCTCAGTGAGGCCTCCACCGCCCCCCAACTTCTCTTTGTCCTCCTACTCTGCTTTACTTTCTTTAGTTTGTACTTATTCATGGCCAGTTTCCCTTCTAAATATGAATTCCCACAAGAGGGCAGGAACTTGTTTTGTTCCCTGCTGCCTCCCTGGTGGTTAAAATAGTCCCTAACACTTAGTCACCACGATGAAAATGCTGAGTCTGAATCACGGCACACCTTGGCTGGGCTCACCTGAGATAAGAGCTCTTCAGATCTCTTCTTCTCTTTTTCAAGTTTTTCCCTAGCAAGATCGTTCTCTACCTTGAGCCTTTGTATTTTCTCTGCTTTAAGCCTATCATCTTCCAAATGTTGTACGCCTGCCTTTCTTTGTGAACATAACAGTTGATTTAAATCTTCAACTTCTTTTTGGGTTTCTTCATACTTTCTTCGAAATTCACTAAGTTCAAAATTCAATTGAGTTATGGTTTGTCGTTCAACCTCAAGATCTTTTTTTGCATCTGCCAAGAGACAGTTGTAATATTTTTGCTTTTCTTCTTGAAGATAACCTATGACAAACATCAGGCACAACTCATTTTATAAAACAGATAATATTCCTGAGAAGTTAAATATAAATATGTTTCTATTTTAAACAAGATTACATTATTTCCTCATCTTACATAATGAGGAGTCAAGAGATAGACTAGGTATTTGACAGAAGAAGAAACAGAAGTTAGGGTATATTATTTGAAGTTAAAAAAACTAATAAATAGAAGAACTGAAAACAGTAATATAACTAGTCTATGGAGAGGGGAATCACTAATGTCCAAAGAAGATAAACCAACAAATAGAGTTCACCATTTATAGATACAGAGATAATTACCAAAACCAAAAATAGAAATGTTAAAAGTAGCAGCACTGATGGGAGGAGGAAATAGAGATTAGAATAGGATGGGAAACGTAGGGCAGGGCCTTTCTGTGCTATTAACACACATACACAGAGAAAAGTGTATTGCCAAAGGAAAAAAAGACTTAGCACATAACTAAAATCCTACTTTAATGTGTAATAAACTTATAAAAGCCTACAATAGTAAATTTGTCCCCTTTGGATAAGCAGCTTTGAATTATCTCTAGAGAATTTCCTTTAATATGTAAGCATTAGCTTAATTTTAAACATTCAAATGTGAAGCTCCAAACTTTGAAGGCTTAATTGTCTTTCTTTAGCCTCTTTACATAATTCCAGGCTTCAGTCTGGTTAGGGCTGTTGGTCTTTTGACAAGTGCTTTGCATGTGGGGGCTTCCTGTCTTCTCCTAGTTCGCTACCTGCACCTGCTGAACGTACATCCCCTCTGTAAAGTGAGAATAATGACCCTGCTTGCCCCATCTCTTAGGGTTCTTTCAAAACTCAAAGTTAGGGAAGATGCAAAGCATTTGGCAGAAAGACTGCATCATTCACAAGAAACTTCATCTCAACTCTAAGGTGAGATTCAGTCGCTGCAGAATCATCAGAACATGTAGTTTTTCTCCTGGGTTTGAAATGAGTAAGTGACAGGGAATCCAAGTGAAAAGACAAGGCCGGCTCTTGGGGCAGAACTTTGAAGGTGGGGGAGGACACAATGGGCAGACAAGTTAATGCGCCTTCAGAGCTGCCAGAGATCCCTGTACCCTGGGCCTTAAACTCATTTTATTAGAAAACAATGGGACATCAAACAGACTTGCTAAGATGGTATTTCTTATTTCAGAGCTTAGAAGACTTGCTTATTTTACTTCTTACACACATTTTTAAGAACCTAAATTTGATGCATCTCCCCTTTTGGAAAATGTCAGGCAGCCCTATCCCAATAGAACATTTTTATACCAGCATCTTCTGACTCAGTCTTTTTTGTCTGCTGTGGGAGTGAATGAGCAGCTGTTTCTGATTTCTGTTCCAACTCAAAGATCTTTGCTAGAAGTCCTTTTACGTAGACCTCTCGCTGCTGGTCATACACAAGCCACTGCTGATTTTTCTCCAGAGCCTCAGAGTGAAAAGGAAAGCAAATGAATAATAAAATAAACAAAATCCTAAAAGGTACAAGGGAGCCCAAATGATATTGTTTTTTTCCAGCACATAAACTCTTACGGTTCATATAATAGCATAATTCTAGACCACCACTGTATGGCTTGTGACACAGAAATACAATCTAATATCACATACCTTCAGAATACCTGACAACATGGTGAAGTCACATTTACATGGGGTAAGTTCATCTGTCTGCTGCCTTTTATACAAAACTTGCTTTGTGTCTGTGTCCCTCTCATTCTCTGTAAACTAGAATGTCTCTGTGGCAGAAGTGGAGATGCGTTGCTCAGATACCCTTAAGAAAAAGCTGAACCTAAATAGGGCTCTGCTCACGAGCTCCCCATGGGGTGGGCAGAGGCTCTGCAAGGTCTGCATCCTGGCCTGCCAGTGGCCCTGCCCAATCCTATTACTTCTGCTTTCACAGATGTTGCTCCCCATCGACTGCTTGCATCCTTACCTTCATTTCAGTGTCTGCTTCCCAGAGAATCAATCTTAAAATGCCCCTCTCTTTACCTCCAATTTTCATCCTTTACATGTTTTAGAACTCAATTAAAAATCCCCAACTGGGATCACTCACCCAGTTTGTATAAGGGCTTATAAACTCAGGTTAAGTATTCATTTATCAAATGGAGACTCTGTATTATATGCTCAAATTTAGCTGCCAAGAGAGGTAGTGTTGCATGACTCAAAAGTATGCACATATTCAAATACTTATAAATCATACCTGTTAGATGCTAAAGATATCTACTTTTAAACCAAATTTTAATTGGCCCATATTTAAGAAACATTTTAATATAAGTAACTTAAGTCAATTTTGGATGCTTATGCAAATTACCTTCTTTTGAACGAACCCATCCATACATTATGTTAAGTATGAGCACAGCTACATAGGTTTAAGATTTCAGAGGCAATATTCTAACAGGCCACATGATGGTGATGTTACTCCAGTAAAGCAGTAAACATTTCTATATTCCAGACTTAACTGACTCTACGCCATCTACTTTCTTCTCTTAATAGTACCACTAATAAATGGGTTTGATGGTGTAGTGACCAAGGGCAGGCAGCCCCAAGATGTGCCATTGTGACATGCATTATTTTGGGCTAAAAACCATCAAAACCCAAGAGATTCAGGAAGATACCTTGACCTCCCACCCCTCACAACTGCATAAAAAGAATTTAGATAGAGGAACTACTTCAGGAGAGCTATCACCATACTAGCAATACTATAAAGTAAACTAGGGGTGGTAGACTGGGAGGGATGTGGCTGTTAAATTTTCTTTCTGTTAAAGACTGTTAAAATTTCTCTGTTGCTCCATTGTTTCTGTATGGCCTATCGAGTATTTTGTTTACCAAACATTTACTGTTTTCATATATTCCTGTGAATTACTTTCCTCTTCCTTTGCAGTCTCAGATCCTTACCCACCTCTCCTTGGTTCAGGATCACATACATATACCTCATTCTCCTTGTCTTTGGGATCAGTGTCTGTGGCCTCCCCATATGTATATAATTAAACTTAGGTTTTTTTTCCTTCTATTAATCTGTCTTATGTCAATGTGATCCTTCGAGTAGCTACAGGAACCTTGAAAGGTAGAGAAAATTTCTTTCTCCTGAACAATAGCTATCAGTAAATGTTGATACCGTTTTGCATCTTTAGAATCATCATAGCATTCATTATCTCTTCCAGCTTTGTGTCCTCTACACATTTGTTAAGACATGCATTTAATAGTTCCATCCAAATTATCAATAAAAAATATGAAACAGTGGGCAAAAGTGAAGCCCTGTGGAGTGCTCCCAAAGCTCTTCCTTCCCTTCTAAACTGACAGGGCTCCATTAAATATTCCTTAGGCAAAAATTCCAATGTAGATTTAAGAATTAGCCTATACTAGAGGAATAAAAAACATGGGTCAATTGACAAAACTGAAATATGGATTACAGAGAAGTATAGTGTCCATGTTAAATTAATTAAAGTTGCTATCTACAGTAGTTATGTAAGAGAATCTCCTCATTCTTAGGAATATACATTGGAATATATATATACACACACATACACACACAAAGTATAGATATGTGCTTATATATGTATTGGAGTGTATGTGTATACACATATTTAAAGGGTGGTGGATACATGCAGTACTCAAATGGTTCAGAAAAAAGTATGTGGTATGTGTATGGGTGGGTGCAGATTAAAAGGTGGGGGGTTGTAAAATGGGGCAAAATGTTAACAATGGTTAAACTTTGGTAGAGCACATGGGTGTTGTTCTATGTACCATTTTCATTCTGGTAACTTTTCTGTAAACTGGAATCATTTTTCTAAAGAAAAAATTTTTTAAATAATTATTATTCATATTCCCTAAATTTTACGTTTAAAAACCAGTTTTTTAAAATTAAGAGCAAAACAATGCCTTTTAAATTGCCTTTTAAGCTCTTTGGTTTGAAAGTCACTCACTGAACAATGTTTATAGTATTAACTCCCTGTGATTTTAAAATGTCAGCCAGACCTAAATGGTAGCTGAGGAATGATACCGGTAGGCCTCAAGAAAGGTAAACATAGGTTTTTTTTTGGTTTATTTTACCATAACAAATACTGATTCTTAAAATAGGTGCACAAACTTCTACACTAAGTCTGGTGTGAGCTTGGAGGAGGAGTATGGATGGAAATATTGAGTTCTCAGAAGCCGAATAATATGGCAGTGTGTGGTCTGGGAGAGTGAGGTTGCTCTCTGGCTCCCTACTTCTCCACCTGGTCTAAAAGATCCGCTGAGACTGCACGGGACAACCACAGCTATATCATTTATTTTTCCTCAAAGCTAAGTGAACGGTTCCTCAGACCAGCAGCAGAGGCTGGAGCTTGTTGGAAATGCAGAATCATGGGCCCTACCCCAGAGATCCCTTAGACTCATGTACATAAAGTATGAGAGGCATTGCTCAGTGTAGACCATTTAAAAGTAAGTTTACCAGAGTGGAGAAGCACAGTGCAATCCTTAAATAAGCTGGGAAAATAAAACAGAATAAAAAGAATGGGTATGAATGTAAAACATTTCAAAGTTAATTCAAAAAAAGAACTGTCATTATCTAAAAATAACTTCAGCTGGTATTTGAAGCAGTTAGCACTGAGAAGCCTCAAAATTACATAGAAGTTTAAGACAACAGAATATAGTTTCAGGTACTTTGCCAGAATAGACACAAGTAAAATTCAAGAAACTTCACAAGATTCTATTTGGTCATTCTTCCAAATGTTCAAGACCCCCAGGATAAGCAGTGAACGAAACACACAAAAATCCTTCCCTCATAAAATCTATGTATTCGAATGGAAGAGTCATAAACAAGGTTAAGTAAATAAAATAGATTGTAAGTTTAATGGTAATATGTGATGTGATGAAAGGAAAATGAAAAAGGAGGGAAGGGGACTAGGAATTGTCTGGGATTTTTTATTTTAGACGAGCTGGCCAGGAAAACCTCTGGGTCCACCCTCCCCACTAAGAAAGTGTAACTGAGTAAAGACCTGAATGAGGTGATGGAGTGAGTCATGAAGTTACCAGGGGAACAGTGTTCCAGGCAGAGGCAACAGAAAGAGAAAAGGTGGTGTATGCAAGGAGTAGCTAGAAAGCCAGCATGGTTGGAATAAGTGAGGGGGAGGAGGAGGTGTGTAAGCCAAGTTATTCATAGGTATGTGCAACTAATGGGTAGGTACTGACAAATGCAGAATGATAAGGGTCATTGTAACATATGACACAACTTCTTTTAATAGCTCTTTAAAAATTATGTTTCTTTTTAATTTTGGTAACTCTGGATAAATTACTTTGATAAGGATACTACAGTACCCCAACAGACACTCAACAGATTTAAATTCTTCTGTGGAAGATCAGTTAGACCTCAAGGTACACTTGCTAGATGAAATAAAAAATGAATCTTAAGAGTATGCTTAGATCATGGTAGACATGCCAGTAATATTTCTGGAATCAAAATACCTACCTATTATCTTAATAATTAAATCAAGAATTTTATACTTTGTATATCTGATATTAAAACTTGAAAAA
Organism: Manis pentadactyla; assembly: GCF_030020395.1. NCBI lineage: Eukaryota > Metazoa > Chordata > Mammalia > Pholidota > Manidae > Manis > Manis pentadactyla. The sequence goes on along the minus strand of NC_080026.1, from coordinate 104,995,558 downwards.
ACACTGTGAATAATAGTCCTATGTCCTCAATTTATTCAATCCCCAATGAAATCCATCAATCCACTTAAGACATAAGTTTGAAATAATACAGCTTTTGCCATGAAATTCTAGAGGAAAAAAAATACGGAGTATAAAAAGAATGTGTTTCCTTTTCAAACTATGAAAGCAAATCTTGGTTCCAAGGGAAAAATTTTAAAGTGAAGAGTATCTCTTTTACATGGATAGACAAAGAGAAGATATAATAAATTAAATTACATTATAATAATAAAGTAGTTGGGCAAATTAGATTTAGGTGGAGAAGAAATACTGAGGTCTTGGTAGGATGTGAGATTTCTATGGCTTTCTAGAAATTTCTATGGCTCTCTCTGAAAAACCGAGACCATGCTTAAAGGAACTGGCCCTTTTAAATGTCTGGAAAGAGACTTAAAGGTAGTAACCTAGAGAGATGATCCCAAACCATTCAATTCTCCATCTCCCCAACAGATTTTTTTTTTTTAACTTAGAGCATCAGTGCTGTCAGTTTCCATGAAATTTAAGAATAAATGAATTAGTCCTCTTTAGCCATACTTAATAAAAGGGAAATGAACTTACATCTTTCAGCTGTATTTCCACTTCCTGAATATTATTCATTGATAAGTTAAAGCAGCTTGTAGCCACATTCTGTAAATAAACTAATATTAGTTAACAAGATAAATTTAACAATATAAGTTTCCTCATTACATTTAGTTCCACAATACAGTACACTTCACATGGGCATCCCAGAATCCAGATCTAATACATGCTGGTGAACTATCATGTCAGGTGATGGGGACCAGAGGAGAATTAAAATCTCCTGGAAGCTTCCTGAGATTTCACATCTAATTTGACTTCTGAGGTGTTCTGGACCCCAGGATCACCAGAATACCGCAGTATATATGAAAAACCCAGTGGTTTCCACAAAAGGAGACAGAACCAAAGTAAATGAAATATTAAATGGACTACTTAAATGAAATCAGGAAAATATTAAATTCTCAAATAAAAGGTGAAGGTTGTTTTCTAGAATTATACTTGTATTAGTGATAATATTTATTAGCATTAGTTCATACAGCTTATATGGTATCCAAAACATAATTTCTCTTTTTTTCTTCATCTTCCTCATAGATGAAAAAATAGAAAGTAGGTGGTCAGGTACCCAGGCTAGCCAAAAAAACTCAACTCATGAAAAGCTATTTTTTCAGTCTTTTAACAGTTATAAGAAAAGAGATTTGTGTGAACACTGCCAAGGACACTCAAAGTACTTTTTTTCTCAAAAGGTGCTCTAGATACTTACCCTAGTGCAGCCCTTTCTCCCTCTCAATTTAGTCTTCTAGATGGAAACTATGACAGAGTTCGTTCCCCAAACCCTTTTCCTTTTCCCCCTGGCCACACTGTGGACTACATTTCTCAGCCTCCCTGTCCTTAGTGAGGCTGCGGGACTGAATTCTGTCCAGTGGGATGTGGGCAGAAATGAAATATGCTGATACCAGGCCTGGTCCCAAACCTGCTTCCCCTCCTCCCAATCCTCCAGATGCTCTCTAGCTCACAGCTGTATAGAGAGGATCTGGAGGAGGGCCTACCCTAAGGGATGGGAGGAAGGAACCTGGGTATCTGACTCTGGGGAGCAAAGCCTCCTCCATGCCAGCCTGCACTAGATGATGACAGGAAGGAAAAAGAAGTATTTGTTGTATGAGACTCAGCTTTGGAGGTTGGTTGTTATAGCAATTAGACATGCTGATTAATAGACAATAATAGTGGATAGCCACACAATTACTATATGAATACATTCTTTAAAAATTATCATTTTTACCAAGATTGGCATTTCCATCTTCAAAAGTAGTGAAACTAATTCTGAAGCTTTAAGGAAAAGTTTTAGTCAATCACTTTGGATCTGATTGTAATGCTTCATGATCCTGGAAATTCTCTAGAAAAACAAACTCTTTGAACTCATCTGTAGAAATACTAAACTTCCCATCTATGAGAGTACACATAAATGCAGTTCTGATCATTCTGACTACCCTAAAGGAGATAAAGTACAAAGACTTTTAGCAACATTATCTCTCTCAGAGATTATATCTTACTATATATGCCAGGCACTTCACATATACTATCATATTTAATCTCCAGTATTCTTATCCTGATTTTACCAATGTAGAAACTGAGGCTTAGGAGATGTGAATTCTAGCATTGTGTCTAAGGCTAGATAGATTAAAGAATCTGTTCAGAGTTTGGCAGTTGGCAAGTGGAAGAACCAAGATCTGAACTCAGATCTGCCTACCTACAAATCCTTGTTCTTTCTTTTCTAAAACAAAAGGGGAGAAAAAAGCACATGTAGTCACGAAAAGCATACTTGGTATTATAATTGTGTTTCTTCAATATGAAAAATAGCCAAAAAATGAAGCCCGTTGTCATCATGATACAAACTACAGGAAAAAGAACCCAACAAATCTCTTTGGCTGTTGTAGATACACAGTGGATTCTATATTCTGAATATTCCTTTGATCAAAACAATGGCACAGGATGTGGAGGGAGCAATATTAACCATTTTGCTTATGAAGAGTGTACTGGGCTATAAAAAAAAAAGTAACCTATTAGTACAACTGACCCTTGAAAAACATGGAGGGTTAGGGGTGCCAACTCCCTGCAAGCTGAAAATCTACATTTAACTTTTGACTCCCCAAAAACCTAACTACGAATGGGCTACTGCTGACAGGAAGCCTTACTGATAATATAAATTACCACATATTTTGTACATTATACATATTACACTGTATTCTTACAATGAAGTAAGCTAGAGAAAATATCTTTTCAAATTGTAACAAATTTCCAAAATTTTCCAATACATTTATTGAAAAATATCTGCACATAAGTGGACCCATGCAGTTCAAACCTGTGTTGTTTAAGTGTCAACTGTATACTATACTGCTTAATCATTTGACAAGCAGATTTTAATAAACTCATTCTTCATAAGAATTACAAATTGTATCAGAAAGAAAAAAAAGTCTGCGTTTAAAGAAATTCTTAGTACCTGTGATAAATGAAGTGTACTCTCTTTGCTTTCAAGTTCAGCAAGTTTTGCAGTTGTAGCAGACAACTGCTTTTTCAACACATCTGTCTCTTCCGACAGGGATTTCAACAGCTGTTCCCTCCTTTCGCCTTCCTTTGTCTTCTCTTCCAGCTGTTCAAACAACTCAGTAGTACAATGTTTGGCTCTCAGCTGGTCTCTGAGTAGCTGAATTTCTTTGTCCTTCTCTGTGAGGTGACGAACATACTTCTCCCTTTCAGCTTCAAACACTTGAATTTTCTAGATATAAACTAAGAAGAATCTTAGAACAAAGCCAGGTCAAACATGAAAGTAAACAATATACTATAATAAGCATTTACGAAGTGTTTATTGTATACCAAGTCAGCCTTATACTAGATACCAGGGCACAAAAGAAGATGAAGCCATGGTCTTGTGCTCCGAGAGCTCACAGAGAAGTAAACCAACACATTAATGCAATACAGTAAGTGCTGTGGTTAAGACGTATATACAACGAATGGGAGATGGACACAGAAGGGAGAAACCAATTCTGTCAAGAGTGGTGAGAGAAAGCTAGAGAAAAACTGACCATCACATGAGTATCTAATAATCATCCCTCCTCCATCATACCAGTCCTAATAATCTTATAGGCTAAAAGGAAGTCACAAGACAGATATGCTCACTGATGAACTTGAAGCAATAGAACTTACAAATTACAGAATGTTACAGCTGGATAAAAACACAGTTATTTTTGTTAATAAATGGTTTGGTATCAAATCTAGGTTATCTTCAAAGGAGTATTCAACATTCTCAAGGATTTGAAAGAGAGAAGGCACGCTTATTAAACTGCTGCTGGCATAAGGGAGAAAGCACCGATAGAGAGATGATGGAAAAAGTTAACAGGATGACTTTCCATGCTAAGGTAAAAAACAACATAAAACTAAAAACTTGTATTTTGTTGCCGGGGGAGGGAGAACTAGTTGCTCAAATATAAAAAAGGGAAATTGAGTTGGATGTTTGTGTGAAAATGATGAGGGGATTTTAGTGGGCCACAGGCTGAAGATAAGGCAGCAGTATGATATGGTTACAAAAAAAAAGCCCATACAATTTTAGGCTTCCACAGGGCACAGCAATCAGTGAAAATCACACTAGCATTTCAACCTGTTTGCCACTGTGTAGAGTAATGGGTGCATTACTCTGGAGAGATAGGGACATACCACAAAGTGTTCAGGAAAGTGACCAGGGATAAGAAGCCAGAATAGCTGAAGAAAATGGGGTTTGGTTTACAGAAAAGTAAGAGGAAGCACAATTTCCTCAAATCTGAGAAGCTGTCAATTGGATAAAAGAGATTTGTTCTGTATAGCTTTAATGGGAAAAATTAGAACAAATGAGTACAAGTTACCATAAATTTATTTCAACTGATCTTAAAGGAACAGAGTTGTAATAATCATTGCTCTCCAGAAGTGTAATGAACTGGAAAGAGATCTCTCATGGTAAGCTATTAGGTTCCTTTACCAGATTTTGAAATAATCTTTATGTCTAGGAATTGGTGATAGACCATTTCTCAGTACTTGAGTAAGTATTTACCTCAATTTGTGTTGTTAAAAAAATAATAAATCATTCAGTTTTATGATTACCTATAAAACAGAATTTAAAGGAATCTAATGATACTATTTAATATAGGTCATTCATTTTGTAGGTATGAATTATAAAAGTACTTTTGCAAGATAAATTAAAATCAAATTAATGATCAAATTTTTTATTTCTTCCAGTTCTAACAAATTACTAACTGCTTTGCCAACCATACCATAATATATTGCAAATTAGGAAATGTGATAGTTGAAGAATGCAAATGTATATATGTAATGATTTTAACTCAAAAACTCTGAAAACAAAGATTACTTGGAAAGCAGTCAATATACATGATAAAAATGAGTGTTTTTAACATTCATATTAAAATTTGAATTCCACTTAACACTTTGAAATGATTAGATTTGATTTTTACCTTTAGTGAACCAACAGAAAAACTAGATTATATAACTATTAGGAAAATACTTTCTCATTTCCTACAGTAAAGCTTATTACAATTTGAAGGATTTATAAAGCCATTTACCTCCAGAAGTCTGTGTCTGTCTTTATCAGTCAGATTTCCTTTTCTGCTTGTGATTTCATCCACCGATGTTTTTAAGGCTGTACTTTCTCCCCTAAATTTTTCTAGTGCAATTTCTGATTTGGAGTTACTAGGTTTTAGTCCCCATTTACTTTTAATTAACTCTTTAGGATTTTTGCAAGACATCTCTGTAATTGTCTATAAAAATAAAAATACAATTAGAAGCCTGAGTTTAAAAGGCCAAATCTCAGTTTTACAAAGATCTAATAACCTATTTCTTAAGTAGAAGAATTTTCTATCTAAGTAGAAATGATATAGTGATATAGCCAAACCAGTAGGGTATGGGAGAGTGACTGTGCAAGGCTTCTGGCTTGCTGGTAACAATATATGTATTTTAATCTGAGTGGTAGTTCCATGGAAAATATTCACCTTTTAAAAATATGTCAACTTGTACACTTATTTTTTCTGCAGTATTCTGTATGTGAGTCATCCCTCAATAGGAAAGTTTCATTTAAAAAAAATGGAGGGGTACCCAATGATTAAACTATTAAATGAAGGCTGAAAGAAGTAGATGACAATCAAAGACATATTTTACCCAAGAATAAATTTCAAAAACCAGTGGTAAATAATACAATTCTGAGTATATAGACACTGAAGTGTTGCTCTCTGACATAATGATATGTCTTGATTTATAAGACAGGCTTAGTTCAGATCTTAATAGCTGAGAAAGTGCAGCAGACAGATGTGAAGATCATCCAATATGAGAAGTTTATAGGAAAAAGAGGCAAAATAGTCAAGGAATTCAGGAATGACAGGGATTAAGAAAAGGGTCAAATTAAGTAGGGAGAAGCTTAGTATCGGCTAACAGTGTTAAATGATAATTTAGAAGTATATAATATAAACTCTAGGAGCAAAATATATAGTGAAACATACTGTGCATATATAAAAGTAGCCCTAATTAATTAGGAAGGTTAAAAAGCATTTCCCATCTCTTAGATCCCCAGATAAAATAACAGTGGTATGACTATGGAATCCAAAGGAATATGAGACCATCCATGTATTCAAAAAATATCGGTGAGCCTAATTTACCAGGCAGCATGATAGGTGCTAGGAATAAATTGGCAAAAAGAAACAAAACAAGGCATGTTCCTTTACATCATGGAACTTTTCATCTAGTAAAGGAGGCAGGAAGTAACAAGGAAACAAATATAGATTCTCATGTAAAATAAACGCTATGTGGGAAATGAAAAGCACCGTGGTAAGATACCAGTAAAAATAGGAGAACCTATTTAGATAAGGTAGTACGGGAAGGCCTCTTTGTGGAAGTGACTTTTAGAGTGATTCATATTGGAATCAGAGAGCTTGAATATACTAGAACTGGGTACACTGAGTTGAAGAGACTATCAAAAAGTTAGCCCTGGATTTTTTTTTCATTTTGGTATCATTAATCTACAATTACATGAGGAACATTATGTTTACTAGACTTCCCCCTTCACCAAGTCCCCCCCACAAACCTCATTACAGTCACTGTCCATCAGTGTAGTAAGATTAGGCCCTGGATTTTTGCCCACTTTGAGGTGCAAGACTAAGATAACTAGTAAATCAATTGAGGCGAATACAAGGTTACAGTGTCTCAAGAACCTGCTACCACAGCGAGTTCTTTCCTATGTGCTTCTGTTAATATAACACTGTTGACCTGTTATAATGGGTTGACAGAACAGAAAACTACCTTTCATCCATGTGGCTGAAACACAGAATGGTGGAACTATACAGATCAGTATAACTGGAGCCAAGACCCGACCTTTGCATAGAACTCCTGCAGTGAATGACTATTGTTTCTAGCTTCTGGTCTAGACTGCTAGGATTTCCCAGCTCCCAACCATTTAGTCCTGCCAACCTCCTTCCCCTGTACTTTTTTCTATTCCACTCAGGCCCATATTCAAGGGTTCCCACTGTTCAAACGTTGCCTGGCCCAGTTGCAACTTCTTCAAGAAGCCTCCCCTCTGTGAACACTAGTAAGTGATGGAGTCCACAGGACACGATATGGTACTCAACTGTTACCTCCCAACCCCACCGGCTCTTTTTATTTATTCATCAGTTGTTTCAGGGGCTTGAATTATTTTTGTCACCCAGAGTCTAACAGCAGTCGCTAAAAAAATACTTATTGGTTGGCTGAAGTGACCTACGCCATGCTGGGCAGATGACCAAAGAAACGCTGCAACCCAGCCAACCGCGCAAGGCACCTGTTACAGGCCACGCTGTCAACAAGTGGAGGCAAATCTTACAAACTCCGTCACATGAGACCTCACATGCGGAGACAGGCAAAGAAAAACTGCGAACACTTTTTTCTCACCTCTAAAATGAAGACGTTTGTAGACTAGGCATCAAAGTGCTTGCTGATCGGCAAAATGCAGTACGAACGTTAGACCTCGGCCCAGACCCTTGGCCTCTGCGCCTGTCTGAAAGGGAATGATGATAATAATACCCACCGCGAAGCTGAAAGGAAGGATCGAAACGACTTCGTGATGCGCTCAGCCGGGTCCGCGGCACGACGCGGGCGCCTGGGAAAGGGGGCAGACTGAGTCCGCGCGGACGCGACCTCCCCGCCGACCCTGCCTCCGTCGCTGTTCCGCTCGATCCCTGGGCTGCGGGCCCTGGCCACCCTCCGAGGCCGCCCGCCCGCAGCCACCCAGCGCCTGAGGCGAAGCGCGGCGCTCGCTTCCACCCGGTCACACCCTCGGCGCGGACGCCGCTTCCGGGAGTTTGAATCCCGCGGCTGTGGGGCGGGGCACGTCACTGCCGGCGAGGGCGTGACTCTCCGATTGGCTGAAGCCCCCGAGGGGCGGAGCCCAGAGTCCGGGATGCAGACTAAGCCCGGCAGGGAGGCGAGGCGGAGCGAGGCAGGGACTGAGTTGGCGGGTTGAGATTGGGGCCGGGGACCGGAACGACTTCTCCTGGGTCCGCCACCCTATTCTGGGGCTGCCTCTGTGTTTTTCTGAGGTCCCAGACCTTGATCTCGGTGTTTCTTTGTAATGAGCTAATTTATGTTTATCCCCTTTGAGGATGAAGCAAAGCTCAGTGAGATAAACCCGGTGACTGAACTAGGACTAGCTGGTTCTAGGTCCTTGAGCATAATTCACCCATCTAAGTACCAGTTTTATCCGTATAAAACGAGAGAGCCGAATTCCTTAAGGGAAGACACCCTCCTTGTCTTTCCGGTGGGCTGAGCTTTTATCCTGCCCAAAAATCAGAGGTGGAGCAATAGGACATATCAGGTGGCAGAAGTGGGCACGTCCAGAGTGAACACTGAGATTCTTAGTCCTAGAGGCTACGCAGACTTTTGCTCCAGATTGCTTCCTTCCGGCGTGATACCTATTGGTTAAGTCTGGGTCATGGTTAGCCGCCTTGAAGACTTCATTACTAAAACAAAGATGCACAGGAAGTGTTTGGTAGGACTTACCTTTTCTGTCTTAGACCAGGCATGATCATCAGAGACTTAAAACAGTAGGTAAAGGGATATAGTCACAAAACATTTTCCTGGGAAACTGGTGCTGCATGCCTTTAAACTCTAGATTAGGACTGAATGTAGCTCCTTACTGCCTCTTACTTGTGTGATCTTGAGTAAGTTATTTAACCTCTCTGAGCCTCAGTTTCTTGGTCTGTAAAATGATGCAGATAATAATACCTCTTAGGGTGGCTATGAGGATTAAATGAGAGAATGCATGTTAAGTGCTAAGCATTTAGTAGACACTCAATTGATGTTAGGTGTTATTCCACAAAAAAGCAACAAATGCCTATGATACTAAATAGAATGGGTGAAAACCATGTAGAAATTTTAAAAGAATTTTAGAGCACCAGTCCTTAGCCCTTGGTTCAGTCCACAATTCCATGTTGAGTTCCCTTTGCCAGGTCCAGTACACAGTCCCTATTTATCCCTCACTGTTTTAACCCCTTCCCTATAGCCAGTCCGCAGCCTCTAGGAGGGAGTCTGCTGGTTTAGCCCATTTTGGGAATTGTTGGTGGTGCACACAGGCCTTCTCTCGGCCATCCTGCAGTAAAGCTTAAACCCCAACCCTTGATTTTTCCCTTGGATTCCATGTTGGAACTGCTGATAGTCTGGTCTTTGGAATCCTATTTCTTTGGAATCCTTCCCCAGATTCTATATCATGAACTGTTGGTGGCAACAACAGTTCTCCATTTGTCTGTAATCAGTCCACAGTCTGCATTCTTTTGGGACTGGTGCTGGTTCAATCCTGTCCCTAGTTTGTTGGTTACTGCTGGTGTTCACAGTTCCAATAACTCAGTTTCTGCTGGTTTCTGTTAATGTGCATATGCAGTAAAAGTTATTGCTGAGTGGTATCTCAGAAGCCCAAAAGTTTTGTGAGATGACTGGTGTGTCTCTGAGTTAACCAAAAGGCCTCCCTAGCTAAAATAAATGGGGTCCTTTATATAGAGATAGTTGAGCATTGCTATTTTTTGGCACACCTGCTTATTTTATGTATCAGAACTATAGTCCCAGGAGTTTCAGATATCTAGCATGATGGCAAAATCTACTAAATACAGCTTAGAATTACAATGGCCATTACGGGGAATGTTCCAATTAGGTAAATTCATTTAAGAAGTACACTTGAAAGCAAAGGTTCCCAGATTAAACACACATAATGGGATAACATTTTAATTGGCATGCAGAAGCCTCCAAAAGGTTTCAAAATTCCATAATAGTTTCACTGAAAGATTCATTGCAAAGGCTAGGGAAGAATCAAAGAGGTAAAATGTACCTAAAATGAAACACTAAGACTGACGTATAGGAGTGATGTAACTCCAGCTTCTCTCTCTCCTCCATTTGAATACTCATTCTAGTTTTGTTCCATCTGCCTTGTTGTTTATAGAGACTGTTAAACAGTTACCTTATAAGATAAAGACCACCTGAGGTATAGATGATCCTTTTCAGATACCTGTTCACTTCTTGGTCAAAGGCTGAACTAAGGGCCATAGTTAAAATTTTGTTTTAAACCCAGGGAAGATCCTCAAAAGTTTTTGGAAATAGATTACCTCCTGAGAAAAGTTGAGAGAGAGAAATAAAATTTCATGCTGCCCCTTCCTGTGCAAGTCCAGACGAGTTTGTTGTTGATCCTTGTTCAATAGCCATTGCCTTCTTACATGCTCACTTATGGCTTGACTTTCTGTCTGTCTGAGATACGCTTGACTTTCTGTCTGAGATATGGCTTGACTTTCTGTCTGTCTGATTGTAGGTTCTTTCTTTGCCTATCTTTGGGAGTGACTTTAAATCTTGTAAAGATAATATCATTTTCACTGTTTTTGAGGATGCCTTTTGGGTCCATGAAGTTGTCTGATACTATCAGAAATAATGACTGTTCTGGCTGAAACAAGATGTTTCAAAGGATTTAATAACCTCCAAATTGAAAGCTGATACTGACAGCCTAATAGGATTTTTTAAGGACTTTCTCCCTAATCTTAATGTACCCAAAGGGCAAGAAAAAAAACATTCTGACATTGGGGAATGGGTTTGTTAGTCCTTTGACATCACTTAGGTGGCAACCCAATTCTTTTAAGGAATTAAGAACAATTGTCCTTGTTTTTTGCAAATCTAGTCTTTTAAAGTAGCTAAATCTAGCTACTTCAGAGGTGTAGCTCCAATAATAATTCAAAATCTTCCAATCCCAAAACCTCCCCTATTTATTTCAAAAGGCTTGTCACCTCTCTAGGAACTCTCATTTAAGTCATCCCTAGCCTACAACTGAAGAAAAAAAAGGGAGTGGAAGAGGCCTTTTAAAAATACAAATGGCTATAGAAGCACCCTGTCCCAAAATCTAGTGCGCAGTTTCCATAAGGTTACCTGTCAAGGACAAATACAAATCTTAGGTGTCTTCTCCACAAACATCAAAACTATAATATCTCTGTTTGGGTTCTCTGTCTGTATGTTCAAGTATGTCAACATGTATGTCTAAATGTGTCATATTTTTCTACCTTGGGGTGGTATAGCTAAAATTAGTTTATAAGAGAGCTCTTTGGTTGGTTTTAAGACAAGCCCTTGTAAGGACTGGAAGTTCTAAAATGGTCACAAATTAATCCAAATATTTTTCAAGTTCACATGATCTGGACAACCTTTGGTGAATTAAAGGTAGTTAAAGTTTGTTGAATTAATTAAAACAAGCATGTCTTTAGAGTTATCAGCATTGAATATAATGTAGATAAACTATTTTATTCTACATGAGTTTAACATAGCACAGATATGCTTCTGGGGAAGCAGAAACTCAATTACATAGGAGCAATAAGCAAGCCACTTGGCTTAGAGGATGACTCCTTCAATGGGGTCTTTCTGTGATTGATTTGGGTCTGGGGGACCATGGCTCCAAAGTGTATTCCAAACATTCCTGCTTATAGTTATCCTAATAATCTCCCTGGTGCATTATAGTCTCTCAAAGGCTTTAAATGCTTGCCCACAGCTGCTGGCCACCAAGCAAATGATCAAAGACTGCAGTGTCAAGAAGGAACAAGAGAATGATTGACTTCCATGACCTGTGAGTATCACAGAGGTAAAGCAAGAGCACCATGACCCATAGACACCACGGAAAGGAACAACAAAAACTACTTCAGAGCAATAGCTGAGAGTGGTGCTAATTAATACCTTACATTTTGAGCACATCTTTCAGTTAAGCTGAGAGTCTAATCAAAAGGGAGGAATTGTTAAACAGAAAAACACAGGCCCAACATGGGGGCACTTCTGCTGGACCAAGCCACCAAACTGGAGCTTGATGCCTTACCTAATAGCAGTTTGCACCTCTTCCAGGAGTGGAATATCAAGCCAATCAGTCTAGAATTTCCTGATCACTAGTGAGGTCATCTGCATAAGATCCCCCTGCTCCTCTTAAGGGAGGGTGACCTTACCTGAAACAATCCCTAATCTCTCCTTTTGCTCCTAACTTCTTGTCCCACCCACCACTCGCCTGTCTATAAAAACCTTCCATTCTGTACAACTCCTAGGAACATTTCTCTACTTGCACAATTCACCTATCTTAATAAAACCAATAAACTTAATAAAACCAATTAGGTCTTCAAATTTACTTGGATCAGTTTTGTTTTTTAGCACATTGTTAAGCCTGAAAATCAGAGTCTGAGGCACTGGTAATTTGCACAAGGCCTCACAAGGTGATGGTACTTTGATATTCACTCAGGGAATCCTGGTACAAGGATTCAAGATTCATCTTCATTCATTTACAGAGATTCATGTAACAGCCAGGAAGTCTGGATATTTATCTCAGCAGCTTAGCTCATTTTATTCTCAGTAGGAAAATTTTGTAAAAACAAAACAGTGTCAAAAACCTGCTGAATGGGTTTACTTAATAAAAGGAAATGCTGGGGCTATTGAAGATGAATGTGCCCATCACCTTTGAAGGGTTATGTCCAAAAAAGGAACTTAGGGCCTTACCGGCGTATACATCTGTGCTTTCCAAAGCAGCTTTCTGCCCTGGTAGAAAGGTTCCTTCTGCTCTATCCTATATGGTAGCACAAGCCACATACGGCTGTTGAGTGCTTGAAATTATGGCTACTGTGATTGAGGACTGGAATTTTTTATTTTACTTCATTTTAATTTAAAAAGTGATTGTTGATTCAGTTATTGGAAAACTTTTAAGTAGGTTTGGAACAACTTGGGTATGTAAATCTATTTTGTCAACTGTAAATTTTATGAAACCTAAATAGAGAAGAAATGTTTCTGATGAAAATTTTGTGCACCTTCTCAGGGTAGACCCACTGCTCTTTCTTGGGTATAAGTTCATGTTTAGCCGGTACAGGCTGCATTTTAGATCAGTAAATAAAGAGACACCATCAGCATCTAGCTGAGGCTATAGCAGCCTATCAATAACACATTTGAAAGGCACTTCAGAGGCAGGATGAGCAAGCTTTCTCTGGCTGGCTGATCTCATTTGAGCCCTTCAGTGATACTTCCTGACACGGCCTACTGGGAGAGGGCAGCTCTCTGCTCTGCCTGTTTTAGCTTCCTTTGAAATCTAATTTTAAGTCTGTGATTATTAAGATATTTCATTTGTATCCAGAGTATTGGTGTGCAACTCAATCATTTTGTTGCTTCCCTGCTGAAAAATGCATCCCTAATAAGTCCCCACTGCCACTGAGGCCTGGGGTAATGAGTTAAGAGCATAGATTCTAGAGGAAGACTGCCTGTGTTTAGATCCTGGCTCCACTCTCCGTGAGAACTTGGGCAAGCAGATTAACAAAACTAGGCCTCAGTTTCCTTATTTGTAAAAAGGGACTACTTTTTATAAAGTACTACTCACTTCATTGGATAAGACGGTGGGGGGATTAAATGAGACAAAACAAAAAGTGTAGGATAGCTTCTGGCCTGTAATGAGCCCTCAGTAGATGGTAGTTGTTAACAATAGAGCGAACAAGGCTCTGAGCTGGTGTGTGCCTAGGCTCGCTGCTCTACTGCCTCCCCTCTTACAGGATGGCCCACCAATATCAGATGGTTTGAGGCTCCCAGTGCTCACCGTGTGTATTTGTTTAACTTTATTTCAGATCACACACACACGCACACACGCACCAGTCCAACCAATAATATTCATTCCAGCTGTCACCTCCCCCAGGAGCCTACCTGCCGGCCCAGCCCTGTCCTATTAGATAGCTGCCCCCTCTGTCTCCCTCTATCATTGCACCCAGTCCTCTGTGCTGAAATTGTCTGTGAGCTTCTAGCAGAGGAAATGTGTCTTATTCATCTTTGTAGTTAGCATTGTGCTTGGTACCAAGTAGACTTTCAGTGTTTGGAGAATAAATACTTGTGTCCTGAATGAATGAAGACTCAAAAAGAGTGGCTGGGAAGCATTTTGATGAAGAATTATCGTTTCCATAAAAGTGAGCACAAGGCTTAAAATGATTCCTCTTTTCCCTGATATGTTTTTTTTCAGGTTAATTTTAGAAAATATGTTAATACTTGAAGAAGATCAGATTCATTCCTATCTTATGTTTATCTCTTCCAACTGCATTGAATAATGACAATATGATGGTGCCAAATGTTATGAAATATTTTACCCTCTCCTCCTTCCCATGTAGACTCAGTCACCTGCCAGGCACTTTTTGAAAGACACAAAATTCAAATATACTATATATTAAGGTATTTAAAAATAACATCCAGTGCTGTGCAAAACCCTATAATTAAGCTACTAAAAATTGTGTTTTAGTTCCAAAAAGCATTTTAATTATCAGTCAGCATAATTCTTAAAGAAGCATTTCAGCAAACAGATCCTAACATTGGACCCTCTCTGTGTGCCCATTTAAAAATTGCTGTTAGGTAACACCTAAGATTCTGTAAAACTGGAATTGGAATAATCTATTATGAATCTATCTTCATTTCTCTACTGCTCCATCCTCTTTGCCACCCCTGTTACTTTGCTCCCCACAATAAGATTTTTTGCTAAGTTTCTCCTCTCCTCTAAATACTTCTTGTTCTCTATCCCTTTTGCCTCAATGCTCCAGGGCAAGCTTAAGGCCACTCACCTAGATCAATGCATGACTTTCTTATGGAAAAGGTGAGAAACAATGAAACAGCAAAATATGAGGATCTCAGCTGAAGTGAAGTTAGGAAAGGAGTAGGGCTCAGAGGACATTGGGTTTGACTCCACATTCTAGTCTTTTTAAAAAAAATTTTTTATTAAGGTATTATTGATATACACTCTTATGAAGGTTTCACATGAAAAAACAATGTGGTTACTACATTTACCCATATTATCAAGTCTCCACCCATACCCCAATGCAGTCACTGTCCATCAGTGCAGCCAGATGCCACAGACCCACTATGTGTCTTCTCTGTGCTACACTGTTCTCCCTGTGATCCAGATTCAAGTTTTTGTCTCTTCTGAGCCTCCACTTTGTCAGCTGTACCGATTGGCCCAGGAGTCCTGGCTCCCAGGGTTACTGAAAGCAGGTGGTAGTAGATGTGTGAGACCTGGCAGGTGGTCTCCGCAGGCTGGGGAGCCCCATCTGGTCAGAACCTGGGCTTATTCTCTGCTGAAGCCCCAGCATCTAACACATAGTCCTTGTAGACTCTCAAGTATTTGTTGAACAAATAAACATATTATTGCTGAATAATTAATTGGTTGATCACTTTGATCAACTTGATCACTTTGATTTACTCTTACCTCTCTTACTGTTCCTTGATTTTTCCAAAGGGAAATATATTTTCTTAAGTGTTTTTCTGGAGGTATATGTTGAGATCTTATAGATTTATATCTAAAACCTGATTGTATAAGGAAAAGAAGCCCTGTTAACTTTTTTGCATTTGACAAAGTTAAGAGAAATCTCCCATCCTTTCTGTCTCTCTCCCTGTCTCCAACTATAACACCAGTGAGTGTGTGTCCAGGAAAAAAATAGTGACCATCCAAAGAGAGGCCATTGAAATTGAGGAAATGTGGGGTTAGCACCTTCCCAGTCTCACAAGACATAGGAAAATCCCAGTGCCCACCAGAGACTGACACTGTTACCTTCTGGGCGCTAGGAAGCTGGAGCACTTAGAGGACGAAAAGACCTTGAGGGCAGATGGTGTCCAGCGGCTCTGGTTATGATGCACCTTAGCGTATTGAGGGAGGCTGCAGTTGTGCCCAGGATGTATGGAGGCTGCAAAACATGCTGTAAGAGATACATTCCAGTCTAGTGTGACAGGAAAATCCGTAACAAAGTGCCTGAGGTTGGATCTCAGCTCCTCCATTTACGAGCTGTAACCTTCAGCAGGTTACATAATCTTTCTGTGCCTCAGTTTCCTTACCTTATAAAGTTGAGGTTGTCACAAAAATTACCTCACAGGATTGTTGTTAGAATAAAAATAAAGCACTCAAGGAATGAGCAGCCTGTGGAACAGGGCTCCTGGAACCTGTGGGTGGGCCAGAGGTGCAGTAAGAGGAGAGCAAGGGTTGGTGGTGAGGATGGTGAATAAGAATACAAGAATTGCCTTCATGCGAAGCTCTGCAGTCTCTGAACATGTGCTCATACTCCTGCCACTGAATCATCTCCACCCAACACCAACACACACACACACACACACACACACACACACACACACACACACACACACAAACACTTTACAAGGTGGAGTGAAGTCAGACTGACTGGCAACCTCTGAGCTCCTCTGGCCTTCTGCAAAACCACCCACCCTAGTTTCTGCCACTATCTCCTACTCGCCTTGGGTCTTAAATCTCCCACTTCAGTCTTACTCCCCAAGGAAACACAACTCATGGCTCTCCCTGAAATCTGAATCCCAGTGTGAGTCTCTGGCTCCACAGTTCTCCCTGAGAGCAGGAGAGAACGTCTGACACTGGCCACACCCCTCAGCTACCAGCTTTAGGACCCCAAGTATGTTGGGTTTCTTTTCAAATATTTTTTCCTGAGAAGGAGGGTGAGGGTGTTTCCTTTCATGTCAAATCCATTGCAAACTTGTTAAAAATGTCCCTTTACTAGGTTCTACTTTTACTGTTTGGCTCACTCTCTCCTACCTGTGCTTATTCAAGGTTATATAAATCAGTGCCAGATAATGCTTCAGGAAATGCTAGGGACTGGAAAGTTAATCCTTTTCAGTACTTAACAATTTAACAAAATCTTACTTTTGGATATATCACAACAGATATACTCAAGTGTACCTTGTGCCACATTTAAAATAATTTTTTCTTTTTGCTACAAAAACTTTGAAAGGATTTTTTTTTGATAATTATTTTTTATTGAAGGGTAGTTGAGGCACAGTATTACATTACATTAGTTTCAAGTGTACAACACAGTGATAAAACATTTATATACATAATTCTAGGTTCCAGCTATCACCCTACCAAGCTGTTACAATATCTTGACTATATTCCTTATGCTATACATTACATCCCAGTTACTTATTTATTTTACCATTGGAAGTCTGTCCTTTTTTCTTTTTTTTTTGTGAGGGCATCTCTCATATTTATTGATCAAATGGTTGTTAACGACAATAAATTTCTGTATAGGGGAGTCAATGCTCAATGCACAATCATTAATCCACCCCAAGCCTAATTTTCGTCAGTCTCCAATCTTCTGAGGCATAACAAACAAGTTCTTACATGTAGAACAAATTCTTACATAATGAATAAGTTACATGGTGAACAGTACAAGGGCAGTCATCACAGAAACTTTTGGTTTTGCTCATGCGTTATGAACTCTAAACAGTCAGTTCAAATATGAATACTCATTTGGTTTTTATACTTGATTTATATGTGGATACCACATTTCTCTCTTTATTATTATTATTTTTAATAAAATGCTGAAGTGGTAGGTAGATACAAGATAAAGGTAGAAAACATAGTTTAGTGTTGTAAGAGAGCAAATGTAGATGATCAGGTGTGTGCCTGTAGACTATGTGTTAATCCAAGCTAGACCAGGGCAATAAAACATCCACGTATGCAGAAGATTTCTCTCAGAACGGGGGGGTGAGGTTCTAAGCCTCACCTCTGTTGATCCCCAATTTCTCACCTGATGGCCCCCCTGCTACTGTGCCTGTCTTAGGTTGTTCCTCCCTTGAGAAATCTTACCCGTCTCTGGCTAACCAGTCATCTTCCGGGGCCATACAGGGAAATGTAAAGTTGGTAAGTGAGAGAGAAGCCTTATTGTTTGAAATGGTTAGCTTTTTATTTCTTTGCATATTTATGCCCTGTGGCTTCTATGCCCAGCATTTGTCTTGAGGTATCTTTACCACTTGGAAGAATTATGATACTCGGTAAATTTGATATGAGGCATGAATTCTATTTAAGGGTTGTAATTAGGAAGGAAGAAGAAAAGCTATAGAAGTAGCAGGCAGAAGAAAACATGGGAAGATTGATTATTTCTTTGACATATCTTCTTGTAGAGTAACTTCAGCATGTATAGGTTTTAAGCTACTACTTAAATTGCACACACACATTAACATAATAAGAGTATAGTTACATAACCAAAGCATATCTGTAATTACCAGCCATCTCCAGTGAAACCAAGAGAACCAGTTAGGCACCTTAGGCATTTGTGAAAACTTATCTATGATATGGTGGATATTGTCCAACTGAACTTGAACAGTCTGAGAGAAATCAGACAAATTAAAACAACCCATTCCTGGGAGTGTTCACATCCCTTATGTTCTTTTAACAGTAAATAGTCTGTAGTTGTAAGATTTTGGAGCGCTACAATTGAAAGGATTTTTAATAATTGTTGGAAATTTGGGTTATGAGTAACTAACTTGTGATAGGCTATAATTTATTGGCAATTATGCATACTCAGAAATTCTTTTATAGTTTGAAAATCTAATTACAAGTTCTTTCCAACTGAAATGAAAATTTTATGAATACTAAAAACTTACACCAATGAATGAACCAGGCATTTGGTTTTGTTCATAGACTTTTTTTTATTAAGGTATTATTGATATACACTCTTATGAAGGTTTCACATGAAAAAACAATGTGGTTACTACATTTCTTCATATTATCAAGTCCCCACCCATACCCCATTGTAGTCACTGTCCATCAGCGTAGTAAGATGCCACAGAGTCACTACTTGTCTTCTCTGAGCTACACTGTCTTTCCCATACACACCACGTGCACCAATCATGATACCCCACAATCCCCTTCTCCCTCCCCTTTGGTAACCTCTAGTCCCTTCTTGGAGTCTGTGAGTCTGCTGCCATTTTGTTCCTTCAGTTTTGTTTCATCATTATATTCCACAAATGAGGGAGATCATTTGGCACTTTTCTTTCTCCACCTGGCTTATTTCTCTGGGCATATCCTCCAGCTCCATCCATGTTGTTGCAAATGGATTTGTTTCTTTCTTATTGTTCATAGACTTTTAACTAAACAATTACTGTTTCAACTTTGACTCTTCTTTTTTACATTTCTAGGACAATATTTACTCATTTATTTCACTTTAATTTTTCTTCTTTACATATTATTTTGAAATAATTTTAGATTTACAGAACAGTTGCAAAGAGTAGAGTTTTCTTACACCCTTTATTCACCTTCCCCTAATGTTAACATCTTACATACTCAGGGTACAGCTATCAAAGCTAAGAAATTTAAAAAAGTACAATACCATCATCTAAAGTATAGGTTTTTGGACTTTTCCATTTTTTCCATCAATGTCCTTTCTCTATCCCAGGATCCAAGTCAGAATATTACCTTGCATTTAGTCCCCATGTCTCCTTTGTTTCTTTTGATCTGTGATAGTTTCTCAATTTTTCCTTATTTTTATGACCTTGACACTTCAAAAAATTGTTTTAATTGAGGCACAGTTGACATAAAATATTATATTAGTTTCAGGTATATCACACAGTGATTTAACAATTATATACCTTACAAAATGCCCACCATAAGTGTAGTTACCACCTGTTGCAGTACAAAGATATTACAATATTATTGACTATATTCCCTACATTGTACTTTCCATCCCTGTGTCTGGATTTTATTTATAACTGGAAATTTGTTCCTAGTGATCCCCTTCACCTACATCACCTATCCCCAGGTCTTGCTCTCCTCTGTCAACTACCAGTTCTCTGTAGTTATGAGTCGGTTTCTGCTTTGGTTTTTTGTTTTCTTTGGTTTTTTAGATTCTACATATAAGTATATTGTCTTTCTGTATCTGACTTATTTCACTTAGTATAATACTCTCTAGGTCCATCCACATTGTTGTGAGTGGTATGATTTCATCTTTTTATGGCTGAGTAATATGCCATTGTGTGTGTGTATATTATACTTATATACATATACACATATACACACATGCATATACATATATATATATGTATGTATAAATGTGTGTACATATATATCACATATTCTTTATCTTTTCTTCAGTGGACACCACTTGGGTTGTTTCCATATCATGACTATTGTAAATAATGCTGCAATAAAAATAGGGGTCCTTGTATCTTTTCAAATTAGTGGCTTTGTTTTCCTCAGGTAAATACCCAGAAGTGGAATTACTGTGCCATATGTAGTTCTATTTTTAATTTTTTGAGGAGCCTCTGTACCGTTTCCCACAGTGGCTGCACCAATTTACATTCCCACAACAGTGTAGGAAGGCTCCTTTTTCTCTACATCCTCTCCAGCACTTGCTATTTATTGTCTTTTGGATTGTGGCCATTCTGACTGATATGAAGTGATCTCATTGCGGTTTTGATTTGCATTTCCCTGATGATGAGTGATGTGGAGCATCTTTTCTCATGCCCGTTGGCCAGCTGTATGTCTTCTTTGGGAAAATGTTCAGGTTCTCTGCTATTTTTTAATCAGATTATTTGTTTTCTCAGTGTGAGTTGTATAGATTCTTTATATATTTTGAATATTAACCCCCTATCAGTACATCATTTGCAAATATATTCTCCCATATTGTTGGTTGCCTTTTTATTTTGTTGGTTGCCTTTTTATTTTGTAGAGGAGCTTTATAGGTTGATGTAATCCCGCCTGTTTATTTTTGCTCTTGTTTAGCTTGCCTGGGGAGATATATCAAGAAAAAATTGCTAAGGCTGATATCCAAAGGCTCACTGCTTATGTTTTCTTTTAGTTTTATGGTTTTTCAATGACCTTGATAGTTCAGAAGGGGACCGGTCAGGTGTTTTGTAGAATGTCTCTCACACTGGCTTTGTCTGATGTTCTTTCATTTTTAGCCTGGGTACGAGTGTTTGGGAAGAATACCATAGAAATCATATCATTTCTCAATGAATTCGTTTCATTATATTTTACCTTAATTTATTGTATGTTTTGCTTCATACACTTTCTCAGGCCTCTGAGGCCTTGTGGAACCTGGGAACTGCCTCTCAGTTACTTTATTGGTCCGCTTTCTCCAGGCTGTGCTGCCATATAAAGAACTTCTGTCTCAGCGGCTTGAACAACAGTTTGAATTGCTCCCATCTTCTGTGCTTGCCACAGACTGGCTATAGCTCTGCCCCACCTTTCTTCATTCTAGGACCTTGATTAAAGGAGAGGCCCCCAATTGGGACATACTGGCCTCAAGGCAGAGGGGAAAGAATAAGATAACTGGCAAAGACATGCCACAGTGACTCTTAAAAGTCCTACTCCAGTGTGGTTTACCTACTTCTTCTCCTTGCAGGCTGGGTTCTCTGGAAACCAGGCTCTGAGGTGGGGATGAGTATGGAGGGTGTTCCTTAGGAGGGCCCTTACTTATGGTAAAAGGGAAGGAATATCCCTCATTACCAGAGCTTTTAACCACAGGTCAAGGACCTGTGGTGGTTTTGCCTGCAAACCTGTATGGCTATTGTAGTAATATATTCAGAAACTGGAAATGACAGAGGATTCATGGTGAAACAAAAATTCTATTTATTACCTGGCCCCCACATGCTCCCATTCTAATGAGGGAGGTCATGACAATATTTGGGTGTCCAGGCATCAATGTCAATTTGAACCTTGTATGCCAAAGTCTTTAAAATGTTTGGGTGTCTCCTTCCCCAGCAGACAGTTACCTGAGAGAATGGGCATGGGTGCCTGGGTTCCTATTAAGGATGGGCTGCAGGAGTCCTTCTCCTGGGGACTTGCTGTGCAGATGAAGGGTCTTTCCCCTTGCACACCTGACCCTTCCCTCCTTCAGTGGCATATGTCCTCGGGCTGGCTCAGATCTGGAAATTGGGCAAAGGAATGTGGCTTTTTATTTGGGTGATTTCCCTTAGTCTTCTGATGTGTTTTGATTGTACTGATTGAACAGGACCCTTCTGCTGCCTGTCTGTTTGTCTTTGGGATGCTGTGCTCTGTCAGTCATCTCCATGGTTCTCTGTGAGTTAGGGTGCTTGCCACTTCAGTCTGGATGTTGTCATGGTAATTGCTCACATCTGGCTTCTGACAATTGGGAGCTGCCTCCTGGCTGCTATTGTTTTGGGGTCTCACTGTTCCCATCGCTATGAGCCCAAGTCTGCATCAGTATCTCTGACCTCAGACCTGGCTGACAGAGGACTGACCTGAGTGAAGCTGGTACCTCTCTCCCCAGCACATTCTTTATTGCTTTGGTAAATGATGTGTTCTATAGGCCCTGCAGCACTCAGTCATTTGCTGGGTTTCCTGGTTTTACATATTGTATCCATTTGATCATGCTCACTATTTTGGGTACTTTAATCCCTACTTCCCACAGTCTGCCAGAGCAGTCCAGCCACTGCCTTTCCATGCTTCTAGAAGCCACCCTAGCAGTGTGTTCACACCATCTCCAGGGGCCTTGAAATATGTAAATCCAGGAGCCCAGGAGCATGTGCACAAACTGATAAACTCTTTTTTTCAAATTTGTGTTCCTGGGATCCTGAATAAAATAAAATAAGGCCTCTTGATCCTGCACCCTTAGAACCCAGTCCTATGTGTACTCTTCTGTCTCCTGCTAGGACACATTGGCTGTGTCCTGCCATTTATTCAGGACATAGTACCTCTCAGCCTTCAGCAGGCCTAGAACACCCTCAGCAAAATTGTGTTGGTACTTAACACTAGATACTGGCTTAGTGGCCAGGATGGGGGGTGGGGGTGAAGGCAGATCCTGAGGGAAGAACAAGTTTCTTGCACCAGAGAGACCTCTGCATCGTCTCCCAGCAAAGCGGAGGGGTGCTTGTCCTTAATAGGGAGAAGCATGCCTCTCTTGAAGGCCCAGGGGGTTCAAGGAATCTGGAGGTTCAAGATTCTCAAGGGTATCATCCCAGACATCCCTATTGCATGTATCAGGGTCCCATTGTTTCCCAAACAGGGCTCTACTCAAGAGCTGTCTTGGGTAAGAAACAGGTCAGTTGTCTTTGGAGCTTGTCTTCTTTTATGACCAAGACCTAGTCCTGGACCTGGTCCTTAGCTTTTCATGGCCTTTTGCTGCTGCAGAGGACGGACTTGAAGTATGCTACCAAGGAGGCCTCTGACTTTCATTCTCAGCTTTTTATTGCCAATTAATCACTCTCAGCTTTTTGTTACCCTCTTCCAAAGTGTCAGTTGAGTTTAGCAATGCCCACCCAAGTCCAAGGTCTTAAAGTTACTGTTTTGTCCATTTATCTCAGTGACCTGGCATACTGCACTGATAAATGCATCCCCTTTCATTGGTATACTAGTCCAGCTCACCCCTGGCGACCCTTCTTACAATTTACTGTGTCAATGTTCTACCTATCACCAATGACAGGTCCTTGTGGCCAGCTGGGTGGTGGGTGACTGAGCTCCAAATCTCATCTTAGCATCTGTTTTCTTGGACCACTCCTGGCACCCAATCTGACTGGTTGGGTTCTCCAGAGAAAAATTCTGAGTTGGATGTTAGCATGTAGGACATATCTTAGGAAGTATCCTTGAGATCATCACCATAGAAGGGAGGAGAAGGAATCAGGGTTTTCAGTAATACAGTGCCAACACCAGCTTGGGCTGCCGATGGGGAGCCCTGGAGCTGGGATGACCCTATAGATTATCACCACCTGGGGCAATGGGGCCAAGACTTTGTACCCCTGCATTAATCAATCATGGGAGGTAGGCTGCTCCTGGAAGGAAATATGACCTTGGACAAGGCAGTTTTCTTCAGTGTGGGCAATCCCCAAAGAGGGCTGACAGTGGAGGGACATTTTCTGGCAGCCTTCCCAGCAGCTGGGGTAATAAATTCTTCATTCCTGGAGGGGGATCTGGATGGTGTATCGCAGTATCCACCACACTTTCGTATTCCACTAAAGCTGGTCCCATGACATGACACATTTGCCGTTACCAGGGTGATGTAGAACCTGCTTTGCAAAGGAAGGCACTGTGAGGCACACAAGGGGGATCTACACGGGAAGCCAGAAGACAATAGAACAACACTTTCAAATTATGAGAGAGAATACTTTTGAACTTGGAATTCTGTACCAGCTAAACTGTCAATTAAATACTGGCAGTCAATTAAACATGGTAGCTCTATTCAGATAAGGAAGGTATATGCTGCATCAATACAAGAAAGTAAATGGAGACATGGGATCCTGAATAAGAGCAATACAGGAGGGTAGATAAAAGGAAGGGAAGCCCGGGATTGCAGCCACATAGCTCCAGAGCAAAAGCATCTCAGATGAGAGCCATTTAGAAGACTCTAGGAGTGGTTTCTTAAGTAGATAAAATTGATATAATACCTAATATGGATATTGAGAGATTTACACAATTTGGGGAAACTTAAAGTACAAAAGACAACAATGAAGTGTAAATTAACTACCAAAAAAAGAAAGAACGGTCAACATGTTGTATGAAGCACACCATGGATCAGTTGTGAATAGCGTTTATATAGTCACAATAATGTAAACATATGGTCTAAACAAAGTTATGACATATCTATATTGGGTGGATGGGATGCAGGAAATGTGTGCATTCATGGGTGGTGAAGAAGGGAGGAAGGAAAGTTAAGTCCTCCTTTTCTTTGTAAGGAAAAAATAGGTACTACCTCAAACTGGAAAATTAAAGAAATTAGATTATGTAATGTGGAGATATAGAGATAAATACCAAAGAATCAGATGAAAGAGTTGAAAGTGGGACCTGTAGGGGTAGAAATGCTACTAGAAAAATACTGGAGGTGAGGAAAGGTAAACTGTTAACTTTGTGACATGCCTGATAGGATTTCTTGATTCTTTTTTTACAGCTTTATTGAGATATAATTGACATGTAACATTGTGTAAATGTAAGGTGTGCATGTGTTGATTTGATACACTTATATATTGCAAAGTGACTACCACCATAGCATTAGCTAACACCTCCATCATGTCACATCTTGATTCTTTAAAATATGGTGTGCCTTTTATAAAATAACACCTTAGCAGAAGAAATATTTCCAAATTCACAAACTTTTCCAAAGAATAGGGAAGGAGGGAGCAGCACTCCCCAACTCATTTTATGGTGCTAACATAACCTTGCTACCAAACCCGAACAAGGACTTTGTGAATAAGACTATAGGTTCCCTTCCTCATAAATAAGGTTACAAACTATTCACAATCCAAATTCAGCAATATAAAAATATAAAATAGGACAACCAAGTTGGGCTTATTCCAGAAATGCAAAGTTAGTTTAATATTAGGAAATGAATGTAATTCATGACATTCAACATAAAATAATATGACTATTAATAAAGTAAAGCAATCTGGTAAAATGCAACTTCATTTGTTATAAAAAGTCTTGTCAAGGTAGAAATGAAAAGAACTTCTTTAATCTTAAAAAGGCTAATTACAAAAAACCTACAGAAAAAATCATGCCTAATGGTGAAATATGGAAATCTTCCCCCTTGAATTAGGGAAAAAAGGTGAGGATGTCTGTTATCACCCCTAATCGATATTGTCACAAAAGGTCTTGCCAATAAAGTAAGAAGAGGGAAAATAAAGTGAATGGAAAGATTGGAAGGAAGATACAAAACAGGTGTTATTTGCAGATTATATAGTTATAGTGGCAGAAAATCCCTAAGAATTTGCTGCATTTAAAAAATTAATGTAAGAGTTTATCCAGGTTATTGGACACAAGGCCAATCACAAAAGCAAATGTATCTCTTTATACAAACAACCATTAAAAACTAAAACTTTTAAAGTGTATACTTTCTAATAGGTTTCTTCCAAAAATTTAATGAGGTGGGAAAAGAAGTCAATTGTGGGAGACTGGTCAGGAATAAAAATGGTCAAAGAAACAAAACAGCCAAATGTACAAACGTGTTACATGAATCTTGATTTTAAAAAATAGAAAACTATAAAAGATATTATAGTGTAATTAGTTACTAGCATAATTGAATAATTTGAATACACACGTATGTGGGCATGTTACAGTGCTATTATAGGACAATGTCCTCCTACAAGGAGCATGCTTTATCATTTAAGGGTAAAATTTCAGGATGTCTAGGATTATTTTAAAATAATATTATTATTTTTTAAATCTAAAAAGGTAGATAACATGATCATGCCAAATGTTAATAGTTATTGAATATAGACAATGGGCAGAGAGGTGTTAATTGCATTATTTTCATTTTTTTAGGTTTAAAAATGTTCATAACACAGAGCTGAAAGAAATGTGAAGTTCTAACATCTAAAAAAAAGGATGTTCAAGGACTTAATGGGATGTTGTAAAACTTTACTGCAAAAATGTTTAAAAAATCTAAGTGAATGAAATGATATAGTATATTCTTGGATTGAAATACTTATCTTCTAATGATATCAGTTCTCCAAAAATTGACTTAGAGACTTAATGAAATTTAAAACAGAATTCCAACAGATTAAAAAAAATATTTCTAACTTGATAAGCTGATTCTATTATGTAGATTAAAATGCAAAAAGAGCCAAGACACTTGAAGAAAAAAAACAAGATTGGAGAGTTTACTCAAAATCTTATTATGAAATTTTTATAAGGCTGTAATTAACACAGAGTGGTCTTGGTGCAGAGATTGGCAAATAGATCTGTGAAACAGAATAGAGGGCATAGATACAGACCTAAACATATCTATACACCTGATATGTAACCTAGACTTGAGGAAAGGAAAACTTCAGTAAGTAATACTGGATCAACTGAAAATCCATATAGGAAAAACAAAACATGACCTCTAACCTTACATGAGCATAATCAATTATAGATGGAGTGTAACCTACAAAGGACTAGTATTCAGAGCACATAAGCAGCTCCTGCATATTAGTAAGAAAACACAAAGAACTCAATAGAAAAATTTAAAGATTTGAACAGGTACTTCAAAAGTTGGAACATGTAAATATAAAAAGGTACTCAGCTTCATTAGTAATCTGAAAAATGCAAATTAGAACTCCAACGATTTTATCATAAACTCACCAGATGGACAAACATTTAAAAAATCTAACATTGTCAAGTATATGAACAGGAAGTCTCACATACTGCTGCTGAGTGTATAAATAGTACAACCACTGTGGAAAACAATTTTGAATTACCTATTAATCCTGAAGAAGTACATATACCCTTTGATCCAACATGAATGATCCAAACTCTGAATAATCCAATGTCCATCAACAGTAGAGTGGATTGATAAAATGTGGTGCCCACATACAATGAAATGCCATATAGCAATGAGAGTAAATGGAGTAGAGACACATGGATGAATCTCACAATGTAATGTTGAAAAAAGAAGCCAGATGCAAAAGAATTCATACCATAGGATTTCATGTCTATAAAGGTCATAACATATCAAACAATTCATACCATATGAATATATGTATGTGTGTACCTATACATAGATAAAACATACGTATATAAAGTTCATAATATATAAAAGAATTCATATGGTCATATAAAGGTCATAATTAAGCAAAGCTAAACATTTGGGGGATAAAACTATAAAGAAAAGCACAGAAATTATTACCATAAAAAACAGAATAATGGTTACCTCTTGGTGGGGAAAGAAGGTGGATGTGACATATAGGAAATATGAAGGCTTCTGGAGTGCTGACAGTGTTCTCTCTCTTGAGCTGGTTGTTAAACTGTCACATTCATGTTGTATGCACTTTTATGTAAATATATTTCACAATAAAAAGGGAGAAGTAAAAACCAGCCAAACAAAATAAACACATGTTGTCTATATTTCACCAAAATATAGACTGTATTTAGTCAATGTGTCTGCTAGATATAATAAAGTATACAGTATTGGGTCCATTGGTTCTTTATATAAGCCACTGAGAAACTCACCGAGACAGAAAAATTCTAGTGGGTAAACTATACATTTTCAATGCACTTGAAGCATTTGTTTACAGATGAATCTTCCAGTTGTATGTTGAAAAGCAAAAGGAAGCCCTCTGTTTCTTCACCATAAATTTTAGCCATTTCTTTTGAAACACAAAGAGATCCTGATTGAAAGCCAACGTGTGTTAACAGAAACGCTTTCAATCAGGAATAAGCATGAACTTCTGCTTGTGCATGTGTGTAACTTACTGCATGCTTTGTGCCACGCTAAGACCTTTATCCTATGACAACCTTTATCTCCATTTCACAAATGAGGTAACTACAGAAGAGAGGGGTTAGAGACTTGAAAGGAGCATAGCTCAGAAGCGATGGAGCAGGACCACACTCAGGTCTGGCTGGCTACTAACCCAGGCTCTTCTAGGGATTTTTTTTTTTTTTTTAAGCAGAGTACAAATTTTATTTAAAGTTACTTAGAGAGAGAAAAAGTACAGGCCACCTCAGCAAGGAGAGGTGCCCTGAAAGGTTGGAGAGAGAAAGTTTAAAGTTAAAAGGTTATGACCTTTGAAAGTGTGGGCGACCTCAGAGAGAGGAGTGCCCCAGAAGGTTGGGGGTTCCCCCTTTTAAGGATTCTTTGGGAATGTTGATGCTGGGGTTCTTGTTTGCAGAGTCGATGAATGAACTTAGCAAACAGTCAAGGTAGGAGAGCAAGGTACAGGCTTTTATTTAGAGATAAAGTGAGAGGAAAGAGCTCCTGGCTCAGGCCAGGAGGGGACAAGAGAGCCCCTCTTCTAGGGATTTTAATCACCAGGCTACACTGCCTAACACACTCTAGGTCACAAAGATTCTTTGTTGACCAGACTTCAGTTAGGTTCCTGAACCTTCAGCTAGGCCCCTCTGTGCACTTCCTTGTAAATTTAGTTTTAGCAAGAACCATGCTAAGTCAGTTTAACACCCCCCACCCCCCACCTGGACCCTCCACCCTAACTGATCACTCTGATACCTGATCACGTCCCTCATCCTCCACTGGCCCCCAGGGGATGTCTGGCCACCCTGACCTATGTTCATCAGGTCTGCTGGTAGGTGGGTTCAGCCAGAATCACCTTTTTCTCCTGAATTTTCCTTCTAGCAATTTTCCAGCCACTGGGCCTCCACTCTGCTCCTTGGCTATAAACTTCTTGCTCATTCTCTCTTCCGAGTTGAGGCCATGTCTCTTCTCCACTGCAAAATTCCGTGTCAGTGGTGCCTTCGTCTACTGCAATGGTCCGCCTCCCCTTGAACAAAATCTTTCTTAGGGTGCTTTAACAAGTCTCATCGAATTTTTTCTTTCTTTAACAAAGGAAGGGAAAACACTGCTCAGGTTTAGGTGCTGAAAGAGTGGAGAGTAACTTCTCCGTTTTCACTGAAGCTTGTGATGGATAAGGACAGTTTAGGTGTCTCATCTCTTAAGGGGTTTGAAGAAGTCCTATGGTGAATCCTTTTATAAAGCAAAGGATGGGTCTCAGTACACCAATTTTGTAAACTCAGGTTACCGCCTCCGGATCAGGTTTGCTTGAAATAAACCCAGTTATTCCTCTGCCATACAGTAGGGGGCACCCTTTAATTAATTTTTAAAAATGTTCTACAAGTGGTTACAGAGTCAATGTGATCAACAGCATTAGACAAGAAAAGGCAAAAGTAAAATTAAAAAATAAAAAAAGACTAAAGTTTTAAAATTCCACGAAGCTCCGAAAAGAATGAAAGGGGTGGCAGAAACCAAATTAATTTGTCTTCGCGAATTGTTGCTGAAAGGCAGCAGCGTCTTAGTGGTCTCCTGACCTGCCCACATTTATTAGCCCCAAATGCATTTCAGTTTCATTTGTTGCACATAATTATTTTTAGTTGAGGTTGTGTCCTTTTCACTTCCACATTTCTCCAATTCATAAGTGGGTTCTTGCCGCATTGCGGAGCCTCAGGGAGTTTGGGTATCAGTTTACACAGAGCCTTCAGTAAATAATCCGTCAGAGATCCACGCCTTCGCCGTTCCCCGCTCCCTCTCCGCGGAGAAACCCTCCGGCACCTTCTTTCCTGCCGAGGTGCGGCCCGAGCTCCCGCGCGCACGTCTGCTCACTTTCCTCTGCTAACTTGCTTTCTGCCCATGAAGAGCCATGCTTCGAGTGATTGTGGAATCTGCCAGCAATATCCCTAAAACGAAATTTGGGAAACCGGATCCCATTGTTTCTGTTATTTTTAAGGGTAAGGAAAAGTTTTCTTCTTTTTCTCAAGTCTTGTTTTGGAATTTTAAGTTACGTGGGTCACATTCTATCAAAGTTTGAGCTTAGGCGATTTACAAAGCAAACTCCGACATTAGTTGGAATTGGTTACCAGTGCAAGTCAGGGGAGAAGACAGATTTCAGTGGAAGGCTTTTAAAATTTTCCCAGGGTTTTGAGAATCATAAAAGGACCTGGTATTTTAAGTCTAGTAAATGTGATTTCTATAAGCCCGTGGAGGAGGAAATGTATTTTGTTGACCCCCAAATTTCATTGGTTAATGAATGTTGGTTCAGAGTAAGAGTTTCAGGGGTCTTAACATGCATTTTTATTGTGTCTGCCTGTGAGAAATGGGTAAAGGAGCAAACAGCACAATTAAATTGTTCGAGCTACCATTACTCTTAAACAGCCCACTGCTGCTTTTATTGTCACTGGGCTTCTGGGAGGTGGGGTAAAGTTATTATTTCAGATTAGCTTGCTTTCATGGTATTTTGTGCCTCTTTATAATTATTCTTCATCTCTCCAATGTTGACAATTTTTTTGTTTATTTGGTATGTTTTGTAGCTTTTAAATTGCTCATAGAGGAAAGAGCTTGGAACAAAACCAGTCTGTAGTATGGGCCTCTAGTTTGCTCTATCTGAATGACCTTGGTCAAGTGACCTTATTTCTCTGGATGTCAGGTTCCTTTTCTGCAAAATGGGTGAGGAGGGATCATCTTTACAAGGCCTGTAGTATTCCGAAGGTTGTTTTCTATGCCATTTAATTGTGGAGAGGGCTAGGAGTGGTTGGGGTGATGGCACGCTCCCAGGCATTGTAAGTGATTCCAGTTTAGGCTGGAGAGAATGTGTCTACATCTGAGTGTAGGAGCGTTGTCATTTTCTTTTGGTTCAAGGTCATTGGTAAGATTGCCAGCTCACATCTAGGCAGGAGGGATGAGGGTGGGAGGGGCGGGCAGAGAGATCAGAGCCCTGATGGGCACATGGTTCGTGACCACACCTTGGCGCATTTCTCTCTTCCTCCTGAAGCTACTTCTCCCTTCCTGTTTCTGGTTTATCTGCATTTTTCTCTTTTCTTTTGTCTGTTTTACCTCCCTGTTTCTCTTTTCAAAACATCTCTGTATGAGGATGAGCAAGAAAATTAAAGAAATGAAACCCAAAGCTATCAAATGACTTTTAGTTAAAAAAAAAAAAGATTTGGAGGGAAAGGTCTTCTTCAAGGACAATGTGGTTTGAGAATCAGTGCTCACTTACATGTATTAATTACGTTTTTATTTTCCTTAAGGCAATTGCATAATGGGGACAGAACGTGAAAAGTGTGTATCCTTCACCATTGATATGTAAAGACCTGAGAAATATATTGGGTTCAACCTGGTGATGTCATTACCCAAGGTGCTTCCTGGTATGGAGTCAGGACGTAGAATGTGGAGAGTAAAATGTGGTACCAAAGAAAGCCCCTGTATTTACTAAAATGTGTAAATTTTTGCCATTTGAGTACACAAGACAGCAAGGTCAGGGCAATAAGCAATTCTTTGCAAACTCTGAGATGATGATAAGACTGTCCGAGTGCTGGGCACGTTAATGGCGATGCCTGTAGTGACGCTGTGAGACGCTGTTAGACTGTAGCTGCACTGCTGTCGGGAATGTGCTGCCCTGCCAATCAACTGGTTAAAGTGGACCTTGGTTTTTTATGTCCAAACCCCTTCCGAGGCTGACTACCAAACTTCTCAGGATTTGGTGTGAACCAGGAGGATCTAGGGGTTACTGGGGTCCCTGTTGTACAGACGTCCTTGATATCTAGCAGAGCAGGAGTAGACCGCAAAAACCACGCAGCCCGTCTGATGTTTCCCATCCTCAGCACGCACCACGTTCTGTCGGGGCAGCGCCGAACGCTAAGGCCCGAGAGCCTGCAGGCCAGAGACGCCTTCTCCGAGTTCCCTACAAACAGCCAGACTGAGAAGCTGCAGTTAGCTGCGATTAGATTAGTCGGAGCTCTGAGACCTCTCTCAACTCTATAGACAGTGATTCCTCCAAACATGACAGGTTTTTAAAAAAACTTTTTAAAATAATATAATATTTAAAACATTCTTTTAAGAAAAAGGTAATGCCTGTAAAAACAAAACAAACTAGGAATCCAAAAGAGATTATACAACAGAAAAGTGAAAATTCTCATCACACCCCTCCTATTCTTTCTCTCTTTCCACTCTTCCTACCTAGTGGTAGCCACCCTAAACAGTTTGATATGAATTCCTCCTTACTTTCTGCTATAGACATGTAAGTCCAGTTGTTCCGTTAGCAACAGTGCTGTGCTGCAGGAACTTAGTGCATATCTTGTGAATTTGTTTCTACAGGACAGATTCCCTGGTCTTTGTGTATTTTGTGGGGCTTTTCCCCCTCCCTTTGTCTTTTCTTTTAAAAATAGTTTTGCTGGATATTGCCATGGATTTTCATTTTCCCTTTGGCTCATCTCTTGCTCTGTGTCAAATCTTTTGAAAAGATTGGTTGAGAGGAAATTATCTTGCCTCCTTTTATATTGCTGTGCTTTTATATTGTGGCAACATTGCGTTCATGTGAAACATGACTCCTAGGAAACATTAATTGTTGCAACTTTAGCAGTTTTCTCATTCTGTCCTTAGAATATTGTCCACTCCATCAGCCAGCATTTTCTCTCACTTTCAGGCATGTGCAGATCTTTGCCTTGTGGAATGGCCACTGCAGTTGTCCAGATAGTCTGTCCAGATAGTCACCAAATACTTGTAATGCTATTACATATTTTTCCAGATACCTGTTACTGCATTTGGAATGAAGTCCTTGATATTTCTAAGATCTCACTCCAATAAGCTTGTCTTTGTAGTCTTGAACAAACCACTTGATCTCTCTGAGAATCCTTTTTTTCTTCTACTCCTGAAAAATGGGGCTATAATAGCTTATTTGAAAGGAAGTAGATTTGTGGAGATTCCCAAAAGCTGTGATTTATGCAATAGAGAATATCCTGCTTTTAGCAAAAAGTACTTGGCTACTTGAAAATTTACTGTTCAGTTAAAAAAAAATCTTTTAAATAAGTGCAAAGCGATGAGATTCCATTTAAAAATGGTGAAGTATGTGAGAGATCTAATATGGCTCATTCACTGTCATCTGTGTAGGCACCTAGTGAAGGGCTCACTTGATGACTTGGTTTACCCAAAGTACACCACAGGACTAGTCAAGAAGATTCCCGACGGTCAGCTAACAATCATGCAATATGGGTATTACCATGGAACCATTGTTTTATATTTATAAAACACTCAGGAAGGCAAAAGTGTTTAAGCTACTG
Source organism: Manis pentadactyla (assembly GCF_030020395.1). Taxonomy (NCBI): domain Eukaryota; kingdom Metazoa; phylum Chordata; class Mammalia; order Pholidota; family Manidae; genus Manis; species Manis pentadactyla. The sequence continues at coordinate 104,962,218 of NC_080026.1, read as the reverse complement.
AGTCATTCCTGTCACTTCCGGAGTATGGGGCTTGGAGACTCACCACCTAAGGAAAGTGGCCCCACCCTGTCGAAGCATGGGTACTCTCAAAGGCACTCTTCCCATAGGCACATTTTACAGGCTGTTATCTACAAAGCCACATTTGCCTTTTAAACATCAGTTAAGGTGGCTTGTTTTCCTTCCTGTCCTCCCTCAAGGTGTGCGCAGGTGCTGGTATTTCTCTGGTTTGGATTTACTACTGAGTTGCTCCATTCTCATTCAGTCCCTCAGAGGATTTTTATATCCTCTGCAACATCTAGCACATCACTGATGTTGAATACATAGTTTAAATGTTGACCATGAGGCAAGAGCTGGCAGGAGATTTGAGACATCTTACTGCAATTAAGTCACTGATTCTAGGTTCCCAAAGGGACCCTTAAAAGTCTGCCAGTCTCCCTTCTCTCAGGAAGAATTATACTGAATATTCTCTCAGGTGCTTTGTGGATGAGGCTTGGCATCTCACACCTTCCTGAACACTGAGCATAACAAATTCCCAGCACCTGCTACCCAGAGACAGATTGGTGCCCTAGTACTTTTTACATTCTTGATTCTGGCAAGGAAATTGTGAAGCTGCCAGTGTTAACAATTCAAAATGAAATACCCAGTGGTCTAATAATACACAATGAGTGTGCCATGAAGGCAAAAGTCACCTTCCCTGCTGTGTTTTTTCTAATAACACCTCTTTTGTTGAGTAGGGGTGTGATTTGAGTGGGTCTGAGCAGTTTTCACTTAAGACAGCTGCTTGGAAATCTGGCACCTTGAGCCTCTTCACCTAACTTGGCATTAGTCATGGGTCCAGGATGCAAAGGCCCCAGGTTTTAGGGCCACAGAGTCCTTACTGAGAATCCCAATTCTTACTCCTTACTTCCTGTGTGCTCACGAGCAAATCAATTCAAATCTTCAGCTTCAGTGTTCTTAATAACACTTCCTACCTTGCAGGGTTGTTTGAGGGTTAAATGAATTGCACATGGGAATGCCTAAATTTCCTTCCCAGTTTGATGACATTTACTTCTGTTTTTGATGATGCCCTACAATGTACCAGACAGTATGTCAGTAATTAAGTCTAGGAAAATATACATAGCATGGTTTGGTCTTCTAGGCCTAGGAAACCAACTAGTTAGGACATAAGAATGAGATACTAACCAGAGTAAACATACAAAATTACAAGGCAAGAGCAGATAGAAGAGTGAAACGCGTTGTGGGGAAGGCGTCACTTGGTTTGGTCTTAAAAGATGAGTGGAAATAATGAGAAGACATTCCAGGCTTTGGAACAACACAGAAAGGCCAGGGAGCTGTGGGTCTGTGTGGTGAGGTTCACAGAGGAATAATCTGGCATGATTAGGGAATGCACTTTTCTCATAAACCAGCTGGGAAGGATAGATTACTATTAGTCAGGGAGACTAATTAGAGGGTTTACTGGTTGAGGCAGATGCTTTCCAGATCACTGTGAGGTCATTCCAGGGCTAGAATGAGAAGGAAGATACTAGTAAGAAAGAGTCTAAGGAAGCAGCCCAACTGAATTAAATTAACAGGAAGACCTCACTGGGCAGGTTAATTGGGCCATACTTCCTCACACTTTCCTGAAAGTGTGAAATGGGATGTCAGACCACCTAACTCCCAGCCTGAGTGGTCACCCTGTGGGTGAGTATAGCCTGGTGGGGTAGCTCTGCAAGAGGCCAGCTTGAGGGCATTAGCTACCCAAGACAGGGCAGGGAGGCCACTAGGAGACAGAAGAAGGGCATAGAAATAGAAAGTGATATGAAAGAAAAATGTTGCTGTTTTTTCGAAGGTCAAATGGGAAGCATTTCTTTAACGAGGCTGAACTGTGGTCTCATTCACATAAGGTCCTTCTCTCCCTTCCCAGTTGTCCCACCTGAAGGGTAAGGTGTCATGGGCAGGAATTGTTGAATTACAAGGAACACAGACCCCCAGAATGTGTATCTCTTTTGCATCATTGTAATGTTGAAAAATTGTAAGTTGAATCATCATAAGTCAGGGACCCCCTGGAATTGTACGGCAGCTGCTCATTTCGTCGCCTTTTATGCTGCACTCCTTCTGCTGCTGCAGCACACGTGGAACCCTGGGGGACATCCGAGGGGTGGCAGCCTGGGCCTAGATGGATAAATGGGACACATTGTTGGCTGTGGTGCACAAGCAGCTTGCAGAGCCCATGTCTGATTCATCTGTGAGAGCACATTGTAGCTTCTACACAGTGCACATAGTAGGTTCTTTGTTTTTTTAGTTATTGTCAAATAAACATAGCACGAAACTTACCATTTTAACCACTTTTAAGTGTACAGTTCAGTGGTGTTAACTACGTTTACATTGTTGTGCTACCATTACCTCCTTCCTTCTCTAGAACATTTTTATCTTCCCAAACAGGAACTCTTTATCCACTAAATAATCATTCCCATCTCCTCTCCCCCAGCCCCTGGCAACTACCATTCTACCCTCTGGCTCTATGAATCTGACTACTCCAGGTACCTCATGTAGTTGACTTATTTCATTTAGTGTGATGTCCTCAAGGATCATCTGTGTTGCAGCTTGTGTCAGACGTTTCTTCCTTTTTAAGGCTGAGTGATATGCCATGGTATGTATATACCATGTTTTGTGCATCCAGTCATCCACCGATGGTCACTGGGTTGCTTCACATTTTGGTATTGTGGATAATGTTGCTATGAACATGAGTGTAAAAATACTGTTTGAGTCCATGCTTTCAATTCTTTAGGGTATATACCCAGAAAGGGAATCACTGGATCAAGTGGTAATTTTATGTTTAGTTGTTTGAGATACCACCACACCACTTGTCCTAGTAGCGGCACTATTTTAATAACATTCCCCCCAGCAGTGCACAAGGGTTCTGATTTCTCCCATCCTCACCAACACTTGTTATTTGCAGGTTCTTCTATATATTTTCTTATGCTAGTCATCCTAATGGGTGTAGACATAGCAGATCTTTAGCAACTCTCTGTTGACTTGGCTTTTCAGCTCACACTTACCTCGTTAACTCAGAGCGAGGATAACTGCACGGTAGTCTGCAGCCTCCATGGTCAGCAGCAGGGTAGCCTGGTGGGGCCTCCGCAGAAGCCTAAGAGAGCCTGATGGCCTCTGGCCCTGTGCTGTCAGTGTGGCCGGGGTCATGCTGAGAGCAATAGCAGAGATGAAGGCAAGTGGGAAATAGCCTTGGTCCCCTGCAGTGCCAGGTCTTCCTGTTGGTTGGGGCTCCCCTGGGAGTATTGGAGCCAGGGGTCACCATGCTCCTCCCAGCAGTACATCCTGTAGCCCTAGATCAGGGTCTCCTTGTACCTGTCTCTTTTAACATCTTTTACTCCTTCATGGCCCTTGTGAGAACATACAGTTATATATTTGCTGTTTTTTTTAATTTCCATTTGCCTCCATCAGACAGTAAGCTTCATGAAGGCAGGAACTCTGCCTCTTTCCTGGCACATAGCTCAGTGCTTGGCACATAACAGATGACCAGTAAGTAGTTATTGATTCTGGCTCCTCCCTTCATTCAAGTCAGGACCTCAGAGACCAGACAGACTAGATGGGACCAAATGGGACCAGATTCCTCTGCCCACAACTATAAAAGTGATGTTGAATATTTAGGACTTGAGAGTTTTCACAGGCTGGTTAGGATCCAGTAAGCTGCATCTTAGAGGAAGCTAGAAGGCAGGGGAGCCTCAGCCAGCTCTGGCCTTAACATTAAGGCTTTGGTCTTATTAATTGCAAGAACTTTCTCTGAATCTCAGTTTTCTCAGCTGTGAAGTGGGTACGAGACCTGCCTCTGAAGGTTGTAGAAGGCAAATGAGATAATGTATTTACCACGCCTCACCTCTTGAAGTCAGGCCCTTTTTTGCATGCTGCAAAGTGAAAAATTCGTGGGCTAGGTTAGGGACTAAAGAAATAAGAAGTTTCAAATCAAATGAGGACAGTTAATACTGAAACTTTATGCTCTCTTTTTACAAGGTTAAGTGACAAATCTAGAAAAGAAGTCTAGATTGGGTTTACATTTTGTCAAAACAGTGAGTCAGTTTGGTGAAAGTAAGACGGACCGTTTTACTAATTTTCTTTACTTTATTCAGCAATCATTGGTTTATGTGCCTACTGCGTGCTTGGTTATTTAGAGCAGAACTATCTAATAAAACAATCTATGATGCTAGAGATGTTGAAGATCTGCCTTGCCTATTATGGTAGCCACTAGCCATATGTGGATACTGATCGCTGAAATGTGGTCAGTGTGACTTGAGGAATTGAATTTTTAAGATTATTTAACTTTGATTAGTTAAAATGTACATAACCACATGTGACTAATGACCAGGTGGGGCAGCACAGATAGTGGTTGCTCTCACTCACTATTACCCAGCATCTCCAAACCTCAGTTGTCTCATCTGCAAAATGGAGAGGATATAGTCCCTGCCTCAGAGCGTAGTTGTGAAGATTAGCATGAGCACAATGAAAGCACACAGAAAGTGCTTGAAGTGTTGGCTGCTACTTAGGGCTTCTGGAGATCGTGGCATGGACGGAGAGCCTGAATACCAGCCACTGCCTATACCACCACCACCATCTATTGAATTCTTACACTATATGCCCATACGTGTGTGTATTAATCTTATTTCATCCTCATGTACTTTTAGAAAGTAAGTATTGTTATCATCTTCATTTTACCCATGGGGAAAGTGAGTCAGGGGCAGGTCAGGACTCAACTCAGGGCTGAGAGCCGTGTGTATTCCCTGAGGTCCTCATTGATGAAGAGATAATACACAACTTGTGCCGAAAACAACCAAGTTAAATTATGAATGCTTCCTCCCCACTCTGAACTGACTGAGTTGCTCAGCGTGTTGGAACTAGTCTGAAAGAGGACATGTACCAAGAACAAAAGAACTTAAAAAAAAAATAAAGAAACCTACCCTCCACGGTGAGTTTCCACAGATAATGGAGGCCTTTATGACATGCTGTGTGTGACTAAGAAGCTCAGAGCTGACATAGTTTAGCAGTGAATCAGTTCCTCTTCTAATCAAGTTGGAGCCATTTTATTATGGAGACTAAAACTCTAATGTATGACATGTAAAGTATTAAAAACCTAATGTTGGAAAGGCAGGATGAATCTCCACTTCACCTCACCCTGGTTCTCTGGTTTATTACCTTTAGCATCTTTACATCCCAATAGCACACTTAGAAAAAAAAAAAATCCATTCCCTTATCTCTCTCATTCCTAAAAAATAAACTCTCTTTTTGCTTACCTCTCTTCACTGTCAGAATTCACTGCCTGGACAGTCCCTGTCTCCCTCCTTCCTCTCTTGCACTGCTCCTTCCTACTGCTTCTCTAACAGGAATTCATTACTGATCAAGAGTGCACTCTGCCAGGCTGTGTGCTCAGCACTGCTGGTCAGATGCGGACCAAGCCAGACTCCGCCCCTGCCAGCATGCGGTTTATGTGTAAATCCAGTGGGAGTTCCTTGAATTCAGAGTTCAGTGAGTTTAAACTCCCTGAAAAAAGGTATTATATTGATGATGAGAGCTTACTCACTGTTAAACACTGCACTAAGTGAGTCACATATATTTATTCACCTGATTTTCACCAAAAAATGAATTCCCTCATTTTACAGCTGTAGAGACCTGTAAAGTCTTGGGGAGGGTGCGTGGCCATGTTCAAGGTCCCACCTGAGGTTCAGGCAGGCGCGGAGCTGGGACACACCCCCACTGCTGAGGCTGTAACACCCCTGTGTCATGAGGCTGGGTCTTGGCCGAGTCTACATCCGGCCCACCCTGGAGTAATGTGCATGGGCTCAGATCCCTTCAGTTGACATCCAGGCTCTATCTCCTACCCGCTGTATTTTCTTGGTAGGAAATTCAGGTCTGGGGCATTTGGTTAGAGTAATGCCAGGACTGGGGCAGTGGTGCCTTTGGGCCAGACCCCACTGGGGCTCCAGTGCCCTGCGGGTGGTCCGGGGGGCTCTGAGTGCATTACAATGACTGAGTGTGTCATGGCTTGAGGAAGGGGCCTCTCCCGGGCGCTTTTGGTGTAGAAAGCCCTTCCCTGGGCTTGATCACAGTCATTCTTCACAGCAACCCTAGCAGGTATTCAGGGTGCATATTGTTTATACTCATTTTTCAGATGCAGAAATGAGAGGCCAAGAACCAGCAAATGCTGGGCAGCCAGGAGGAGGCCAGAAAAGATTAGAACCCTGATCCTGAGAATATCAGTCCCATGTACTTTCTCACTGCTGTGTGGGTATCTGGCTTTCTTTGTGTCTGGCATCTCTTGCTTAAGTCTGCCTTCCTTCTGCATCCCACTAACAAGCAGCAATCCACCAACACTCCTGATTCCCAGCTCTGCCTCAGACCTGGAGCAACTGACCAGCCTAGCTCATGAAAGAGCCCAGGGGTCAAAGCCATCTGCAGTATAGGGATGAAGGCTGAGGACAGTGGTTTAAAACTGCTGGGAATGGCAAAAATCCCATATAAAGAGATTATTAATGATGGGACCCGAGGATCTGAGGCTGAGCATAATTCAGCTAGAAGTTTGTTACCTTGGAAAGATATGATCAAATTATCAAGATTTTGCCTCAGTGCATTGTTCTTTTTCTGTGACTTTTTTTCTGATACTATTTCTTGAAGTCAAGAGAAGGCAGAGGAACTGGATCCTCTCTCTGTTGTCTGATGGAGGTAGTTTATGATTCTGTTTCTGATCCATTACTTAGATGTGTCCCCTGTGCCCTAGACATTCTCAGGTTTTCTTGTTTGACCCTCAGTGTAACCATGCGAGGTGACCTTTTTCATCCTCTCAACAGGATACCAGGCCTTAAGAGGCCCTTTTGAAGCTCTAGGAACTGTATCTTCTCAAACTGGGTTCAAAGTGAATTTGCTGAGTACCAGCCTTCATTCATTTGCTAGCAAATTATGTCACAGAAACATACCAGTCTTAGGCAGAAGAGGTTAAGAGGCTTAGGAGCCAGAACACCTGCATTCAAATTCTGGCTTTGTTTCTTAATAGCAGGTGACCCTAGACAGCTACTTAAATTGATTGTGCTTCAAAGTAAGGATGATAATAGTAATAGGTAACATATACAATGGCCTTGAAAAGTGCCTGACATATTATACACCCTGTATAAAGTAACTATTACTCCTGGGCATTAGGTACCAATATTTGTTAACAAAGAAATCTAGACTGGGAGTTGGAGTAAGTGGCCCAAAGTCATGGGGTCCGTGGTGGTGGTGAAGAGCACAGGTTTGCAAACAAGGCAGACATGGAGCTGCATCTCAGCTCTGCCACATACTGGCTCTGGGATCTCGGACAAGTCTGTTGAACCTCAGTTTCCTCACCTGTAAAGCGGGAATACTAATACCTACCTCATAAGGATTAGATGTGAATGTGTTTATAGTGCCTGGCAAAGGGTGAAGGCTCACGTGCAAAATGAATGGGTGAACCAGAGGCACATGGGTCAATTCCCATGAAGGCAGCCAATCCAGGTGCCTGGCCGACCTGGGCTACTACCTCGGTCTCCAGCTGGGTGGTTGGCAGAGCTGGGGTGTGACCACTCCCCTGGGTCAGCTTGTAGGGGTCGTTCAAATCGAATGGGCTTCATCACAGTTCCCTTGAAGGATATGGTTTTGATTCAAGAGCTTGTATGCCTGAAAGGGCATCTCAAGAGGCCAGAGGGGTGCTGGGTGTTGAGAACAGAGCAGTAACCTGCCTGCCTTTTGTGTGGGCGTTCCTGTTTATCAGCCTTATCAGTGACTGTTTCAGAAAGTTACAGACAGCCTCACTTTGTATCTCAGCTGTCACTTGGCCAAAATACCTTTCCCCTAGAACTCGTTTGACAACATCTCCTAGAGCAGTAAGGCAGCCAGGGTTGGAAAGCAAAAAGCCAGATATTTTTTTGCCAGGCCCACCTGGATTGGGCCATATGTCTCCATGCTCCCCCCAGGTCCCTGTAAGTCCTGAGGGCTGATGAGTCTCCTTCTGGCCCTTCCAAGAGCCTTCTCTGTCCCCTGGTTACTGTGAAAATTGTCTCAGAGGCTGGTGGATGCCAAGAGGAGCTGTCACTCCCTACCTGCCAGCTGCCCTGGGTGGGCCACAGAGGTCTAGAGTGGAGCCATGTGACAGAATTGCTCCACCAGGGCTGTGTCTAGTGTACCTGGTCACTTCCTCTGGTCACTGGGCTGCTGGCCAGGTGCCATAATAAGTTCCTGTTGGTTAGTGCTTACTCTGTGCTGGGCCCTGTGCTGAGCACTATGTATGTATTCATTCTCTCAATCATTAAAGCAGCCCTAGTAATAATACTTATATGAGCTTATGAAGTCCAATTAATGTAAAACATGGAGAAATTATTATGTGGTAAGCATTCTGGGAAGAATAACAATATTTATAAAATACAGATACAGTCTTAGCCTTCAAGGAGTCACTATTTGGTCTTAAACCTCCACCTCCAACTTTGGAAACTGCTCTGTGTCTGTGTGCCAGAATATGAATCCCAACTCTACCACTCACTGGCTGCGTGTCCTCTGATAAATTGCTTAACTTCTCTGTGTCTTGGTTTATTCCTTTATAACTGGGAGTGATCATAATAAAATTTACCTCTTAATGTTGTTGTGAAATTAAATGAGGTACTCCATGGAAAGCACTATGAAAAGTGACCAGTTCAGAGCCCTTAACAACTGTTAGCCATGCATGGATGGGCTTCACAGGGCCTGAAATTCTATGCCAAATAGTTAGTGACTCTGTGTATGTGTGTGACTGTTTCTCAAACAAAGGGACAATGACTTGGGGGACCCAGAAAAGATGAAGCACTTCTGAATAGGAGGTCAAGTTTAGATGCATGGCTGGATCTACTTTGCCCACCAAAAAGTTGCATTCCTTAGGGAAGCCTTGTAAATAGCATTCCCACTTCTCCTGGGGCCATTTCAGTATGACAGCCATCTGACCAGTTTTTCCTTGAGGGGACTTCATCAAATGCATGTACCTGGAGGAAAACTTAAAAGTCACCTAGTCTAAATTCACCTGTTTATTCATGAGAAATTTTGAGCTTGGTGGTTGAAACTGACATCTCCCAGAGATATAAGAAATGGAGAAGTCACTGATTTGCAAGTCAGTCAGAGGACCTGGGCCAACACCTCTCCTTTTCCTGGCAAGATTGTTAGGATCGGTGAGATGGTGTGTTTTGGGAAGTGTTTAAAATGTGTTAGCATTTGAGGTGTTATTAGTTTTAGGAGTACCTGGTGTTATTTGTTGTATTAGGGTTCTCCAGAGAAACAAAACCAATAGGATATAAGTATGGTATGTGTGTGTATGCACACACACATATATATACAAAGATAATTATTGTAAGAGGTTGGCTCATGCAATTCTGGCAAGTCTGAAACTTTATGGGGCAGACTTACAGCCTGGAAATTCAGGTATGAGTTGATGTTACAGTCCTGAGTCCAGAAATTTATAGGCCAGCAGGCTGGAAACTTGGGCAGGATTTCTGTGTTATGGTCTTGAGGCAGAATTCCAGGGCTTAAGAAACCAGTTTTATTCTTAAGGGCTTCAGCTGTTTGGATGAAGCCCATCTACATTATGAAGAGTGATCTGCTTTACTTAAAGTCAGTTGATTGTAAACATTAAGCATATCTACAAAATACTTACACAGCAACATCTGGACTAGTGTTTGACCCAACAAATGGCACCAGAGCCTAGCCAAGTTGATGCATAAAATTAACCATCACACTGGTTCTCTCAGCAAAGATGTAGTGATCCAGTGTCAGGAAACAGGGTGTCTCTCAAGTCTTTTCAATAAGAGTCCAACACATAGGCAGGTAGGTGAACAGCAAAGGAAATGGTTCTGTGCAGGAGGGCGAGGTAACTTGGCAAAGAGTGCTTGTTCAGTTCTGAGGAAACTTTATTCATAGGTTGGCATGTGGGTTAATTACTACAATGGTGACCTTCACTTAACTGAGAGAGAAACAGGCCTATCTAATAAAAAAACAGGAAATGTCCCAAAGACTGTTTTGAGTTGTGATCCAAGTCTGTATTCTGCTTGATTCAGTTGTTATGTTCTGGGTTAAAAGTATTCAATTCCTTTCCATAGAGAAGAAGCACTCATTTCAATAAAATTAGAAGTGATAACAGGGGGAGGTAGGGGATGTGGAAAAGGGGAAAGTTTCCCATAATTTAAGCTGTTGTTTAGAACTTAAGAAGAGGTGGAATTGAATAATTGAATAATATAAATATGTGACTCTGTGGCTACTGATAAAGGAATTTTTTTTTCTGACATGTTTGTGTGTGAGACTGGGCTTTCAATAAAATGTAATGTGTGTACATTTTGATAAAAATCAGAGCCTCCCTCTTAGAAGGGATTGAGCTGGGGTTCTCCAAAAGGGTAGGAGCTCATACCAGCAGCTTAATCTTTGCTTATTAGCTAGGGAGATAGGAGGTTCAGTGGTTAAATGTGTGGGCTCTAGAGTCAGATTAGACCTGAGTTAGAGTGTTTCTTCCCAGCTCTGTGATCTTGGGCAAGTCATCTAGCTATTTGGGGCACACTTTGCTCATCGGCAAATTGGGGATAGTAACAGTGTTTTTCCCAGCCTTGCCAGGAGAATTAAATGAAATGTTGTATGTGAAGGACTTATACATGCCTGGCTGGGAGTGAGCACACCCTGGAGGGCAGCACCATGGGCATGAACCTCATGCTCAAGTGCCAGAAATTGCAGGAAGTTACACTTGAATAGTCCCACCTAGTCTGCGGTCAGCCTGCATCTGCTGGCACTCAACCAGTTCCCTTTGTTCTCAAAACACAACTGAATCCTGTGTTCAGGCACATGTACTGGAAGAGTGGTGGGGCAACTTGGTTTTTCTCATTGGATTATGAGCTTCTTGAAGTTATAAAGTCCGGTGTCTCACACCGTTCTGCCCACCAGCTTGTGTCAGCCCAGTGAAGCCTAGCCTGGTGGTCACAGTTTCACAGTGTGACCATAACCTTCCCACACAGCCTGGTCGCCTCAGCTCCCTTCCACATCCTTTGGTTCCAGCTAATTGGACTGGGCAGTGTTCCCAGGCTGACCTGTTCTCTCCTCCTCCATGGCTGATCCACCCACCCTATTGCCCTCACCTGGGGTGACTTTTCCTTCCCACCTCCACATTTTCTCTCCATCCTTGTCCTTTGATTCTGTGCTCAGGCTCTTCTTCCTCCATGAAGCCTTACCTGGTGCCCATGTCCTGAAGTCACCACCTCTTCCTCTGAATTTTCATTTTCACCTGTAACCCTTCTGATGGCAACTGAAGCCTTCTTTCGGTATCAGTCCCCTGTGGTCACATCTACCTCCCCACAGGACCATCTGAGGGCAGGAACCGTGTCTTGGGTATCTTTGTATCTCCCACAGTCTAGTCTAGTTAGATGGAAGAAGGAGGAAGTTGATTAAAGTTTGGGGCAGAACTCACTTAGCAGACCATTTTCATAGGCTGAGCCATGAGATCCCTTTGCCCGACCTGACCAGCCATTATTCCCATTATTCTTTCTCTTACAGGAAGGAACTCCAACACGAGAATGAAGCAGGCAAGGGCTTTTGGCTACTTGGTGAAAACGTGCATAAAGATTTGTTTTGTTCCTTTATTCAATTGCCCATAAGCTCTATTTGTGGAACATTTTAAGACCAGGATCTATCATACACTCTTCTCTTTCCCCAGTTACTAGCAGAGTAGGTGCTTAATGAACGTTCGAAAAAGAAGGAATGAAAAAGTGACCTTTTTCACACTCCTTAATTGATGACTCTGGAGCAATTTTGGCCCTTCAGGTGGGGGGGGGTCATAGCACCAGGTTCAGCATCCAGATGGCCTTGCAGCATTTCTTCCTGTACTCTGTTTCCCAGGCCAGGAACCAGGCTTGGGATTCAAGTCAAGTGAGCAAGTACTGGCTCTTTCCTCAGTCTCTCTGGAGCCCTTATCCCTGCCTAGAATCTTGGGCACTTCAAGAATGGAATTTTGCTTCAATATCATCATCCTTAGATGAGCCCAGTCTTCCTCAAGTCCCTGCAGCCAATTTCTGTAAATTGTTTGTTGCCTTCTTGCTTTACTTACTTGCTAGAACTGCTGGGCAGTTGCCCATCTTCTTTCTTGAAGATATGCATGGTCTTATGGTCCAGATTCACTCCTTCCTGACTCACTTCTCTGCCCGCTTAGTTCTGGTTATGGCAGCAAGGGTGCTGGTGAGCTGGTAGAAGATTCATGGTACCACTTCATGCATGTCAAAGACAGGAATTCCTGACCTTTTTCAAGGTCGGTCATGAACTCATTTGAGAATCTGATGAGAGCAATAAACTCTTCCCCCTGAAAAACTCACAGATACAATATTTCATAGTAGTAAATAGTCTTTTTATGTACAATATCTTCTATTTGTAAATGGTCTTAGAGAGTGTCAGCATACCCTGAAACCTGACCTTGGACTTTCCTGTGACCATTGCCCAGGATACCAAGCCCGCCACACCTATTATATTTGGGTGTCTTTGTCTATCGTTTCCGACAGTTCCCAATGAGACACTGCGATGTGGTGGCAAACACACACTTAGTTTCCGAGCCAGGGAGTCATAGGTTCAGATTCTGGGTTTGTTTTTTTATTTATCTTTATTGACGTATCACTGATATACAATCTTATATTGATTTCAAATATACAGCACAGTGGTTCAACAGTTACTATCTGCCAACATAGGAAGATATTACAGAATCACTGGATTTGTTTCTTAATGGCTGTGTGACCTTAGACAAGTTAACCAGCTTCTTTATAGGGTTGAGAATGCTTACCTTGCAGGATTGTTAAGGATTTATGGACCCTGTAGTAGAACGCATAGCCCAGCACCTGGAGACAGGTACTTAGAAGGAGCTGCTACAATTGTGGGTAGAAGTGATTTTGTCCAGTTCCATTGATTTAAAAATCCTTTGCAGTCTTTAAAATCTTTCTCTCAAGAGCACTTTCTCACACTGTAACCAGAGGGAAAGTTTGAGAGATTGCTGTCGGATGAGCGGCGCAATGACTGGTATCCGTATGGAAGCGTGGGAGGGGAAAGCAGACCAGCTTCTAGGTGACATCAGAGTCAGATCCAGTGCGGGGCTCCACAGGCCACATAGAAGGTCCATGATCAGAACTAACCAGTATGGGTCCAGGCAGGAGCCACTGAGAGGGTCATGCTGAAGCCAGTTGGGCTGTGGGAACCACTTAAGTGGAAAAGTTAATGCTTAGCAGAGGGAGGGCAGTGACTCATGGCTTTGCTACGCTGAGGTCTCTGAAGAATGAGGCGGTTAGTCCCACAGCTGGTGTGTGCCAGGAACCTTAGTTAGCAATGTGACACCAAGCTGAACAAAACCCACTGCCTCCTACATTCCACAGCAGTAGCGGGTAAGCTGAGGAGTGTGGTTCAAAGTGTGGCCACAGCTGTGACACAGCAACACTGCCTGGGTTCAAAACCTGTCGCTGCCACTTACTAACTGGGTCACTTTGAATGTTACTTCTCAGTTTCGTTGGCTGTGAAAGGGGGATAAAAATAATTATACACGCCTCCTAGGGTTTGTAAGATTAGATAGTGTGTGATAATCTACCTCTAGGCTCCCCCTTCCTTCTTGGCACAGAGCTCCTAAAACCCTTGTGATTTCCTAAGTGATAAAGGCACTAAGAGCATTTTTTGTTCTAAGGAGGTGACTCTGGGTGGCTCCTGGATGGGAGCTGGTCACCAGAAACAACAGGCCACAATTAGAACCTTGGAATTTCCAATGCTGCCTCCCAGTTCTCCAGAGAGGGACGAGGGGCTGGAAATGGAGTCAGTAATTGATGGTGCCTACATGAGGAAAGCCCTATAAAATCCCAATAGTACAGAGTTTGGGGAGCTTCCAGGTGGATGAATATATCTATGTCCTGGGAGGGTGGCGGCCCAAATCCATGCAGACAGAAACTCCTGCATTTGGGACCCTCCCAGACCTCACGTTATGTATCTCTTCATCTGGTTGTCTATCTCTATCCCTTACCATATCCTCCACTAAACTGGTAAATATGTTTCCCTGAGCTCTGCCAGCTGCTCTAGCAAATTAATCGAATCTGAGGACGAGGTCATAGGACCTCAGATATATAGCCGATTGCTCAGCAGCACAAGGGAACAACCTGGACTTGCTGTTGGTATCGGAAGTAGGGGGCAGTCTTGTGGGACTGAGCCCTTAACCTGTGGGACCTGATGCTGTCTCAGGTAGAATTGGGTTAAGTTGTAAAACACCCCAGTGGTGTTATAGAAAATTGCATGGCTGGGGAGCCCTTCCATCCCGTACATCTGGCATCAGAAGTGTTGTGAATGTTGTGTGATAGTAGAAGAGACATCCAGGAGAAAAAACTGTTTTTTTTTTGGAAAACAGATGAGGTAATGCTTAAAAGCATTTTGTACTCCCATAAAAACATTAGCTTTTATTTTGCTAAGTATTTGGAGACTTAGGGACCCAATAGAAACACCTGCTCTTTGGACTTCACTCCAAGGCAACTTTAAGCTCTAACTGGTTAACATTTATTTATCTAAGGTGTACTGTCCATTTTGGAAGTCTTTGATTTGGGTAGTCCCCGCTCTAGGCAGATGAATGGGAAAATGTGAGTACATAGTTGGCCCTCAGGGAATATTCTATGAATGAACAAATGAATGGTATATACTCTATACATATTTCTAATTGATTGATATCTCTTACTTTTTATTTGCAGATGAGAAAAAAAAAACAAAGAAAGTTGATAATGAACTCAACCCTGTCTGGAATGAGGTGACTTCATTGTTTTTTCAACTTTTTTAAATGGATAAGCTACATCTGATGGTGCCCTAGTTGGTCAGAGATTAATTCTTCCCTTTAGAAGGAGAATCTCTGCATTTCACCCACACCCACTCCACGTCCTTTTGTGGCCTTCAAGATAGCAGAACAGTTCAAGGAGTCATAGTACAATGCTGTCTTCTATACAGTAGAGGTGTGCTGAGTGGAGTCTAGATGGGAATGCGGAGGGAGGGCTGGGTTAGCCTAGAGCAGCCCTGAGCGTGCTGTGTGACCTCTATGTTGCCTGTCTGGAGCACAGAGATTAGATCATCTCTGGAGCCCCAAAGGGAAAGGTCCATACTTAAAAACAAACCTGCCTGTGACTGATCAAGAGTGTATTACATGATACTTTGTGTATCTGAGTAATGACATTTACTGTTTTTTATGTTGATAAAAATAATATATACTTAAAAGAGAAATTTCAAAAACCTTAAGGTCAACATAAAAAAATTACCATTTGTCCTAGTATCCAGAAGCAACTACTGTTAACATCTGGGATGTAATCAGCAAATGTTTATTGAGTGTATATATATAATAAAATATTATTTTTTAAAATTAGCAAATTAGCATCATGTAGCAAATGCGGTTTCCTATCCCATTGTTCTCTTACTATTATATCTTGACCATATACCCTATCATTTCACTCAGAAGTATTTTTAATAACTATGTAATATTCTATTGAAGGGATATAACATAATTTAACTTCCCCACTGTTGACTTTATTTATTTATTTATTTTTAGATAATTATTTTTTATTGAAGGGTAGTTGACACACAGTATTACATTAGTTTCAGGTGTACAACACAGTGATTCAACATTTATATACATGATAATTCTAGGTACCAGCTATCACCATACCAAGTTGTTACAATATTTTGACTATATTCCTTATGCTATACATTGCATCCCGGTTACTTATTTAGCCATTTTACAATTGGAAGTGTATACTTTTTTTTTGTGTGTGTGTGAGGGCATCTCTCATATTTATTGATCAAATGGTTGTTAACAACATTAAAATTCTGTATAGGGAAGTCAATGCTCAATGGACAATCATTAATCCACCCCAAGCCTAATTTTCATCAGTCTCCAATCTTCTGAAGCATAACAAACAAGTTCTTACATGGAGAACAAATTCTTACATAGTGAATAAGTTACATGGTGAACAGTACAAGGGCAGTCATCACAGAAACTTTCGGTTTTGCTCATCATTATGAACTATAAACAGTCAGTTCAAATATGAATACTCATTTGATTTTTATACTTGATTTATATGTGGATACCACATTTCTCTCTTTATTATTATTATTTTTAATAAAATGCTGAAGTGGTAGGTAGATACAAGATAAAGGTAGAAAACATAGTTTAGTGTTGTAAGAGAGCAAATGTAGATGATCAGGTGTGTGTCTGTAGACTATGTGTTAATCCGAGCTAGACAAGGGCAATAAAACATCCACATATGCAGAAGATTTCTCTCAGAACAGGGGAGGTGAGGTTCTAAGCCTCACCTCTGTTGATCCCCAATTTCTCACCTGATGGCCCCCCTGCGACTGTGCCTGTCTTAGGTTGTTCCTCCCTTGAGGAATCTTACCCGTCTCTGGCTAACCAGTCGTCTTCCAGGGCCATACAGGGAAATGTAAAGTTGGTAAGTGAGAGAGAAGCCTTATTGTTTGATGTTGACTTTATTTTATGAATTGTTCCATGTTTAATATATTTATAGATATATGAAAATTTTCATTCTTTCCACTGAGTAGATTTTCCTATGCTAATTTTTTAAGAGTTGATCATCAGCTCTATTGTTTTTTCCAAAAGCCAGATCAGACCTTCCTGGATAAAGTCTTTGTTATTTTCACTAAGTCCCCAGACTGTGAAGTCTTTCCTCCAAGTGCAAATCCCTTCTCCTCCTAGCTGGTTTCAATATCTCTATAAATAGAGACTATACCTTCTCGCTAAATGAGGTGAAGATGAAAGCTGCTTAACACTTTTCTTAAAAGCCCTGCTGGTCTCACGCAGGTCGAGAGGGAATTCCACTTCACTGGAACCCAGAACAGAGCCAGCTGGACTGCCAGCTCGGTGAGAGCAGGAGGCCAGTCCCGTCGGTCCCTGTGTATACTGCAGATCTGAGCTCCTCACACAGTGTTCCGAAACTAAAACAAATAAAAAGTATATACATGTATCATGCCTCATATGGAAAATTACTGAGTATCATAATTCTTCCAAGTGGTAAAGATACCTCAAGACAAATGCTGGGCATAGAAGTCACAGGGCATAAATCTGCAAAGAAGTAAAAAGCTAACCTTTTTAAAGAATATTGCTTCTCTCTCACTTACCAACTTTACAATTCCCTGTATGACCCCGGAAGATGGCTGGTTAGCCAGAGATGGGTAAGATTCCTCAAGGGAGGAACAACCTAAGACAGGCACAGTCGCAGGGGGGCCATCAGGTGAGAAATTGGGGATCAACAGAGGTGAGGCTTAGAACCTCACCACCCCCTGTTTTGAGAGAAATCTTCTGCATCCGTGGATGTTTTGTTGCCCTTGTCTATCTTGGATTAATACTTAGTCTATAGGCACAGACCTGATCATCTACATTTGCCCTCTTACAGCACTAAATTATGTTTTCTACCTTTATCTTGCATCTACCTACCACTTCAGCATTTTATTAAAAAAAAAAAATAAGGGAGAAATGTGGGATTCACATATAAATCAAGTATAAAATCAAATGAATAATCATATCTGACTTGATTGTTTATAGTTCATGATGCGTGATCAAAACCGAAAGTTTCTGTAATATGACTGCCCTTGCACTGTTCACCATGTAAGAACTTATTCACTATGTAAGAACTTGTTCACCATGTAAGAACTTGTTCGTTATGCTTCAGAAGATTGGAGACTGTTGAGAATTAGGCTTGGGGTTGATTAATGATTGTGCATTGAGTCCCCTATACAGAATTTTATTGTTATTAACAACCATTTGATCAATAAATATGAGAGATGTCCTCTCAAAAAAAAAAAATGGGCAGAGCAACTGAATAGACATTTTTCCAATGAAGACATGCAAATTGGCAATAGCTACATGAAAATACATCACTGATCACTAGAGAAATGCAAATCAAACCCACCATGAGACATTAACTCACACCTTTAAGAATGGCTATCAAAAAAAATACCAGATATAACAAATGTTGGTGAGGATGTAAACTAGTACAGCCATTACGGGAAACATGTTGGTGAGGATATAAACTAGCACAGCTATTATGGGAAACATTACAAAGGTTCCTCAAGAAATTAGAAATAGAACTACCATAAGATCCAGCAATCTCATTTCTGGGCATGTATCTAAAAGAAAGGAAATCACTATCTTGAAAAGATACCTGCTTTCCTATGTTCACTGCAGCATTATTCACAAAAGCAAGACATAGAACAACCTAAGTGTTCACTGACAGAAGAATGAAGAAAATGCTATATATACATATACATACATATAAAGTATAATTCAAACACATTATTGGAATGGAATATTATTGTTATGGAATATTACTCAAGGAGGATATCTTGTCTATTATGCCAACGCGGATGAACCTTGAGGGTATTATGCTAAGTGTAATCAATCAGAGAGAGAGAGAGCCAGATACTGGATGGTCTCACGTTTATGTGTATTTTAGAAAAGTTGAACTCATAAAAACAGAGTAGAATGGTGGTTGCCAGGGCTGGGGTGGGTGGCAGTGAGAGAATGGGGAGAGGGTACAAACTTCCAGTTTTAATATGAAGAAATTCTGGAGATCTAATATACAGTATGGTGACTGTAGTTAACAATATTGTATACTTAAGAGTTATTAAGAGAGTGTATCTTACTAGTTCTCACCACCCACATATAGATGAAATGTAACTAAGTGAGGTGATGGATGTGTTAACTAACCTTATCACTATAATTATTTTATACTGTATATGTATATCAAATCATCACACTGTATACCTTAAACTTATACAATGTTATATGCCAATTATATCTCAATAAAGCTGAGGGAAAAAAAAAGTATATACATGTATGCATTTTGTGCTTCAGGTTTTGAATAATCCTAACAGGCCCCTTTATATCTGAGGTCAGCCCATGTGGCTGATGGCAGAGAGGTGTATGGTCACACGAGCAGGCATGTCCTCTGCTGGGTACCCTCCATCTTACCCCTTTTTGTCTCCAACATGTAGGGTTTTAAATTGCAAATGTAACTATTAATTAAACTTCCCAACTGCAGTTTTATAACTGAAACCTAACCCAAATGAAATGCCAACCCAAACCCATTGGAGTTAGTGTTCTAACAGGAGCTATGAGGCACATTCTCCATACACTCCAAACCCATCACAAGAAGAATCAAATCATCAGTAGACACTGCCTTATTTAATTCACTTCTTACACAATCAGTTGAAGGCATCAGTGGTGCTATTTTTACATTTGCCATTAGATAGAAATTAACTGCATTAAAATGAGTTTCATCTGACTGTAGACTGACCGTTGTGGAATTTAAGAGGGGTGGGGGGTGCATTTTAGAAAATGTTTTCTTAGATTATTCATCTCTTTGATAATAATATAATTGGGAAGAACAAGTAATTTAAAAATAACCATTGAAGAAAGTATTTTCACATGTGCATTTTAATTCATTTTTGCAAAAATTGTGGTGGGCGTCAAGTCAGCTCTCTGACTCAGATGGGTTTGGTAGCTTGTCCAGAGCCACAAAGCCTGGAGCGTGGGAAGCCAGGAGTCACCTACAGGGCATTTGAGGCTAAGTCTGGTTTGCTTTTCTGCAACTCAGCAGCCTGCAGGTTTAGAATTTAATCACTTCCATCTAGCAATAGAATTGAGTAATTCGAATGATTGTCACTGGTGAAGATAGTGACCCGATGCTTGGTGTCAGTGCAACTTACTATATTTACAGATCCTTTTAACAGCCTTTTTGTTTTCATAACCTTTCTGTGTTCAGATTTTGGAGTTTGACTTGAGGGGTATACCACTGGACTTTTCATCTTCCCTTGGGATTGTTGTGAAAGACTTTGAGACAATCGGACAAAATAAGTAAGTTGATTTCAACTGTTTTTCTAATTTTACATATCATCTTACTATTGTTTATTTTGTTCAAGGACAAAATATCATAATATGATTATTTTAATTAATTATATTATATTATTATATAAAATGTTGTATTATACCGTTTTTTAATACTTCCACTTTTTAATTGTGCTTTAATTCCATGCTGCCTCCTTCTGAGCCAATGTCAGAGGCTGTTAATCAGTCACAGTGCTTTTTCCCAAACTTCTGTATAGTAGTCCCCCTTTGTCCCCAGTTTTGTTTCCTGTGGTCTCAGTTGCCCATGGCCAACCAGAGTCTGGAAACAGGTGGTCCTCTTTCTGACATCATATCGTCAGAAGGTCAATAGTAGCCTGACACTACATCACAGTGCCTACATCAGTCACCTCGCTTCCTCTCCTCACACAGGCATTACCATCTCACATTATCAGAAGAAGAAGGGTGAGTACAGGACAATAAGACATTTAGAGAGAGAGAGAAAGACCACATTCATAAAGCTTTTATTACAGCATGTTGTTGTAATTGTTCTATTTTATTATTGGTTGTTGTTAATCACTTACTGTGCCTAACTATAATTAAACTTTATCACAGGTATGTATGTATAAGAAAAAACAGTATATGTGGGGCTCAGTACTATCCATGGTACTCATGGTGGCACTGAGGGTTGTCCCCTGGGGGAAGCTGGGGGCTTCCTGAACAGGTCTCTGTGGGACAGAATGACTTCATTGTATTCACCTGAGTCCTTGTTCTGGACTTTGGCCTCCTAGACTCAGAAATCAGTTATAGGTTACTGATTCTGGCCAAGCTCACAAGAAACCAGTGCTTAAAATGAGATTACTTGTTATTTCCCAGTGAAAATAAATGTGTAGTGAGAAGACATTCCTACTCTGATCAACGAATTCTCCTTCATGTCATACAACAGGGGAAGCCACATTACTTTGTATCCTCAGTTGTAAGATGTCATTGACCATAAGATGTACTATTAAATTAATAACAGATTGGATTGGGGAAGCCTGATATTAAATGTCCATATCAATTTTAAGAAGCATCCCAGTTTTTAGTAATGTCAATACATTTAAAAATGTCTTATCATCAGGCACATGTGGTATAATCAGAAGGCTGAAATGAAAAAGTAAATTAGAATGAATTCTTTGAAGTAGGGTGGCCATATGCCCTGATTTGCTTGGGATGACCCTGGTTTATTATCTCAGCACAATGATTAAAATGCTACTTTTGCTGCAACAGTGGTTTGGTTTAGACAGTAAATTAGATGGTCACCCTAGTCAGAGGGGTCTTCTGATTAATGTACAAAGAGAGCCTAGACAGACATTTACCCCCTTAGCAGTGCTTTGATAGGTACTCCTATGTTCATCTTTGTTGAGATCCTTTTTCCCATGTTCCGTTTCTGACCAGTGTCCCTTGTGATTGATGCATTTGTTCCTTAAGCCGAGTAAATGCATTCTGGGAGGTTTGGTTTCACTCTCTTGGACTGAAGACCATTCTTGCCTTTTAAGGTTATGTTGCATTTCTCAGCTTTGAATCAATTATATGATTATCTGTCTCCCACTCCAATTCCTGGAAGACAGCTTTATTTTCCATATTCCAAAATTCTGGGGAAGTGGGTGGTTGAGTCTCATGTAGCCTCCTATAAGTTACTAATAACAGTCCCTTCTCTTCTTTGCCCTCTTCCTCTGCAGATAGAAGAATCTGTTTATATTCTAGACCAGCCTTCTCTAATAGAAATATACTGCAGACCACACATGCAATTTAAAATTTTCTAGTAGCCACATTAAAAAACAAAAAGAAATAGGTGATGCTAATTTTAATAATATATTTTATTTAACATATTACCATTTCATATGTAATCAATATTTTAAAAATCACTGAGATATTTAATATGCATTTTTCTCATACTAAGTTTTTGCAATCCAGTATGTCTCTCACACTTACAGTGCATGTAAATCCAGATTAGCCACATTTCAAGCATTCCCTGGCTACATGTGGCTGGTGGCCACCATATTAGGTAGCACAATTCTAGACCACCAGGGTCAAAACCTCAGCTCTCTCTGAATCCTCTCTCTCCTTTTCACATCCTACCTAATCTGCCGCCAGATCTTACATTCTCTTCCCTTCCGTTGTTAGTGCCATGTGTTTCTTACACATAGCTACTGCCACCAGCCTGATTCAGGCCTTTGTCACGTTGTGCCTAATCTATTTTAACTGGTGACAAAGCCTGGCAGGCTGTCCTTGGAGCCCTCATCTATGTTTCACACAAAGTAATTTGCATTCCTTGCATTCCTGAAAGTAATATGCTTGAGGGTCAGGAAACAGATATATGAAGAATATATATTGGGTCAGGTACAGTAGAATACTATAAGCTAAGGAGGAAACTGTGAAGAAAAAGAATCAAGAAAATAGCCCATGATGAAAAATAAAGCAGAATAAAAGGATAGAGAGTGAATGATGGTGGGGAGGGAAGATCCAGTGTTATATGAGGTGATGATGAGCATAAACCTAAATAAAGTGAAAGAGTGAGCCATGTAGCTACCTGGGGGGAAAGAATATTCTAGGCAGAGAGAACAGCAAGTGCAAAGGCCCTAAGGCATAAGTGTACTTGGGGTGTTGGAGAAACACCAAGGAGGCTGGTCAGGCTGGAGCACAAAGAGCAGGAGGGGCTGGGAAGCGGGAAGGAGATGAGATCAGCAAATCCACTGCATAGCACAGCACAAGTGGCTTTGTGAGCCAAGGCCCAAACTTTGGATTTCATTCCTAGTAGAATGCAAATCCATTAAAGGGTTTTGAGTATGATCTGATATGTTTTAAAAGGATTGCTCAGGCTTTCTGTGTGGAGACCGTATGTAGGCATCAATTAGGAAAACAGTCCTGGGAGACCATAATACAGTCATTTACACAGTTGAAACACGTAGGACCCTTGGCTGACAACAGTCATGGGGAGAGGACAAATCCTAACCCAAAGGCTCACCGTGGCACTTATTTTGGGCATATGATATGCATTTCTGGAGTTAGAGTTGTGCATCTGTCTGATACTAGACATTTTTCTTACTAATTTTGAAGAAAAAAGAAAAATCGGTCCTGTTAAAAGAAGGTCCTTTCAAAGTTTGGGGTTCCATGCATCTGGTGGGATATGTTGCACTTGGCATTGTGGTATCTGCTGAGCATAAAGATCAAATGATCAGGCCATTACTAATGGTGTTGTTAAAATAGGAGAATTTTTTAGGCCTAACAGAAAAAGGTAAATTCTAGGCAAAATGTGAAGCTGGTCTTCATTACTCTCAACCTTTTCCTCCTGCTCAGGTCTGCCCTCTGAGCCACATCCGCACCTCTGCCAATTCTTTTCCCCAACAAAACTTATCTGTCCTGTGTCTCAGTCCTTCAAGGTCCCACTGGTTGAAAGGAGCTTTCTGAGAATCTGATCTGAGTGACAATAATGCCTGCTGATAGTTTACTGTGTAACATCCCAGGGACATCGATTTGGGGACTGAGGCCACTGGTGACTTATCTGAAGGAGTGCACAAAATGGGAATTTTAGGCCCTATGTTAAGGTCACTGGAGGAGGTCTTTTTATTAGGAGAAAGTTCTCTGTCCAATAGATTTCTCTGCATAGTTGTTTACTGTCTTCCAGTGAAAGGCCAACCTGAGACTGCTTTGGAATGAACAGTATGTAAGAATAATGTGCCCGTGTCACCTGTGCTCTTACTGTATGAGCTGCATGCTTCTCCACCATCAGCCAGGAATCATGACCTCTGGCCTTGTTTCCACCAGCTAAATGACATATAGACCTTAGTCAAATTACCTGTATACGCATTGCAGGAATAAGAAAATCAAAGCCATCTGAAAATAAGCCGTATTATTGTCCAAAATATTTGTGTATTTTGGCCCCAGATTTTCTTCTTAGCTTTTTTACTAAAGATTTAGCCTTTAGTAAAAGCCTTCAGCTCACTGCTCAGTGCGGGCCCCTCCCTCACCTGGCAGGGAGGGGCAGAGGATTTTTCTACCAGCTGAAGGAATGTCTTACCTATTGACTCTCCAGTTGCCATGGAAACTGGCTGTGCAAATAAGACTCTCACTCCACATCTGCTGCTCCGGGACCTGTAAGCAAACAGTGCCAGGCTGCCTAGGTTTGCTGTGCGCCCATGCCCACACCCACGGTGGACTACCCTGGTCCAGCCCAAGCAAGCACAGGGCTGGTGCACCAGCAGCACCCCTCCTTGGGTGCTGGGAGTGGGCTGGGCCGTTCAGTGCAGAATCTGTTTTCCCTCACTGAACAGTCATCCAGCCAGCCAGCCAGGCTGAATGGGGGTGAGAGAAGAGCCAGAGGAGCCTGTTGGTCATGTGAGGAAAATGAAATTGTATTTTTAGCTGACATGCCAGAGTGGGACTATTTTTCCATCTGCTGAAGAATGAGAGTTCCCTCTGCAGACAGACAATAACACCGAGTGAGGACTCAGGAGTGCCAAGGGCTATGCCAAGCCCTTTGAATGCATTATCCCACTTAATCCTCCCAGACAACCTATGAGGCAGGTCCTGTTTTTTTCCTCAGAGAGGTTTAGTATTCTGCTTAAGGTCACACAGCATTTATGTGTCAGAATCAGCATTTATGTCCAGGCCTGTACTCTTTACTTTAATGTTACACTGAAAACCTCAGACCACCAACAGGAAACCAAAGTGTAGGAGGAATGATTTATTATATTTTGGCTAAAATGGAAGTAATTTTTCTAATTTTGCAAAAAAAATTGCAGAGGCCTCCTCTTCACCCTGCAGCTGAGAACTGATCAGTAGGAAAACTATCTGAGGCAGGGAAGAGAACTGAGCTGTCGGAAGGGAGCAGACAGAACAGTCCTTGGAAGGCACATATGACTGGGAGTAGTTGATGCTCCCACCAGCCACTGTGGAAAAACCTTCTAATTCATGAGCACTGGGTAGAGTACTCAGAAGGATTTTATCTCACTAATGTGAGAAAAAAAACCAGATATATTATTAGACGATATATTAGTGGGCATGGACAACGAGACAAGTATTACAGTTATATTCCATAGGTACAGGAAGGTAGAGGAATGCTTGAACCTGGAGGATGTGAAAAAGATCCATACTGAACTTCCAGAGATGCAAATTACCATGTCTGAGATAAAATGGCCATAATTATCTAAGAGCTGGCATTTCTGGCACTCTTATTTTTTCCCTTCATATGTGTGCACTTGTACGTTCAAAACCACCATCACATTTATTCCCATATAAACGCAGAGCCAAGTTAGAAACACCATCTGACTCTAAATGGACTGTTTCATTCTAACATGAGTAAGAAGAATGTAACCAAAGACCTGACAGTATACCTAGGAGGAAATTTACCCAAGTTCTTGCATAAGAGTAGGTGTGGGCAAGTGGTCAGCTGTATGATCACAAGGTAATTTGATTTTGGTTCTGCTCCTTACTGGTTGGGTGACTCATGGCAAGTTTCTTCATCTTATAGTGGGGGCTGTGATGCTTCCTCAAGAAATGGTAGACATAAGGGTAGATTTAATATAATTCAGGAAAAATTACTTAAATATCCTGATGAACAATATAGCAGCTAATATCTATGGTGGGCTTAGCATATGCCAGGAATTGTGCTAAAACTAATTTCACACATTAACTGCTTTTGATCTTTTTAGCAACGCTGAATCAGGCTTATCCCCATCTTACAGTTGAGAAAAATATGGCTCAGAGAGGTTCACCAAATTGCTTGAAGTCACCCAACTCTCTAGTGGAAGCACTTACTTATCCTATTTATGTTAAAATCCCTTACAAAAAGCCCAGACCTTCCCAGGTCTATTCCCGATGTGTGTGTGTCTTTGTGTATGTGTGTTTTTAGGTTGAGGGCCAGGGTGCCAGGATGTGACAGTGAGAGAACAGTGTAACACACACACACACACATACACACACACACACACACACACACACACACACACACACACACACACACACACGGGGTCCTGGGGCTACAGAATTATAAGAAAAGGAAAAGAAAGCTTGGGCTATGAAATACATGAACTTCCTGGGCAAAAGGTTACTGTTGCTGTTTTTAAACTAGTGAAAACAGAAAGACTGGTTTGGAATGAAATTAATGTGACGGGACAGTAGCATATTGCTTATGAGAGATTTTTATTTCCTGGTGTACAGAAGACCTTATCTACAAGCTTTCAGAACTTTTACTTCCTCTGGTGATGAGACTCACTGTTGCATTGCTATGTGCAAGTGCAGCCTTGGGGTTTGTCTAGGTGCCCCCAGCACCTCTCCTTTCCCCGAGGTGGTCTGTGAGGAGTGATGGGCAGCCTGTGGGTTGAGGCAGGTGTTCTAACTGGAGTAGCTATTCAGGCTGGGGAAAAATCTAAACCAGAAAAAGATGTTACTGTGGAACAGTATTCTCAGTTCTGATTTTTTTTTAGATTCATATTTTCAGTAAAGTGGTAAAACTATGAAAAGATCAAAGCTGTTTTGAGCTGGCCATCTCCAGGTCCTGGAGAGGCTGAATCCCACTATTTGGGGTGACCACGTAAGCTGCCACAGTCCTGCTGGCATCCTTAACATCTCATGAGTGAGTAAAGGAAGGCCACAGCCCTGGAGAAAGACATCCAGAGAGACTGGAAGAGAAAGGCACTTCATAATGACAAGAGCTGAAATTATCTTCTAATTGCACTAGGAGGGCCTTCTCTTAGGAGAGGAAGCTTAATAACCTGTAAATCATTTGCAAGGTAATTGAACTGTCTTCCAACATAGGTCAGTAATTTATTCAACAAACATTTGCTAATACGTACCCGGTGTCAGACACTGTTTTAGGCACTGGGGCTGCTCCATGTCTTTTGAGGGGCTTAACATCTGAGTGGATGGAACAGATAATAAGCAAAGAAATCCACATATAGTATATCAGGTGGTGATAAATATGATGAAGAAAATTAAGCAGGAGAAAAGAGTACAAAACAACAGAGTAGTGTGTGTGCGTGCATGCGTGCATGCATGTGTGTGTGTGTGTGTGTGGTGTGCTAGATCAGATAGGGTTTTTGTATAAGGGTTTGTTTTGGGGTCTGTTTATAATGAAACATGAGATCTATGGCCATAGAAACTTCATTCAGATTCTGTTAATTGGATTTTATGAGAAGTTATCTACAACTGAAGTTCACTGCTGGCCTAACCCTGAAAATAAAAATGGTTTTCCAGACAAATTCATGTTATGTATAACATTGATGGTGAGGAGGGAGCTAGTTGATATATGTAAGAGAAAGTACTGGTTCTAGAAACTGCACAGTGATTGTGTAGAAATGGATGTAGGTAGTTACAAAGGGTTCTTATCAGTTCATTCATGGCCACCTACACAGCCCCTTGCATAGATCATCCTGCCTGCCTGGGATCTAGGCTGTGCATTAGTTCAGACTAGCTTTCCCTCAAGTGCTGGCCTGGAGTCACATGCTTTTTTAAATGCCTTTTTTAGAGTAGTTTCTGAAATAATAATAAAAGGTGACTGTTAAACATTTACCACATCATCCTTTTATCCTTACAGCAATACTTTTAGGTAGGAGCTGTCACCCCTAAAATTTTACAGGTGAGGAAATGGAGGCTCAGAGAAGTCGAACAATCTGGCAGCAGAAGGATGAATCTGCTTTATTCAGCTCTGCCTAGCTCCAAGTTCTTAATCACTGTTACACTGTCCCTCTTACCTTATAAGGTCCTAGTTCTTGATGAACGAGTGAATGAATGAATGAATGAATGATACTACCTTGATTCTAATGGCCAAAGGGATTAGACAAAGAGTGAGCCTGGGTGCTCCACTAACCCATCCAAACAGGAAAGCACAGATTCTGGTTAGGTAAAAATGGCAAAATGCAAGTTAGAGTCATTTATTCAAGAAATAACTACTGAGCATCTTCTATATGCCAGGCATTAGGCTAGTTGACCTGCTTCTTGCAGACATAAAATAATTGACTCTGGCCTTGGAGCCTCCCTCACCAGGGAAGCTTTGGTGTGGAGACCCTGGGTTCTACTCCTCTCCTGCCCTTGTTACAGTGATGCCATTTGGCAGGGTTGGGAGGGGCTGTAGAAAAGGGAAATCTTGCTGAGCCTGAATCCTGCAGATCTGCCACAGCCTTCAGGCTAGATTGGTGATTCCAAAATCCAGGAATGGAGTTTGTTAAAACTACAGGGCTGAGCCCCACCCCAGGGCCTTTATACAGCCAGGTTTGGGAAACACTGTGCAGACCAGTGTTTCTAGTTTTCTGAAACCTCTGCCTCCTTTTGATGAAAAGGCCAGAGGTCTCAAGGATCTCTGACAATCTTGATGTGGAGTAAGGAGGGGAAGCCACAGGAGAGGCGCAGATAACTAGGCCTGCCAAGTAGAGTTTAATGGAGTTCTGCTTAGTACTTTGTTCTATTAAATAATTGGATTTCTAGCCCATTTCTCAAATGTGAACCTATGTTATTACATTGAATATACTTTTAAAAACTATACATGTCCCCCTTTCCCCATATCTGGCTCTGCCAGCTGACTTCCCTATCCCCAACCCTCCACCCGCCCTCCTCAGTTCCTGCTGAGAATCACTGTTCTAGACTGTTGTTTCTCAAACTTCCTGGATATAAGAATTAACTAAAGAGAAAGTCTGACTCAGGGTAGTCTGAACCATCTGATTCTGCTACAGGGAGGTCTGGGGAACCACTCTGAGAAATGGTTTGTGAGCTAATCCAGAGGGCAGGGGTGGGCCAGTTGGGAAATTCAAGAGGGTTCCCTGCTGGTGAAGTGGATGGGAGATCCAGGGAGGTGCCCTTTGTGGGGGTTTCGCTTACAAAGCCTTCCTGTGATGGGATTCGCTGCCATGGCTGCCCCTGTCTCTTGCACCCATCTGGTTGAAATCAAAGTGCATGCTGGGCATGCCCACCTTTTGGTTCAGGGGAGGGGGCAGGAGAGGAGCTTGACAGACACTGGTCCATGGGAAAGTGTGGGGAAGGGTGACAGGGTCCAGGTGCAGAACCCCATGGGCCACACAGGGTGACAAGGCTCAGCTGGCTGAGGGCCCAGCACTTCAAAGGGTGGGCAGGCCATGGCCCTTCCTGGATTTCTACAGGGGACCTGGGAGATGCTTGAAGTATTTGTCCCCAGCCCAGTTGGAAACTGTTATTCCCCCCAGAGAGTGGGGACTTGGGACTGCTGCAGTCTCTAGGGGCAAAACAGTGCAACATGTGACTGACTTTCCAGCTTCCAACATATTTTTCCTTTCCTTCATGAAGGAATTTCCAGTAAATCCTCCTCCAGTAATGATGTGGGCTGAGTCCCTGCTGCACAGAGGAACAGCTTGATATATGTGAACTCCCCTGATTAAGGACTCTGGCCAGCAAAGCCCTTACTCACCACAGTGGCATGCGACTGTTAACTCTTACTTGCATGCTAATGGGGAGAATGTTTTCCACATCTCTTTTTTAAATACACTAGACTGCGTTTTAAGAAGCAGTTAAAGAAATTCTTAACCAACCCTTGCCTGACTAACCTGACTAGTTTACAATTAAACACCTTCGTTTTTCCAATCATAACATCAAATTTTCAAGCAGTTGCTCTCACTGCTTAGAATGAGACCCAACTCAAAACTCTATGGATTTCACGGACTGAAAGGAATCAGGAGCAGGACTGGCTTGCTCTTCAGTTCAGAATATATCTGCACTTTATTAATTCCACAAGTAAAGCTGGGAAGCCAAAGGGCTTTGAGGTTCTTTCACTATAAGGGATTCTTCCACTTTTGAGACATGGTCCATCTGTTTTAGTGTTGGGTGGAGTCCATGGGGAGACTCTTGTTTTTGAAAACACAAGGCAAAGTGTCCCCATGACTGTCACACTGGAATATGTTAGCATATCTGAAGCATTAGTAATAAGAAAGAAAAAAGGTTCTTGGTTTAGGGTCACCTCCTTTAAAGGAAGCCAGCTTGTGGTCTGACTGAACCATTCTTATCCCTGTGTAGGAGGCCAAGTAATCATTTCCCAGTCTCTCACAGTATTTTGTATCCAGGAAACGTCACAGAAAACCAGCCAGGCCAGGCTGGGTGTGTCCCTGGAGTCCTACAGAGATCAGACTTACCCGTAGGGTACTTTTCTTCAGCTACAGTGAAAGCTCTCAAAACTTGTAACTGTTTGTCCTTCAACGCAGCCAAGCCATTAAACGTACCTGGTTCAAGAGTCTTTCCAGGCTTTCATCTAAACATACTATCTTTACTTCAGAAAAAAGAAAGTCAGCTTTTCTTTTACGCACCGTCCTCCAACACCACAGCATCAGAATTTTATGATGAAAACGTGAATCTTAAGAAATGGGACTAAAGGTTTCTGAAAGAAGGAATTGAGATTAGATTTTGTGATTGCTGCTTTTATTCTGCTTCATTCCTGGTCCATTATCTGTTATCACCCTCTCTCATCCTCTCATGGGGAAGGGACAGCAGCAAATATTGGTTGAGTCAGAATGGAGGTTGTAAAACCATAAAGGGCAGGCGGATGGGCTTTGTGTTTTAAGCAAGCCTAGTCTCTCCAGTTAGCCACAAGCCGTACCACTCCCTATTGTCTTACACATCACTTACTGTAGTCCACATTTCTATTATCAGCCTAACCTTTTCTCCTGACATGTTATGAACTTAAGTTTGACCCATGACCTTATAGGCCAATACCACTGAAGGCAGAAACCCTGCCTATATTCTGGATTGTCCAACATGGACATATTCTAGGATATATTTTTCCTAAACCGATGAATAAGAACTTTAAGAGAAAAGAAATATTTAACAAAGGGTAGTTTCCTAAGTAGATACATGTAGAAAATATCATATATACAAGCCTACTAACAGACTTGTAGAGCTGAAAAGGGCCTGAGATATTTCCTTCAGTCTGCTCATGTGCAGATAATGAAGTAGGCTCAGAGAGTTAGATGATTTAGCCAAAGCCTTGAAAGACATTGAGACACTGAGGTCAGGCAAGAACAGGAATCATCTAGCCCAGTGGTTCTTAACTGGGGTCAGTTTTACATAGCAGGGGACAATTGGCAAGGTGTAGAGATGCTAGTGGGTAGAGGCCAGGGATGCTGCTGAAATCTGACAAGGCGCAGGACAGCCTCCCCAAACAAGAATTGTCCAGGTCAAAATGCCAGTCGTGCCAAGGTTGATAAACGCTGGGCCAGCACTAGGCCACCCTTCTTCTCACTTCCACTTGCCCCTGCATGCTATACTTGGGTTTGTTCCAAGAATTATTTATTGCTGGTACAGATTCAGGTTATCTTGGCTTTAGTAAAAGCAAATCTGTACATGTTCAAGTGTGCAATGCTGTTATTTTTATCATAAAGTTAGGTTATGAATCATAGAACTGTGAGAAAAAATATCTGGTGTGTTTCCACATCTTTCAAGGTGAGCACCTCATTTAAATATTTAATACCAGTCAGATGATTTAAACCTGTAGTTTTCATAGTTTATTCTTCTGAAACTCAGTTAAGCAACCACCTGGCTGACTGTCCTAATTTTAAAAAGTGGAAAGAAATTTTCATCAGGCTTACACCATGTGGGACTGAGGGAGATGCAGAAAGCATTTTGTCAGGATCCTCACCTGGTGTGGGACGTTCAGCTGGGAGGTTTCGCCTGGTGGTGATGGAGTCATGTGTGTGGACCCTTGTCCTCAGTGTGTCGGGGGGATAAAAATCCAAGTAAGGAGAGGGCTTACTCATGTAAAAACATCTAACACACCTACTGAGTGACCATACTCATCTGAAAAATCACTCCACGAAGATTCGATCAATTCTCAGCATTGACTGTGTGACCTTATTTCTGTACTGACCTAAAAAGGCTGAAAGTTCACTCTTATCCCCTGGAGGCCGAGTTTTCCTTTTCTGTTGTCAATTAGTGGCCATACTTGTGATATGATAAGAGATGAGAGCCCATCATGGTTGTTGAGCATCTTACGTGATGCTTTATCCAAGCAAGTGTACCTCCAAGAAATCGCGTGCCAGTGGTTCATACCATTGGGTAAATTGAATAAAGCAGGGTGCTATAGCAGTTTCCTGGTCTGTGCAATATATATATCTGCTCAGAGAAAACAAAGTCACTTACTCATATTTGCAGAGTCATCGGACATGTGTGGTTGGGTGACAGACCACAGATCCACAGTCTAGTCCTGTTTCTGAGGTCTGAGAGTAGGGAGAAGAAGGTGGCTGCATGTCAGTTCAAAAATGATGTTTCCATATTGACATCAGCTTTCACTTCCTGATTTGTAACGAAACTGTACTACATTTTAAAATAAAATGAGTATTTCTCCACAAGATGAACTTCCCTTATTATTATTTCTGCCCGGAAGTCCAGAGTTAATGCTCTGTGCTCAGCTGTGGTTTCTTCTCACTGGATTTTTTGACACAAGGAATCTCTTCTATCACTTTGAGGACTTAATGCTTAGTTTTCTGTTTTTATTTTAATAGTATTCCATAATAGCATATCTTCTATTTCTTTGTATAAGTCACTGCAAATGTAGGCAAGATAAACAATACTTAATAATATTTTAAGACTCTTATCATTTCTCTTTTCCTTTTTCAGTATCTGTCCTGAGAGCACACTACTGGGCCCTCTTTGCTTTTTTTTTTTTTCTCTTATAGACAAAATACGATTAGAATTTATTTTTTAAGCCAGTCTGGCAATCTCAGCCTTTTGATTAGATTGTTTAATCCATTCACATCTGTGATGGTTAATTTTTTTTTTATCATTTATCTACAATTACATGAAGAACATTATGTTTACTAGGCTCTCCCCTTTACCAAGTCCCCCTCAAAAACCCCATTACAGTCACTGTCCATCAGCATAGTAAGATGTTGTAGAATCACTACTTGTCTTCTCTGTGTTGCACAGCCCTCCCCTTTCCCCCACCCCCCATATTATACATGCTAATCATAATACCCCCTTTCTTCTTCCCCACCCTTATGCCTCCCTTCCCTCCCATTCTCCCCAGTCCCTTTCCCTTTAGTAACTCTTAGTCCATTCTTGGGGCCCTCTTTGCTTTTTAATTGCATTTTACAAAGGGAATTCCTTCACCCTATCCTCTCGCATATCATGCTGCATGTTACAACCCCCAATTTACAAACTACATGTCATGAGTTGCATTTTTATTTTGCCTAACTCCCTGGGGATGTGTGTTCTATAAATTCTATTTTGATCATGTGCCCTACTCCAAAAATGTTTTCAGTATTCATTCTCATTGTATGTAGACTTATTTATCCTTTGCTTCATTCAATAAATATGTATTAAGAAGTGAACTGTGTTCCAGGCACTGGGGTTATAGTGAACAGAACAGGCAACAACCCCCACCAGTGGGCAGGGGCATATGAGTGCTTCTGCACCAATATGTTTTGTGCACTTAGAGTTAGGTGAGTAAGGGGTGGAGGCTGAATGTAATCCCTCAGGGTCCAGGAAGAGAGAGAAGTGCACAAATCCAACTTTTGGATACTGCTCCAGTGTATGACTTAGAAAGTTGGCCCCATCCAACAACCTATTCACACTTGGAGAAGGGCTATTTGGGGAGATGTTTTTACAGTGGGCAACGTTTTTTGGGCCCTTTAAAATTTCTATTACAGAAGAATGCTAGGATTTTGTCCTACTTGTCTCCCTTCCTATATTCTGGGAGGCTGTACTCAGTCTTGGCCTCTACACATCCATCTCATTCAAGACTTGAAATTTCATACACACCATAGTTTGACTCTTGAAATGACTACTCATTGCAGAAAAGCGATGGCTGATGTGTGATGTTTACTGCCGGAACACCTGCTAGGTTGAGAACAAAATGGTCCACATTTCATTATAAGTGATTTTAATGATAACCCATGAACAGGAATTGGGAGGCTCAGTGAGTAAACAGAAGCCTGCCTCTTATTCAGGTTGCTGTGCACTTTCTTGTTTCCCCTGCAGATTAATTGGCTCTGCCACTGTAGCACTGAAGGACCTGATCGGAGACCAGAACAGAACACTGCCATACAAATTGATCTCCCTGCTAAATGAAAAGGGGCAAGAGACTGGGGTGAGCATTCTCCCTCTTGTTGAATGGCTTTGAAGTGAGATAGTTGAGTGAAATACACACACACACACACATACACCCCTACTGACTTTAAGGTAAACAGGTCCATTTGCAAATGATATGGCCTTACCCTATATTTGCAATTACTGAGCTAGCAAATTAAGTAAAATTGACTTTCTGTTACAGATGCTACTGAATGAGTGGGACCCTCTCTTGGTGTAGCTCCCTGTGTATCTACTTAGGTTTTAACATTTGTATGGTGAGCATAGCTCTGTGTATCAGACACTTTTGAAACATTCTAAAGAAGGTAATTCATTAATATTACCTTGGAATATCAAGATGCTAATATTATGACCTTTATTACTGTACTGGCAGCTGAATGTTTTCTGATAAGTGCATATCTCTCTAAATAAGTACACATCTATTGATATTGTCTGTTTAGAGAGACCAGGTCTCTTTCTCAAGTGTGCTTTAAAAAAAATTGACTCAGGAATCACAGCTGTAAGATTTCATAAGATTGCTGACAAGCGCTCATAAAGCTACCATGCTTGCCCCATTAACCTCTAACCCCTTCATTTTCCAATCGATTTATTTGGCTTGGGAGCCTGGGCAAAGGGAGAATATGTTATACTAAAATAGTCCATCCCCGTGGGCAAGAGTGCAGGTTAGGCTTCTCAGTGCCCATTAGGAATATCAATTCTGCTGGCTAGTCTCCAAAACTTAAAGACTGGCTGTGAATTAGCATTCAAATCCTAAAACAAGACTCAGAATGCATGCTATCATCTGTCTACCCAAAACCTGGCTGAGAGAAATGACACTTAGGAAAGATGGTACAAGTCTGTAGTTTTTCCAGCTGGCTTTAAAACATGTTTAAAGCACAGAAGAACCCTGAAATGGCTGCACCATGGTGAGTGAGTGGGGTAAGGAAGATTAAAGGCCTCAAGACTTCCCTCCCTGGGATCCCCCTTACCCCTGTTAAGGGTCCCTGCAGCACTTTTGGGAATCTTGAGGTTATTTGGAAACCACTGACCCAGAGGGTAGACCATTTGTGGGCCCGTCTAGGTTTTCAACTTTGATAAAGTTTGGCAGTTGAGCCCTTGAATGCTCCTTGTGCTCTGCCTACCTGAGTCTTTAGCATAGGTAGCCCTGAATTGCTGCTCTTAACAATTCTTTATTTGTCATGACACTGTTGTGGGGATGTAATTTATGTTCAGTGTCTCCCAAATCAGTAGTTCCTAGGTTGGCCACAGAATGTGCTGATTCGTGAGAAGTATTCACTGATGAATAGAGAGATGGGAAAAAATAAGGGTGATAAGGGTGACTTGTGTGTGTGTGTGAGAGAGACAGAGAGACAGAGAGTTTACCAAATGTAGCAAGTGAAAGTATGGGATTCCCATTTAAATTTGAATTTCAGATTAACAGTGAATGATTTTTTTAGTATAACTATGTCCTAACATGTTTATATTTTAACTGGTAACCTGGGTGTGAGGTATGTGGGTGTATACGCATGTCATCCTTATTTGCAATGGACTTCCTTTTTTCTGAGGTTTCCCTTCCTCATTTTTGCTATTAAAATTAATTTCTTTTATGAAATGACTAAATAGTAGATATAGATATGTGCTAGTATCCCTGTGTTGACTCCCCCCAACAAACATTTTTGGAATTTTGTAGGTTCATGAAATATAAAATATAGGGAACTCTGCCCTAAAAAAGCCCCATGTGAGAAATTTATGTCATATTTTAAAAGTGGGAATCACTTTATCTTCTCAAAGCAACTAGTATGTTCCTTCCTTTCTGGTAATGAAAGTTATGTAACATTTTCTGTTCTCCTTGTCTTGGTACCTAGCTATCTTGGGGTCATGCTTTATGTAAGAGACAATCACTTTGAACTTCATGATTTGCATATTTGTCTCCTCTTTATTCAGACTTAATTCCCTTTTATATCTTATTTTATGAATCACATTGTTATATAATTTTGTTAGTCACTCAAAGTTCTTTTTAGAGAGAAGTGTGAAAATAAATCCCCGCAATTTAGAAGTCAATGCCCAGAGAAATAACTTAATCATTTAAAAACTGATTAAGCCTCTATGACTGTAATCCTGTGACTGGAGGCCATCACCAATCCAGGATGGAGGCTAATTACAATTTCATGCTCACTTGTCAAAACTGTCCTCCTGTTTCTGAAGTTGCCCCTTTGCAATGATATACTTGGCAACCTGCAACAGGTAATTTCTTTCCCAGGTTTTCCCTCTCATCTGGGCTCAGATGTGGGAAGCTACAAATAGTGGAGCATGTGTTATCCTTCTTTTTCTCTTTTCACTTTCCTGTCTCCATCCTCATTCCTTCTAGAACTTGCATTCCTGCTGAATTGGTTTGCATTGAGTCAATAGCGTTGTGATGCCTTGCACTGATTCTGTCTGTAATGACTTATTTCTACCCAGGCTACCATTGACT
Organism: Manis pentadactyla; assembly: GCF_030020395.1. Taxonomy (NCBI): domain Eukaryota; kingdom Metazoa; phylum Chordata; class Mammalia; order Pholidota; family Manidae; genus Manis; species Manis pentadactyla. The sequence continues at coordinate 104,925,790 of NC_080026.1, read as the reverse complement.
TGGTGATTGGCTATGATCCACCTTCAGCTCCAAATCCAAATGACCCCAGCCTGCCAGTCGTGGGAGGTAAGCTGACCCCTCTGAAGGTCCATCCTATGTCAGAAGGAATCTACTAAACACACTTAAGGAGTCTTCAAGGAAGCCTTCCTTGTCATTATAGTGTCTGTAGGTCCCAGCCCACCTAGGCAGGGCCCTGTGAGCCAGGTGGAGCTGCCCTGTATTGGGACATTAGAACTGTTTGCAAAATGCTCTTTGAGGGAGAGGCAAAGAGTGAGACAGCCCCTTACCGACCAGCCTCACAGTGAGATCATCCAGCATAAAAACTCTAGCAGAAGGTCCCTGTTATGTGTTCTTGCATATACAACAACAATAATAGTAATATACACAGCAATAATGGCAATATAACTTTGTTCAGGTTCCTGGACCTGATTCCAATGTCTGTATGTGTGTAGGAGGGGGTCTTCCCACACATAACACCAAGCAATTCTCAAACACCAGCAGGGTGTTGGAGAACTTAACTCAATTCTGACGTTCTCTGCCCAGGGACAGCCCCAGATTCCCAGGTTAAGGGCTCTGTCCTACAGGACTGCCCTCCACCCCCTACTCCAGATGCCGGTTGCAAGCCCCAAGCTTCTGACCTACTAGCTACAGATCGGAGGTTCTAACGACCTCCCCCTTAGGTTCGATTAATTTGCTAGAGCGGCTCACAGAACTCAGGAAAACACTCACGTTTATCAGTTTAATGAAGTTTAATAAAGGAAGGATGCAAGTTAACAGCCAGATGAAGAGACACAGAGGGCAAGGTCCCGAATAAAGGAGCTTCTATCCTTGTGGAGCGTGGGGCCTGGCTCAGTGGCTGGCACACGGACATGTTCTGGTTCCTCAGGCATGGAAGCTCTCTCCCACAGAGAAGCAGGATCCAAGAGAGTGATATTTCTTTTCAGGGGGTTTTGTGAAGGCTTCATTGCATAGTCATGAATGACTAAATTATTCTTGGCCATTGGCTGATTTAACCTCCAGCCCCTGCCCTTGCTGGGGTCCAAAAGTCTCTCATTAACATGACAACACACCCATTTCAGTTTCACCTTTAAGACTGCAGTGTTTTCAGGAACTGTGGATGAAGACCATACATACCTGGGAAATATATATTTGGTCATATGAATGACCAACTGTGTATTTCTTACTACATTATATGGCAGTCCCAAGCAGGGCTCTGCTTTGGGTTCACAGTTTCCACCCAATACCATGCCCCCTGGTTTAAGACTCCAGTAGTGGCCTCTACTCTCTTCATCTCCTAAATGTGTGATTACCAAACTTTGCTCTCAGCTGCCAGTCTCGTGGCCATGCCCTTGGGTTGGAGCCTCTTTCTCTTTCTCCATTGGCCTTGACCTTCTCTCAGCCCCTGAACTGCCTGTAAGTAGACTGAGAGTTCACCCATTTGCTAAAATTGTGTCCTGTCCAACAATAGAAATAAAAAAAATCATTCATAGTCAGACTTCACCACTTCAAATTTATTTCATCCCACAGATACCAAACTCACTGTGCTTGAAATTAAATTCAATCCAGTTTAGAAAACATTTACTGGTAGCTACCTGTGAGGCATACAGGTGAGAAAGGCTTCATTTGCCACCAAGGAGCTTTCATTTCAGTAGAAAGGTAAGATATAAACATGAATAACTATAGGCCAGAGCTGAATATGATAAACTCCTCAAGAGAGGACTAAGCATATTATTACATGGGAAACAATTTCTTAGAGAACATACTTTTTCAGCTGTTTATTTCAACTGTGTATTCTTAGTACCTAGCACAGTGCTTGGAAAGTCATAATTGTTTAGTAAATGCTTGGTTAGTTGAGTGAATGAATGAATGAATGAATGAATGAATGAATGAATGAAGGATGGGCAATGGATATGGTTTAAATTTTTCTTTTCAAGAAGGGCATTTGTGTGTGGGAAGGAGGTGACAAAAAGATGGCAGAGAAGGAAGCAACTACAGCAAATACAACTAACCCTGAAAATGATGTGCAGACTATAGAACAGAGCATCTACACCTGGTGAAGAAGACAAGACCATGTTGAAAAGGATAGAGGTGCAGAGCCATGAACGACTTGGACTCAAGCCTTTCCCCTATCCCGGCTCACAAGCGTGAGGGAGAGGAACAGGCTGGGGAGGGGAAAAGCACTCAGGAACCTGGCCCACTTGGCCCTGGAGAACTGCTCCAGGAATATGAGTCCACATTGCACCGGGCTTTGATGATAATGGGGACGGACACCAGGGAGAGTTAGAGCTCTATGGTGGTGAGGGGGGAGCCGACACTCCTGTCACTTGTGGAGGACAGGAGTACTCTACTGGTCCCACTCAGACCCAGTAAAGAGGCAGAAGTTTAAAAGGTTTACTAATAGCAGGGAGTGTGCCAGAAGGGTGGGGGTGGGAGGGGGCTCTCTCTGGAGGAGAAAGGGCAGGTGGGTGATACCTTCCCAGTCCTTCCTCAGCTTAACTGGTTGGGCACTTGTGGGAGCTAGATCTGAAATTCTCCATTAGCCTTGCTGGTAGCTCAACCCCCCAGCAGCACTTCCTGCATACCCAGCCCACTCTGCCTAGCAGCAGTCCAAGTCTGCTGACTGGCAGATGGAGGGCAGATGATACTCTCCCTGCTTTCCTGGCCTTCCCTTGGCTCAGCTGGCCAGATGCTTGTGGGAGCCAGCTCTAAACTCTCCACCTGCCCCACTGGCTCAGCCCCAGTGCCCCTGCCTGGCACTGCTCAGCCCACCCACAACAAATCCCCCGAGAAGCACCTCACACCATACAAAGGGCACATAGAGGCTAGCCGTGGGGCTCAGCCATTGCTGGAAAACCAGCAGAAAGGCAGGTCCTGCCCACAGCCAACCAATAGCAATTGTGGCTTAGCTGCAAAAGAGAGAGAGAGGTGGACAGTTGCTTCTAAGGGAAACTCTGTAAGGCTGCCAGCAGATTTCTCAACAGAAACTTTACAGGTCAGAAGGGAATGTCATGAAATATTCAAAATATTGAAAGGGAAGAATCTACAACAAAGAATTCTCTACCCAGCAAGGTTATCATTCAGAATTGAGGGAGAAATTACAAGTTTCCCAGATAAATGAGGGTTAAAAGAGTTCATCACCACTAAACCAGTCTTACAATGTATGGTTACAAGAAAGGAACTTCTTTAGATGGAAATGTTCTTAAGTCTTAAGGTTTTTTTTGTTTTTTGTTTTTTGTTTTAGAGGGCATCTCTCATATTTATTGATCAAATGGTTGTTAACAAAAATAAAATTCTGTATAGGGGACTCAATGCACAATCATTAATCAACCCCAAGCCTAATTCTCAACAGTCTCCAATCTTCTGAAGCATAACGAACAAGTTCTTACATGGTGAACAAGTTCTTACATAGTGAATAAGTTCTTACATGGTGAACAGTGCAAGGGCAGTCATATCACAGAAACTTTCAGTTTTGATCATGCATCATGAACTATAAACAATCAAGTCAGATATGATTATTCGTTTGATTTTTATACTTGATTCATATGTGAATCCCACATTTCTCCCTTATTATTATTATTATTTAATAAAATGCTGAAGTGGTAGGTAGATGCAAGATAAAGGTAGAAAGCATAATTTAGTGCTGTAAGAGGGCAAATGTAGATGATCAGGTCTGTGCCTGTAGACTAAGTATTAATCTGAGCTAGACAAGGGCAACAAAACATCCACGGATGCAGAAGATTTCTCTCAAGACAGGGGGGGTGAGGTTCTAAGCCTCACCTCTGTTGATCCCCAATTTCTCACCTGATGGCCCCCCTGCGACTGTGCTTGTCTTAGGTTGTTCCTCCCTTGAGGAATCTTACCCGTCTCTGGCTAACCAGTCATCTTCCAGGGCCATACAGGGAAATGTAAAGTTGTTGAGTGAGAGAGAAGCAAGATTCTTTGAAAAGGTTAGCTTTTTACTTCTTTGCAGATTTATGCCCTGTGGCTTCTATGCCCAGCATTTGTCTTGAGGTATCTTTACCACTTGGAAGAATTATGATACTCGGTAATTTTCGACATAAGGCATGAATTCTACTAAAGGGTTGTAATTAGGAAGGAAGAAGAAAAGCTATAGAAGTAGCAGATGGAAGAAAACATGGGAAGATTGATTATTTCTTTGACATATCTTCTTGTAGAGTAACATAAGCATGTATAGGTTTTAACAAACTACTAATTAAATTGCGTACACACATTAACATAATAGGAATACAGCTACATAACAAAAGCAGACCTACAATTACCAGCCATATCCAGTGAAACCAAGAAAACCAGTTAGGTACCCTAGGCATTTGTGAAAACTGACCAGTGATATGATGGATATTGTCTAACTGAATTTGAATAGTTTGAGAAAAATCAGACAAATTAAAACAACACATTTCTGGGAACTGTTCACATCCCATATGTTCTTTTAACAGTAGATAGTCTATAGGCGCACGATTTTGGAGCACTGCAACTTGCACTTCTCCTAATTCTTGGTTGAGTTCCAACAGTATAGATCCAGTCAAATTTGTTGTTTTACTGTATGCACAGACCAACTTAGATATCTCCTTCTTCATTCCAATGGCAAGTCCAGGAACCGGTGGGATGAATGCAGCTACAACTGCAACAGCACCAGGATCTTTGTTGAAGTTTTTTGATGATCACTGGAATGACTCTTCCAGAGGATGTTGATGTTGGAAGTTCTTCTTCATATCGTATCTTAATTCGTTTTCTGGGTAGCCAAATTAGGCTTTGATCCTCTGTATAAACACAAACAAACCCTTTGCCCACACTTTGATATGACCTTCATACCATTGTGAAGAACCTATTGGAGATCACCACACAGGAACTGCTTTTTTTTTTTTAAGAGAAAGGAATATTATCAGAAAAATGTACTTCCATAGCTGATCATCTGACACCCTTTAAAAGATCAAAATTAAGGATATGTAAAGCATTCATTAATCATTGATTTGCAGTTAGTTTTATCTTATCAGGGAGTAATCCCCCTTTTCTTTCTCTTTTTTTATATTTGTTATCATTAATCTACAATTACATGAAGAATATTATGTTTACTAGGCTCTCCCCTACACCAAGTCCCCCCCACAAACCCCATTACAGTCACTGTCCATCAGCATAGCAAAATGTTGTAGAATCACTACTTGTCTTCCCTGTGTTGCACAGTCCTCCCCTTTCTCCCACCACCCACATTATGCGTGCTAATCATAATACCCCCTTTCTTCTTCTTCCCCCTTATCCCTCCCTACCCACCCATCCTCCCCAGTCCCTTTCCCTTTGGTACCTGTTAGTCCATTCTTGGGTTCTGTGATTCTGCTCTATTTTGTTCCTTCAGTTTTTCCTTTGTTCTTATACTCCACAGATGAGTGAAATCATTTGCTATTTGTCTTTCTCCACTTGGCTTATTTCACTGAGCATAATACCCTCTAGCTCCATCCATGTTGTTGCAAATGGTAGGATTTGTTTTCTTCTTATGGCTGAATAATATTCCATTGTGTATATGTACCACATCTTCTTTATCCATTCATCTACTGATGAACTCTTAGGTTGCTTCCATTTCTTGGCTATTGTAAATAGTGCTGCGATAAACATAGGGGTGCATCTGTCTTTTTCAAACTGGAGTGCTGTATTCTTAGGGTAAATTCCTAGGAGTGGAATTCCTGGGTCAAATAGTAAGTCTATTTTAAGCATTTTGAGGAACCTCCATACTGCTTTCCACAATGGTTGAACTAACTTACATTCCCACCAGCAGTGTAGGAGGGTTCCCCTTTCTCCACAACCTCTCCAACATTTGTTGTTGTTTGTCTTTTAGATGGTAGCCATCCTTACTGGTGTGAGGTGATATCTCATTGTGGTTTTAATTTGCATTTCTCTGATAACTAGCGATGTAGAGCATCTTTTCATGTGTCTGTTGGCCATCTGAATTTCTTCTTTGGAGAACTGTCTGTTCAGTTCCTCTGCCCATTTTTTAATAGGACTCTTTGTTTTTTGTTTGTTGAGGTGGGTGAGCTCTTTATATATTTTGGACGTCAAGCCTTTATCAGATCTGTCATTTACAAATATATTCTCCCATACTGTAGAGTACCTTTTTGTTCTATTGATGGTGTCTTTTGCTGTACAGAAGCTTTTCAGCTTGATATAGTCCCACTTGTTCATTTTTGCTTTTGTTTTCCTTGCCTGGGGAGATATGTTCAAGAAGAGGTCACTCATGTTTATGTCTAAGAGATTTTTGCCTATGTTCTTTTCTAAGAGTTTTATGGTTTCATGACTTACATTGAGGTCTTTGATCCATTTCAAATTTACTTTTGTGTATGGGGTTAGACAATGGTCCAGTTTCATTCTCTTACATGTAGCTGTCCAGTTTTGCCAGCACCATCTGTTGAAGAGACTGTCATTTCCCCATTGTATGTCCATGGCTCCTTTATCAAATATTAATTGACCATATATGTTTGGGTTAATGTCTGGAGTCTCTAATCTGTTCCACTGGTCTGTGGCTCTGTTCTTGTGCCAGTACCAAATTGTCTTGATTACTATGGCTTTGTAGTAGAGCTTGAAGTTGGGGAGTGATATCCCCCCTACTTTATTCTTCTTTCTCAGGATTGCTTTGGCTATTCGGGGCCTTTGGTGTTTCCATATGAATTTTTGAATTATTTGTTCCAGTTCATTGAAGAATGTTGCTGGTAGTTTCATAGGGATTGCATCAAATCTGTATATTGCTTTGGGCAGGATGGCCATTTTGACGATATTAATTCTTCCTAGCCACGAGCATGGGATGAGTTTCCATCTGTTAGTGTCCCCTTTCATTTCTCTTAAGAGTGACTTGTAGTTTTCAGAGTATAAGTCTTTCACTTCTTTGGTTAGGTTTATTCCTAGGTATTTTATTTTTTTTGTTGCAATTGTGAATGGAGTTGTTTTCCTGATTTCTCTTTCTGTTGGTTCATTGTTAGTGTATAGGAACGCCACAGATTTCTGTGTGTTGATTTTGTATCCTGCAACTTTGCTGTATTCCAATATCAGTTCTAGTAGTTTTGGGGTGGAGTCTTTAGGGTTTTTTATGTACAGTATCATGTCATCTGCAAATAGTGACAGTTTAACTTCTTCTTTACCAATCTGGATTCCTTGTATTTCTTTGTTTTGTCTAATTGCTGTGGCTAGGACCTCCAGCACTATGTTAACTAACAGTGGGGAGAGTGGGCATCCCTGTCTTGTTCCTGATCTCAGAGGAAAAGCTTTCAGCTTCTCGCTGTTCAGTATGATGTTGGCTGTGGGTTTATCATATATGGCCTTTATTATGTTGAGGTACTTGCCCTCTCTACCCATTTTGCTGAGAGTTTTTATGATGAATGGATGTTGAATTTTGTCAAATGCTTTTTCAGCATCTATGGAGATGATCATGTGATTTTTGTCCTTCTTTTTGTTGATGTGGTGGATGATGTTGATGGATTTTCGAATGTTGTACCATCCTTGCATCCCTGGGATGAATCCCACTTGGTCATGGTGTATGATCCTTTTGATATATTTTTGAATTCGGCTTGCTAATATTTTTTTGAGTATTTTTGCATCTACATTCATCAGGGATATTCGTCTGTAATTTTCTTTTTTGGTGGGGTTTTTGCCTGGTTTTGGTATTAGGGTGATGTTGGCTTCATAGAATGAATTTGGGAGATTCCCTCCTCTTCTATTTTTTGGAAAACTTTAAGGAGAATGGATATGATGTCTTCTCTGTATGTCTGATAAAATTCCGAGGTAAATCTATCTGGCCCAGGGGTTTTGTTCTTGGGTAGTTTTTTGATTACCACTTCAATTTCTTTGCTCGTAATTGGTTTGTTTAACTTTTGTGTTTCTTCCTTGGTCAGTTTTGGAAGGTTGTATTTTTCTAGGAAGTTGTCCATTTCTTCTTGGTTTTCCAGCTTGTTAGCATATAGGTTTTCATAGTAGTCTTTAATAATTCTTTGTATTTCTGTGGAGTCTGTCATGATTTTTCCATTCTCATTTCTGTTTCTGTTGATGTGTGTTGATTCTCTTTTTCTCTTAATAAGTTTGGCTAGAGGCTTATCTATTTTGTTTATTTTCTCAAAGGACCAGCTCTTGGTTTCATTGATTTTTTTCTATTGTTTTATTCTTCTCAATTTTGTTTATTTCTTCTCTGATCTTTATTATGTCCCTCTTTCTGCTGACTTTAGGCCTCATTTGTTCTTCTTTTTCCAGTTTCGATAATTGTGATTTTAGACTGTTCATTTGGCTTTGTTCCTCCTCCTTTAAGTGTGCCTGGGTTGCTATATACTTCCCTCTTAAGACTGCTTTTGCTGAGTCCCACAGAAGTTAGGACTTTGTGTTGTTGTTGTCATTTGTTTCCATATATTCCTTGATCTCTATTTTAATTTGCTCGTTGATCCATTGATTATTTAGGAGCCTGTTGTTAAGCCTCCATGTGTTTGTGAGCCTTTTTGTTTTCTTTGTAGAATTTATTTCTAGTTTTATACCTTTGTGGTCTGAAAAGTTGGTTGGTAGAATTTCAATCTTTTGGAATTTACTGAGGCTCTTTTTGTGACCTAGTATGTGGTCTATTGTGGAGAATATTCCATGTACACTTGAGAAGAATGTGTATCCTGTTGCTTTTGGATGTAGTGTTCTATAGATGTCTATTAGGTCCATCTGTTCTAGTGTTTTGTTCAGTGCCTCCATGTCCTTACTTATTTTCTGTCCAGTGGATCTATCCTTTGGAGTGAGTGGCGTGTTGAAGTCTCCTAAAATGAATGCATTGCAGTCTATTTCCCCCTTTAGTTCTGTTAGTATTTGTTTCACATATGCTGGTGCTCCTGTTTTGGGTGCATATATATTTAGAATGGTTATATCCTCTTGTTGGACTGAGCCCTTTATCATTATGTAATGTCCTTCTTTATCTCTTGTTACTTCCTTTGTTTTGATGTCTATTTTGTCTGCAACCCCTGCTTTCTTCTCTCTGTTGTTTGCCTGAAATATGTTTTTCCATCCCTTGACTTTTAGTCTGTACATGTGTTTGCGTTTGAGGTGAGTGTCTTGTAAGCAGCACATAGATGGGTCTTGCTTTTTTATCCATTCTATTACTCTATGTCTTTTGATTGGTGCATTCAGTCCATTTACATTTAGGGTGACTATTGAAAGGTATGTACTTATTGCCATTGCAGACTTTAGATTCGTGGTTACAAAGGTTCAAGGTTATCTTCTTTAGTATATTACTGCCTAACTTAGCTCACTTATTGAGCTGTTATATACACTGTCTGTAAATTCTTTTCTTCTCTCCCTTCTTATTCCTCCTCCTCCATTCTTTATATGTTGGTTGTTTTATTCTGTGCTCTTTCATGTTTCCTTTAACTGCGTTTAGTGGGTAGTTGATTTTATTTTTTGTCTTTAGTTAGTATTTGGTTGGTTTGCTTTCTTTGCTGTGATTTTATTTTCTCTGGTGACATCTGTTTAGTCTTAGGAGTGCTCCTGTCTAGAATAGTCCCTCTAGAATACCCTGTAGGGGTGGTTTGTGGGAGGCAAATTCCCTCAACTTTTGCTTGTCTGGGAATTGTTTAATCCCTCCTTCATATTTAAGTGACAATCGTGCTGGATACAGTATCCTTGGTGTAAGGCCCTTCTGTTTCATTGCATTAAATATATCATGCCATTCTCTTCTGGCCTGTAAGGTTTCTGTTGAGAAGTCTGATGTTAGCCTGATGGGTTTCCCTTTATAGGTGACCTTTTTCTCTCTAGCTGCCTTTAAAACTCTGTCCTTGTCCTTGATCTTTGCCATTTTAATTATTATGTGTATTGATGTTGTCCTCCTTGGGTCCTTTCTGTTGGGAGTTCTGTGTATTTCCATGGTCTTTTGATTATTTCCTCCCCCAATTTGGGGAAGTTTTCAGCAATTATTTCTTCAAAGACACTTTCTATCCCTTTTTCTCTCTCTTCTTCTTCTGGTACCCCTATAATGTGGATATTGTTTCTTTTGGATTGGTCACACAGTTCTCTTAACATTGTTTCATTCCTGGAGATCCTTTTATCTGTCTCTGTGTCAGCTTCTATGCGTTCCTGTTCTCTGGTTTAAATTCCATCAATGGCCTCTTGCATCTTATCCATTCTGCTTATAAATCCTTCCAGAGTTTGTTTCACTTCTGTAATCTCCTTCTGGACGTCTGTAATCTCCCTGCGGACTTCATCCCATTTCTCTTGCGTATTTCTCTGCATCTCTGTCAGCATGTTTATGATTTTTATTTTGAATTCTTTTTCAGGAAGACTGGTTAGGTCTGTCTCCTCAGGTGTTGTCTCTGTAATCTTTGTATGCCTCAAATTTTGCCTTTTCATGGTGATAGAGATAGTTTGCAGAGCTGGCATGAGTGACGGTTGGAAGAACTTCCCTTCTTGTTGGTTTGTGGCCTTCCTATCTTGGGAGAACAGCGACCTCTAGTGGCTTGTGCTGGGCAGCTGCGTGCAGATGGGGCTTCTGATTCTTGCCCGGCCACCATGGAGTTTATCTCCGCTGTTGCTGTGGGCGTGGCCTGCCTCGGGCTGCTGCTCCGATATGGTGGAGCCGCATTGGAGGGGGAATGGCCAGGAGGCTGTTTATCTCCATGAGGGGCCTCTGAGCTGCCCTGCTATCCAGGGGTTTAGGGTGCCCGGAGTTGTCTGCTGCTGGACTAAGTGTCCCAGGACGCTTCTGTCAGGCTGTAGGGTCCCTGTCCCTTTAAGACTTCCAAAAAGCACTCGCTTTTCTTTGTCCCTGGGGCGCCGGCTGCAGGGACCTGCTCACAGGTCTTACTGTCCTGTGTCCCTAGTATCCAGCACCCCACGCACTGTGTGCCTGCGCTGTGGATGCAGATGCCTAGAGCTGGGTGTTTAGCAGTCCTGGGCTCCTTCTCCCTCCCCATTCCGACTCCTCTCCTCCCGCCCAGAGCTGGGGGGAGGGGCGCTTATGTCCCACTGGGCTGGGGCTTGTATCTTACCACCTTCGCTAGGTGCTGGGTTCTCGCAGGTGTGGATGTGGTCTGGATGTTGTCCTGTGTCTTCTGGTCTCTCTTTTAGGAGGAGTTGTCTTTGTTGTATTTTCAAAAATATACGTGGTTTTGGGAGGAGATTTCCGCTGCTCTACTCATGCCGCCATCTTGGCTCCGACCTCCAAGTCTTAAGTATTTTTCACCAGTGAAAATAAACCAGTAGTAAAGGTAGTAGACCAATTACTTAAGAAGTTAGTATAAAGTTCAAAAAACCAAAGTAGTAAAATCAACTGTATTCAAAATTAGTCAAGGGATACACAAAAGATATAGATTATGACATATATGAAGTGTGGAAGAGAAAGAAAAACAGAAAAGTAGTACTTTCAAAATGTGCTAGAAATTGAATGGGCATTAATTTAACTTAGACTGCTATGTATTTAGGGAAACCATATATGAATCTTGTAACCACAAACCTAAAGCATGTAATAGATCCACAAAAAAATTTTTAAGAAGGAGTCCAAGCATAATACTAAAGAAAATCAAATTACAAGAGAGGAAGAAAGGAACAGAGAGAACCTACAAAAACAACTGGGAAACAGCTGATAAAATGACAGTAAGTACATACCTATCAATAATTACCTTAAATGCTAATTGAATGCACTAAATCAAAAGATATAGGGTGGCAGAATAGATAAAGAAACAAGACCCATCTATATGCTGCCTACAAGAGACTCATCTCAGACCTAAAGACATACATAGACTGAAAATGAAGGTATCGATAAAGATATTTCATTAAAATAAAAGGGAGAAAAAGCAGGAGTAACAGTACTTATATCAGACAAAATAGACTTCAAAACAAAGAAAGTAACAAGAGAAAAGAAGGACACTACATAATGATAAAGGGGTCAGTCCAACAAGAGGCTAAAACAATTGTAAATATGTGTGCACCCAACAACAGAAGTACCTAAATATACAAAGCAAATACTAACAGACTTAAAAGGAGAAATAGACAGCAACACAACTATATTAGGGGATTTTATCATCTCACTTGCATTAGTGGCTAGATCATCCAGGCAGAAAATAAGGAAACAGTGGTGTTGAATGACATATTAGACTTGTTGGACTTAACAGATATATACAGAAAATTCTACCCAAAAGTAGCAGAATATGTATTTTTCTTAACTGCACATGGTACATTTTCCAGAATATATCACATGTCAGGTCACACAAAAAAGTCTCAATAAATTTAAAAAGATTGAAATTGCATCAGGCATCTATTCAGACCACAATGGTATGAAACTAGAAATCAATTACACGAATAAAAAACAAACAAACAAATCCAAAACACATGGAAGGATAAATACCATCAATGAGCAAATCAAAGAGGACATCAAACAATACATGGAAACATGAAAACAGAAACACAATGGTCAAAATATGTGGGATGCAGCAAAAGTGGTTCCAAGATGGAAGTACTATAGCAGTACAGGCCTTCCCCAAATAAACAATCTAGCTTCACAACTAAAGGAACTAGAAAAATAATAATAATGCAGGTAACTGTCAAATCACTATGTTGTATACTTGAATATAATGTTGCATATCAATTATACTTCAGTAAAAAATGTATTTAAAAAATACTAAATAATGGCAAAAAGAAAGAAAGTGACTGTGAACCAGATAAATATATTTCACTAAACCAAAAAATACAGAAGAAGAACATTTGGGGGAACACTAGTGAATAGACGAAAGTGACTGGTTCATTCAGAAGTGTCATAAAAGGGAAGCATGTTCCTGAGGTCTGAGCATTCCAGGCTGAAACATATGTCCTTGATAGACAGATCACAGAGATCCATGGCATGCTTTCTGAACAAGGGACTGACTTGGTCAGAACTGAACTGGAAAATGATCTATGTGTCAGATGACGGTTGTAGGCACTATTTCCAAATTGGACTTGTATTCAGCCTATTTTTTTCCAGGATATTTAGGAAAATCAACAGGATCATAATAGACAAATAGTTCTTAAATTTTAAGCCCAGTAAAATCATCAAGGGAGATCTTGAAATGTGCAGATTTCTATTACCTTCAGAGAATGTAACTAAACTAATTTGAAGGAAAAATACCCAATCAGGAGGCAGATTTCAGAGCTCACTTTGAGAAGCCGTGGAATTGAGCATTTTGCCTGGTTAACTTTATCTTGATAAGACTCAGACAGAGCTCTTTGGGCAATGTTTCCTAGACTGGCTCACAGCTTGGTCGATCCATAGCAAATGCTACCAAGATTTCTCTGCAAGCCTGTGTTTGCACTCCTGTTTGGTTAGAGGCTCTTCCATGGTACCTTTGCTCTAGTCTATGTATTGGAACCATTCCAGAAGATTCTTAGCGCATATTTGCCCAAGAATCAGTAGAGGTTAATGAATTGCTTATGGTTGAACACATTTATTTATGTAACTTGTAGCATGTTGGAAATCCAGAAAAGTTATTGTTCAACATTCCCACTAATTCAGCATGTTTTCTCTAAAATGTTTTCATGCTTAGAAACTCTCTCTCTCTTTTGTTCTGCTTTGTATTTTTTAACTTACATGGATGACTATACCAGCCCTTTGCTCTGATTTTACAATGACCTTTGGCCCAAGCTAATTAAATTCTGCCTTAACTAGTACCTCCACTTAGCAAGACTTCGTCATGAGAAGCAAAATTAATATCACAGGCTGAGAATGACATTCTAGGACTCTAGAAAAACAGGGTTGCGGTGGGGAAATAGCAAATATTGACCCCTCCCACACAAAAAAAGCATAAAATATTCCAGAAGGGACACCATCAAAGAATGGAAGAGAATTTGGTGGGATGGTGGCCCACTTTGAGCTTGGGTGGAAGAGATGAGAGGAGTGGAAGGACTGTTTGGGTAAGGGAGCCTGCTGGCTGGGGGTGGGCAATCTGTATTCTAGCCAGGAGGAAGCCAGGGGTGGCTGGCAAGTGTCCATCTTCCCCAGCCATTCCTAGGAGTTGCCTTCATTGGGAAGCTCTAACAGGACCTTCCTCTGGTTAGATGGGAGTGATGGAGGTAGGGAAGGGCTGGCCTCCAGATCTGGTGACATCTGAGTGACTGGTAGCCCATTCTCTTCTGCTTGGTAGGGAGAAGTGCTAGAGGAAGGTGGCATGGGGGCATGGAAGAGGGAGAGAGGTTGGTACCTGCTGAAGAAAGGCACAGCTGGGCATGCCAAAGGCAAACCCCACTGTGTCATAAGGTCACCTAGGGCCACCAGCTCTTCGGCACTGGGTGGACGGACAGAAGCTGCATAGGGACGTGTTACTGTCACAGGTGACACACACAGGGACAGTGTATGGGAACATTGCCACTGAGTTCTGCAAAGTGGCCAGCTGTATATCTCAGGAATTATGAAGACTCATTTTGATAAGTTCCTGAAGCTTTGGAGAGCCATTCTTGAGTAGTAATCAAAGCATCACTTGTAATCAATGTGTGAGTCACATGGGGAGTAATGGACATTCAGAAAGAAGACAGGTCAGTGTTGACTACAGTCAGATGCTTGGTAGGCTTTGACTGAGTGACGTGGTAATTGTTGGAGAGGCTGGGTGGCAGTCAGACAAAGGGATTGTAGAGAGTGTGTCACAGCCAGAGGTACAGTAAAGAGGAGCAGGAAAACAGAGCAGTAACTAGAGGGGGCATTGTGGAGTCAAGGAACATTTTGTTTTTTTAAATTATAGGGCACATTTCAGCATGTATACATCTCGATGAGAATGATTAAGTAGAGAGGGGAACTGGATGAGTTGAATCAGAGGCAGAAATTACAGAAGCAAAATCCTTGCATATCAAGAGGAGATAGGATCAGTGTGCACATGAAGTATTGGCTCAGGTTGGGGAGCAGTTAATTCAGTGACTGTAGCAGGAGGGAAGGAAGGCAGCAGACGCAGATATAAGGGTTGATTTGGAGTTGTATGGATGTGGAAATTTCCTTCTGATTGCCTGTTTTCTCAAGGAAATTAAAAGCAAGGTTATTAGGTGATAGTGAGGAGGATAGGGTGTCAGAAGCTTTCAAGTTGCAAAATAGGTGGGAGTTCAGAAAGGTCAAGTGATTGGACTTTACTGGCTAATTAGTGACCATCTCAGACTAGGAACCAGGAAAACTCTGAAACAGATGCCTTGGAAATGTGGTAGAATGGCTGGGAGAGTCCTGCTATCCACTTAAAGTTTGTGATCACAAAATTGAAGTGAGATTAGACAGTAGAGTATGGATTCTTCTCAACCAGGTTCAGCTGCCTAGGTGAAGGCATGGAGTAACTGGAGCATTGAAACAAACAGGTGACTACAGAGAAATGAGAGAAGGGAAAGGATTGAGGAGCGTTTGCAATGTTAGACCACGGAACCCAACACAGGTTAGGAGGAAAGCAAGGACATGAAGGACGTGGGGGACAGGGGAGGTGAGGCAGTCAGTGGATTGGGGCTGCCTGTGTGGCTGCAGACCCATGGACTGGAGTAGTAGAAAAAACTGGAAAGATAAAAAAGATGGCCTCTGTAGTGGGTTAATAGCATCCTTCCAGAATCTCTGTCTACACAGATCCTTGGAACGTGACCTTCTTTGGAAATAGGGTGTTTGCAGATGCAATTAGTCAAGTTAAGATGAGGTCATTCTGAATTAGGGTGGTCCCTAAATTCAATGACAGGTATCTTATAAGAAGAGGTGAGGACATGCAGACACACGGGGGAGAAGGCCACATGAAAACAGAGGCAGGTTGGAGTGGTACAGCCACAAAGCATGGAATGCCAACGACTGCCAGGAGCCACCAGCTAATGAGGCAAGTGAGGATTTTTCCCTAGTGGCTTCTAGAGGACCATGGCCCTGTCAACACCTTGATTTGGGACTTCTAGGGTTCAGAACTGTTAGAGAATAAATGTCTGTTGTTTTAAGCTACTCAGTTTGTGGTACTTTGTTACAACAGCACTAGGAAGCAAATACAACGAGCAGCCTCCTATTCAGTCAATGGCTCGCAGCCTAACGTTGCCCTCAGTAGTCATGAAAGTCACCGTTTGTAGATCCCTTTGGCTGTGGTTCAGGTTCATGCCTGGGCCTCATTAATGGGGCATGCCAGTACAATCGCTAACATTTCGGTAATGAAACAGCTTGTGCAGAGGGTGTGTTCGCCCATGCCTGGAGGGCCCCCCTCATTCTTTACGGAGCACTTAGGGGTAGCATTGTTTAATCCTGCACAGCTTCCTGCCACATAAAGGCACAATTTCCTACTCCAATATCCTTTTGCTGCTATGTAACGATGATGGTAGCTGTGACTGAGGCTGGTTTTCTCTGATCCATCCCTTCAGCCTGAAGTTTGAAGAGCAGGAGGTATTTCCAGAAGAAATGGGCTCTTTATTACCTTCAGTCTGTTTCTGGAGTATCCCTCAGGAATTTAATGAGGACTTGTTCAGAGTCCAGCCCTGCAGAGAGGTTTGATTTACCCTGCCCTCTTCTCTTGCTTGCTGCCACAAATAACTACCAACCCCAAATGGAGCAATACACAGCAGGGGGAATCCCCACTTGGGCCCAGGATTGTGGGGGAAGTTTGTCTTAGTTGTTGGAACTTTAAAGGCCCCTAGCCCAGCATCGCTTAGAGCATGGTGTGCAGAAGGGGAGCCTGACCCGCTGTGCTGCCCTGCAGCTGGTGCTTGGTTGGAGGAGCACACCTCCAGTGTCTGGGTGATCTTTCCTGAGAACTGGCAGTAGCTTTGCCAAACTTCTGAAGAACTTAATAAGGCATGTGAGGGGTCAGAATCCCCTCATTCATTTATTCACTCCTTGTTCATCCAGCCCCTGCCATGTACTAGGGTTTGTGTTAGGCCCAGGGGCAGAAACAGAAGAGCAAGCGCCCTGCTTCTGAAGAGCATATGGTAGTGAGGGGGCCAACAGGTCAACAACAGGCACAAGAATAGGGTAAGGCAATGTGTGGCAGGCACAAGAAAGTATGACTCACTCCATGTGGGAGAGGTGGAAGGGCCTGCCCTGGGACCGTGTATTTCATCTTCTGAACTTGAGGGAGTTGAGGAGCTCACTTGGTGAAGAACAGGAGGAAGGACAATCCAAGATCCAGGCACCCCAAGAGAGACAGCAGATGAGCCCTTCTTTTGAGGCCTCTTCAAAAATAAAGAAGAAAGACCCAGATTATCTTCAGAGGGCAGAGGTAGCTATTCCCTTCCTTTGGCTTGTATGGTGTTTCCCAGTGTCCTGGCTAAGATGTTGAGGAACTAGGACTGTGTCTCCTTCACCTGCTGCCTGGTTTTAGATCTAGTTGTAAGCCAGTGAGGTAGGGTGGAGACTGGACCTGGTTTCAGCTCAGCTTCTAATTGCAAGCCACTTCAGCCTTCTGGACCTTTTTCTTTCTTATTTTTTTTTAAATTTGTATTAAGGTATTATTGATACGCACTCTTATGAAGGTTTCACATGAATAAACAATGTGGTTACTACATTTACCCATATTATCAAGTCCCCACCCATACCCCAATGCAGTCACTGTCCATCAGTGCAGCAAGATGCCACACATCCACTATGTGCCTTCTCTGTGCTACACTATTTTCCCTGTGATCCACCACACCACGTGTACTAAACATAATACCCCTCAATCCCCTTCTCCCTCCCTCCCCACCCTCCCTCCCACACCCCTTCCCTTTGGTAACCACTAGTTCCTTCTTGGAGTCTCTGAGTCTGCTGCTATTTTGTTCCTTCAGTTTTGCTTCATTGTTATACTCCACAAATGAGGGAAATAATTTGGCACTTGTCTTTCTCTGCCTGGCTTATTTCACTGAGAATAATGTCCTCCAACTCCATCCATGTTGTTGCAAATGATAGGATTTGTTTCTTATGGCTGAGTAGTATTCCACTGTGTATATGTACCACCTCTTCTTTATCCATTCATCTACAGATGGACACTTAGGTTGCTTCCATATCTTGGCTATTGTAAATAGTGCTGCAATAAGCATAGGGGTGTATATATCTTTTTGAATCTGAGAAGTTGTATTCTTTGGGTAAATTCCAAAGAGTGGGATTCCTGGGTCAAATGGTAATTCTATTTTTAGTGCTTTAAGGAACTTCCGTACTGCTTTCCACAATTGTTGAACTAGCTCACATTCCCACCAGCAGTGTAGGAGGGTTCCCCTTTCTCTGCATCCTCGCCAGTATTTGTTGTTCTTAGTCTTTTCGATGCTGGCCATCCTTACTGGCATGAAGTGATATCTCATTGTGGTTTTGATTTGCATTTCCCTGATGATCAGTGATGTGGAGCATCTTTTCATGTGTCTGTTGACCATCTGAATTTCTTCTTTGGAGAACTGTCTCTTCATATCCTCTGCCCATTTGTTAATCAGGTTTGATTTTTGGGTGTTGAGGCATGTAAGTTCTTTATATATTTTGGATGTTAACCCCTTGTTGGACATGTCATTTACAAATATATTCTCCCATACTGTAGGATGCTTTTTGTTCTGTTGATGATGTCCTTTGCTGTATGGAAACTTTTAGTTTGATGTAGTCCCATGAGTTCATTTTTGCTTTTGTTTCCCTTGCTTGAGGAGATGCATTCAGGAAGAAGTTGCTCATGCTTATATTCAGGAGATTTTTGCCTATGTTGTCTTCTAACTTAGTTGGTTGGTTTGATGACTTACATTCAGGTCTTGATCCATTTCGAGTTTACTTTTGTGTATGGGGTTAAACAATGATCCAGTTTCATTCTCTTGCATGTAGCTGTCCAGTTTTGCCAACACCAGCTGTTGAAGAGGCTGTCATTTCCCCATTGTATGTCCATGGTTACATTATCTTATATTAATTGGCCATATATGGTTGGGTTTATATCAGGGCTCTCTAGTCTGTTCCATTGCTCTATGGGTCTGTTCTTGTACCATTACCAAATTGTCTTGATTACTGTGGCTTTGTAGGAGAGCTTGAATTCAGGGAGGGTAATCCCCCCAGCTTTATTCTCCCTTCTCAGGATTGCTTTGGCTATTTGGGGTGTTTTGTGGTTCCATATGAATTTTAGAACGATTTTCTCTAGTTCGTTGAAAAATGCTGTTGGTATTTTGATAGGAATTGCATTGAATCTGTAGATTGCTTTAGGCAGGATGGCCATTTTGACAATATTAATTCTTCCTATCCATGAGCATGGGATGTGTTTCCATTTATTGGTATCTTCTTTAATTTCTCTCATGAGTGTTTTGTAGTTTTCAGAGTTAGGTCTTTCACTTCCTTGGTTAGGTTTATTCCTAGGTATTTTATTCTTTTTGATGCAACTGTGAATGGAATTGTTTTCCTGATTTCTCTCTCTGCTAGTTCATTGTTAGTGTATAGGAATGCCACAGATTTCTGCGTATTTATTTTGTATCTTGCAACTTTGCTGAATTCTGATATCAGTTCTAATCGTTTTGGAGTGGAGTCTTTAGGGTTTTTTATGTACAATATCATGTCATCTGCAAACAGGGACAGTTTAACTTCTTCCTTGCCAATCTGGATGCCTTTTATTTCTTTGTGTTGTCTGATTGCCATGGCTAGGACCTCCAGTACTATGTTGAATAGAAGTGGGGAGAGTGGGCATCCTTGTCTTGTTCCCGATCTTAAAGGAAAAGCTTTCAGCTTCTCACTGTTAAGTATAATGTTGGCTGTGGGTTTGTCATATACGGCCTTTATTATGTTGAGGTACTTGCCCTCTTTAC
The DNA here is from genome assembly GCF_030020395.1 of Manis pentadactyla. NCBI lineage: Eukaryota > Metazoa > Chordata > Mammalia > Pholidota > Manidae > Manis > Manis pentadactyla. Next base: position 104,906,095 of record NC_080026.1, on the reverse strand, counting down.
CCATTTTGTTGAGAGTTTTTATCATGAATGAATGTTGAATTTTGTCAAATGCTTTTTCAACATCTATGGAGATGATCATGTGGTTTTTGTACTTCTGGACCTTTTTCCATCTGTAAAATGGGGTTAGGAGCAGATTGGACTGGGGATTTCTAAGGTCACTTCTAGAGTAACATTCTGTGGTTCTGTGACTCCTTGAGGGACTGCAAAGTGTAAATCCAGAGACTGTCTTGTCAGCAGAGTAGAGGGCTGAGGTCAGAGTGGAGGTCACACATTGGGAGTAGGAAATGAAAAGTGGGGTGAGGGGTTGGTTCACAGAAGAAAGATTCAGTCAGAGTGCCAGGAGGGGAGCTGCATGATTCAAAGATGTATGGGCCCCAGAGTCCAGTGCCATGTTAGACTGAGCGTGGGGATTCCGAAAAGGGTCTGGGCTTAGCCAGAAGAGGTCACAGTGACCTTTGCAGAACAGATGCCAGGTTTGGGAGGGCTGAACCTCAATAAAGGGATGAGGAGGAGAAGGGTCCTCCCTGGGCTAAACTCTGAAGCAGCACATCAGAAGACTTTTACCTCCTGTGGTTGCCCCTTCCTCACTCTGTGCCCTTGTCCCCGACTGCACCAGCCTCACCCACCCTGCCACCCTGCCACTACTGCTTCCTGGGAGTGTTCTAGGGTTCTGGGCTCCAGCCAAAACTGACTTCTTAATAGTAGCAACAAAAAGTAATTTGTTGGAAATGCTGGTGAGGATGTGGAGAAAGGGGAACCCTCCTGTACTGCTGGTGGGAATGTAAGGTAGTTCAACAATTGTGGAAAGCAATATGAAGGTTCCTCAAAACACTAAATTTAGAAGTACCATTTGTCCCAGGAATCCCACTCCTTGGAATTTACCCAAAGAATACAACTTCTCAGATTCAAAAAGACATATACACCCCTATGTTTATCGCAGCATTTTTTACAATAGCCAAGATATGGAAGCAACTTAAGTGTCCATCTGTAGATGAACATATAAAGAAGAGGTGGTACATATACACAATGGAATACTATTCAGCCATAAGAAAGAAACAAATCCTACCATTTGCAACAACATGGATGGAGCTGGAGGACATTATTCTCAGTGAAATAAGCCAGGCAGAGAAAGACAAGTGCCAAATTATTTCCCTCATTTGTGGAGTATAACAATGAAGCAAAACTGAAGGAATAAAATAGCAGCAGACTCAGAGACTCCAAGAAGGAACTAGTGGTTACCAAAGGGAAGGGGTGTGGGAGGGAGGGTGGGGAGGGAGGGAGAAGGGGATTGAGGGGTATTATGTTTAGTACACGTGGTGTGGTGGATCACAGGGAAAATAGTGTAGCACAGAGAAGGCACATAGTGGATGTGTGGCATCTTGCTGCACTGATGGACAGTGACTGCATTGGGGTATGGGTGGGGACTTGATAATATGGGTAAATGTAGTAACCACATTGTTTATTCATGTGAAACTTTCATAAGAGTGTATGTATATCAATAATACCTTAATTTAAAAAAATTTTTTTAAAAATAATGTTGGATGCTGGTCTGTGCCAAGCACTGTGTTAAAGGCTTGCATAGAGATTAATTTTATCTGTACAATAATCCTGTGATAAATACTACTATTTCCCCCTTTTTAAAAATGAGAAAATTGAAACAGAAATTAAGAAACTTATCAGAGTCATATGGCTCAAAATTGGAATTAAACCCAGGTAGCATTGCTCTAGAGCTCCAGCTTTAAGAGCTATGCTGCATGGCAATTGGGTCAAACTAATTCATACTATGATGTGTGTGACTGACAGATGAGTCTGTATGGAAATGTCTTTTACATGATTTTGTACTGTAAAGGAGGAGTTTCAGAATCTAAAGGTAGGGAATTCAGATGATGGGTTTTAGAGAAGGTGGCTAGCCTTCTGGGCTCTCTTAAATTGTGCAGATTGTACAGAACCAGGAATTCACATTTTTTGTCTATTAAGACAGGGAAAGCTAAAGTTTGTCAGTGAGTTTCAAACAGTTTGTGAATAAAAGGAAAGGGAGATGTAGTAGGCAGAGTTGATTTTTGTTTTTATTTTAAGGAGAAAATTATCTGAGTATTTGAAGGCAGAGTATAGGCCCACTTGGGGAAGGATCCACTGGAGGTACTTGAGGGGAGGACATTTGTGAGATTCCCCATAGAAACAGAAGGAAGTGGGCTTTGGGGCATGGGCGGGGGGTTCTTTCTAGTAATCTGGAGACTTTTTCCCCTGAGTTGTAAAGGGAAGCTAGGGGGATACATGAGGAGACGGATGTGTGTGGAAGGGACAAGGGAGAGTATGAGGGCTGTCTAGGTCTGCTTGGCAAGAAAATCAGGGGGGAGTTTCTCATCTGCCATGAGGGTAGAGAGGGCATTTATGCCTGAGGAGGCTCAAGCCGAAGGGGGACAGTACCGAAACCTCAGGAATAGATCTGTAGAGAACAGACCAGTAGCGGGAAGGGTGGAGTTTAAGTCTCCTCTGCAAGGCTCCGTTTGTCACGGCATTTCCACGTCTCTCCAGCCTAACCACAGAAAGGCCCCTTGACCTCAGGCTGGCTTCCAAGATCAGAACCAGGTGATTTCTGCCTGGGTCTGACAGAGCCACTGCTCTTGCCCTCTCCCTGGTCTCTGGTGTTCTCCTGGCCACTCTGAAGGCAGCCTGAATGAGTGCCCTGAGGTACCATGAGCATATGTACATAGAGAAACTGTATCTGAGTCACAGTGCCTCCCAAGTCACTGTCACCAAGCAGCGTCTCCTCCATTGGTTGCCTCGGGAACACTGAACACCCTCCATGTCCAGGAAACCTGAGTGTTCTGACATTTACATGGTGGGGGCCATCTCTGACTGGATTCCTCGTGTTTTAGGAGAAGAGGAGGAAGATGGAGGTGATGAAGACAACCCAGACAGTACAGCCAGGGTCCCGGGGCCCAGGGGGCCAGGCGGGACAGTGTCAGAAGCTCAGCTTGCCCGGAGGCTCACAAAGGGAAAGAACAGCAGGCGGATGCTGTCTAACAAGCCACAGGACTTCCAGGTAGGAACAGCCCGGGTGCCCTGCATTCCTGTTTTACCACCATAATGTCCAGCTTCTGGCAATTACAGTGTTGTTGGGAAGGATGTACTCCTAATGGCAGCGGCTCAGTGAGGAAAAGGGGATATTAGAGCCAATCCTGATGTGAAGAGCTCTCCATTGCTCTCCTGCATGCAGGAATAGATGTAGTCAAGCCAGATGAGGCTCTTCAGAGAAACAAAACTATGTATCTCTCCTTTGCTTCAGTGGTGGGAAAGAACTAATCCAAGATTAGAAGCACAGATACTGCATTTTTCATAGTTCTGGGTGCTTCCTTGGGAGACAGCTGTGAAGTGAGTTAGGACATCTCAATACTCTGGAAGACCAGGTAGGAGCCTAAGGTCTGAGCAGTGGCCTCTGCCCCACCTGCCCTACCCTTTCCCAAGCCAGCTCTGGACTATCTCAACTCCACAGTTGCTCTTGGGTTCTGCACCACAACCCCAGGGCCCTAGTGAGCACGCAGAGGTGGCTGCTCCCAACCCGTGAGCACCAGCTATTCTACAAACACGCCCTGGCCTGGTTTCAGCGATCCTTACAGGTGACCCAGCTCACACAACACCTGAGGATTCTCTTGCATGGCGCACTGGGAAAGGATCATAACAATGCCCTTTCTGTGCTTGCAGATCCGTGTCCGAGTAATTGAAGGCCGGCAGTTAAGTGGCAACAACATAAAGCCTGTGGTCAAAGTTCACGTCTGTGGCCAGACACACCGAACAAGAATCAAGAGAGGGAACAATCCATTTTTTGATGAGGTAAATGGGCAGAATGCATGTTTCTGCTCAGTGAGTCTGTTCTATTCATATGCACCTTCTGCCTTCCACCCACCTCTTCCCTGTCCCATGTGAGAGGGGAACTCCTGTGCAGACTTCACTGGAAGAGACAAGGCAAAGTTCCAGTGGCAAACATGGTAACCACTGGATCTAGAAATCACCTTGCCTGCTTCATCATTGGTTCCGAGGGCCAGTATCATCCTGGTGTTTTTGCAGCTTCCTGACAGCTGTTCCTCGTGGATCCTGGCACCCTTTCTGAGGTCACCTACATCTGCCTTTGCTCCTTCTGATTGTTAGCAGGGTGTCTCTGACAGATGACTCTGTGTGACAAAGTAACCTGACTTTTTAAAGATGTCAAAACCTATTTGACTATAAAAATAATGTACATTAAAGCAAGCAGTTATGAGCAAAAAGGGTTTTCTCTTCTCTCCCTTCCTGAGAACATAGCCTGGTTCTATCGCCCTCTTCTGTAACACTCCTCAGACACATGGAGTACCTGAACAGACGTGTCAAGCACCACAAAACTCCATAATTAGGGCTGTGAAGATAAGTGATAAGTTTGGGGAAGTTTTGGAGTCTGGTCTTGCTCTGCTTAGGAGACCCATTTCTGAGATTCCTCAGGGCTGCATCTCATGCCCTGTTCCCTGAGGCCAGGCCTCTCCTATTGGATTTCCTATCACAGTCCCTCTTAGCTCCCTGTAGCTTCTGATCCCAGCCTCTACTTCAGCTTTGGTTTGTTTTCCTTTCCACAAAAGGGACTGGTTTTTTCTGTCTGTCTTCCTGTTTCTTCTCCTTTGCTCAAGCTGACCTCCAACTTCGCAGAAGTCTCCATTTCCTTCTTACCTCTAACTTCTCCTCCTTTGATGAGTTGCAGACAACAGCATGGAGCTAAGCAGCATCAAAGCAAACATAGGAGGTTGGTGTGCACTGAGATGGGCACTTGAAGTGGGCTTCAGGAATGGCTGGGAGAGACTCACATTGGAGGACCTACTGGGTTGCAGGGAGGACAGGATACTGGATGGCCCGATGCCTGAGGCATAATGTATTTATTATGCAGGATAAATATTTGCTCAACAACATTCTGCAGAGCCCAGCATAATCTCCACCTTAGAAATGTCTCATGTTAATGATTTTTTTAGATTAGTTCTCTTGGCAAAGGGAAAAATCAATAACTGAACTCTAAACAGACCAATTCATAAATTCATAAAAGAATTTACTAAGAAATCCTTAGCTTGCCTATATCATCTTAGCCATGTGATTAAACTTGGCTTCACCTGTAATGGGACAAATGGCCTGTGTATCAACACCATGTTGTCAGATGTTTCTTGTCAGATGGCCAGCTTGCGTCTAACAGAGAGGAAACATTCACAGAAAATCCTGATTGTATGATATTTTACAAAACAGCTGGTCTTGATAGAAAAACACAAACAAACAGCAAAAGTAGGCAGGAGTATGGTTCTTGATAAAAGGAAACTAAAGAGACACAATAGCCAAATGAAAGGCATAATCCTAGATCTTTCTTTAAAAGCTGAACAGAACGTTTTTAAAAGCAATTTTAAAGGAATTTAAAACTTTGAGATTTTAAAGAAATTTTAAAACTGACTATATGTTAGATGTTAAATTTCCTGGATGTAATAATAGTATAGTGATTTTTTTAGAAAGATGTCCTTGCTTTTAGGAGATGCATTGCCAATCTATTTTTAAGGAGCGGAGTGTAATGTCTGTAGAACTTTCAAATAGTTCAGTAAAAAAAGAGAGAGAAAAGCAATGTCCCAAAATGATAACAATTGATAAACATAGGAGAAAGACGGTGTTATTTTGTCATTCTTTCCATTTTTCTATAGATGTGGAATATTTCTAAATTAAAAGTAGGAAAAATGTCTCAGTTGAAATAAATGCTCAGTCTTTCTCTTTCAGGATTAAGGTTTATTGGGCTGACATGGTACAACCTCTGTATACCCAATATTGCTCCCAAGTTTCAACCTTTGTAAATTTAGCTGTTATAGTGAGTTAAAATATGGTCAATATCGACTCTACTGAGGCACTAACATTATCTAATGGGCAAAGTTGGCTTTGAAGGTGTTTTGTTAGAAATAACAAAATTAGAATCACTAGACAAGTGATAGAGTTAAAAATGGTAGAGAATTAAACTCTACTTTCCAGGTCATGCAAGCCCTATAGCATCCATTTTAGTAAGACTTGCAACATGAAATAACCCAGGATCTTTCCTTCATTTAGCTAGTGGATAGATGGTCCCAAATGGACAGCTTTGTTTAGTTACATAAACACCATTGTTACTCTGCCCTTTTTGCTTTTTCCAACGTGCAAATGTGAGTTGCCATGAAGCTCATGAAGCTTAAGCATCCGGGCCTTTTCTGAGGCTCTGCAATATGTTCACATGACCAAACCTAATTGGGGGTTTGTGTTTTATATTTTTCTAGGAAGGCCCCCCAAATTATAGCATCATCCCACTATACCTGAGTCTACCTCTTCTAACATTCAAACATGTTTCTCTTTTGTTTTGATAGTTGTTTTTCTACAATGTCCACATAATCCCTTCAGAACTGATGGATGAGACCATCAGCATCCGGGTAAGTGGCTGTAGAGGAGGAAGGTAGTGCTCCCTCACGCCAGGTACAGCCAGTAATTTTTCCATGGCTCTTCTTTCTTCCAGGTTTATAATTCCCATTCTTTACGGGCAGACTGTCTCATGGGAGAATTTAAGGTGGGTGTCAACAGTTTGTTTCATGCAACTTATATCAAAGATGGTCACTTTTATAATGAGGAATCAGATGCAGAGTCTCAGGGTGCCCATCTTGGTGACATCTGAAGGTTACATGGAAGGGGTTGATGCCAGGATCCTTGCTGAGGGCTGAAATGCCAGCAGAACATGAATGTCATGGAAGCCAGAGATCCTCTGCCCTGAGTCTAGTTGACTTCCCAAAATACACCACTTCCTGTGCCCTAAAGCAAGGTGTCTGGGCGCTGCCACCTCTGGGCCCTTCCCAGTCTTCCAGCTGTCATGGAAGCCAGCGCACTGTTACAAAGGGAAGGATGCTTGACCACAGCAGGTGGGCTGGCAGCCAGCTCCACTTACTCACAAAGCCAGTAGTATAAATGTGGCTTATGAAAGGCAAGCCAAGCCTGGGAAGAGAATTAGTGCTTTTCCAAGTAACTCCCATTAGAATTAGAGACAAATACTTGGCTGGGGCTTCCAGGCAATTCTACATGGAATGGGTTGATTCTTAAAGGAAGGAGCTCCTGGTCATTAGAAGCCCTAGAGAATGTTCTGGAGTCAGACATGCAAGTGTTCATACCCTGTCTGCCACCAACTAGCCACATGTCAACCTCTCTGACCCTTAGTTTCTTCACCTATAAAATGAGGTCATTGTGAAGACTAACTGGGATAGAATATGTAAAACAGTGCTGGGCACATTGAAGTGCCCGATCAATTGTTATATTGATATTAGCATTAGCATTTGGTGGAGGAGAGGGAAGAGGAGTATTGGATAGGAGGTTGGACCAGGGGACTTCCCAGAGGGTGACCAAAGTCCAGCTTTGCTTGGGATTTCACAAAATGTGAGACGTTGTGCGCTGCAGGAAAGTCCCAAGCAAACTGAGACACACACATTGGTCACCCGACTTCCATAGTCTGTTCCAGCTCTGAGACTAGCTCATTCATTCAAAATGACTGATTGAAGGTCTTCTCTGCATCACATATCAGGCAAGACATTGTTGACAGAGAGGGTAAGTTGGGAATGCTGGGTCTCAGAGAAATTTAAGTCTAGCTAAAACCCTTATATTTAAATATAAAAATGATGTTTTCTTTGAAGTGACTAAACTGATTTCATCTACTTGAGCTACTTTAATTTTTTTTTTCCTAGATCGATGTTGGCTTCATTTATGATGAACCTGGTAAGTTATGTTCTCCCTATGAACCTTGAGACTCTGGGGATCAAGGCAATTTAGGGCATCAGAATAAAAAAATTTTTTTTTCTTGACTGAGGTGAGGGAAGGATACTTAGTGGGAATGAATAGTAGTATATAATAGCTTAGTATGGATGTCTTTTTTAATCTAATGGTAATTATACTAACATTCCCAATTAGGTAATTTCTCTGTTTTGTGAGGCTATCTTGATCTTATCAAAATCAAATTACAAAACCAGTTAATGGAGCTTAAAGAGTCTTGTTTGAGTCACACTAGGTAGGTTGGGGGTAGGGGGTGGTCAGTGCAAGGCAGAGGACATTATTATAGAGACCTACTGGGGGACTTTGGCTTGTCATGATGAGACCTGGCAGGACATGTGTGTTCATCTTACAGCAGATAAAATCACAGACCTGTCACCTTCTCTTTAGAGTGTCCCTGTCCTTTTACTCCTTCTTTATTTTAGGTCATGCTGTCATGAGAAAATGGCTTCTTCTCAATGACCCTGAAGATGCCAGCTCGGGTGCTAAAGGTTACATGAAAGTCAGCATGTTTGTCCTGGGAACTGGAGATGAGCCTCCCGTGAGCCTCTACATTCTCTATCATTTACACTTTTTCAGTAAAAAAATATAATCAAGTGTTAAGCAAGTGGGCATCTGTAATAGTGAAATGGAGCACAGCTTCCAGGCAATAGCCCCAGCCCTCCAATTCCTCCTGCTTTTCAGAAGCTCTTCTTTTTTTCATGACAGAATCATTATTCTAGCTCTCTTAAGCTCCTCCCTGGTGTCTCTGAGCAGGTTTTCCATTCAGTAAAGGTAGGTGTATTTTTAAGATATCCTTGGATCCTTTTACCTGGACAGAGTGGCTTACTACCTGAATCAGGCATTGCTACCTCAGGGAAGGTTGTCACTCTAGGAAACTGGGCTGCAAGCTGGGGAAAGTACGTGGCCAAAGAGAAATTGGAAGAGCTTCTGGATCTCTCTTTCTCTACTATTTAATGCTTATAAAATTATAAAAGTTCAGAATATATTCTTGTGGTGTATTGATTGAAGAAACATATGAGCTTTGATTTTTGTAAAGCAGTTTTGAGACTGACTTGGTAGCTGAACTCTTAAGCCTGAAACACAGGAAATCCTAATGGAAACAGTTCTGATTGGTTTCATTTTACAGGCATCGGTTGGTTTCTTACAAGTGCTGATTTTCTGTGTATAATTTGTAATCATGTGTCCCCAATAGCCTGAGAAACAAGACCGTGATAACGACAACAGTGATGATGTGGAGAGTAATCTGCTGCTTCCTGCTGGTATCGCCCTCCGGTGGGTGACCTTCTTGCTGAAAATCTACCGAGCGGAGGACATCCCCCAGAGTATGTACTGATTTGATCCTGCCCTACGATTATCAGTTACCTGCATAATTAGATGTGTTAACTCATACTCTGAATAGTGAGTGCTGCTCCCTACTGCATGTTTTTCTTCTCAGAGGCCTTCATGGACTTACGTTCTTATGGCTCCATTGAAAGCCACCTGAGCAGGTTCCTGGGGCAGCCAGTTGGTCACTGATCCATGCTCCTTATTGAGCCTTTGGCCCTTTCTGCTCCACTCCTTCTTTCTTCAGGGTTCCACATTTTCTCCTTATTCAAGAGAATACTCAAGAGAGGTCAGAGTTGACCCTTTCAACTCCTGTCATCCCAAGTGAAATGTGAATTTTTATAGATAAATAAATGGGTTTATTATCAGATTATTAAAAATGGCTAAGCAAAGGGTGGTTAAGTGTCAATAACTAGAAGTCTGTCAATATTGTATGATGAGACGTGTGTACTAAGAGATTGGATGCATTTAAGAGAATCACTCACAGTGATTAGTCCACTACTCCTCACCCTCTGCCCTGCCCAGCCTGAGGCCGCTCCTGCTGGGCTGAGGGACATGCACCCTCTCCAAGTCCCCAGGAGGCAGCACCCAGTGTACAGGTCATGGATCTCTGCAGGATTTGCTGTTTTTCCTGGGAACAGCCTCCTGCCCTTCCCACCCTACCTTTTTAACACCCTATAATGCCTCCCCATACCATCTTTCCCTCAGAAATATCTTAAGAAGTAAATAAAGTAAACTTCACATTATGCTGCCTACACAGACCTGTTTCACTCATCTCCGTTCACTTTTGAGTTTGTTAAGACAGATGTATACAGTTTGTAGTTGGTTAAATGTGCTATTTATGATTATGCCAAATTTCCTTGAATTTCTCAGAAAAATCTAGACTGTGCCTACATCATTTTGACCTAAAGCATCTTTTCCGAATTGAAACCAGGCCTGAGTTTTTGAATTGCCTCTTATCCTATCTGGATGGACTTTCTTTATTCTGTATTTTTTCTCATAAAATGATTGATTCTTAACATAATGCTTATTGATTTCTTTTTCAAGGTGCTCCTGTTGATTTTAAAACTTTGTGGGGAGAACACATTTTCTTTCTCAACTCAGACATAAATGATCTCTGTGATACTAAGCTACTCATGCTTGCCACTTTTTTTTTTTCATTTTATGATTTCATTTTTTAAATTTTTTTATTTTTTGAGAGGGCATCTCTCATATTTATTGAACAGATGGTTGTTAACAACAATAAAATTCTGTATAGGGGACTCAATGCTCAATGCACAATCATTAATCCACCCCAAGCCTAATTCTCGTCAGTCTCCAATCTTCTGAAGCATAACGAACAAGTTCTTACATGGAGAATAGTACAAGGGCAGTCATCACAGAAACTTTCGGTTTTGGTCACACATTATGAACTGTAAACAATCAGGTCAAATATGAATATTTGTTTGATTTTTATACTTGATTTATATGTGAATCCCACATTTCTCCCTTATTATTATTATTATTTTTAATAAAATGCTGAAGCGGTAGGTAGATGCAAGATAAAGGTAGAAAACATAGTTTAGTGCTGTAAGAGGGCAAATGTAGATGATCAGGTGTGTACCTATAGACTAAATATTAATCCGAGCTAGACAAGGGCAACAAAACATCCATGGATGCAGAAGATTTCTCTCAAAACAGGGGGGGTGAGGTTCTAAGCCTCACCTCTGTTGATCCCCAATTTCTCACCTGATGGCCCCCCTGCAACTGTGCCTGTCTTAGGTTGTTCCTCCCTTGAGGAATCTTACCCATCTCTGGCTAATCAGTCATCTTCCAGGGCCATACAGGGAAATGTAAAGTTGGTAAGTGAGAGAGAGGCAATATTGTTTGAAAAGGTTAGCTTTTTACTTCTTTGCAGATTTATGCCCTGTGACTTTTATGCCCAGTATTTGTCTTGAGGTATCTTTATCACTTGGAAGAATTATGATACTCGGTAAATTCGATTTGAGGCACAAATTCTATTTAAGGGTTGTAATTAGGAAGGAAGAAGAAAAGCTATAGGAGTAGCAGATGGAAGAAAACATGGGAAGATTGATTATTTCTTTGACATATCTTCTTGTAGAGCAACTTAAGCATGTATAGGTTTTAAACTACTAATTAAATTGCATACACACATTAACAAAATAGGAATACAGTTACATAACCAAAGCAGACCTATAATTACCAGCCATCTCCAGTGAAAGCAAGAAAACCAGTTAGGCACCCTAGGCATTTGTGAAAAACTTATCTATGATATGGTGGATATTGTCCAACTGAACTTGAACAGTCTGAGAGAAATCAGACAAATTAAAACAACCCATTCTTGGGGTCTGTTCACAACCCATATGTTCTTTTAACAGGAGATAGTCTGTAGTTGTAAGATTTTGGAGCGCTACAACTTGCACTTCTCCTAATTCTTGGTTGAGTTCCAACAGTATAGATCCAGTCAAATTTGTTGTTTTACTGTATGCACAGGCCAGCTTAGATATCTCCTTCTTCATTCCCATGGCAAGTCCAGGAACCGGTGAGATGAATGCAGCTACAACTGCAGCATCGCCTGGATTTTTGTTGAGGTTTTTTGATGATCATCTTCTGGTATGACTCTTCCAGAGAGTGCTGATGTTGGAAGTTCTTCTTCAAATTGTATCTTAGTTCATTTTCTGGGTAGCCAAATTAGGCTTTGATCCTCTGTGTAAACACAAACAGACCCTTTGCTCACACTTTGATATGCCCTTTATACCCTTGTGTAGAACTCATTGGAGGTCACCACACAGGAACTGCTGCTTTTTTTTTTTTTTTTAAGAGAAAGGAATATTATCAGAAAAGTGTACCTCCATAGCCGATCATCTGACACCCTTTAAGTGATCAAAATTAAGGATATTTAAAGCATGCATTAATCGTTGATTTACAGTTAGTTTTATCCTATCAGGGAGTAATCCCCCTTTTCTTTCTTTCTGCTTGCCACTTTTGAGAACAAATCCTGTTGCAACTGTTTTCATGTACAGGAAGAAAGTCTTAGTTTTGCCAAGTGATTTCTATTCTTTTAAGAGAATCAAATTTAATTTGTTGGGTGTGATTTGTTGCTTTCCAGTGGATGATGCCTTCTCACAGACCGTAAAGGAAATATTTGGAGGCAACGCAGATAAGAAAAACCTAGTGGATCCTTTTGTAGAAGTTTCCTTTGCTGGAAAAAAGGTTTGTACATTATCTAAATGTAGATGCCTCTATAAATTAATATTTAAACCACTGTGCTTTCTTGGAGTGAATTTCTGCTTATTCTTTGTTAAAAAAGCTCCCTGATGAGCCAGGCACTCTGCAGGCACACAGATTATCTAAGTCTGAACATGCCAGACTTCACAGGTGTATTTTGGAGTGGAAAGTATGCTTGACTCAAAGGAGAAAATACAATTTTTTGAAAGATTGGAGTAATGAAAGTACCACTGAATTACTTTGATTATTTTCCAGATCCAAGCATTATCTTAATCTCGTCAAGTTCCCCAGCCAGCAACAATAATCCCTGGTCAGTGTCATAGAGGAGAGCCCCCCACCACCCAGTCCTCACACCTGCCATGTTTCTCCCCTTCTAGGCCCTAAAATCCTGCTGAGATGGAGAAGCAGGCAAGGGAGCCCCACCCCAGTCCTCTGGGAAAACCAGGGAGACTCTCAGTGTAGAACACCTGTAACTACCACTTTTACCTACAAAGATAGTCGAAGGTTGGAGGTGGGATTCCACAGGAGAATAACGACATAAGACAGACAGCCTTAGGCATGAAGAGCTAGCATCTTCTACAGTTGAATCATTTATGTATGAAAGCAAAATGTGGCAGACCTCACACCTATGGATCAGATGTTATTTTCTGGGAGAATCAGTGGGTGGGGAGAGGTGGAAATACCCTTAGTTCTGGAGAGAGATTTAAATCCAGATTTCAAAAGGAGACACATTTTCAGTGAAAGAATGACCATGTGACTGGAGTGGAGCGAGCAAAGGGGAAAACTAAGGGACGAGGTCACAGAGATGTGGTGACGGGGCAGGTAGGCTCTCCCAGCCCGAGCGGGGGTCTGGACTTTATTCTGAGTGTACTCGGAGAGCTCACTGAGGTTGCATGCCACAAGGAGTGACATGGCATATGTGGGATAGGATCATATAGGAGTCAGGGGAGATAAGCATCTGTGTGAAGATCAGGGTGTCAGGATGGATTGGATGAGACGTGGGGGGCAGAGATGTGTGGCTGACTCTGGCTCTATCCTAAACACCTTGGTGAACAGCAATGGAAAGACTGGGGCAGGAGCTGGTTTATGAGGGGAGGGGTTTACTGGGCAGGATCAAAAGAGCTGGACATGTTTATGAAGAGGTGCTTATTAGACAGTATGTAATAGTGCTCAGTAAACATTAACTCCTGCAGCATTGTACCAATCCAACGTTAGAAATCTGGCAATTGAAAACATTCAGTGCATAGAAGAAGCAAGATTATTATTAAAGATTAATGTCATATTTTACCAAATTGTTATCAAGAAACATAAACTTTAACCAGGTCAGAGCATATATAAATTCTAAGTAAACTGGTAGACTCATAATCTAGGAGGTATATACTATGTACTTAAAGAAATTAGAAACCTGAATACTTACTGTTTTGCTCTGGTGATTTTACAGGTTTGCACAAATATAATTGAGAAAAATGCAAACCCTGAGTGGAATCAAATTGTTAATCTTCAGATCAAGGTTTGACTTTCTTTTCTTTCAGAAAAAGAATAATTACTTTGGTAGTTACCAAGTCGAGAAATAACTACTTTTTTTTGTTGTTTCTCTTTAACAGTTTCCTTCAGTGTGTGAAAAAATAAAACTAACAATATATGACTGGTAAGTTAAAAAAGTAGACTGATGTCTAATACAAAATTAAAGAATCAAACATTTGGATAGTGAGGAACATCACTCTAGTGGTCTAACTCTTACTTTTCAATATAGTTACTTTTCTTCCAGAGAAGGAAATGGGCTGTATTCTTTCAAAAAAATTAATAATAGTATTGTAGGAAAGCATAGGATATCTTGGTTCAATTGTTCATAAACAAAAGAAGGGGAAAAGAATCTGAAAATGCCCCAAGATAAGAACTCAGTGATTTAAAGACCATTAAGCTGTCCAAAATGGTTTACTTAAGAAATAGTTTACTCCATTTCTTGGGAAGAATCACCAAATCATTCTGAGAGCTATTCTTTGTTATTGTCAGAAACAGAGGTGGACAAAGCTACTTGTCTGAATGCAAAGCAAATTCACTGAAAGGTTCTGATGGAATTTTAACTAGACCAACCTCCTAGCAATCATTGGCCACATTGAGGCCATTCTTGGGTTGGCCCCAGATCAGTTGGCAGCCTGTAGCTCCCTGAGAGTGGAAATGGCAAATATTATCATCATCTGTGGTTATTATCATTTTAGCTACCATTTTTTGAGCACTACTAAGTTCTGTGCCATGTGCCTTAAGTACAATATCTCATTTAGTCTTTAGAATAACCTGATGGCATAGACTATTACTGGTTGATTTTACAGACAAGTACGTGGCGGCTCAGAGAGGCCAGGTAACCTGGCCATAATCACTCAGATAGTTAGAGGCCCATTTGAGCCCCCACCCTGCCTGGCTCACTGCATAGTTTTTTCCTTTGGCCAAATGCGTCTCACTCCCATGTTAGCACCCTCTTGGTGCTATGGCCAACGGGGCAAAGAAGCAAGGAGGAGGACAGTAAGTCTCATTTTGTTCAATGGCCACATCACAGTTAATTGAGGGCCATGGAGGTGCCTCCCAGTGAGTGTAAGCTTGATTTAGGGCACTTGGGGCCCTCAGGAAACATTCTGAAGGTGCTTCAGGTCTGTCAGGAGCCCTCAGGAGTGTGGGTTTGGACCCCATGTATAGTTCAGGTGACCACTCTGGGGTTTCTAGGTGATTCTTAAAGTACATTACAGCTTGAGGTCCGCTGGACAGGATGGTTTCTGAGGTCTAGGGTCTTTTCCATCTCTACCGTGTTGTTGTTGAGATGAAAATATATCTTCCTAGGTAGAGGTCTGAACCTGTTCTTTTACACAGGGACCGTCTTACTAAAAATGATATTGTTGGAACAACATATCTACACCTCTCTAAAATTGCTGCCTCGGGTGGGGAAGTAGAAGGTAAGTCACTTAGCAGGGCTGGAATAAGACGGGGTGCAGGATTTCTGGAGAAGGAATGAACTGTGGTAGCCACCTGGCAATGGACTTGGTTCCTTAAAAGCCAAATGTGATGAACCTAGCAAACCATTTCAGTGATGTTTTGGTGATGACCAGCAACACAATTAATTAATGAGTAATAATTGAGGCAACTAACAGCTTGAAGATGTTAACTTTCTTGCTTCTATCAAAAAACTCTTTCCCAGTAGTGATTTATTATAAATTGTTGAGTTCAATACAGAACTCTAGCACCTTATTTTTTAGGGTGGCACTGACACAGGTCCACCCAAATAGAAAATAATATTCACTTCTCAACTGACTCCTGTGGCAGGAACAGGGGTTCAGATGGCAATGGACCATGTTATCTTTATTCCCTAAGATAATATGTATCTTATTCATTCATAACAGATACACTTTTCTTTTTATTGTTTGCCATACAAGAACTACTTGCCTATACTTGGTATTATGGTTGTGTACATATGACAGAAACTGTAATATAGAAGGAAGGAAAAAAATGAAAATGATAAGAGAAAAAATTCAATGTTAGCACATTTATAATATCAGCATTTTATTTTTTGTTACCAAAACAAAAATAACAAAAATGTTTGTAATTGCCAATAGATTTAACATAGTGAGTATAGTGAGAGAATTTGGTCTCTGCTGAATAGGCATAGGGGACCATGTACCACAGAAAATGTAATCATAACATTTTCCTTTTCTCTGCAGACAACAATATTTATATGGTTGCTATAATGTAAGCACTATTCATTGTTTTCTGTTTTTTTACTAAATCTATAGCCAAGACTCTGAACTGAAAGTAAATGTCATTGCCCATTATTACAATATAATCCTTAAAGTACAGAAAATAAAGATTAGAGGTAGAGGAAGAAGGAAAGTGGAGGGAAAAGGTAGGCATTTTTGTGCCTCTTCTTATCAAGTGAGGTATCCAGATATAAAGACTAGGTTAAATCATAAAGGTAAGCCATAGAGCAATTAAGAAATCATGCTATGACTATATAGGTAAGGGAGAGTCAAAGTGAGTTAAATCCATTTATCTTAAGCAGGGAGTCATTAAAATATTACCTTGAGATAATTATTCAAGACATGTTGGTATAAGCATTTTTCCTAGTGATATGGTGGTGACGTGCAGAACTAAAATGGTTACAAGCAGTTTCCACCTGCTTCTCTGAGAACTTCTCTCATTGCAAGCTCTGCAGACAGACAGTTACAGGGTCTCAAAATAACAGTGAGCAGCAGGCATCCCCGAAAAAGGAAGCAAATAATGTACCATAAACCATAGGCCATTGCTTACACAGTTTCAGACTAAATTAACTTTGACTTTCTCGCCTTGGTCCCAACTAACTCATACTTAAGACAAGTAAAGTAAATGTTTTATTGAAAGCATGAAGTGTTGGTGACTTCACCAGGTCTCCTTTGACAGTGAGAAGCTAGCTCTTCTCAGATGCCTCACTGCCTAGAAGCTGGAGACATTGGTTTATTTCATGGGTGGTGGTTCTGCCAGTTGTCACAGGTTTGAGCCATTTTGCATTGAATCATTGAGATTTGTATAAATTTAAAAAGAGTCAATGTGATTTCGGTCTGAATTTGGAATTTCTCTGGTGTTGCTAAATCACTTGCCTTGCATTGGATTTGATTAACATTTTCAATGTCTCTTTTATAATGCCTGTGTTTCTCTTGTTTAACCAATCATGTTTTTACTATATAGATTTCTCATCTTCGGGATCTGGGGCTGCATCATATACAGGTTTATGCTTTGTAATTTTGCTATACATTTTCCTATTTTCTATTATCTTATTAAGAATTTATCAATTAATTGCCTTTAGAATTTTTTCTTTGATATTTTGCTGTCCCAAATAGTTTTGCTAAAGTCTTAATTTTTCTATTAGTGCTACATGGTTGTCCTGCATGGCCAAGCTTAAAACAAATGTGCTGACCAGGCTTTGCTCTGTGTCTCATGTTTTCACCTAGATGCATTCCATCCTATTTGGCTCCATTGTAAATAATTGTTTGTGAGATACAACACTTTTTTATTATTGTTGTTTATGTTCAGAAGGTAAAGATATGGGGGTTACTACAATTGTTGGAAATGTATGAAATAACTTTCCCCCACTTTGAACATGGATCTCTAGGTTGGAAGATACTGAATGTTTTCCACTTTGTACCTTGAAAGTCTTCATCTTCCCAATATGAGGGATCATAATATGTCCTTTGTTTTGCACAGCACTCACCATTCTTTGCAAGTTTGCTCAGTGACCTCACACTTGACCTTCACAACTCTCCTAGGGCAGATGGTATTGTTCCCCTAATAAATGAGGGCTCTAAGGTTTAGAGAAGTCTGCCATCTTTCAAATAAACATGATAATCCCTGCTATGCTAACCAGCCAGGATTGTGGTGAGAAGGGAGAGAGATACTGCATGTGAGAAAGCTTTGCAAACTGATGCTCTGTGCAAATATAAGGTATTTTCATCTGCCTTTATGTTATCCGTGCAATGCCCCATTGTTATTTGTTTTTAAAAATCAATATCCTTATCTTATAATCAAATTTATATGACTATTAAGTTTGTAACAAACTTGGCAGATTTGGTAACACTTCATTCCTTCATTCATTTGTTCAACTAATCACAGAATATTTCTGTAGTAGTAATCCATAGTAGGGCCAGTACTGGGTGTTAAGGAAATCAAAATAAAACCTGCTTGAATCCTGCCCCACCCACCAAAGTAATTTATAATGTAGGCACAGAGATAAGCAGCTATTTAAGGTTCAAAATTAAATTAAAGTAATAAGGTATAGAAGTTCAAAATGCAAAGGAATCTCAGAGAGGCGAATGGGAAAAATACTGTTTGTAAAGTGTGTTGTAGCTAAAGAGCTAAGGAATTTTTGTTTTATTTAGAATAGGCTTTTGAGGAAGATCATTGGGAATTTTGATGTGACAATTGTGCATAAAATGGGTTAGAAAAGTTTGGGAGAGACTTAGCTTGTTGGAGAATAAGCCTTCCCAGGTGGCCATGCTGAGACATGAGCACACAGAAGGAAGGTTTTCCGTGTTAATACATAACCAAACAAGTCAAAGGGTTTTAAATACTGAAGAAAGAGATTTGGTTGGACAAAATGTATTAAGCTCTTGATATCAAGATGACATGCAGCAGATCATACTGAACAAAAATTTGTGTCTTCACCCTTGGAAATCTTTGCTGAAGAGCAAATATTTATGACAAACAACACAAAAAGTCCCCCATGGGAACTAGGAGGGGTTGAGGTGGGGCTAGACCAGAGGAATGGATGGTGCAGTAGAAGGTACCCTTGTCTGATCTATAAAACCAAAGATCTGGCCCTAAATCTGTCATCTTGAGGAACCCTTGATGAGTCATGTACCTTCTGTGAGATTCAGCTAACCCATCCATAATGTAGCATGACTACATGCAAGAGTTTCAACACCCAGTTTTACTCGAACATTCTGTGATTCGACTTCTAGAAGTGACTTCCTTCTCACTGTGGATCTCTGCTTTAATTCTCTATTCCCTCCCAACACCCCCTCCCCCACAGCAAAATATTCTACCTGAGGAAAGAAGTCTAAATAAAGCCTTCTGGTTCATGGGTTAGTTGACCTATAAGTGAAACCAATGTATATGTTCAGATACAGTGGTCTTTTGTTTCATCCTACTCATTGGTGATGTAGTAACATGATTCAGAGAAATCTCTGTTGGAAAAATTCTTGGTCCCTATTTGGGTTTCACAGGAGATTTCTAAACAGGTGTGAAATAAGTCTCACCCTTAAGCTGTCAGTTATTACTTTCCTACATGTGAATTTAAATGTTCCTTTTCTCTTGCTCTCTTTACTGAGATTGCAATTCAGCTAATTTCGGCTAGTGTGCATGGTTCCTCCTCTCCTCAGAAATGCCCAAGACCATTTACACATGCAAGAGAGCCTCAAATAATGAAAAATATTGTGAAACACATGTGTATAGAGTTTGGTCAACTGTTTATTAATGGGCTTTCTGCTCACCTGCTACTCTACATTTGTCTTTCTTCTTTAGACTTAAAAACAGAGTTGGAAAAGACCATAAAGGTGATTTGATCACCCTCTTACCACAGAGGAACTGTCATAACAATATCCTAAAAGACAGGATGAAGTCTTGGCCTCAACATTTCCTATCCCCAATGCAATCTCTCCCATTGTTTGACATCTCTAAGTCATAAGATTTTCCCCACACTGAATGAACCAAAGTTGGCTTTCTTGTAGTTCTGCAGTGGTCCTTACTCTGCTTTAGAGACAGATCCACCCCTTTTCCATATGAAAGTCATTCAGAGGGTTGGAGGCAACCCTTCATTTGCCCATCTTCACCCACAATCTCCCTTTGGCTCCACTATTTCCTTACATTGCCCTCAGTGCCCCTCACTGGGGAGTAGTCTTGCTGAGAACAAGTAGCAGAAATATGGAGCATATTAGATGCTCATCAGAGATAGAATGTCATGAATGGGGACTTCCTATTGCTTATGAATTTCAAACCGTCATAACCATAGGCAGGCAGTTAATTGTCACATACAAAATTTTTGAATGCCTTATATTTTTAACAGCATCTGCCTGATTTACACTAACTACATGAGACCTAATGGCATTTTCTGGGAACAAAGTTAATCTGATATATATAATTTAAATGACTTTCAATTAAACAATATTATCTTTTATCCAAATTGCCAATGACATGTTTATTACAATGCCAATTATAAACTTGCAAAAAATGTGAAGATCAACTTGAAAGTCTTAATATTCTTTCATATGAATAGCATTGTCCTTTTGTAATAGTAACATAACCCCAACTGAACTAACCCCAAAATGTTTTTTATTTAATATTTTATAGCAGTAAGAAAAGGGAAATATGTCAAATCTCACAAGTGCTTATACTTTGCACTAATACAACTAACTCACAAAGTTAGAAGAAAAGAGTCTCACAGAGCTAACTAATGACTAATATTTATTTCAGTAGATTGATTGTTAAAAGCCTAATGTCTAATTATGATGTTCTATCTCAGCAAATACAGGAGAAACAGAAGTGGGCTTCGTTCCAACATTTGGACCTTGTTATCTGAACCTTTATGGAAGCCCCCGAGAGTACACAGGATTCCCAGACCCCTATGATGAGCTAAATACAGGAAAGGTTAGTTTCTCTATTAAGGTTTTCTTATTAATGAGTACTACTTAATGTGATTCTTTCTTTAAATGGTTATAATTAAGTCTCATATTTAGGGACACACACACACACACACACACACACACACACACACACACACACATACACACACAGACCAGCCATATGACTGATCAAATATTGAAGGATAGAAGTCCCATGCTCCACAGCCTTAAGGTGCAAGAATAAGAAAGGATCCTGGAGATTATCTAATTTGGTAATTACCAATGCATAGCATGGCCATTCCCCCATCCTACTCTTAGGGCAGAAAGATGTCAGTAATCAAGGCTGACTCTTTGCTAATAAGCAAATGTGCTGCCTCAGAATTCTGTTCAACACCATGTTCTAGGAGTTTACCAAATGATTGGAGGGGAGATGCATATTGAAACTTTCTGCTATCCCTGATCTGATCAACCTCTTCATTTTATAGATGAGGACATGGAGACCCAGAGATGGGAACTGCTCTTTCCACCGCAGCAGTCTCTTTTTGTTGGCTCCTAAACTCAGGAAAGGGACTAAAGTAGAGAGAAAGCCTGGAGGGTGGGGAGATGGAAGCCTTCCCTGTCTCTCCAGAAGATTCTGTTGCCAACACTGCTGGAAATGGTGGAAGGAGTATCTGCTCTTCATCCTCACGCCCAGCCTCACCCAGACATCTTCTCTTCTATTTCCTCTGAGACTTGCTCTGGTTGCCAACAGGGCAGCCTCCTTATTCTGAGCAGAGGAGAATAGGAGCCAAGTTAACACAGATAAATGCAGGGCTGCTCTGCTGAAGCAGGGTGAGGGAGACTTGGAGCCCCTCCCCTCCCCCCAGCCTCTGGGAACCCCTCCTGGAAAGCCTGCCTGCACTCATGGCTAAGGCCTGTGGCAGCCCTGCCTTCCCTGGCCCTCTGGGATCCCTCCTGAAGTCACTGGCTCTTTCAGATACCAAAGACCTGGATCCAGCTGAGAGAGTTACTCACTGATTCATTTGGGAGGTTAAGGCCATGAAAGGGGAGCCTTTAAGCCGTAACTGGGTTAGCCTGGCTAGAGAGAGTTCTTTTTGCTGTTGTTCATGCCTAGATGAATAATCCTATACTGTTGGCTTTCAGGGGGAAGGAGTTGCCTATAGAGGCAGAATCTTGGTTGAATTAAGCACTTTTCTTGAAAAGACACCACCATATAAAAAGCTGGAGCCCATTTCAAATGATGATCTGCTGATTGTTGAGGTAAGTACTGGGTGTGGATAAGACTTGGTGTGGAAAGGGTGTCTCTTCAGAGGACTGGGGATGGGATGGCCAGTACTGGCCTGCCAGATCTCAATCCAGTCACTGTTCACCCTGTAAGAAGAGTCGGTTGCACATTCTTCCCAAGGCTGCCGCTGTCCCCAGCCCTCAGCCTCAGGAGAGGCCACTCACATCACAAGAGCCACAGGACGTCAGCCTCACTTCACAGAGGGAAAGAAACATTTCTTCCCAAATTAGCAAGGATTATAACATAGTCCTGGCTAAAACATACACTTAACAGTTCATGTTCCCAAATAGAACAGTCGATTTCAGCTTATTTAATTTTTGAAAGAACCGTGGTAGGCATTTGTTTTATAGTATAGTTAAAATTCTATCCAAGGAATTTTCCTAAAGTAAAGCCAGTAGTCTGCCTCAAACGTGAAATCACATCTCTACCTCTAGAATCAGAAATCGCTTACAATTTTTAAGTCACAGTTTTTCCAGTTTGTATACATCAAGTGTATTCAATAAACAATCTTAGGGCAGATCTTTTGCTGAGTCAGCCTCTTAAACAAGTGGTTATAAAGGCCAGGTTGTTACAATAACTCACTGGGAGATAAATCTTGAAGAAATTATCAAGTAGCTCCCATCACCCTGCTCCTCATCTCCTCTCTCCATCTCCACTGATACACAGGCATGTAAGTAATACCATTTTGCAATTTATACCATAGTAGCAATGGTGCCATAATATCATTCTTGGATTTAACATTAATGGTTTTGACTACTCTTGAGCTATCCCAATAATTCTGATGTGTAGTTAGGAGTGATGTTGCTGAGGTGGGAATTCGCATCAGATATGCAGAAAGGCAGGTGTGTCGAAGCTGATGAGGGCGCCTAGCCAGCCACCAGGTCTGCATGACTCTGAGAATGGGGCTGTGTGGTTTTCAACTCCTGACATTGGTGCTGCAAGTCTTATTTAGGGCCTAAAGGAGTCCCCCAGTGTTTTCAGTTATTCTGTTGCATTTCATGGAGGAAATGATAGAGTATTGTTATTGAATTTTAGGGTTTGCTATGATTTCAGGAAGATATTCCTTGCAATTGATGAGTCTGCCATAATATAGTAAGAACAGGGACAATTGAAGGCCTCAAGTGCTGGTCTTGTCTGACGTTTCAGACCTTACTCCTGCAGCACAGGTTATAAATCAAAAAGAATCCCTCTAAGGAGATTCCATGGGTTTATGCTGTAGGATCCTGCAGTGTAAACTTGGTTTGTTTTTCACTCGTAAAGAGACACAGAGCTAAATGCAACAGATTTCCCCTGGTCAGTAAGATCCTGGCCAGTCTTACTATTCAGCCACAACTATCAAGTCTGACATCCAGGAATTGTAATGGATTTTAAGGACAAAATAATAAAAGGGAAAGAAGAGAAAGTGGTTAGAAAAATGGCACAGCTTACATGATATTTACTGCCAGTGTCATGCAAGAGAATGGGCAGAAACCACCCAAAGGCATCTATGTAAATACATGGTGATAGCATGGGTGGTTCTGAAGTTGAATAGTTACAGATCAGCTCTTTTGAGGTTACAGATGGGTCAGCTGGAACTGGGGTTGGGCAGAAACTCTGTCATGGGTTCTCAGCAGTTACAATACCTCTTTCTTCCATCATCAGAACACAGTTTAAGTCCATGATCCTTCTGTTTTAAGCATTCATAATGGACAGGGGAGGGGGAGGAAGAGAAAGATGCCCAATGTAGTATAAAGGAAAAACCCTTTAGTAACTAGAACACAAAACCAAATTAGTTTTTCCTTAATCCAAATAATTATACACAGGCAAGAAGCTTATGTCATAACTTTAATAAAAATATAAAAACAAAGAGCCCACAGTATATATAAACAATATAAAAGAACAGCTTTTTATACACTGAAATACAAAACAACATTAGTTTTCTTTGTTCCAAATAATTGACAGCAGTCAACCTGGATGGCATCACGGCCCTTGTCCAACTTACAGAGATCCTGTATTCTGCGTCAAATGCAAGTAATAAAACTTTCTGGTAGACAAAGAGTAACAAAAGGGAAACTTGGTTGCTGTGAAATGACAGAAAATATATATTGGTCTCTGCCCTAAAGCCCTTGTAATTTCCTAAGTGACACAAGCACTAGGAGCATCTTTTGTTCTAATAATTTGGTTTTTGACCCTGGTGCCTGATACTGAGCTCCTAAACCCCTTGGGATGTGCTGGGTGATAAGAAAGCCTTTTGTTCTACTGAGACAACTCCTGGTAGGCTCCTGGATGGGGGCTGGCTATGAGAAAGACCAAGCAAGCTGTGATTAGAAGCTTGGAACTTTCAGCCCCACCCCATTCTTTAGAGAAGGGCTGGAAATTCAATTAATGATCAATCATGTGTATGTGATGAAGCCTTCATAACAATCCCAAAAGCATGGGGTTCAGGGAGCTTCCAGGTTGGTGAACATATGGAGGTGGAAGGAGAGTGATGTGCCTACAGAGGGCATGGAAGCCCTCGTCCTACATTCTTCACCTTACACATCTCTCCCATCTGACAGTCAACTGTACCTTGTATCGTATCATTTTATAATAAACTGGTCAACAGTAAGTGAACTGTTTTCCTGAGTTTTGTGAGCTGCTCTAGCAAATTAACTGAACCCAAGAAAGGGGTCATGGGAATCTCCAGTTTATAGCCAATGGGTCAGAAACACAGGTGACAACCTGGACTTGAGTTAGGCGTCTGAAGTGGGGAGCAGTCTTGTGGGCTGACCCTTAACCTGTGGGATCTGATGCTGTCTTCAGGTAGATAGTGTCAGAATGGAGTTAAATTGTAGGACACCCAGCTGGTGTCACAGAACTGCTTGGTGTGGGAAAGTCCCCCCTGCATCCGGTGTCAGAGTGTTGAGACTGGGATAATAGTGTGAGAGTAAAGGAGGAACACAAGGGAGTGAGTTTTTCCTACTCAACTGCCAAAGAGCCCAGAGCTCCCCCATCTCCCTTAGGCCAGTGACAAACTATTGCCCCCAGGTGGCCTGGTCAAGAGAGCCTGAGAGAGACGCAGCAGGATTCAGCATGGCTGATGCCAGGGTTCTTGTTTGCGGAGTCGAAGAATGAACTTAGCAAACAGTCAAGGTAGGAGAGCCAGGGAGGCTTTTATTGAGAGATACAGTGAGAGGACAGACAGAGCTCCTGGCGTGAGCCAGGAGGGGACAAGAGAGCCCTGGGAGGTGTGTTGTCTAGGGGATTTATAGGCAGTTGAGGACTTTCGGGAACTGAGGGCTTAGGGTGTGGACTTGTACCACCTGCCCTGCCCCCAAGGTGGGCTGGGTTGTTGTCAGTTTGCTAGGGCTGTTTACAGTGAAGTCAGGGGTTATGCTGAGATACACTTGCGGAACACTCAAAAAACATTCCAGGCCAAGTTGCTCCTGGCCTTTTGACCTTTAACTGATCTCACTGAAGATGTCTATATTCCTAGTCTGGTATCTTTACCCTAGAGAATTAGTGTGACCTTGACTTTGCATAATGCTGAACACAGAGTTTCGATAGGGACTTTACATTGTTACATTGCTTTGACTGTAAATATCTTGCCTTGCTTTTTCCAGAGGCCCTCACCCTACTCTGTCTAAGCTCATGGCCCCTGTCTCATGGCCACTTGCCTAAACAATCAGGCAGGTAGAGAAGCACGAGCATTGCAAACCCAGCATTATTGAAACCCACGTGGCCTCCTGGATCTCCCGCCCAGCCTGAAGGACTCCATTGTTTGGCCCACCGTCGGGATCTGTTCCTGGACCACTTCCTCCCTGCTACTTCCTTCCCCATCTCCTTGAGTGTGACCTAATATGTCTTGGGAGCCTTTGTTTAACAGGCATTCTGTCTCTGCTCAGAACCTTCTTGAGATCTCCCAGTGGTCTGGCCTACATAAAGCACTCGCTAAATATTGCTTGACACAACACATTCAGATTATTCTACCAGCTCCACCAGTTCTCAGCTTTAGGAAGGAGACCAAAGGTGGCAAGTTGGGCAGTTTTCTTTGGCACATGGCTTCCTTGTCACTGACTTAATACCCCACAACCACTTTTAAGAGCTGTTACTTGCTACCTTTTATTACTATTCTGCTCAGCAAAAATCACCTCCTTCCCCAAATTTACTTCTGAAACTCTACCCTGTACCACCTCCATCTACTAGTCCTTGTTGATCGGAAAGAGAGCCCCAAGGCCCTACAAAGTCAAAAAAATAGCCATCAGTGTTCCATAGACTATAATTTACATTCTTTAACTTTCCCTGTTGTAGGCCCTTTGCTCCAAGGCTAGTAAGGGAGGGCAGGAAACAAAAGCTGAGACCCCAAACTTATCTAAACTGTGTTTATTGTTCCTTCTTCTCTCCACCCCTTTGTGCCCCAAAGGCACTGGGGAAGTGGGAAAGGGTGGGGTGAAGGACAGAATTCTCAACATCACTAGTCCAGGACAGCCTGGCTGTAGGGCAGGTGAGCAAATGGCAGGAGGTAGAGGTGCCCCTCGTGGAGTTTGGGCCTGCAAAATGGTCCAGGGAGCTGCTCCGTCTTGAATGATCTGCTCACAGTGTGTACCCACTCTGTTGGGAGTTGTGTTAATGGCGAGAAACTCCAAGTATTGTCTTAAAGCTCAGATCTTCCCAGGTGAGGGTCCTGTCAAGGCTTCTGCAAGCAACTGCGAGTTATGCACAGGAAGATCCAGTGACCTGTAATGGAGTCACAGCCACATGGAGGTGTGCAGGGCAGAGCCAGCCCAGCCAGAGCAGCCTCCTACCCCTCTGCAAAGTCTCCTCATGCAACTTCTCTCTTCTTTGCATCCCCTGCATTAACAGATAGTTCTGGCTTAAATACTGATCCTTTTTTTCTGGGTTCTGACTTAGGTCCCAAATTGTTTCATATTTTTTCTCCTTCCCTTCCCTGATACTATCCTAGATGCTTTACAAAGAAGTTACGCTATATATGTAAGTTCTGACTAGTACAAATAACTTCCTACTTTGTAATTTTCAAGCAGCAATTCAAACCACACCCAGAATTTCCACAGCAATCCTGAACCATGGATAGTTCAGGGGGCTTAGTTGTGGGTGGTTAAGGAAGTTCCTGAAAAGTGACAAAAGTTCTCCAAGCCCCTTTCTACCAAAGTGACAGTGGACTAAGGGAAGTTTTAAAATGCCTAGGCAGAATCTACAGGAGGTGGGGTCCAGATGTAAGAATTAAACTCTTCATGTGATTTAATGTGCAGCTATGTTTGCAAACCAGTGTTCCAGAAGGACTTTCAAAAATGTTTGAGATTCAGAGGGATTTCTGATTAAATCCTCTTGGAGGTTTTGATTACACCATGTCAAAAATTCCTTTAACCAAAATGGAGATTTATAATAGTGGGCTGTCCCATTGCTCAAGACAAGCTACAGTCGCTGTCAGATGTCCTCAGAACAGTCCTGGAGATGTTAAAAATAGAATTTCCATATGATCCAGCAATTCCCTGCTATGCTGAGAATTGAAAGCAGAGACTCAAAGTGCCTATGCATACCACATACATATATTACACACCCATGTTCAGAGCAGCATTATTTACAATAGTCAAAAAGTAGAAGCAACCCACAAAACCATCAATAGATGAGAGGAAAAACAAAATGTGGTACAGACATACTGTGAAATTTATTCAACAGGGAAGTCTTTAGGCTGAAGTGGCTCTAATGCCTTGGCAGCCCATGTCAGCAAACCAAACCGTAAGCTTCTACATGCCTCAAGGTTAAGAAATTGAAACTGAAGGACAACAAATCTCATATAACCAGAGGTTTCCAAATAAGGCAACCGGGTGGCTGAGAGCCAATCTAGTAATTTCCTTGCCTTCCCTCCGTCTGCTCTATAAGTCTTTCCCCACCTGCTGTCCCTGGAGCACTCCTAACCACTTCCTTTCTGGCACTGCCCAATTCCAATAGATGTTTGCTCAAATAAACTGTAAATGATTTTAATATGCTTCGGTTTATCTTTTAACAGTACTATGCCGTACTATTAGCCTTCAAGAGGAAGGAAATTCTGACACATGCTACCACGTGACTAAACCTTGAGGCCTTTGTGCTAAGTGAACCAGCCAGTCAAAAAGGGACAAGTGATGTTGAGTCCACTCATGTGAGGGACTTAGAGTCGTCAGACTCGCACAGACAGAAAGTAGGGGAGGGTGTGGAGATAGTGTTCAGTGGTGCAGAGTTTCAGTTTTACAGAATGAAAAGAGTTCTGTGGATGGGGGCTGTGGTGGCCATGACAGCATGAATGTACGTGATGCCAGCAGCCTGGACATTTAAAAATGGTGGAGATGGTGAATCTGATGTTATGTATGTTTTACCACAGTTACAAAAAAAGTTTTTGTTAGCAGTTGCCTGAGTACTTTTTTAAATGAATGACCACATTCTTGCAGCACACAGGCCAGGAGGCCTACCCATGAAGGTGATTCATTTATAGAATAAAGGCTATGTGTGGGTGAATAGCAGAGGAAAGGGAAATCAGTTCATAAATGTCCTACAGGGGTCCAAAAAATTTTATTAGCTTCCTAGAAGTAAAAGGTGTTCCTAGCTGGCTACCTAGATAATGATACACAAATTATAGCAAGGGAGCAATGGGAAAACAACTATAACAACAAAGATCTCATCAGAGGCCAAAGCTGGGTAGCTATGTGGCCTCTACATCTCAAACTGAAGGACCACAGAGCTGGCCGTTCCTTCCCTGGGAGCTTTTGGGGTAAACTTCCTACGTGAGAAATATGTCAAGCAATTTGAGTGTTACCACTTGTGGGTCTCACCAGTCCTGCAGTGCAGCTGCACTACAGTAACCATGGATGTTCTCACTCCCAACCTGGGCAAGTGTGTACAGACTGGTACCAACAAGGCCTGGGAACAGACTCTAGATGTGGGCAGTATTAAGTGGCAGAATCCCTTGGACATAATGAATGCAGCACCTTAAATCACTGTATCATTCTGTTTGACTGAAGAAGGTAAAATGCCCAAAGGTCAGTAGGGATGTGACCCATAAAAGGAGAGGTGCCATCTGAGCAAAGATTGGGGCAGGATTGGATTCAAGAGACTTCATGTGCTTGGAGAAGAAAGGCCATGAAGGGCTCACGGTCATTGCTGCTAGGCTGACAGAGACCCCCTGGGGCCATTGTTAGCCCTATGTTCAACTCCCCTCCCCCCCTACACAGTCAGTAAAACGGTAATTTTTTTAAAAAGAAAGGAAGAAATGATGTTTGATTTCTATTTCAGAAAAATAAGTTCATCTAATTTCACTTATTTTTAAATCTGACATTAAAAAACTTGTTTCTGATGAGAAAATTAATACCTAAACAATTCAAACTATTAGAAACATATAATTTAGTAGTTATCCATAATTTCTCTACCTTTCCCAACATAACTGTTAACTATCTGATTTATATTCTCCCAGACTTTTATCATACATATGCCAATATTAGAATATATATTTAATAGGCTCACATAAAAAATTCCTGTTTTCCATGTTTGCTCATATGGATCTACTAAGTCTTTTTATGAACTTTCATAAAAAATACCTGTTTTCCATGTTTGCTCATATGGATCTACTAAGTCTTTTTATGAACTTTCATTCCATTATTTGGTTGTAACATAATTTGTCTAATCAGTGGCCTATGAATAGACATTTGCATTGGTTTTTTTCCCCCTCTATTTCAGCCAGCGCTACAGTGAACATCCCGGTCCTTCTGTCTTTGCCCACTTGTATGAGCACAAGAGAAACTCTAGATTCAAGGACATTCTTTTCACTTAATTCAACACTAATTATTATATTTAGAATTACAGCTTTTAGAAATCCAAGAGGTGAATGAGAGCAAAAGGAATCTCACTGAGCTTATGTGTGTTCATACTTTATAGAAATACCAGCGGAGGCGGAAATACAGCCTGTCTGCTGTGTTCCATTCAGCCACCATGTTGCAAGACGTTGGCGAGGCCATTCAGTTTGAAGTCAGCATTGGGAACTATGGCAACAAGTTTGACACGACCTGTAAGCCTTTGGCATCAACCACACAGTACAGCCGTGCCATATTTGATGGTAAGACTGACGCCAACCATTCCCTCCATACACATGTACAGTGGGTGCACACGGGACAAGAAGCATGCAGCATATTTGCCCTCAGGTAGCCATTGTCCCCAACTTATGCTTGGTGGAAAGGAAAAGGTTGAATGGGGAAGAGAGGTGGCTGAAGGTCAGGCACCTTCAAGACTGGTCAAACTGAAAAATACAGGCCCTTTGACAGGGGTTGAGCCCCAAAGCCCCCTCCCATGCCTGCCTTTAGCACTGGCTCTGTTTTGTACACACACACAAGGTGGTGACTTGCTGAACAATGAGCTCCCTGCAGACAGCTTCTGACCCCTGCCCACCTCTGCCCTGTTAGGGCCCGGAGTCGACCACCTCTCAAATAGACAGAAGACACTCACGATAATGCAAGTCACACAGCGAGGTTTATTTCCAGCTAGCTGGGGTCCAAGTGTCTGCCCAACGCAGCGGGCTTCAACAAGGACCCCGAGCACTCAAAGCTAAGGGTTTATATATCATTTTCAAAGCACTTAACTCACAGTAATTTTCCACAGTTACATATTATTTTTAGCAAGAGCAAGATAAGACCACTCCCCAATTAGACAGAGTGGTGTTGCAAGATAGGGGCTAAGCAAGAGCATGATAAGCTGACCAAGGCCGCAACTGCGCACAACCCAGTGTCTTTGATTAATTTGTTCTTCAAAACTTGTTTATCAAGCCTTACCCAGTCCCTCCTCCCTTGTAGTCCCGTACTCAAGAAATGGCTTTTCGTCCCTTAAGATGGCTATTCTCATGCTAACTCATTCTTACATTACCCCCTTTTTGTTGTTACAATGAGGAATCTTGCTCATTTGTAGGGTAGCCATAGGGGCCCTCAGGAGGGGGCAACTTTTCGTATTGTCTCAAGAACAGGAGTTGTACGGTATTGACACGGTTTTTTACAAAATTAATAAGTTTGTTTAGGATGCAGGGGCCAAAAGTTAAAATAAATATAAGTAAAATTAATGGGCCAACTAGGGTAGAAACTAGGGTGGTGAGCCAGGGAGACTTATTAACTAAGCTTTAAACTCTTGTGCTTTTCTTTCTCTCTTTCTCTTGGCAAATTCTTCTCTTACTTTAGCCATGGATTCTTTTACTACTTTTGAATGACCAGTGTAAAAACAGCACTCTTTATTTAGCGCAGCACATAGTCTCTTTTGAATATTAAAAATTAACTTAACATAAGGAATTTTCTGCCTTGATTTTTCTCTGGGACACCGGCACCTGGGTCCGGGAGCATATCAAAAGGCTGCCTGCCCAGCCCCCAAGGTGGGCTGAGGTATTGTCTACTTGCTAAAGAGTCTTGCCTTTTGAACTTCCTGGGTGTTAAAATGCAATCTCATCTCTAAGATGGAATTTTCTTTGCCCTTTACTATGTTATTTACAGCTGGGTCTGCATGCTAAGCTAGTTGCTCAGTTTGCAAAATTACTCTGTTAGGTCTGAAGGAGGAAAGATAGCACACAGGCCCGGGCCTTTCAGCATGCTAAAGTGAATTCTTTACATGGTTACAAATGATTAGCATAACAAAACATGCTACTCTTCTTTATCTGGGGAACACCAACTGATTTCACTGAAGAGTAATTCTAGAGCTCAATGTTTAACATAGAGTTTCAGCAGGGGGGTTTCTTTGCATGTAGCCACACTGCTCCACTGCAAATATCCTGCCCTGCCTCCTCTAGAGGCCCTCACTCTATTCTGTCTAAGCTCACGGTCCCGTCTCATTTTCCTCTCTACAGATAGAGACCCTAGCTGCTGCTTGGGAAAAGGGCAATGACCACTCTGGCTGCTTCATGCTGAGAGGGGGCGCAGTAAGGGGTGCAGCCAGGTCTCCATCAGTGGTCAGTTGACAGGGCCTCAGAAGATTGGCGCCTCCACTCCAGGTTCCATTTCCACTACTATTTGCAGTTTTGTGACTTCTAGGCAAGACAGAACAGATTATGCCATTAAGTTAAGTAGCAATATTTGGAATTGGACTCCCTCACTCTGGAAAGACAAACCTGATGAGACCAAGAATGCATGGTTGAATATGAGAACTAGAAACAGAAAAATTTTAATTGTAATGATAGGAGAAAACTAAAACATCTGGAAAATCATAGCCAGATATTTTGAAGAAGCCTGAATTCTGGATCTAGTCCATGTCTCAGTGACCAGTACTAGGACTCAGCATGGACAAGGCTGCACCATTGAAACAATACCCCTCTCTAAAATCACTCTCATTCTCACTAGAAGTAACCAGATTAAAAAAATAATCAACACTTGGCTCTATTATTTGCATAAGTGCAGCAAGAAGAGCAATTGATTACACAGGCTCTTTTAAATGTGCTTTGCTGGAACTTTTTGCAAGGAATTTCAGATCGAACTTTTAAAGGCCACTTGCAGCCAGACAGCCAAGCCAGACTTGCCATCAGGTTTTGCCTGCAGTACCTGTAGATTTGGGTGAATTCCTCTCTTTTTGAGGTCCCCACGACATCTTGAGGTTCCTGCACCTGCCAGGAAGTGACCTTCTTTACTCACCTGGTAAGGCTTCTGGGAACTCTGTAAGCAAGGTACTAGGCCAGTTCCTCCAAGGGGCTTTGTTGGCTTTATAAAATCAACCTTAGTTCCTTAAAGCTGTTCATATCTGAGTTAATGCACGTGTCTCTCAGGTATGACATTCCAGTTAAAGCCTTGGTAATATAACCTGTATTTTTAATTGGTCCTCTTACAAGGAAAGCAGGTTCTTATTGAACTTATGCAAATAAACATACTGCCATGAAATATAAAAATAGTCAATGAAAGTTTTTAAATCCTGGAGGGATCAGGTAGGGAGAAAGATAAGTTTCAATTCTGCTTATAAAGATTAGTCATTTACTAAACTGTTGTCAGCGTAAGAGAAAAAGCTTAAAACATTTTATTAGCAACATTTGAAATAAAAAGCCACAAAATCATCTTCTTTAGTTTACTTAATCTTATGTAACTAATACTTGTTCTGCTGAAATCTAGTTCTTTACTAGTTTAGGAGTAATCAAACAGTGACCATAAATGACAAAAGACTTATAAATGACAATGGTTAAAGATCTGTTGAGAGCTTACTATAAGATGGCTGACATGGAAATTTCAACATTTTTGTAACACAAAACATTCAGTAACAAAGTTTAGCATCATTCCTCTTGACAGTGCTTCCCAGACAATCAAGCAGGTAACTATATATTAGATAAATAAGCCAAATTAGCCAAATACTTTCTCCAATGAGAAAAAGTTCTTCTGACATGTTCCAGGGGCCTTCTGGAAAATATTAGAGTTAATTAGAGATAAAAAAATATTTTTTAAAATTTGGTCTTGGGAAGCCGTCAAAAGTTTTTAAGACACTTGCCTAAATAGAATGATAGTTATTAAATAACACTTGTTATTTAACCAGAATGATAATAAGAAGGCTTAAAAGCAAATACAGAAGGTTACACAGTTGTTAACAACACTTAGCAGCTTACAGTCCTTTTAATATTAAGATCTCATTTTCTCAAACACTCAGACAAATCATTGAGACTTTAAGCATAAGAAACTGTCTTAATAAACAATCAGAAAACTTTTTATAATCTTTCAGCATTAAAGGTAGAGTAATAAACCTTTGCTCTTCTGGCAAACAAAAATTCTAGTCTTGCTGTGCACTCGACATCAAGATTTATTTGCTTTAATTTCACATAGCATTACTATATCAATTTTTTAATAAACTTTTTACAACTTTCCTTTTATATTCAGTGTTCACTGTCTTTAAACAAACAGCTGTACTTTTGAATAGCTATCTTCTTTTACTTTCAGTACAATGCAGTTCTATTCCTTATACCTTCTCCTATAAAAACATGCACTTTTTAGCATTCAGAAATGTTTTCCTTATTATATCAAGTAGTTTTTATTATAACTTAAAACCATTTGGTACTCCAACCTTCAGTGAACACTGAAAAACAGGCTACCATAAACTGTCACACCAGCATCTTTCAGATTGATACATTTATGAACATATCTTATCATTTTTGGAAATGTGCCTTATAGCACAATCTCTCATTAAGCATAAAATATGTCTATATAACTTAGCAAACTTTAAGAATTTTGGTTACCACAAAAATTATCAGGCTGTTTGCAGATATATACACTGTTATACATTAATACAGTATTATTATTAAGATGTTTATTTGCTATACTTGTTTACTTATTTTTAGCAACCATGCCAGATCACTTATTAAAGTTTTACCAAACATCAGACAAAGTCAAGCTTTTTTTTTTTTTAAGCATCTTCTTGAAACATTTAACAGATCACATTAACTTAAATGACTTTAAGCAGACTTTGGCAGCTGATAACTACAAGGACATGGCCGTTTCAGTTAACCTTAAATTAGCATTAATGCTTAATATTTTTTAATTAGATTTTCTGGAAGTTTTAGAATACCCAATTTTCACAAGTGCTTGTTTTAAAATCAATTTTTACTAATACTATCCGGAGGTAGGAAAATATTTTTCATCCACACATTTAGACACACAAATATACAGACTGAGACATAATGACTACAGTTAGCAACACTCTTCATAAAAAGAACATATACACAGACAGACAAACTGACACAGAGACTTGAGTTATTGATATTTAATTGCCTTTCCTTTTATCTTATTTGACTAAAAGTATCTTAGTCTTCAAGAATATACTCTACTGTTAGGGTCCAGGACTCCGGGGCTTCTCCAGAGAACAAACCATACAGGCAAGGAGATGTAAATCCAAGCAAAGTCTTTATTCAGCCAGCTAGCTGGAGCCGACAGCACCTCCCCTGACACGCAGGTCGAGTCCGAGCTGTCGACCCCCAAGCAACTTTAGGTATAGATTATATAGGATTTCCACAGCCATTACACCAACACCCATACATCACCACAACGAATGAAGTTAAAACACACCCCATGCTTTAACCAATAAAGTTGAAACGGGGACCCGCCGCTTGCCTGAACTTTGCACGAGCATCCCTTAACGTCTTGTCATGAGTTTCATCCCCACGAGTTTCATCCCCCTTAGGGTATGGAAACTGGGTGGCTCTCCCTCTAGGGTGTTTCTTGCATTCCCTTACACTACAGGCAAGCAGTTTATATAACTGGGTTAAGGTTTAGATGGCCCCAGACTAACAGGGCCAATGAAGGCTCTGAACTGATAGGGACTGTGTGTGTCCAGGGGGCTGGAAATGAAATGCAAGTACAATTCTAGCTCCGGTCATTTAAATCCAGGCTGTATTGCAGAAGATATATTTCTTTTATTTCAGGGAGTCTAGTTAAAGAACTTTTCAATTTTTGAAGATAATGAACCCAATAAATAGATTTCTACTAAAATAATTTGCAAAACTAGTTCCACACTGTAGTCTATGGGACTGTTGACTATTTTCCTTTTTTGCATTAAAATAAATTTAGCTGCATAACTTTATTATATTGCATACTTCTCTCAGGGGCTAAGCCTCCCCATTAGAGAGTTTGTATTGAGGCCAGGCTTGTGTGCAGAAGATAAGACCTTTCTTCTTTTTCAGGGTCTGGGGATCAAAATTGCTCTAAGTTCCTCAGAATGCATGCCAGAGGCATATCTGGCTTTAACCTTGAAGAGGATGCTCCCATCTGAAAGAGAGAGAGAAAGACAGGTGTCCAGCACCTGGTCAGCCTCTCTCTCTGTGAAGGCGTCCCCTCGCTTTGGAGCTTAGGTGATAGTGGTCAATCACCCCCTCTGCCAGGCCTACTGGATTTAACCACTCCTTGCTAGTGTGGCCTGCACCTTGCCTTGATTCTCCTCTTGCTTTCTTACTCAGCAAGAGTCACCTCGGAGCTCTGGATTTAGTGGGACCTTACTAGTGTGCTCCTACTTACGCCTTTTGGGAGTTTCCCTAGTTTTCTCTGCACGAGCTTTCCTTGAGAGCTCCCTGCCTATCAGATAAGTGCAGGGACTGTGTGACTTCTTGCTGCCAGGGCCCTGATCTAAGTTACAAGCCTGTCTTGCTTTCCCAGGGCTGCAGAAAAGGAAATTCCTAGCCCCAGGACGACTGCCTCTAAGGAAAGGAGATCAACAGAATAGAGCCATTTACATGTTGGTCTCAGGTTTCAGCTTGATTACTTTACAGACTTCATTTACATTACACAGGAGAAAGTGGCGCAGGCCTAAGAGGACTGCTTTGAATGGAGGGCAAGGGAACTTTTTGCTAAGGCCAGAAATAAAATTCAGGGGCTGCCACAGACATTTGGCCGGTGGGGTGGGCGGGGCCTATACTCTCAAACACCAGTTTCTGCCACTGCCTGGAAATTATATTACCAGTCACCCACTATAACAAATCTGATCACTGAAACAAGAGGTCGGGGGTCATCTGCGACTCCCACATAGGCAGCAGCCTAGCTAGAGGTTCACTCAGCGCCATAGGATCAATCAGCCAGAGCTGAGATCTCAGGACCACTATCTACTAGTCCGGTCTGCCCTCGGAGTCCGTGGGAATGATCAGGAAAATTTACAAGGACAGCAACCTAGCGGGTGGCTCCACTCTGTCTCACACCCCTCCCTCCTCAACATAAACAACACTACAATGATATTAATTTACGAAGTGGCTCCCCTCTGCCTCGCCTCCCTCCCCAACCCAAACAAACAAACAAACAAAAAACACTCCCTTGGTTTTCCCGCTCTGCCGAGCACAGGTTTCCAAGGTTCACTCCCAAAACTCCCTCCCCCTTGCCTGCTCACTTGCTGTGCACATAAGAATGTTACAAATAAAGAAGCAGAAAGGTATAAATTGCTCCCTTTTAACATTTGAAGGAGGAAAGTAGGAAATCGGCTCAGCCACTCCCCGACATTCCCATCCGTCCAGAGGCAGGGGATCAAGGAGCAGCAGACACCGGGAAACCTTTCACCCGAGACTTAAGACTGGTAGCCTGACGCTAATCATCTTTAAGTGGCTAACGGGTGCCCAGACACATTTTTATGAGATAAAAAGTGCAGCATTTAGTCAGGAATAAGAGCTAAGTGTAGGTCTCTTACCTTGTGTCGGTGAGCATCAGGTTCCATGAGATTGACGAAGTTACAAGGTGTTATTTGAGCCTGTCTCATTATATATTACTACAAAAGAAGCCAGAAAAAGACAAGGGACACAAAGCCAGCAAACATACAAATTCGAACTGAATTTTCTAACACCACCAGCCGGTCAGCCACACCACATCCACAGGCGCTGTCTCACTCACACAATGCTCAGGATCCTTACCTAGCCGTCCAAACGGCGTCCACTGCGGACGTCGTTCTGGTACCCTTTTGTCGGGGACGTCTCCCACGACTTTCAGTAAAGAAGCCTCCAGGGTTGTAACCCGCTCCTTTCCTTTTCATGAGAATTCTCAACTGGGACTGGGCAGAGACCTGTTTCAGTCTCTCCAGTCTAGGACCTGTTTCAGTCCTCCCCTCTTGGAGGTGGCCAAACCTCCTTCCGCGGCTTCTGAGCAAACCTCGGTATCGGGGGGTCGTCTGTCTTCCCGAGGAGGGGTCTAGCGATCCCAGACAAGCCCCCAAAATGTTAGGGTCTGGAGTCAACCACCTCTCAAAGAGACAGAAGACACTCACGATAATGCAAGTCACACAGCGAGGTTTATTTCCAGCTAGCTGGGGTCCAAGTGTCTGCCCGACGCAGCGGGCTTCAACAAGGACCCTGAGCGCTCAAAGATAAGGGTTTATATATCATTTTCAAAGCACTTAAAATCACAGTAATTTTCCACAGTTACATACTATTTTTAGCAAGAGCAAGATAAGACCACTCCCCAATTAGACAGAGTGGTGTTGCAAGATAGAGGCTAAGCAAGAGCATGATAAGCTGACCAAGGCCACAACCGCCCACAACCCAGTGTCTTTGATTAATTTGTTCTTCAAAACTTGTTTATCAAGCCTTACCCAGTCCCTCCTCCCTTGTAGTCCCGTACTCAAGAAATGGCTTTTTGTCCCTTAAGATGGCTATTCTCATGCTAACTCATTCTTACAGTCCTACCAGGCCCCAAATCACTCTTAGATTGAGTGGTTTAAGTGGTTGGGACTCTGGCTCAGGCTCTGGAAAATCAAGCTCCTAGTCTTCATTCTGTTACCAGCACTACAACCTTAGCCACGTCACTCAGTTCTCACCTTCAGTTTGTTCATCTCCTCCAGAGATGCTGTGAGGATTAAATAGCTGTATTTGAACAAAGATGGATGAGAAACAGTCTCTGCTTTTAATGAGCTTATATTCTAGTGTATAAAGCCAATCATAATAGAAGGCAGAGAATGCCCGAATAAAGGTATGAACAAATGGTTTGAGAGCATAGAGAAGGAAGAGAGAAATTTGAATAAAATGTTCTAATAGGATTGCCATAGTTTTTACCTAACTTTTTTACAAGCAATGTTAAAATACAGAATGTGCAAGGAAGTGTTAGCTAATAATTCTTAATCCCTATAAGGCTCCAAATACTAAACCCTATGGACTAAGGCTTTTAAAAAACAGAAAATTCTTTTTTCTTGCCCCACTTCCAACAAAAATATTTGTTTAGAATAGCAATTTTCAGGGACAAACACATACAATCTAATCTGTTTTCTCTGTATTTTCTGCTGTCTTCTCTGTATTTTCTGCTGTCATGTTTTATAATCCTTAGGGATGTTACAACACATAATCCCAAATCACTAAAAGATCCTAAAATTGCTGTGTTTTGTTTTCTAGGAAATTTTAGAGAGATTTTTCAAAACAGGCTGAATAAGAACTTTCTATCTATCACTCAGTTGCTTAATTGAATAAAATTAAAGAACCAGACCACCCAAACCATACCCCCAGGCATACAGATTAATCAGTAGCCCAGTTTGCACATCTTTTTAATGACATGTTGTTTTCTTTAAGTGTCCAGTGTTCACTGACCCTCGGTGTTCTCCTCCAGGGAACTACTATTATTACTTGCCTTGGGCCCACACAAAGCCAGTTGTTACCCTGACTTCATACTGGGAGGATATTAGTCATCGCCTGGATGCGGTGAACACTCTTCTAGTCATGGCAGAACGGCTGGTAAGTTTATTTTTCCTACAGGTCCTTTTCACCAGCAGAATGAATTATGTGTTAGGATGCAGGCTAGCCCACCATCACACAAGACCTCAGACAGAATATAGTGTAAGCACTGTAAAAACTATTTCTTTAATAACAGTTGAGATAGGCGACCTAAGGCCAGTGTGGAGGCTCCGTGGCATTGGGATCCCTTGTTGTTCTGCCACCACTAGGGAGTTGTGTCTGCAAGGGAGAGGCAGCCCACCACTACACCCCCCTCTAGTCCAGGGAAGGGGAAGAGAGAGCGATATGACAGCACAGGTCTCTCCCTGGAAGGGAAAGATGCAGAAGCTACACACTTGATCTCCTCTCATTCTCCATTGGCCAGAATCTAGTCGTACAACCACATCTTACTATAAGGAAACAGGGAAATGCGGCCTTATGCCTGGGGAGGCATGTGGCCAGATAAAACTTATCTTGTGGAAGAGACAAGATGGATAGTGAAGGGACAGCTCAGTTTCTGCCACAATTTGCATGTGAAGTATGGTGTGGAGAATGGTTCATTCCAATAAAGATATACAAGCCTTAGAGCTTTGCTGTTAAAGCAATAGAAACCTCCACTATGGGGCCTGCCCTCTTCCTCTCTTGCTGTAGACTAGGGAACTGTCCTTGTTTGGAAGTTGGGAGTTCCCTCTGGTGGAAACTGCAGAGACGTGGTATCTGTGCTCATCCATCTAGTTGACATTGATGTGACGAGAAACATGTTTGGGATACTCCTAATTAAGTCAGAGATACTAAGGTACATCTATCAAGTACATCTTTTTTCTAAGATCCAACCTCTGTCAGGACAGATGCTCGAAGTGACAGCAGTATGTTCTGGCTTAACTTGTACCTGCCCAGCCTGGGAATCACCATTTCTTGTAAAATACAGGATCTGGGTATTAGAGTGCCCACTGCTACTGAGATGCCATTGCTTCTAGGTCTTCTCAGCAGATAAACTTGTACATATATGCACACATACATACATTTATTTGTACATTTATTTTTAGATCTACTATACCAAAAGCATAAGTTTATAAGGATAACTCCAGTTCCACTGTAATATGACAGGGTTTCTTCTAGTCTTCCCTATTTCTATATTCACAGCAACTCCCTTTACAAATAGTCAGAAACCTGGCTTCCATTATCCTCAATATATTTACTCATTTGTCCAATCCTAAAATCCATCAGTAAACCACTGTAAAAAAAAAAAACTAATTAGAATTTGTTATGCTTATGGTTCTTTCTTTCCCTGAAACTAGGGTATATAGTCAAAATATATTGTGTTCAAAAGTTACTTGGATTAGTTCAGTATAGTTATGATACTCATCTGAAATATATTAGGTTCATTTGTTCCTGTTTTATATTCCCCTTTAGGATTCCTTCCCCCATCTTTATTGGTTTTATTTTATTTACTTTTTGAATACATAAAATATTTGCATGGTTTCAAAGGTCACAGCTATATGAAAAGTTTACTCTATTACTTAAATTATCAGTGTTGATTGCATGTTGAAGAAAAATAAATAGTGATAGTGCTCAGCTATGGTGAGCATTATTAAACATTAAAAAAAACTGGTTTTTCTGTTGTCTTTCTGTGTATTTTTTCTCAAAAATAAGAGTTAAATCTTTACTGGTTATAACAGCATACTATACAATTACCAGTCATTTTCTCTCTTTCTAAATTCTTCAGCAATCAAACATAGAGATCCTAAAATCCGGAATACAAGCTAAAATTCCTGCAAACCAGTTGGCGGAAATGTGGTTGAAGCTGATCGATGAAGTTATAGAAGACACAAGGTAAAGGGATGCCATTCCCATCTCAGAGTTCCCAGCCATACTCCCCTCCCTGAAATGGTAACCCCAGAAAGAGTCTCTAGAAAACTTTTCATTGTTTGCCCAAAAAATGAATTTGAGTCAGTCAAGCTTCTCACAAGGCTGTACTGCAAGGAGTCTCTGAATCCCCACCAGGAAAAGCCCCACTTTCGGATTGGCCCCAATTCTAACATAGCCTGGGGAGGCCTCGGGCCCCCTCCAGGAAACAGCCCCACTGTGGCCTTGGCCGGAGGAGGGAGCAGTTCTGGGCCTCTGCCTCCCGTCAGTCCTTGTTTGCCCAATACCCCAAGAAAGGTGACTCCTGGCTCCCACAGAGAATGGGTCAAGGAGTGGAGCACGATATTACCAGGACAACATTCCTGATTCATAAACACATCTTTAGAAGTAGGCTTTTTGCTTGCTCTTCTACTGTATGTCTAATGAACACTCTGGCCAAGCCTATTTTAGGTGAAACCCGTAGATTTGACTTGAGCCAGAGAAACTTTCATGACTTATAATGTGGGGAAACAGCTCAGATCTCTAGGCATTTGGAAAT
Source organism: Manis pentadactyla (assembly GCF_030020395.1). Taxonomy (NCBI): domain Eukaryota; kingdom Metazoa; phylum Chordata; class Mammalia; order Pholidota; family Manidae; genus Manis; species Manis pentadactyla. The sequence goes on along the minus strand of NC_080026.1, from coordinate 104,864,795 downwards.
CAAAGGGGAAGATGACTCATTCCAAACTCATTTTAAATGTTGGCTAATAAAGCACTGGATAAGGAAGTTCCAAAGAAAGGCATTTTGAATACTTGGCCCAAGCTGCAAGAACCAGGACGTTTCCCCACTGGGCTGATGCCCTTAGTCTCCCTGTCTTCTTGTGCCTCCTAGTGGTGAAGCTGGGCAACTGAAATGCAGCTGATAAATTTCAGTTGTGGGTGCTCACCCAGGATGAAGGACTGGGGGCGCTCCTTTACATTCAGAGAATTTAAATCTGGGTCCTCAGAAGTCATCTTTTCCAGTCTTTATATGAGGGAAAACAGAAGCCCAAAGAGGTAAAATGACGTGTCTGGTGCACAAAGCTCCTTCTCCTCTATGTTCTACACAGTGAACATCTATTTACAGGAAGTCTCTCATGTGACTGTTGAGCCAGTGACAGAAGTATGTATCTTTGCCTTAAAGAATCATTCCAGGGACTTCACCCCAACAAGGCATTGCTAGAATTACTAATGTAACCAAACAGAAACATTTCCTAATACCTCTCATGTAGAAAATGTCTGTGAAATTTAAGGTTCGCTAAACAAAACACACAAACACCTATTTACACTGTTTCTTGAAGAATCAAATTGATGTGACTTGTTTTTGAAGAATCAAAGTGGAATCTTTTTAACTTCGTGTAACAGGAAATTCGTGTTCAAGGAAAGTCATGCTAGAATTTCCTTCATTTAGGAAACTGGGTGAATCAAACCAATGGAAATTCTAGGTGGACACAATATGAGTAGAACTTCCTGGAATTGGTGACACATTTACCCTGCAGCAGCTGCCGTGGTGAGAGGAAGCCCTGAAAGAAGAAAACTAATTCTGGCCACACCTCAGCTGTTCTAGATTTCTCAGTTTGTAGGGAGCCTGGCCTACACAGGTGGCTTTTAACCTTTTGGGAACTAATGGGCCCCTTTGAGTTTCTGGTGAGACAAGGGTAAGATGATGCTAACAACGGGATGATGATGGTGAGCAGCATTACTTAGGGTTTACTCTCCTGTAGGCATTGCTCTAAATGCTCTCCACATATTAACACATTTGCGTCTTACAACAACCCTAAAAGATAGGTATTATATCTCCACATCTGAAGATAGGAAAACAAGAGATTAACTGGTGAAATTACAGAGCAAGTAAATGACGGAGCCAGGATTCATATCCAGATTTGGCTCCGAAGCCCGTGTTCACCCTTACGTCACAATGCACGTCCACACAGACATACACTTTTTCTTTTTAAGTTCTGGGAATTCGTGGACCTCCTGAGGCCCACCCACAGACTGCCTCGGGGTACATGGTTCCTAAGTTAAGAACTTGTTGGCTGAATGATCTCTAATCTCCCTTCCACCTCCTTCATTTTGTGGGTCTGTACAATGATTGTAGGAAGCAAAAGAAGGGAAGAGGCCAGTTCCTCCCAGATGCTGCTGCTGTTTCACCTTCTTTCCAGTGACTCCATCAACCTTGTCAAACTCAAGGCTTGTTTTGTCAGTTTAGTCCCCCTGTGTTCCTCCTGCACTAGGAGAGTCTGTCTGGCAGATCTCGTCTGCCAATGCCAGACACACTCAACTTCAGCTTAAACCTGGTCGTGCTTGTGGAGTCAGGAAATTGGTGTAGTTTCCAAGATGCAAGCAAAACATAAATGAATTTGATAGTTCCAAAGCCTAAAAAGCTATTCTGAAAATTCTGTTATTTATTTTTTTTAGATACACATTGCCTCTCACAGAAGGAAAACCGAATGTCACAATTCTTGACACTCAGATCCGAAAGTTGCGATCCAGATCTCTCTCCCAGATACATGAGGCAGCTGTGAGAATGAGGTCGGAGGCCACAGAGGTGAAATCCACATTGGCAGAAATTGAGGACTGGCTTGATAAATTAATGCAACTGACTGAGGAGGTAGGACTTTTAAATTACATGAGCATCACTTGATAATGGAGGAGAGATTCTGTGGAATGGCACCAAGGATGGAGATGGTGGTAGGAAAATCTTGTACATTATTTTGGATATTAGGCAGATCGGAGGGATGATGAAATCAAGATGTTACTTGTCTGGGATGCTAATGGGTAATGGGGGTGGGCGTCATTGAAATCAGGGCCAGAGAAGAATTTGGGGTTGGTGGTCCTAGAAGGGTCTTCAAAGTAGATAATCATTATCATTATCATGTACAGTTGGGATATTTCGAGTAGGGCGATCAAGTAGCCAATCTGTGTAGTACAGATGATTAAAATGCCACCTTTGTTTGGGTTTGGGAAGACCTGGCTTTCAGTCCCGAATCTACTGTGTGTAACCTTGGGCAAAGCATTCAACATCTCTAAGCCTCAGTTTCCCCTGTGTGAATTGGAGGTAAACACAGTACTCACTTCACAGCATGGTTTCATGAAGATTAAAGAGGAGGGTGAGTGTAAAGGGCCTAGCACAGTGCCAGACACATAGTGAGTGCTGGATAAACGTTGGCTGTCATTAACCTCTGTGGATAGAACAAGGGAGCTGAAGACCCTGACTACGGACCTTGAGAGATTGGGGGGTGGGCAGTAATATATTTGTGGGTAGAAATACATTTGAAAAAAACACATGTGATTACAGGTAACTTTTATTCTCTACTTTATGCTTTGGTAGTTTCGAGCTTTTTTATAGTGAACTTATATCACTTTTATAATAAGAAAAAGGAAGCTTTTAAAAACTAACATTTCAGATTTGGCAAATACTGAATTGTGAGATGAACAAGCTCTTTGTTCTATAAGAGCTGGAACCTGTAACTCTTTGAGTGCTGTTGATGTTCATGGGCAAACTAAAAGGGGGTATTTCCTAAAATGCCTCCCAGGCCTGTGTACGTAAGGGCTTTTGTTAGGTGAAGCTCACCCTTTGCTTCTGCCTATTCCCTTTATCCAGCCGCTGCCTGCCTCCCAACCCTGCAGGCTCTCAGCATGTCCTAGAAGATGTGAGACTCCGGGATTTGGGACTGCAGTGTCTCCAGTCCCTCTGCATTTAGGCTAACTCTAGCTTTGCTTCCTTTGCATTCATCCACATGACCAGCCCCAGAACAGTATGCCTGACATTATCATCTGGATGATCCGGGCAGAGAAAAGACTGGCCTATGCACGCATTCCCGCTCATCAGGTTTTATATTCCACCAGCGGTGAGAATGCATCTGGAAAATACTGTGGGAAAACCCAAACCATTTTTCTGAAGGTATGGCTTCATCACCATGTAATGTGAATACTGAAATGAAAAACCCATATTCCCAAGGCTGCTTTATAATTTGCCAATCATTGAATGGCTAGGGTGATCATGATCCATTCTAACCCATTCTGGCCTTTTCCTCTAGGGTGGTGATTCCAGAGAGTGGTCTGAGGTTTGCTGGCATTCAGTCAAGGACACTTCCTTAGAGGTGGTTACAATACTAGGAACATGGAGATGTGAATGCATTGCTTTCTGGCATTAATTTTCCACGTCTAACGTCTCATGCAAAGAGATGTCTTTCTTCTCTTCCTTTGTAGTGGGTGCTTGGAAAGTAGAAAAAAAGGGAAGGTAGTATAGATATCCCATGGTATCTATGCCCGAACTGAATAGGCCCTCAAATTGAAAAATTTTGATAATTGCTGCTTTAGAGCAGGGGTCCTGAGTATTTTTAGTCATGGACTCCCATAAGAGCCCAATGAAAACTGTTGGTCTTCTCTTCCACGCAGCTCAGGAGCTTCACAGGACCCATAAGTCCAACTCCGGACCCTGGATTGAGAACTGTTCTATCTGTGCATATAGAGAACTAAGGGAGGGGCCTGGGGCTGAAAACAAAGGACTCAGAATAGTCCCTGCTGCGTGTTTTGAAGTCCCTCTCCCTGGCCTATCCCAACCCAGTTCTTTGGATTTGCGGAAGAAGAATAAAAATTGAGAAGTGAAAAAGTAGTCAGGGGAGAGTGTTCTTTTGAAAAGAAGGAGCGATCTGCTAACTTTTAATAAATGGACTCATTGCTCTTTAATCAAGAGGGTGAAAATAGAACGAGAATAATTATCTTCTTTCAAGTATCTCCTGGTGGAATAAATTTTACTTAAGATAGAACCACAATTATAATTGACCTCAGCAGTGGGTGAAAGCAAACTGATTAATAAATAAAACTTCACAGGGGGTAGGAGAGGAGGCAAAGTGCTGTTCTCTGTGTTAGGTTTTAGAACTCAGGGGATAAACAACAAAATGCTTTTAAGAGTATTTATTAATTTACAAAATGCTTTTAAATGTATTTATTAATTTTTGGTCATATTCATTACCCTGTTTAGGGAAACATTTAATTCAGTGGGCTTTTTGTTGGTCTTGGGACCCTGTTTTTAAGAGTATAACTCTTAAAGTATTGAAGACCCCAGAGAGCTGTTGTTTATGTGGTTTATATCTATCAATTTACTGCAATAGAAATTAAAACTCAGACATTTAAAAAATATTTATTAATTTATTATGAAATAAGAATAATAAACCCATAACATGTTAACCTAGATTATATATTTTCATAAAATACAACTGTATTATCTTTAAAAAATCAGAGAGCAGAATTATACTGTTTTATATTTTTACAAACCTCCTTAATGTCTGGCTTCACGGAAATATAATTCCATCTCACATATGCTTCTACATTTAATCTGACTGAATAAATTGTTTGGTTGAAGCATATGAAGCGAATCCAGCCACACATAGATACATAAGTGGAAAAGGGAAGAGTATTTTAATAACCTTTTCAGATAATTATGGATACTCATCTTTGATAGAACACCAGTCAAGTGGTAGCTTTTAAAAGGCTAATTGCAATATGGAATCTGAAACCATATCAGTGAACTTTTCATTCCCTAATACATTAAAAGCCATTGATTTATCTTGCACTTTGAATGGCTTTTTTACCCACACATGATTTTGTATCATTAAGCATTGATCATTTGGAAAAAATTGGTTCATTGAGTTACATAGATCTTCCTAATGTTAACACATTTCATTATACAATACTGAAAAAAATTCATCATTATCACTCATCAGAAAGGTCTTTATGTATTGGGAAGCTATCAAGCTCACCATGACAGATTCAAGTTTTCCAGAATTCTTATTTTCACTTGAAAGCTTGAATTTTATCTTTGGCAACAAAATATACAGTCACTTACTGTCCTTGAAGCGACATTTGTTTATGTTCAAGAAAACATCTACCCCAAACCCAATTCTGAATAACCATATTTGTCTGTCAGTTGCTATTTCAAGTAAAAAAAAATGGATCCTGTTCACTAGTTATGCACAACTCAAACAATTACACAAGAGCTTTTTCTTAATATACACAATAATACCCACCAGAAGTGCTTTGTGTATACTACCCATTTCATCAGACAAAAGATTAAAAGACATGTACTCAAGGACTGTGATTTAATAAGATCAGTAATTTTTACCGCTTTATCAAGGGAATTCATAAGTAAAACAAGCAACTGTTTTCTTCACTGAGAGTGGTGAAGAAGGCTTTTACTACCAGTTCAGTTTGGTGTCACTGCCTTGATTGCTGCTTTGGTGACTAGAGTTTTATCCTCCATTGTTTTTGTATCATCAGTGCAAATGTCAATATGGTGAAAAAGATGAGTAATATCTTAGTATTACTAGGAAAATAGTGCTGACCCCATAAAGCCCCTGAAAACATCTCCGGAACACACAGGGTGCTATGATCACATTTTGAGAACCATGGCTTTTAACTAAGCACACATAAAATTAGAGAGCAATGATTAGATGTTCAATCTGCATGTCACAGCCTGTGCTATGTCCGGTGTGACATATGTTATTGTGCGTCTCACAGTATCCACAGGAAAACAACAGTGGACCCAAGGTACCTGTGGAGTTGCGAGTGAACATCTGGCTGGGCTTAAGTGCTGCTGAGAAGAAGTTCAATAGCTTTGCAGAAGGAACATTCACCGTCTTTGCAGAAATGGTATGGTTAATGCCATGACTCTCCTTCTGTGCAGGGGTGGGGGGGGCACTTTCGCTTTGCATCCTTAGGGAAAACATTCATGTATCAAAAACAGCTAAAACCATCAGCACTACCTAAAATCCCACCGAGGCACTTTAACTCAAGGGGGTAAGGAAAGATTGACTTGAGGTTTTATTGTCAACCCTGGGACACAGCCAAGTAATTCACACTCAGCACCCCAGGAGTGAGGGCACCTGAGAGGGGCAGGTCGTGAGAAGCCTGCTTGGGGTCAGGAGTCTTAAGCCTAAGAAGAATCATTGCTCACTTAAAGAAAGCCTCAGGTGGGTTTGCCCAAGGGCAAGGAAAATGCTGCTTGAATACTGCAAAAAGAAGAGAGATCATTTCTAAAACGTTCACTGAGTTAAAAATCCACTTAGTTGATTAAAAGTCTCATTACAGTTAAACCAATGAAAAGGGTTCAGGATTGTGGTTCTGATCTGCTTGCTAGGAAAGAAAAACTATGGCCATCTTTTATTTTTATTTTTACTCATTTAACAGTACCTGGCACATAGTAGGTTCCTATAAATATTTATTGAATAAATAAATAAATACCAGTGGCAGAATTTATCCATCTACCCATCCAAGCCTTCAGGGAAGAGTGGCAGCTTTATGCCAGGCACAGAGGCAGGTACTGAAGAGGGTAAGGAAGCATACCCTGCCCTTGATGACCTCATGGTCTAGTGCAGTGATTGTAAAACTGTGTGTCTTGTTAAACATGCCAACAGCCAGCGCCACCCTGGGGATTATGATTTGGTAGCTGAGGTAGGGATCGGCTCCAGTAGCAATTCCAGTGTGGGTGGATGTGGGACATCGGTGGATCACTTTGAGAAATGGGGAAACACTCGGGCGACACACACAAAGTCCTTACAGTGCAGGCCTGGAAATGCTACTGGAGATAAACAGAGGGTGTGCTGAGGGCACAGGGAGGCCCTGAGTGGTGGCTGTTGATACCCAGTGAGCTGGGCAGTGTGGAACAAGGACATCAGGGCACAAGCGGGAGAGCCCAATTTCTGCATTCTTGCAGGGTTTCTTGGCATCCACCTGCCCTCCAGCTCCGTGACTGGAGCCAAGCCAGGAGAAGCTACACTGAGCAAGGATTGACCAGTCCAGGCTCCCTTTCACTCTTTCGCATTTCAAGATCCCTCCCTGCATAGAGGGAATTCTATTTTCAACTCATATAAAGAGGTGATCCACCATTTCAGTTTTCGTGTGATTCTAGTTTATCCAGATTCTGACATTCTGTGAGTACCAGGGGTGGCATGTAAATAACAACAACGAAAACCTCGATGGTTCTTGCCTTCCTGTGCTAATATCAGACCTCAGTTCTTTGCAAAATCTGCCTGATACCGATTTCTAGATGTTTCTGAGGTGCTTCACATGTGCCCACGGTCTTGCCCACAGCTGCTGGTTAAAGGTCACAGCCTCAAAGCCATGTGAGGCCCCCTCTCTATTGCTGTTGGTGTCTTCTTGCCACACAGGCTCCTTGCCAAGATTTTACTAGAGCCATGCTGGCTTCCAAGCAGGAGTGGCGGGAACGCCTTGCTCCTCCATTCTGTGTCCTTGTTGCTTGGAAACCGAAGAAGCTGTGCACACGGCCCAAAGTCTCACAGCCCCTTGTGACAACAGCTTCTTTAGCTGCTGCCTGAAGCTCATCTCCTCCCTGGGCTCAGAGCCAATATCTAAGAGACACTACTGTGTCCACTTGAACCTGATTTCCTCATCAGACCCCCACTCAAACTTCTTCCCTTCTTCGGCCCAAAACTCACCTCTTACTTGGGCAAATCCTCTTCTCAGAGCTCATCAGCAGGCAAATGGAAATTTCAGCTTGGATCCAGACAGGGACACTCACCACTGGCAAATCTCAACACTGTGATGGCTGATATAGCAAAGAGCAGACCATTGGAGATTAATAACTTCTAACTTAGAAGGGAATGCCCTCTGAGTTAGACTCTGCGTTGCCACTAAACCTGCTTCCAGAAAGGTCTTGGTTTGCCTGCCACATTCCAGAGGGCGTGAAGGCTCAGAATTTTTAGGCCCTATAATGGCTGGGTGCTAAAAGGCCTTTAGATTTCAGAGGTTCTTTGTAGAATGCCTGAGAAATGTGCCATCAATCATAATATTGTTTCTCTGGTGAAATCTGCCCTAAGTTCTAGGCAGTAGACTTAACAGGTGAACTTTTAGAAGCATGCATATTCATAAATTGAGGAGTTTTACAGGTATTTAAAAGATAGGTTCAGAGAACTATTTGGAGCCATCCAAATAATAATAGAAACAACTAGCATGGTATACCACTGTTTACAAAACATGTTACAATCATTCACATGTTTGAATATTCTTTAAGAATTGGTAGTAGTATCCCCAATTTATAGGTGGGAACACAGAGTCTTAGAAAGATGAATGATTTACCCAAAATTGTCTAATCAGTAGTAGCCCAAGTCCATGCCTTCTGAGTATAAAGCTTTTTAACTTTCTTACTTGTTTTGCTTAAGTCCTAGATGGACTTAAAAATTTTATGTGCTTTCTTTCTTGCTCTCTGATGGTGTGTTTCTTCAATTTTTTTTTAACAGTATGAAAATCAAGCTTTGATGTTTGGAAAATGGGGCACTTCTGGATTAGTGGGTCGTCATAAATTTTCTGATGTCACAGGAAAAATCAAACTCAAGAGGGAATTCTTTTTGCCTCCAAAAGGCTGGGAATGGGAAGGAGACTGGATCGTTGATCCTGAAAGAAGGTAAGGTTTCCATTTTCTGAGAAAAAATGGATGGCAATGAAGCCTTTCCCTAGAATTGCTAAATGAATCTACTCTATCATCATTCTTGATAGTATTTATGTAAAACCCACTGAGCATGCGTAAGTCCATAGAAACTCATAGAAACTTTAAGGATATCATCGGTGTCCCATAAGAAGACAAACAAATGTAAAAAGCACCAAGTACTAACATACATTGAAACTTATTTGGTGTAAATGTGCCAATCAGTGTGCTGAGCACCCGCATCATCTTATGGAATCTGGACTATATTCCAACTATCAGTTTCATGGATGCTGGCAGGAGACACAGGACTCCTTGGTCAGAGACAAAGGACTTTATTGCCCACAGCAAGAGCAGTACCAGTATCAGCGTTCATTATAGTTCTTGGAGCCCCAGTTCCCAAAGGGGACAAGAACACGGTCAGATGACATTCACACATGAAGTGGATTTTGTAACAGGAGAGGAACCCTGAGCTTAAGGAAACCAAGTCTTTCATAATAGGTAGCAAGGTGCTTGCCTTCTGCTTAGGAGAGAGATACTGTCTCTATCCTCCAAGGTTATTGCCCAGGAGAACATCTTGAAAAGACAGTCTAACAAGGTTATGGGGCCTTTGTGCAGAAATGCCAGAACTCATCGGGAATTGTCCCCCAACAAATAATAGCATTGTCTCTGCTTTACAGGTGAGGAAATTGAGACCTAGAGAGATTAATTAACTTGTCCAAGTTATATAGGTTGTAAGCACAAGTCTAGCCTGGGTGCCAAAACCAGGACTTAGCTATTATTAGGCTGGGATGTCTGTAAGAAACAGGAGAGGCTGTGCTTCAGGTGGGTGAATTGTATGGTATGTAAATTACATCTCAAAGCTGTTATTAAAAAAGAAAGGAAAAAAAGGAAACAGTAGAGGAGGCAAGCGTGTTTCCTCTGCAGTTGAGGGGGAACCAGAGCCTGGCTTCTGAGTATTTGCCGAAAGCATCGGAACCAGACCTCTCTCTTCGCTCCATTCCAGGACAGTGGACTTGAGCTTGGAGGAAACAAGTCTGTGAAGTCGAATTTTAAGGCTTCAAACTAGAGTTTGCTCTCTCTGTCCACATTTGTTTCCTGCAATCACATAGGCATCGGGGAAGGAGGAAAATGAGTGCCTGGGTCTGGTCTGTTAAGACCCAGTGTTTGCCCATGATTGCTCCGAGCCCATGAGAGTTTGCTTTGGATGGAGTTGGGCTTGCCAATGAGAAGGGAAATGGGGTTTGAGTTGGACAGAAGGAAGGAAGGTTAGTTAGGACAGGGAAAGGCAGGGGGCATTGTGATTGGAAAAGCAGAAAGTTAGAGCATGTCAAGGCTGGAGGGGACCCCAGAGGTGGCTGCCAGGTCTTCTCTGGGGCCCAGAGAAGTGACAGACAAACCAAATTTATACAAATGGTGGCACTATTTGCTTTCTGACTCCTTTCCAGTGCTTGATCCTAGGGGAGGATACAGCAGGGAAAAGATGTAGAGACAGTAAAGGGGAAGGAACCCTCATTGGAGAGGTTGCCTGGCAGAAGACTTCAGTCAAAGTTGGACAGTCTGGGCTTTCCTCTGTGGCTTGTCAAAAGTAATTCCAAATCTGAGAGAAAAATTGGCATGGCAGAGAGTCAGTATGGATATCCAAGTGTCCAAATGGAGTTTGGAGTCTTAAATGACCTGGTTTGGCTGCCTACCTAGGAACTATCCAGAAAATTAACTCCTCCCTTCAGTCTCTGTTACATAAACCAAGGGAACCACAAGTAAACATTTCCTCACTTGATCTCATGAGACTGTCTCCCCTCCATTTCTAAACATAGGGGGAAGGAGGAGAGACAACTCTGTTCTTTTGAACTGTTAGCCAAGAGTTTTGCTGGGAAAAAGCTGAACGACCCTGAACTGAAACAGAAATACGGAACCCGAGGTCTCTCTAATAATGTGCCCCTGCACGGTTTCCCCAGTCCCCACTCTGATGACTGGGGAGCAACCGTGCTAATTTGAGGCGTTCTCTGTAATTCAAGCTCATTGTTCCAGCAGCGCCTTCTTCAGAGCAAGTCAAAAGCTGTTAGTACCAAGGGGAGTTTGGAGTGGAGACCCCACAGGGGTAGAGCCGGGAGGGAACTGGTGCCAGCCCTGGGGTGTGTATGTCCCCCACTCTGGGCGGCAGCTGGGGCCCTGTTACCCTCTCTCCTTTGGTAACGCGAGCCTTGCCCGCAGCTTGCTGACCGAGGCGGACGCAGGTCACACAGAGTTCACGGATGAAGTGTATCAGAACGAGAGTCGCTACCCCGGGGGCGAGTGGAAGTCAGCCGAGGACACCTACACGGACGCGGTGAGCTGCCTCAAGATGAAGCGTCACGCCTTACCAGTTTGGAGCCGTGATCCGTGACTCCACTGACCACAAGGCCCGGCCTCCCCTTCTCTTCTGCTCCATCTCCTGTTCTAAACAGCCTTCCATTTATAACTTAAGGCACATCAATGCAGCTGTAATTATTTTCTGTAGGAAAGACATTGGGCCTGTTTAACTAGATGTTAGAACATGGTCAACTCTGAGTTGTGTGATTTTTTTCATGTAAATATTTATTTACTATTCAACTGGTTTTAAAATCATAACAAATTGAATGCTTATATTTCTAAAATACTCAAACGGCGCAAAAGGAAATGAAAAGTAATTCTGCTCCCTGACTTATGCTCCACCCCACCCCCTGCAATGATAACTATTGATGGCACTTTTCTGTTCATATTCAAATATGTGACTTCTTTTTTGCCCTACCTAAGTAGAATTGTGTTGTATGCACAATTCAGCAACTTATTTTTTCACGTAACAATGTATCATGGATGTCTTTTGATACCAATACTTCTAGATCTGTAAACTTTAAAAAAAAAAAGCCTGCCCAGCATTTTATTATATGCACCCACTATAATTTATTTACATAATCCTCGCCTTGTAGGCATTTAAGTTTTTCCCAGTCTTTGGTTTTTATAAGCTATGTGACAGTGAACATCCTTAATAGTTCCGTTTTTACTCACTTGTGGAGGTTTATCTATAGGAGAGATCCCTGGAACGGCTTGGCCAAGGTTTCAGTTCATATAAATTTTGATAAGTATTGCCAAATGGCTTTCAAATAGGTTGAATACATTTATATTTCGAACCACAGCGTATTAGAGGGCTGTCTTCCCAAACACTCATCATCCCACTTCAATAGCTTTGTTAAATCCTGAATAAATGGTATCCCGTTGTTATTTCAATCTTCACACTCTTAATTTAAACTGAAGCTGAGTTTTCCTTCATGTTTATGGACCACCTTTATTTCCTGTACTGTGAACTTTTTTTGATGACTGTTTTAATGCAGAATGTGTCAACAATATTTAACACAAACTTTGCTCAGTCTTACATGAGCATCTAGAACTTGCAGTAACATTTCCCTGTACTTGGAAACGTGTTTTTCACACTTTAGCCATCTCTGATGGCTTCTTCGCAATACAACTCCTCATAAAAAGAGTTGCACCATTTCATAATACTAAGTTAAACCATATGAAATTGCTGATATTTATCCATTTTTGACCTATAAAAACCATTTCCCCTTTCAACCTAACATACTCCATAATAGCATAAAATAGAATATATTCTAAAAACTAATTTTTGCAACTATACCTAAATACAGATTGGAGATTTTTTTCTAAGTCAGGTTGACCTCTAAGATGGTATCCAAGTTAGTGTGTGAATACTATCATTAAGAGTGAGTCCCACCCTGCAGCTTATTTGACACTATGGCTTACTTCTCTTCTGCTTTTTTTTTTTTTTAAGAATGGTGATAAAGCAGCATCACCCAGCGAGCTCACTTGCCCTCCAGGTTGGGAATGGGAAGATGATGCATGGGTATATGACATAAATCGTGCAGTGGATGAGAGAGGTAACATTCTAGATCTCTTAACCCACAGGGTCTCTGCAGCAAGGCCTTGGGTAACCAGAGAGAATCTCCTTGGGAGGAAGGAGCCTTACCCCTGCTGGTCTAGGACAACCAGGTCATGTGGTGTTACCTATGACTATTCAGATACAAGATCTGAAGGACAGTCAAGTGCAGGATGGGGGCTGTTGAGAGTGAAAAATGCTTGATAACAAGGGACTTTGAGATGCCAGGGATCAGGATGAGAATTTGGGAGGAGAATGGAGCTTAGATTTCTTCTATTCTAATCACACTCATAACTTCCCTGGGAACATCATCCTCAGGGCCCCCTTGGCTTAGAAACTGTAAAATGCCTTAGAAGTCATCCTATTCAGCAATAGCGCAGATTATTGACATAGCTTCTATTAATGGTGTTTATCCTTTTCTATGAACAGTAATCTAAAGTTCAGTGAACAGTAATGTTCAGAATTCTCAAAAGAGAAAATTTGATTTTGTTTTCTTATAAGAGGAAGTAGTACATGGTAAGAATGAGCATTGATGCATAAGATTTCAGTGAGGTTATAAATTCCTTGCTGATCTTGATGTCCACACTGGGCCTTGTAGTAATAATTAGCATTGATGGAGCATGAATCATGGGCTAAGCATAGTCTTAGTGATATGCATGCATTACTTTGATTACTTCTTTTTAAAAAGGTACGGTTACCTTTATGCTGGGGAAAGTGGGCTATAGGCAGGTATACTAATTTGCAAGAATCTCTTTTAGTGAACAGCCAGCAAATGGTGGTGATGGGATTTAAACCCAGGCTGGGTGACTATACAGGCCACACCACACCCTTCACCACTGTCCTCATTTGCCTCTTATACTGTGTTTTATTCTTAGATGCATTTAATTACCATGAATGACTGGAGGTATAAAAATAGAGGAGGACCCCATGGCCCCAAAGGAAGCTTTCTGAAGAGGAATCCAGGGGATACAGCTGTATTCAGCTTGGCTGAATTGCAGCAAAGTGGAAAGAGTAGTGGCATTCAGTCATGACAGGAGAGAATGTTTGGGGGCAGACAGAGTGACTGAATGTTTCCTAAAAGTTTATTTTGGCCATCTGGCAAGTGCATCTCTTGTGGATAACCGTTTGCAAACTCTGTTTCAGGCTGGGAGTATGGGATTACCATTCCTCCTGATAATAAGCCCAAATCCTGGGTTGCTGCAGAGAAAATGTATCACACGCATAGAAGGCGAAGGCTGGTCCGAAAACGCAAGAAAGACTTAACACAAACCGCTGCAAGTACTGCAAGGGTAAGAGGAGCAATGGGAGTGAGCTAGGCTGGGGGCTCTGCCCTCTGGACCACACAGAATTCCAGAGGACTCGGCTATTTCTACACAAACCATTTGCCAGTCAAGGGCCAATGCCCTGCTCAAGGGTTCTCAAAATGTGCCCCCCACAAATCCGGGCAGGAATAGCAGCCCCCTCGGAGTCAGAAGCGCCCCAGACCTACTAACTCAGGAGCTCTGCGGGTGGCCCAGCACTTGGTGTTCCAGCAAGCCCTCCAGGTGATTGTGCAGCCCCTATACTGTGAGAACCACTGTGGAGGCAGGAACAGAAACAAACTATTCTGACAGCATGCTGTAGGGACAGCAGTAATGCAGGACTTGGACTCTGATGTACAGGGATTCAAATCCCAGCTTCATTTCCTTTCTCATCTGTAAAATGCAAATAATACCAAGTTTTTAATTAGGGCACTTATTTAAGGCTTACATGGGCTGATAATAATAAGTTAACTGGAACAATAATACTCATAAGAATGAGTGACATGTTTTGTGTGCCTTCTATAATGTTAGGTACTGAATATGCGTTATCTACAGTCCACAAGGTCTGCACTTCATCCTCGTTTTCCAGATAACCTTACAGAGGTTAAATAGACTTGCTCTAAGCCACGTGTCTAGTAAGTGATAGAGCTTGTGTAAACCCACGCTAAGCTAATCCCAGACCGGATCTCCTTCCATTCCGCAAGGTGCCTGACTTGTAGTAGGTGCGGTGCAGTGCAGTTAGTTTTCATTAGATAGTGAACTTCTTGGGCACAAAGATGGAACCGAGTCATCTTTGTGACCTTCTTGCAAGGTCAGGAAGTTATTCCTAATAAATAATGGAGTAGAACAAATGAGCTGATCAATGTTTGTTTGTTATTCAGTTATCCCTGTTCTGATGGGGTAAGAAGTTTCTAGAGGCACTTTCTCCTTCCGTGTGAGAGTACCAATACGAAGTGGAAAGAACACTGAGCCACCAGTCAGAAGAATGGAAAGCTGGCTCAGTTCCACCAAAGAGCATTTTAGAGACGTCGATTATATTCCCTGACCTGTCTCACTCCTGAATACATGAAATATTTCAGTGCCGCTATCAACACTACAGGTCAATTAACAAGATTATGCTTGACCTGGATTTTATGTTTACTCGAAGTTGAAAAAATAGCCCCTAGAATGATAATAACCTACAAGGAACTCTTACTGCTGAGATCATAAGTATTATTCAGTATTATTTTACATTTATTAAACCTAGTCATACTTTTAAGATATTTGCATAGCATTTCCACCACTAAAAAGACAAGGATCCTGTCCGTCTTGTTCTTCAGCGCTTTCTCAGCTCCTAACACAGTCCTTGCCACATAGGAGGCCCTTGTATTTGTTGAATGAATTGAATGAAACATGAACAACTAAGATCATTTATATATAAATAGTTTTTTAAATAAAATTGATTCTGCTTAATAATTTTTACAGAAGTAATACCCCCTGATCTAGCCTTTAATTAGTTATGACTGTTATTATCTTAGATGGGACATCTAAACCCTGGGGAAGGTGATGTCATTGTTCTCTATATTTAAAGTGGAGGTAATAATGTTTTCCCAACTATAGCACAATAGCAGTGTTCTTATGAGCTAACGAAGTGAGAAAATAAAAAGCAATTTGAGAAAGAATCCATTTGCCTTGCACCAGCCCAAGTCTGAATAAGGTGGCCCCCCTGATTGTAACACTCTAACTGCCTGGTTATTGCTCTGTGTTCCCACAGTCCATCAGCTCTACAAGGGCAGGGAGCGTGTCTGTTTGTTCTTTGTTGTGTCATTTGCTCCTAGCACAGTGCTAGGCAGAGAATAGTTTTATAATACATACTTATTTGCTGATTGACCAAATAACTTGCTTTATCAATATAAGTAATATTATTATTACCACTACCATTATCATTTTCATTATCAAAGTTTTACTTCTGTTTTAGGCCATGGAAGAATTTGAAGACCGGGAGGGCTGGGAATATGCTTCTCTAATTGGCTGGAAATTTCACTGGACACAGCGTAGTTCAGACACCTTCCGCCGCAGACGTTGGAGGAGAAAAATGGCTCCTTCAGAAACACATGGTGCAGCCGCCATCTTTAAACTTGAAGGTGCCCTTGTAAGTAGCCAAGGATCAAACAATATTGATACAAGGAAAATGTGAGTGTTGGATACACCACTGTATCCAAGAGTCCTGTAATGGTCTCTCCAGTCCTGCAAGACTGCAAATAATTTGGGAGAAAGCAACACATCTTAGGTGCTCAATAATTCCTGTTGAATGAATAGATTCTTGACATGTGAAAGGTTCTAAGAAGGCCTACTGCAGACACACCTGTTTAAGAGTTCACATTTAACATCATTTTACCTAGCATTTTCCAATATATCTGTCCCAAAACCCTTGGTTCATGTAACATCTGTTAATATCCCACACACAGGTTCTTTGGATCATACCTTGGATACTACAACTGTTTTCAACAAGCCAAGAAAGTTAAATATATGGATGTGAGGTGGAGGGAAACAGAAGGATGCTCACAGAAGTAGAGAACAATTCATATGGAAGCACAATTAGGAAGGCAGGGAGGGAAAAAGCAGAAAGGTGGAAGGAACGAATAAGGTAATGGTGATGGTTCATGTAAAATAGTGCGGCAATCAGGAACCATTTCCAAACACAACTTATGTTTGTATTTCTGCATGCTGACCCTGCTGTGTTCTTCCACTGCTCTTTGTCTTCCTCCTCCCATCCTTTTAATCGCCTTATTTATCCTTTATATGTTTCCTTTTTTTAATTTTCAGCATCAGGGTTTGGTAAACCTGGACTGGAGGCAGAAAGACTGGCTTCAACTTCCTGCTCTGGTGCTTTCTGGCTAAGTGACCTTGGGAAGTCACTTGCTGTGCTGAGCTTTTTCATCTTTAAAAATGGAGTGATTGGATAAGAAAAGTCTCTTAAAGCCACCATTCCGTTTGTTTCTGATCCTTGCCTCTTTGTTTCTCGGCATTGTAATGGGTTTTTCTGCCTCTGTAGGGTGCAGACACCACTGAGGATGGGGATGAGAAGAGCAAGGAGAAGCAGAAGCACAGTGCCACCACCGTGTTCGGGGCGAACACCCCCATTGTGTCCTGTAATTTTGACAGTAAGTTTTGAACATGTATTCATGCATTCCATTCTATGACTTTTATCTTGAGAAAACTCTTCAAATCACCAAATATAATTTAAAAAACCTCTTTGTGCCCATGTGACTTTGTGCACATAAGACATCTTGGATGAAGAAGATGTCGTAAAATAGCTTGAGAAATCATATTTGGGGTGGAAGGTGGTAAAATCATTGACTTTAACATAGTCTATCTTATATCTACTTACTCTGCCTCTGAAACCAAAAAAAGATTATTTTAATTAGAAAAAGAGTTTCAAAAAGTGAAGTAAAGTTGGTTTCAGTGATAATCTTCAGGAATTTTTGGCTGAGGCAAAGCTGCTCTACAATAATAATACTTTATTACAATTATATTTTATGTAAGTATATAAATTTATTTATATAATATATAAAAGTACATATAATATTATAATTTGTTACAATAATAAAAATGCTTATATAAGTCTTCATGTATGCCAGGCAGTGTACATGTATTCACTTGTTTAATCCTCACAACAGCTCTAGAAGGTAGGTGCTGTCATAGTCCCCATTTCACAGGTGAGGAAACTGAGGTGTAGAAAGGTTCACTTTCCCAAGGTCATACAGCTTGTAAGCACTAGAGACAAGATTTTAATTAAAGTCATCTGGCACCAGGATCTGTAAACTGAATCAAAATGCTCTGCTATGTCTTGGATTGAGGGAGTGGGGGGACAGAAGACTTAATATGTATTAATGTAGTAATGATAAGGTGTATAAAGATTTTGAAATATCAAAGAAAGTTCTAACAGGTAACTGTTTCCTAGATCTGGGTTTGAATAGTATAGAAAGCCCTCTTTCTTTAACTCCTGGAGACCCACCAGTTTCATTTTAAAAGTCTGCAATGACAAGCAGTCCTCTAAATCCAGGTGGTTTGCCATGTAAGTAGCATTCTCCCCACTGACACACTTACTCTGAGCTTAGTAGAGTATTTTTTAAATATGGTTCATTCTTCAGGAATGGAACTGCTTCGGGGGGGATATGTCATCACCATTATGTGTGTACTTTACTGTGGAGAAGCAGATTTGGCTGACCCATTTATCCAAAACACATATAATCTCCAAATATTACAGAAAAAGAGCAGTTTACAATGTAATGTTTCTCGTAAATAACCTCCATCCTGTTCCTTTTAGGAGTCTACATTTACCATCTGCGCTGCTATATCTATCAAGCCAGAAACCTCATGGCTTTAGACAAGGATAGCTTCTCAGGTAAAGGAAAGAAATTCTCCATCTCACACATTATTACGTAGCAGACAAACTGATTCTACGTTTCGTCCAGTGGATGCTTTTAGTTATTTCTAGTCACAGCCAAAAGCCTTTTCATATTGAGATTAGTTTGATATGCATGAAATAAATTGCTCAGTTGTTTAGATAAATAATCACTGAGTATGTTGAATACAGGTGCTGGGTGCTAGAAATACAAAAAAGACACATGATGGTTTAATACTCACAATCATTAATGGATTAAGTAATAAAAAGCGCCAAGAAGAAAAGCAGTTTCTGCTCTCTGTTTATACATAGAGTTGTATACCTATGCCTTGGGCTCTCTGGTTCATTTGTAAATTACGGTCTGTTACTTTTTTTGTAGCTCTCTTAATTTGACAAAAAGATCACACGTTCACCCATTTGCCTACAGCATCAGGCTTGAGGCAGCGTGGAGTCCATTTTGACCTCCTCTGCTGCCTGCTGCCCCAATTCCCAGCAACGCAAAACCAAGAGGCTTCCTCACCCCTTACACGGACAGCCCAGCTGGTTTTGTTCCTCTGGACTGATTCTAAGGGGAAGGCCCCGAGAAGGGAAGGGGAAAGCCTGGGCAGAGGGGGAGCCGCTGCCTGTGTGTTTGTACTGTTGCTTCTGGGACCATGAGTTCTTCAAGGGACAGGTGGGCTCTCCACGGAGATGGCCACTTCAGGACCTTCCCTGGGCCTTCTGTAGGAAGGGAAGACCTGTAGAAACAGCTCTTAAAGCAGTTGCCTGACGCTCTACTATGCTCCCGCTAATTGAGGTGTGTTCCAAGTACTAATATTAACTATTGTGAACGGTTTCCTTTTCTCACAAATTAGAGCAGATTCAAGGGTATTCCTACAATATACATCTCCAAAATGGTTTTTGAAAACATTATTGAATACTTACCACCAGGGGGCACTCAATCATCGGAAGTCAGAATCTTATCACAATTCTTGATTAGAGTTGTGTAAAATTGTAAACATATTCCTCACAGTTTGAGATATATATCATCACATCAAAAGTGTATAATGCTGCATTTCTGAAAACCAAGCACCCTTTTGGCTTATGCAAGAGCTTCAGGTTAGACATTAGTTATTGCTCAAATAGGTCATCTCCCAGGCAATTGCAAGTTTTGGTGAAATTATGTAGCATAGAAGAGAAGCAGATTACTTCCTTTTGTTTCGTATCTTTATTTAACTTTATTGAGGTATAATTGACAAATAAAGTTGTAATATATTTAAAGGGTACAATGGGATGATTTGATATGCATATACATTGTGAAAGGATTCCCATCGTTAATTAACATACCCACCACCTCACATATTTACCTTTGTGTGTGTGAGAGAACATTAAAGTTCTATTATTTTAACAGATTTTAGCTATACAATACAGTGTTATCAACTGTAGTCACCATGTTATACAATATATCTTCAGACCTTATTCATCTTATAGCTGAAATT
The DNA here is from genome assembly GCF_030020395.1 of Manis pentadactyla. NCBI lineage: Eukaryota > Metazoa > Chordata > Mammalia > Pholidota > Manidae > Manis > Manis pentadactyla. Next base: position 104,844,959 of record NC_080026.1, on the reverse strand, counting down.
TGTACCCTTTTACTAATTTCTCCCCATTTCCCTTACCCCCACCAACCCCTGGCAGCCACCTTTCTACTGTTTCTAGGAGTTTGACTCTTTTGTAAGGGGGATACCATGTAGTATTTGTCTTTCTCTGTCTGGCTTATTTCACTTAGCATAATGCTCTCCAGGTTCATCCATGTGTCACAAATGGCAGGTTTTCCTTCTTTTTAAAGGCTAAATTATATATACCACATTCTCTGTATCTCTTCTTCCATCTATGGACACATAGATTGTTTTCATACCATGGCTATTGTTTCCTTTGCTGTGCAGAAGCTTTTTTAGTTTGATGCAGTCCCACTTGTTTAGTTTTTGCTTTTGATGCCTTTGTTTTAGGTGTCAAATTTTTAGAAAGTCATTGCCAAGACCAATGTCAGGAGCTTACTACCTATGTTTTCTTCTAGGAGTTTTATGGTTTCAGGTCTGATGTTCAAGTCTTTAATCTATTTTGAATTGGTTATTGTGTGTATATAAAACAGGGGTCCAGTTTCATGCTTTTGCATGTGGATGTCCAGTTTTCCCCACACCTTTTGTTGAAGAGATTGTTCTTTCTCTATTGTGTATCTTTGGTGACTTTGTTGAAAATTAATTGATCATACATGGTCCTGGGTTTTCTTTTTTTGGGAGGTCTTTGGTTACTGATTCAGTCTCCCTTCTCATTACTGGTCTGTTCAGATTTTCTGTTTCTTCATGGTTCTGCCTTGGGAGGTTGTATATTTCTAGGAATGTACCCGTGTCTCCTGTGTTGTCTTATTTGTTGGCATATCTATTATCCAATTTGTTGCACTCCTAATGGTGAGTGCAGTGCCAAGAAAGACTGCGCCCAGTGAAACTTGGTGGGGACATACTCCGGAGAGACAGCTCTCATCACGCTTCAGCTACACTGACAGGCCCCATCAGCAGGCCAGCCTGCCCCTGGCACATCCTGATTGCTGCAACTTCCGTCTCCCGGGTGGGTGGTGAGAGTCCACGATCAGTGTAACTGGAGGAAAAGCAAGCAGCTGAAATGCATGGTCCCAGGGAGCTAGACTTTAGCCATGGCCCCACTGCTATTCTCTTTTTCTGTTGTAGATCCATATGCTCATGTCTCCTTCCTGCATCGAAGTAAAACCACTGAGATCATCCACTCAACTCTGAATCCCACATGGGACCAAACAATTATATTTGATGAAATTGAGATCTATGGGGAACCCCAAATGGTTCTTCAGAACCCACCCAAAGTTATCATCGAACTTTTTGACAATGACCAAGTGGTAGGTAACGTAGAATTCCTAAGAAATGGGAAATGATGATGATTGGTAGGGATGCTCGTTATGGAATTTAAGGACGGCCTGTTTTTCTAGGGCAAAGATGAGTTTTTAGGACGAAGCATGTGCTCTCCTCTGGTGAAACTAAATTCAGAAATGGACATCACGCCCAAACTTCTCTGGTACCGAGTAATGAATGGAAACAAGGCCTGTGGGGATGTTCTTGTAACTGCAGAGCTGATTCTGAGGCACAAGGTATTTGCTGAGTTCTCACTCATATATTCTCTCCGAGAAGCTGCTTAAAACACTTGTTAATAACTCAGCACTGTTTACTTAAACTAAAGGGATCCTTCACCTTTGAATATTTGTTTCACAGGATGGCTCCAACCTTCCCATTCTTCCATCACAAAGGGCACCAAATCTGTACATGGTCCCCCAGGGGATCAGGCCTGTGGTTCAGCTCACTGCTATTGAGGTATGCCGCTCTCTGTTACTCATCAGATCAAATGGATGTAGCTGCAGAACTGGAACCCTTCACATAAGAAATGGAATCTTGCTGAATATTCTCTGGCTGTCTTCAACTTCCTACAGAATGGTCCAAAAATTTGAAATGTGCTTGGAAATAGACAGCTTGTTGAAGCAACAAGAGCAGGTCAATTCCAACTTTACCAAGGGATTCTGAAGTTCTCATTTACTGGAGGCCTGTTGATTTCTGAGTTTCCCATGTCACCTGGATAACTGGGAGAGGGAAGGTGGATGCAGAACAGTGTGTCTGTGTGTGCAGAGAGCAGGGGACCCAAGCAGAGGCAGAGGCAGAGAGAGGGAAGGGATTAAATAGAAATGGTGACCTGTTGGACAGTTGGAGCAGCTGTAGGCGGATGGAGCGAATTAGGTAGCTTGATGTACAGTGTCTGGCTGACTCTTGAGGTGTGTCCAGTTGAGGGACTGTGACCTGGAGATTTCCATCCTCAAGTGGTCTTACTGAGTTCTCAAAGACTGAGGCAGTTGGCTTTAAGCAACAGCTATCATTTTTCAATGCTTCCGTATCAGACACTGTGTTAAGAAGTTTACACTTGATCCTCAAAATAACCCTGTGATAGATAAGACTGTCAGTCCTGTTTGTAGATGAGATACAGAGAGGTTACTAACTTGCCAGGCAGGGTTCAGACTTACTATGTGGCACAGCCAGGATTTGATTCCTACACTCTTACCTGCTCTATTTTTTAGCAGCTCAGGCAGAAGGAAAGGAGCAAACTGCTTCCCCTGCATGACTCACAGGTTTTCAGGGTAACAGCCTCAGAGATTTTAGGCAAATCCGCACCTGTCAACCTTAAAGAATTTACCAGTTATTAAGGACAAATGTTTCCTTTCGAACATTATTTTTAATGTATTGGATTTCCCTCCCTTCTCTTTATTTTATGTTCTTAGATTCTAGCTTGGGGCTTAAGAAATATGAAAAACTACCAGATGGCTTCTATCACATCGCCCAGTCTCATTGTGGAGTGTGGAGGGGAAAGGGTAGAATCAGTAGTGATCAAAAACCTTAAGAAGACACCCAACTTCCCAAGTTCTGTTCTCTTCATGAAAGTGGTACAGTATCAAGACTCTGGAGCAGCCTGCGTGTGCTGAGTAGCTGAATTTTATTTCAAATATGAATACATATATATGTGTATATATGTGTGTGTGTGTCACACAGTGTATATATTTCCAAAATCTGACAACAAATAGGAAACCCTGACTTGTGTTCAGCTTGTTGGTGACTTCCCCCTTAAATTCTCACACTCTAGTGACAGACTCTGAAAGCTTCAAACATCCCCAGCAACACAGAGATATTTATGAGCAATTCTTAGGTATTTCTCCAATAAGCTGTCCATCTATTCAGTTACCAATTACAGGCTCTTGGTCAATCCCCTGAGGGCAGGATTTTAACCCTCTGCCACACCCCTGCAGGTATACATGAACCAGAACCTTCTAGATAGGGGCTGGCTGGCTAGGGAAGGGCAGCTGTGGGGGAACTCATTTGCGGTGATGGGGCCATGTCCTGACAGCCTGGGGCTGTGCCCCACCTCCAGGTGCCCCTGGCATGGCACCCACTTTGTTCCACTAAAGTTACCCTCTGGTTACTAGAAATTCGACAGTATGAGTGCTGGTTCATGGTCCTCTGCTGTATACCTCACAGTATTTTGGAGCAAAAAGAGGTCACCCAGTCTTTCCATTTTCAAAGCAATTAAATCCGTAATGTTTTAAAGAAGAAAAATCTATTTTTTACTCTGCAATAGAAAATAGATAAAAATAAAGGCATTTCCTCAGTTTGATGGGGTAGAAGGCCCAGAACCTTCCCATGCCTTTCCCCTGGTCATTTGGGGTCTCCAACACCTCACTCTTGAATTCTAGGTCCATGTGGCTTAACTTCTCCTTTTACAAATGAGGAAACTGAGGCTGAGAGAAGGGAAACACCTTATCCACGTCCTATAGTGAATGTCAGGTCACGCCTGTGCTGCAGTGATCATGACAGGCAGCGGCAGCACGCCTGGTGCTAGCTGCAGTCATGCGTCCTGTGTTTGCTCTTTACCCTAACTTGCAGAGCAGGTGTTTTCACCTCTCTTAACTCCACTTTGGAGGAAACTCAGAGGTTAAGTAATTTACACAAAGGACCCAGCTACCAAGTGGGTGGCCCCAGTCGGGTGGCCCCAGTTGGGAGCCCATGCTCTTGCCCTTACATGCTGTGGACTGCGATGAATGCTCTGAGCCAGAATCCCAGAGTCATCGCCCCTGGGCCCCTTCACCCATCCTTGCCCACTCCCCAAGCCCTCCCCCTCTTACATCCTAGACTTGAATCTGGTCTCAGTCCACAGACAAGGAAAGCCACTCAGTCAGCCCCAGCTTCTATTCCTGTGCAAGCCCAGAGATGGAAATTCACCTGAACCACATCCCAGGCTGGCCCCAAGACCAGCTCGTGATTCCCCAATCAGCCAGGCCACCAAATTCCACGTGGATGAACTAGGAGGAATGTGGAGAAACTAATGAGTATCCTTTTTGGGCACTGAACTTCCAGGGCTAAAAGAGTCCCATGACACAGTTAATTCCCTTGGAGATTCAGTTTTATTTCAGTCACTTCTAAATTCGAACTAAATGTTGTCTACTTCCTGTTACAGAGCAGAGCCAGGTCCTCAGGTCCTATTTCTAAGCACTTCACATGTATATGAATTGAACGAGCCTATTATTACTGAGGAGATAACACGCATTACTAATTTGCCTCCAGTTGTGCAGTGTCTAGGGGCAGAGCCAGGGTTTGATCCTGCAGACTGGCTCAGAGCTCATGCTCTTAAGCACTGTGCTGCTTGCCTAGAACTAAATTACTGAACAACTTACTGGGAGTCCCATGGGCTACACCAAATGGGCAAAAAGGGTCTGGTGGTCCCTCTGGGGGAGTTATTGGCAAAGCTGCCCTTGTCAGGTCTTATACAGAGAAGTGACGGCTCCTTTCCAACCCCCAGTTCTTGCCCAAGGAGGAACTGTATATGCCTCCGCTGGTGATCAAGGTCATTGACCACAGGCAGTTTGGGCGGAAGCCTGTTGTGGGCCAGTGCACCATCAACCACCTGGACCACTTTCGCTGTGACCCTTATGCAGGAAAGGAGGACATTGTGCCGCAGTTAAAAGGTAAAGTGCAAGTCTATAAGTATCATTTTGGGGCTTTCCATGCATAATCTGATTTAATCTTTACAAACCTTCTCAAAGGAAGTATTCGTTGTCCAGATTTTGCAGATGAGGAACCAGTTTGATTTATAATGGCCTGTATAGCTTCCCAAGCTAATATAGTTGGTAAGTGGCAGGGCTAGATGTGAGCCCTCACCTCATTGTGGAGGGACCCAGCACTCAAGCTATTGCCTTCTGAAGTAACCTGTCCCTGGATGAAATAGAACTTCTCTGTAGGAGATGTTTAGTGCTCCATGAGCTTGTCATGTAGTCCAGCAGAGAAGACAGACAAGGAAATGAGTGTTTGCAGTCCAGTATGAGAAATACAGGGGCTCCCTAGTGAGCACTGAGGGAGGGAGTATTTTATTTTAAATTGCTTTCCATCTGTTGTCCCACCTCATTAACGTTTCACAACATTGTGATGCAGGTTGAAAGAGATTATTTTGTTGTTACCCACAGAGAAAAAATGACACCTGCTGAGTTTAAGTAACTTGCCTTTGGTCACATAATGAGTGAGTGATAAAGCGGAAGCTAACACTGACCTTAGAGTTTTGTAATAAATAATAACGAATGAATAGCATTTTGCTCTTGTCTGTTCAGTAATGCCTTGTTTTTTAGCTTATCATGTGCCAAGGTCCGTGTTAGAGGCTGGGGACTGGGTCACATCAGTGAACAAGATCCCAGGGATTCTGGCCTCACACCCACTAGAAAACCAGCACAGGCTCAGTGAGATGATCATTGGTAGCCTCAAGACTGAAACAGATGTCTTCTATTTAAATAGCTGTGCTGCTAACCAGTTCTATTTAATCTTCATTAAGGTTTGGTACTGATTTTGCAGAGTCTCTGGAACTCATTTGCTTTGCGGGTTTGAGCATCCTATATCCCCGATTCAGAGAAGAGGAAAAAAATGAAATCCTCAGTCACACTTGAGCAAAAAGCCTACATGAGTTTATTTAGAAATTTCCCATGCAAAGCATTTTGTGCTGAATTGACGGTGCCTAAAATTGCAACATATTTAATAACAAGGATTATTGTAACTAAAGGCATTGTTTTATTCGGGGTTACTAAATGGAGAGAAACCATTGTCCTGGTGCTTTCCCTACTGCTTTCATAAAAGAAAGTTTGTTGATCCAAATATGTGAAATCATTAGGAAGGTACAAATCCTGAAAATTTCCAGGACTGCTTGTGTGGGCCTGTTTGCACCTGCTGGTCAGGGGTTGCTGGGCCTGAAGCAGAGGTCTCCTGGTGAGTCTGTGTAATTCATTACAAGTGTGGTCAAGGCTTCAGAGAGCCCCTGAAGAGGAAAATCCTTCAGGAGTCCATACTTAAGTATGGGGGAGCATAATGTTCCCAAGACCAGAATCTATTATTTTAGATCGATCAGATATGTTCTGAAAGTGAATGATAGGGTAAGAGTTGTGAGATGCACTTGGTTGGCATGATGTTAGAAGCACACAGAGTAGCTTTTTCCTCCTGTCCCTAAGGCTTTGTTTCCACGAGGATGGAAAGTGGAGAAATGATAATAGAAGGCCCTTGCGTGCAGTTGTGTTCCCACGTGCCTGCCCATCTGGCTGTCACGTTCTCATTTGCTATAGTTGTCAGGAGTCACTGCGGTGCCTGTCTTGCAATTGGAGAAACTGTTGATAGCCACGGAGGTGCCACATGCATATAAAATGACCTAGCAGAGCAGTGGGGGTATCATAGATGCTTAGTAAATGTCTCTGCTGCCTCCCCAGTATCCCCCCAATCATTTCTCTCACATTATTGAGAGGTTACTCTGCTCTGGGCTCTGGTATGATGGTGAAAACACAAGCTTTGGGGTCAGACAGACTTAGATTCCTTACTTCCACTTACTACTGATTATTTAATCAGAAGCAAGTGATTTACTTTCTTTTAGCCTCAGTTTGTGTTTAATCTTTATAATGGGGATAATGGTACATATTGAAGGATTAAATGATAAAACACATGTAAAGGGTTTAGCCTACTGCCTGGCACATGGTGGGTGCCTAAGATATGTCCTCCCTCCCCTCCCTTATGTCCCATTGTCAGTTGTCCAGGTGGATTAAACATGAAGTTCTTCCAGCTTGGCTGAGTGTGTTCTGTCTGGGTTCTAGCCTCCTGTTGAATGTCTTTCTGCCTGATGCCTTCTTCCATAAAGGGTAGACATACCTCTCATCCCCACCCCTGCCTTAGACTAATTGTCCAAGACAAAAGAAAAGGGGCCATATAGTGCCCTAAAAATGTCTAGAATTGTATCATATTTTGGGAGAAGTGATTAACTTTGGCGTTATTTTCTCTATTCGGGTGTGCTCCTCTCCGTGGAGTACGTCTCATCCCGGAATAAATGTTACCATTCACTCTGTGACTGTTAAACTGGGAGTAGAATGTTTACCACTTCTCTGTATTTTTCTAAGTCTCTTGTCTTAGGTGATTAAACTGTCTTGCAGCCTCCCTTCTGTCTACTCCACCCTGCCGAGAGGTCATTATTGAAATAGAAGACACGAAACCATTACTGGCCTCAAAGGTAGGCTTCAAAGCTCATTGTCAGATAATGCCAGTTTTATCTTCCAGGTGTCTTAAGTTTTGGGTGAATTCAGTCAAACTACTCAAGACAATTAAAATAACAACAATCAAACCAATTTATCAGGATAAAGAATTTGAATCTTGCACTCATCAAGTTAGATGACTTTGTAGGCTAGTGTCCTCTGCCCTCAGCTACCCAGGATATATACCATAGTACCCAGGCTCAGGCCTCACCCTCCAAGAGGAAAAGGGACCTAGACATCAGTATATTTGAGTGATTCTAATGTGCAGTCAGGTGTGAGTGAAATGATTTGCCAGAAAGAGAAATTTCAAGAGCAATTTCACAGCATTGCACATTCGGAAGAAAGGAGCATGTAGCGGAGCAGTTTTTTCCCCCTTATATAAACAGAAGCATCAGGGATTTTTAATGACCCTATTTGTCAGTATATGGGTATCCCAGATTTTAATATTCATTGTGGTTTTAAAATTAAGAAATTGGTGAAAATGCTACTTAAGACCCTATTTTAAAACCATTCCAGGCAATTCTACAAGGAGAGGGGAAAAAAGCTTCCAGCCCAGAAAAAAGAAAATATTAAATATCTCCCTGCTTCTACTGGCATTTATTATGGACTTTCACAGCATGTTTTAATGTGCAAACTGGCCAAAAAATGCACATGATTGCACTTTAATATGTTATGTCGATAAACAGTCCTTTAAAAAAATCTACTTCCTTCCCACTGCATTAAGCATACTCACAATTGGACCATATTAAACGCATTCTCCACAGCCAGCACTCTGTGGCAGTCTGTTTGATTCTATTCCCCGGGGATTCCTCAAGTCACAAATGACAATATCAAATTTGTAAAACTATCATATTCACTTTCGAAACAATCCCAAATACTCCCAACAAAACAGTAGGCACCTAGGGAGAAGTAAAGTGCAATATACTTAAGATTCTTTGTGTACCTTTTCACAATTACTGTGGGAAAAAGCAGTTTAAGATCCTCTTCTATAAAGTGCCTCCAGCTTTTTTTGTCAATCAGTTCTTAATTCATGCCTACTATGTACTCGGTAGCCCCTAGGTATGGAAGAATCAAGAAGAATAAAGCAATCTATGCCCATGTTTTCACTCATTTCTTAGCACTAGTTAACAGATGACTAGGCTACTGTAGTAACACATTGTTAAAGTTCAGTTAACAGCATAGAAATTTGAGTTACAACCTAACAGTGGGGTAGTGGGGTTGGTAGTATCAGTCATTCCCACCGTCCAGCAGTCCCCCCTTATTCACAGTTTCATTTTCCGTGGTTTCACTCTCTGCGGTTTCAGTTACCTGCAGTCAACCACGGTCCAGAAGCAGATGGTCCTCTTTCTGATACTGTCAGAAGGTCAGTGGTAGCCTAAAGCTACATCACAATGCCTATGTCACTCACTTCCCTTCGTTGCATGACGTAGGCATATTATCATCTCATGTCATCTCAAGAAGGGTGAGAACAGTAAAATATTTTGAGATGGAGTCTACATTCACATAACTTTTATTACAGAATATTGTTATTATTGTTCTATTTTATTATTAGTGACTATTGTTAATCTTTCATTGTGCCTAATTTGTAAATTAAACTTGATCATTGGTATGTACATATAGAAAGAACAGGATATAAAGTGTTAGGTACTCTGCAATTTCAGACATCCACTGGGGGTTTTGGAATGTGGCCCCTGCAGATAAGGGGGGACTGCTGTTCTGTAAATAACTTCAGTCAGCTTGCTCTCCTAACACCTAGTTGAGGTACACTGTGTTGATGGGAAAGGCTTTGGAATCTCCCTTAAAAACTGATTCCACCTGTTCATCAAGGAAGACAGTAGCCATCTATGCAAAATGAAATGAGCAAAGTTGAGCTTTGGCAGAGCCAATAACAAGCTTGCTGATGTCCTGGATTACATGTACATGTAGTATACATACACACAGGTAGTATACATGCATGCATGTGATATGCATGCATTACATGTACATGTAATGTGTATGTCATGGACATCTATTACTGTTAACTCAGTCAGGTTTTGTATCTGGGTAAATTGAGAGAGTGACTCAGAACTGACTGTGCTGTTGATGGGAGCTGGAGGCTGTGGCTTTGGGTGACAGTCTCACACTCACAGAAACTCACACCAGTACCGTGACGACTGGGAGTTCTTAACAAAAGGGCTCAGTACAACCACAAGAAAAGCAAGAAATAAGTATTTGGGGCAAATTTGGTAAGGATTAGCCAGACAACAGGGACATTCCTACATGGACATTTCAACAATTACCTTCCAATTCCAGTGTTTAAGCAGTATGTCAACAGCACTCAGCAAAATGGCTTCTCCAGCGACAGTGCATGTATGTATGACAAGCAAATGCATGAGGCTGCCTGGGACTGCGGGGGCTTCAAGCTGAAGACTTGACTTCTCCTTTCAGATTCTTGCTACTAGCAGACTTTGGAGGGAAAGATGATCTTAAAGCAAATGTGATTGTTTTAAGCCTAAGGGGAGAATCTTCTGTGCCATCTGGAAATGAAAAAGCAAATTACGTCAGTTGCTTCTGTTTCCTTCCCACAGGAGCAAGTGGGCTTGGATAAATTCTCCCATACTAATCCTAAATTTTAAAATCAGTAGTTTGTCTTGAATAATGCATTTTCAAATCATGAACTATTCTTTTCTTTGAAATGATTTTTGAATAGCTAAAGATAGATGTGAATAAAGAGTTGAAAAATGTGAATTCAGGAACCATTCATAATGTCAAAGCATTTTTGGCATAAAATCTCTCTCCAAAATCTCAATTTGGCTGTGATGATGTAACCTTTAATCCCACTTTAGTATGAATCTAACAGAAAGAATTTATATCTGTCTCTCTCTGCCTCTCTTGGAAATTCCGTGTGCTGAACAAAAGTCAACCCAGAAAATCCCAAGGGGTGTGCCTCTCCGAAGAAGCCCTGTGGCTGCCCCCCCCCACCCCCCACCCCCCACCCCACGCACAGCGCTGCAGGGAGTGCCTGCAGGGGGAATTGTTCTGTCCTCACATTAGAAATCAGCCTGAAGTTAGGATTTCTGGAAGGGGGCCCAGAGAGCAATTCTTCAAACTGCCCGTGAAGGCAAACTTGGCCAATGTACCAGCAGGTGCTAAGAGAAAACTCCAGCCCAAACATCCTAGCTCCCCAGTCTGTGATCTCCTGATGTTCTCTGAGATCAGGAGTGGGTTCTCCATGCAGAAACTCAAATGGAAGGATTTGGCTAATGGGAAACTTGACATCTTAGAACAATTTTGATGGATGAATATGTATTTGGTGCTTTTAGACATAGGGTAAAAACAGAAAAAGGTTCCTACATGATGCTATCATGGTTGTACTGGACATAACATCTTGTGACAGGAGATTTTTGAAGGGATGAGAATTAGGCCAAGTTGGGATATAATTTAGGAGCGAAATGGAATGAAAGGTTTGAAGGTGGTGAGAATAGCAGCTGCACCACTGCCTCCCTTTTGACCACCGTGCTGGCAGATTGTCTTAACTAGGAAACATGGGATGTGGGTGGCTACCACCAAGCCTTTCATTTTAATACTGTTTGTAATTCTTTTGTGCATTTTCAGAGAAGAAACCAGTAAGGTGTGTTTAATTATGAGATCTTCTTGAATTGAGTAATTTAATCCATCAAAATGTTGATAGTATACAACATGCATGAAACATAACTTCTCCTCTTTTTCTCTTTACACCTAATGCTCATGGGGGTCTCCATATCCATGTGACCTGTTCCATGGCTTGTCCCCTTCCTGTCCATACATGTGATGAGCAGCTAACAGAAAAGGTAACTATTGTACACATTTTGCTAGATTTAAGATTCATGTGTTTTTGTATTTTCTGCCTTTGGCTGGTACATAAAGAACTTTGTTTTCATAAATCCAGGGTTAGGTTACTGATCCATAAAGGGGAAATAATTGTGTGTGTGTGTGTGTGTACATATATATACTGTACATAGATAAGAAAAAAGCTCTTCTTAAGCATTCCTTCTTCTGTCCCCCCAGACTGAATTGGAGGCTATGTTATAGGTGACACTGTATTTTTGGCGACACCATTCTTTCCCAGGTTGATTAAAATAAACAATGGGTAGTTCTAATGAGGGTCTATTCCTGTTACATATCTGAGTGGGATTGGTAGCAGCCTTTTATAAGTTACAACCTTCTGCAGTTTGGAAACGTTGCACAGGTGACTCTGCTGTGTTGTCCCTTCTGCTCAATCAGGAGCCACCCAGCTGAACCAGATGTCCTCAGCATGGACTACCCACTGGAATCACCTGGGGAACTTATGAAAGCAGGCAGGAGGTCCGGGTCTCAGACTGATTGAATTAGAATCTCTAAGGATAGGTTGGGAGTCACTAGTCTGAATGAACCACAATGCCTCCCTATTTTTTGTTTCATCTTTTATCATTTTCAAAGCTCTCTTCCCTAATGGTCTTATTTGATTTCCAAAACAATTGTCTAAGGTAGGTGGAGACAGCTAGTGTTACTATCCCCTTCAGTGGGTGAAGAATTGATCCTCAGATGTTCAACCACTCGCCCAAGCCGGTATGGCTTGTAACATAGGGGTATGGCTTATAATGGGTAAGGGATGGGACTTGAATAAGAACCAGTTTTTTCCAACTCTTAGCTCAGTCAGTTTGGTTTTTTCTCTTTGTTTGTTTGTTTTACAATGCATTGCTGGCTAAAAGGTCTAAAGGAAATGAAACAGTAGGAAACATGTTGGAAGTTTTATTTTAATTTATTTGTATATGTTAATAATAAGCTAATAGGATGAAAAAAGTAAAAAAAAAAAAAGTAAATAGATTGTGTCTATAGGGTGTAAGAGAATTATCTTGTATAGCTGTAGGCCAAGGATGATCATTTCACCTCCCACTTCTGGGTAGAAAGACCATGAATGCTTTATCCATTTTGCATGTAAAAAAAAGTCATATAATCTCTATTTCAGGTTCAGAAGTACCTATTTCTCCTCTTACATATGTTTTTTTTCATTGATTGGAAATCCAGGTCATCACTAAAGATTTTTTTCATTTTGACATGTCTTTTCTTAGGAGGAAGAAATTGTTGACTGGTGGAGTAAATTTTATGCTTCTATGGGGGAACATGAAAAATGTGGACAATATATTCAGAAAGGCTATTCCAGACTCAAGGTACCTGGCCCTGAGCTGCTGTGGGAAGGGGATCAACACCCATTAAAACTGGCCCCAGGCAGACTGAGTAGAAGGCTAGAATGTTGGATGGTATGGGCTGATGCGAGGGGCCAGCAGCTCTGGCCTCCTGGAGAGCCCTCTTGCAATGGGTTTTGGCTTTGCCAAAATTCCCAGGGCTTACTGACAGTTACTGATTGATGGTTATGTGACTGCTACTTTGGAGTTGTGGGGCATCTGGCAGAGAGTTGGGAATGGGTCAGGACCGGTTAGTCCAATAATTGTCCATTTTGACTCAGGGAGACCTAAAAGTCATGGTCCTTTTGCAAAATAGCATGAAATGTCAACATGATTCATTCTGTCTTCCAAATGGGCATCCGTTTCACTAGCTGAAAAGTTGATTCTGTTACATGTATGCAGCATAAGTCACAACATGGGCACGTGTCCAGGAGGAAGACAAAGTATTGAGCTATGCAGATCTGGCTATTATCCTTCTATTAAGGTTTTGAGTTTTCCAATTCTTCATTTAGTTTTTCAGACTGCAACGCACTCAAGTAGAAGCAAATGCTAAAGTTTTCCAAACAGTATCTAGGAGGAAAAAACTTTCAAATGAGAACTATTTAGCCACTAAAATGATTTTCCTCATGAAAGTGGAAAGAACCCACATCCTTTTATGTTATTGTCATCACTTCTCAATGTAGCTTAAGAAATGCCAGAATGTAAAGAACCGCTTATTTAGAAAAATGATCCATCTGGCCTGTGGATCAGTCCCACTGCCTCTCCTCCCTCCCTCCCTCCCTCTCTGCTTCCTTCTTTCCCTCCCCATCCTTCCTCCTCTCTTCTTCTAGTTTTTTATTGAGGTATATTTACATTACAATAAAGTAATCCACTCAATGATTCATGATAATTATATATATCTATGCAAACCACTATCCAAAATAAGGTAAAGAGCATTTCTATCCCTGGAGAAAACTCCTCTGTACCCCCTTCTAGTCAGTTACCCACAACCTTCCATCCCTGTAAGAGACAGTGACCTGACCTCATCAGCCTGGATTGGTTTTGCCTGTTCTCTTCTTATAAACGAGCTCATATAGTGTGTGTTTTGTGTGTATCTTGCTTCCATAGCCCAGCACAGTAGTTTGAGATCCATCATATTGTCATGTGCATCCATGGTTTGTTCCTTTTTATTGTGGAGTGGTGGTGGTGGTGGTGGTGGTGGTGTGTGTGTGTGTGTGTGTGCCCAAATGTCTTAAACCATTTTTTTAACAATTTTTTTATTACGGTATTATTGATATACACCTTATGAAGGTTTCACATGAAAAACAATGTGGTTACTACATTCACCCATATTATCAAGAGCCCCCCCATACCCCACTGCAGTCACTGTCCATCAGTGTAGTAAGATGCCACAAAGTCACTACTTGCCTTCTCTGGGCTACACTGTCTTCCCCGTGATCGCCCCCACACCATGTGTACTAATCATAATACTGTGGAGTGATGTTTTGTTGTATGGATAGACCACCATTTGTTTAGTCATTCTTCTGATGATGATGCTATGGACATTACTGTACCATGTGGACATGTTTTCATTTCTCTTGGACAAATACTCAGGAATGCAATTTCTGCATCATAGAATATGTGGATATTTAATTCCACAAGCAACTGCCAGATATTTTCCCGAAGTGATTGTATCATTCTACACTCAACTAACAATGTCAGAGTTCCAGTTGCTCCATCCACATCCTCATGCCCATTTGGTATTGTCAGTATTTTTTATTTTAGACTTACCTGTATTTCAATGAGAAATTAGAGTGTGTTGATGGTTTTCAGGTATATGACTGTGAGCTGGAGGAAGTAACAGAATTTGAAGGCTTGACAGACTTCTCAGATACTTTCAAGCTGTATCGAGGCAAATCAGATGAGAATGAAGATCCCTCTGTGGTAGGAGAGTTTAAGGTGAGTAAAACTGTGAGTTTGTCCTCTTTAAAACCCACCTTTATTTTCCTTATAGAGCTAGGATAAAGGACAACCTGCCTTTAGAGGAGGAACATACACGCTGACATCTGAAGAATGCCAGGAGGTCCTAACAAGGAAAATGACAGTAGGGTCAGGGCAGAACATGCAAAGCCATTCTCAGCAATTTTCTCCCTACTCATGCCATACAATCTTGAGTCCTGTGGACTCAAGCTCAGAGAGATCTAGCCTCCCTCCCTGCCGCCGGGCCCCCACTCTGAGGCCCTCAGCAGGAACACTGCAGCAGCCCCTCAACTGATGGCCCTTGTCACCTTCCTCATCCCATTCCAGTCCATTCCTCGTGCAGCAGATCTGATCATATTTCTTGACTGCTTGAAGATATTGCTTGGGTTTCCTCTGGATCAAGTCTCAACTCCTTCCTAAGGTGGAGCTGGCCTTTCTTAAGCTACTTGTCTCCCCTGCCACCCCACCCTCCTGCTCGGGAGGACCTGTCGCAAGCCCCAAACACGCCTCGTCCTCTCACAACTTGGAGCCTTGGGACAGACTCTTCTTCCTTCCCTCTTTGTGGTCTGACAAACTCCTACTCTTCTTTTAAGTACCAGCTCAAATGTCACATTCTTTGTGAAGTGCCTCCTGATGGTTTTTGGCAGGGACTCCTGCTCTCGGCTCCACAGGTCTGGGTTCCTGCCGTTATTAAAGCACCTTTCCCATTGTAAGCATCTCCTTTCGTGGCCTCCCCTCCCTCCAGCCACAGTTGGCAGATCCAAGGCCCCTGTGCTGTTACTCCCTAATCCTTTCCAGTAGCAAATATTGCTAATCGATCAGGGCATATACACTTCACATGGTCTCAAAATCCCTATGATGGCTTCCCACCAAGCAATCAAAGACAGCATGAGTCACAACTTTATAATATCCCTGTGCCAGACTGGGTTCCTTCACTTCATTTTTGGGTCCCCAGTGCCTGGCACATAGTAGGTGCTTATTACTTCATGCTACTTTACTGCATGAATGTAGCTGGAACCAAGGCCCACGTGCTCTGATTCCAACTTGAGTAAATTTTCTCATGTACTTAAGCTGGTTTCAGGATAAAATATATGGCCTCTCAAGCTAACCTGGTGAATTACTAGTTCAAAAAATATTTATTGTGCCCCTAGTAGATGCCCATCACCATATTAGATCCTGGAGATAGAGTGATCAGCAAGACATAATTCCACCTTCAGGAAACACAGAATCTAGTAAAGACTATAAAGTAAACAGACTCTCAAAGTGCAGGGGCCAGTCAGTGCGTGACAGGGGTGAGTGTGGGGTTGGTTGGTAGGATACACACCCAGCTGGAGTCAGTCAGGGAGGTTTTGTGGGAAAGGTGACACCTTTTAGCTGAGACCTGAGGGATGAACAGGAGTTTGCCTGGGTGTGGGAGCAGGTTTACAGGGGTGATGCAAGGAAAAGGACATAACCCTTAGTACTTCAGTGGGTTCCAAAACAATCACTTTTATTCCTATCTTCAAAATACGTGCAGAATTTCACTCCTCACTATCTCCTTTGTCGTCATGCTTTGGCATCCCATCTTGCCTAGATTTTTGCCCTGTCTCCCTGCCTCTGTCCTGCCCTTTCTTCTCCCCTTGACCTGTTAGTAATTACTTTATCATCATTTCACTTTCCCTGCTGTAAATACACAAAGTGCAATAAATGTTCTTTCACAAAAAGGAGCCCGTCCCACAGGGAGGGGCTGTCACCCAATCCCACAGCCCCTGTGGCTGCCCCAGAGTGTCCTGCGGGGGAGGGCACTGCCCAGGAGCCCTCAGCCCAGGTCTCCAAGGGCCCTGTGAGTAATCGGTGTGTCTCTGTCTTAGGGCTCCTTTAGAATCTACTCGCTGTCGGATGACCCCAGCGTGCCAGCCCCTCCCAGGCAGTTCCGGGAATTACCTGACAGCGTCCCGCAGGAATGCACAGTTAGGATTTACATTGTTCGAGGCTTAGAGCTCCAGCCCCAGGACAACAATGGCCTGGTAAGAGTTTGGGTGTGGGGCCTTCTCCTGTAGCAAGATAATTACAGTCATCAGCCACAGTAATTGTCCTGTTCTTTCTTTTTGGGCGTCTGTTATCTCACTAGGGGAGAGATACTCTATCAAAACGATGTATTCAGGAGGATTGTCCCAGTGGGGATTTATCTGCGAGCTGGAAGGGGCTTGGATCCTCTGCTTCATGCTTCTCACTTTACAGCTGTGACCTCGGAGGAGCTTTTCTCTGTCACTCCTCCCTGCCACCCTCTGCACCCCACCCGGCTTCTCTGAAGGCGCGCTGGCTGGGTGCCTCTGAAAGGGAAATACTGCTCAGACCTCGCCAGGCCCGCGAGAGAGGGTGTGGAGGCACCCCTGAGCCTATCCCAGAAACCGACTTACACTTGCACCACAGGATGACAGAGCATGCCCTCTCTTTTGTCCCCACAGTGTGACCCTTATATAAAAATAACGCTGGGCAAAAAAGTAATTGAAGATCGAGACCACTACATTCCCAACACGCTCAACCCGGTCTTCGGCAGGTAACGCAGATTTCTAAATTTTTTTGTGGTTCATTTTTTCACAGTGTATGTATTGAGGATGTGCCAAGCTGTGTTCTATCCCCCAAAACTTGACTGCAAACTAGACAGACGTTCCAGTCACCAGAGCAGATAATAGAATATGAACTGCTCGAGTGGAAGTGAACAGGGCCATGAACATAGTAAAACCATGTCAGGAGATGGGCTTCTCTGCTCTGAAGCCTGGTAGGGGCGTGTGATGGCGCCAGGCGTTGGGGGCCCAGGGGGTGCCAGCGCAGGGTTTCCAAAAGGCCCAGGAGTCTGCTAAGTTGGAGGGTTCTGGGCAAGAAGGGTGGGAGGAGTGACTTGCCTGTAGCAACGTTTGTGTTCTCATTGCCTGAATCCAGTTTGGGTTCTGTTTTCTGGATATCTTTGATTCCACAGTTGTGATGTGAATGTGTTCATGGCCTGTTTTCAAAATTGAGGAGGAGCAGAAAGTGATGGGGGCAAAACACCCTGCTCCCTCTGTCACCTGTTTCCGAGGATTCTTGAAAAAGCATTATTTTCTTCATCATTGCCACTTTAGACTTGTTTCTGGAATTACATTAGTCTCATCAGAACCTTCTCAAGGGTTAGGCAATTCCAAGTCACCTTTAAATAGGACCAGCATTTTTCAGCTATAAATAGTGTCCATATTTAATTGAGCTAACATTTGCTGAGCCTTTATAGTGTTCATGAACTATGATATACCGTTTATATACAAAAAAAACCCCTCAAAAATCTCACAACTCTGAGGTGCTATTGTTATCCCCATTTGACAACAGAGGAAACTGAGGCACAGAGAGAATCCGTTCCGAATGCACCCAGCTGGTAAGAGGCAGTCAGACCCAGACTTTCTGACTACAGCGTCCACGTGGTCTCCACACTCAGCTCTTTGCTCTGCCACCATCTGACTTCATCTCCATGCAAACCTATTAGCCGGGCAGGGCAGTGATGAACAGCCTTCCCTTACAGGTGAGGGAAACGGCGCCGGAGCTCGGTTGCCAGAGCTCGTACATGGCAGAGCCAAGATTCAGGTAGAAATTCCTGATGATGCCCCAGGCTTTTCCAACACCCTTGGTAATGCTCCGTACTCACGGCAAAGCTATCACTTATGCAAAAATGTTGTTTATATAAAACATTTGTGAAAAGTGTTATTTTCCCAGAACCACGCCAAGCAGAACACTGCTTGTTTGACACGTGGCCTGTATTTTACCTTCTGGCTTTATTATCTTGCTCATCTTTTCTACTCACATTGGTCTGTGGCCTTACCCATTCCTTCTCTCATGCACGTGGGCCTGTGTGCACACACACAAGGAAGCCTTGTCGCTCAGTCACGGTCTCTCAGGTTTGCACCCACTGTTCACCCCTACACATTCCCACACCCTGTAACACACACAGGACCTCACACCCCCCTCAACTCCTGGACACGTGCGCACACACATGCACCCCGAGGCTGATGCCAAGGCCAGGGAGGGGAAGTAATCCTCTGGCATGGCAATATGATCGTTTTCCTTTTCTTCCGCTGATCCAGCCCCCGAGGTCTAGACAGGAAAAAGCACACAGAGCAGGAAGAAGGCTCCATGTGAGGGAGACAGGGAAGTGGGAAAGCCAGCTTTTATGGGAGAAAGGCAGCCCTGTCTGAATTGTTCGTCTCAGAGGAGCCAAGCACAAGCTTAATGAAGTGGCAGGAAAAGTGTTGCTTGGAGCCTTTCCGGGAGGAAGTGACTCTGTCCGGCTGCACTCAGCCAATCCCTGTACGGTGTCTGTGCAGACTTCCCCCCGTCCAGCAGGTGGAGCCACAGACACATCAGCTCTGCAACCCCTCCCACAGTTCGGCTGCCTGGCTGCAGTCTTCAGGGATGAGTTTCAGCAGAGACCCTCAGTTCTGAGACAGGAATTCAGGAAGAGGCAACCTTTCCTATGTGCTCGGCTGTCATTAATTGTATTCCTATCACATCAGAGCATCCTCCAGATCACATTCACAGGATGTCTGCATTTTGCATAAGATATTCTTTGGTGTTCCAAGAAAGACAGTATTCCTTCATCAAACTAAGATACCTGGATTAAAAAAGATAGTAATTGTGGGATTTCTTAGAGTCTTTAGTTTGCCCAGAGGAACTTCCACAAGAGGTGGGTTTCAACCATGTTTGACCAAAGAACTTTCTGAAGGGACACACCTCATATGTCCCTGGGAACCTAGTATTACAGGTGTGGTGTTATGGGGCACGGGTGGCTATAGTCCTTCATATGTAGTCATGATTAAGCACCTTTTCTCATGTGGCCACCTGCCCACTGCCTGGCTGCAGCAGTCTAGAAAAGTTACTGAAACTTATGTAGGAGACATCCTGGGGCTTCTCTCCAGGGCCCCACTGACACACCCTTCTTTCCAAATGGATTAACATTCCTGGCTCCTAGGGCAGGAACCCGTCCACACGTAGAGTGCAAGGAGAAGGGGTGAAGGCACAGAAAGAGAGGAGGGGTGGGAGAGGCCTCCTGCAGTTTCCCAGCAACATAATTTCTTGAGCACCTGCTTTGGGACCCTTCCACTGGGCAAACACAGAACCAATCCCTGCCCACCTGGAGCTTGTGCTTTTCAGTCTACTGGCCCTCAGAAGGTGCACCACATTGCTCACCTACCACAGGAAGCTTGATTGTTTAGCTCAGAAGTGTTTGCATTTTCATACAGAAAGCCTTCAAGTGGCACACCCAGAGGGCCAGGGGTGAGGGAAGGAGGCCTCTTGGTGCCCCGTGTTTCTGCCCTGTCAGTGCATTCCAGCCACACCCCTGCCTGTGCTCTTGTGCAGTGAGTCCAGGATGTTCCATGGGGTGGTGGTGTCTGCTGCGGCAGAGGAGGGAACACAGTAGGGGCACAGCTGGAGGGCTATAAGCCAGGGTACTATGCCTTGCTGATGTCCCAGCTGGGTAGACATGCCTGTACCCCAATTAATAGGCATGTGATAATAATGTGAATAATCATTATTATTATAGCTCCTGGGTTTTGAGCACTGCATTCATACCAAATGGGACCCATTTAAACATGTCTTCACTTGACCCTTATAATAATACAGAACAAGAGGTATTATTTTCATAATCTTACAGGTGAGAAAACTGAGCCCAGATCAAGTAATTGGCATAGGGTCCTACAGCTGGCAAGCAGCAGAGCTGTGATTCAAACTTACATGTTCAAAGCCCATGCTCTTCTTCTGAGCAAGTGTGCATAATCCCATACTGTTCTTATGACTAACATGGACTACTTGTCAAGAAACCCCAGCCGGTACCATCCTCCTAGTTTCCCTAGTCACCACATTCTCCTCCAGCAACCAGAGCCACCATCTGTGGATTCTCTGCACGGAGCCCTGGATTTTTTGAAATGCCTGCATAGGATCATGGAGTCTAACCTTGCATTTGTTTATTTAGGATGTATGACCTGAGATGCTACTTACCTCAAGAAAAAGATCTGAAAATCTCTGTGTATGATTATGATACCTTTACCCGGGATGAAAAAGTGGGAGAAACGGTTATTGATCTGGAAAACAGATTCCTCTCCCGGTTTGGGTCCCACTGTGGCATACCTGAGCAATACTGCATGTAAGTTGCTACAGCGTTAAGTATGGACAGTTTGCTCCTTCTGACATTAATACCTGAAGAAGCTTTGGCTTTCTGCTGAGCCACGCCTACTTTGAGTCAGACACACATCATTTTAATGATAGTTAGGGAGAGCCAGGGCCATAGCTCTGCCTAGCTCCAGGGGGCACCGTTCGCACTGTCTCCTGTGTAGAAGGCTGGCTCCGGAGCAGTGCGGTGGGTGCTCTGCAGGGTGGCACAGCTAGGAGCCCTCAGCCGCCTCTCTCCTGTTCTTCAAGCCTGTCTCCTTAATGCCAGGGACAGGGGCCTGGCAAGGTTTGATAACAGGAATCCCTGATTCCTGACCGATTCCTGACCGATTTTGTGGTGTCCCTCTTTCCCTGAGTGCTATAGGGTATATTATCTAAGGAGATAGTTTGCAGTTTTTCATCGTTTATGAATTTGCCTATTATGATTATAGTGATCTCAGCTAAACTCATTTTCACAGAGGGGGAAGTTAAGGAGGAAAAAAACGATCAACTGGCTGACACTCCAAAATAATTGTGGATTTTAGTCCTTTGAAATAGATTTCTATGCAAAAGCTACAGTGCAGAGCATATTCCCTGTTCCCTCCTTACATAGGAGCACCTATAAGTATGTGAGTGTGTGTGTACAAATCCAGGACAAACCTGTGTGCCTGCAGTAACTCGGGTGTGGATGTTACTTACAGTTCTGGAGTGAATACCTGGCGAGATCAATTGAAACCAACACAGTTGCTTCAAAATGTAGCCAGATTCAAAGGCTTCCCACCACCCATCCTTTCTGAAGATGGAAATAGGATCAGATATGGAGGACGAGACTACAGTTTGGATGAATTCGGTAAGCACATTGTCATAAATTGTAAGCTGGCTACAAAGTATAGCAAACCATTTACATCACTGGGTTCGCTTTTGGGAGGGGGTGGATAGCGCAGTACCTTAATTATGGCAGTGGAGACTGCACGCACGACCAACAAAAGCCCCATTGTAGCAGAGTTTTGCTGTCTTGTCAGGTGTCAAAGTATACACATTTTCTTGTCTGTCTTAGGTTTCACTTGACCTTTTCAGGTCACAGCCATTCAAGCTTTGAACACCAAGTTCTAGTAATTAACTAATTTCCATGTAATGCATAATAAGCTCAAAAGTGCTCAGATGGTAGTATAAGAATTTCTCTTCCAAGCTTATTCCATCATCCTTCCAGCCCTTCTCTGCGAAGACTCAGGGATGCTGGGGGTTGGTTGGAAGAATCTGCTGAGCTACGTCTGGCTCATGTCTGAGTTTGGGGTCTTGCTCTTTCCCAAGCACTAATTTATAATACAATCCGTCCTGACACATGAATGGCTAGCTGCACTATGACAAAGACTGAAGTAAGCTTCACAGTGCATAAGAGCTGTGGTGTGATTCAGTGTTTTGTAGGGAGGGAGGACTTTCCAGAGGGGGCGGCACAGGGGCTGGCCTTGAAGGGTGCACGGGATATCCAGAGAAAGCTGAGCAAAGACACATGGGACTCAGTGTTTCCTGATCCTCAGCCATTTATTCTTGAGATTGCAAGAAACCATGTTTTGTCTTTCCATTGGAAGAGGACTTAGTCAATATCAGGGATGATTAGATGTTAAAGAAATGTGGATGATGCTGCTAACCTGAAAACGTGCAAAAAGGTGTGGGAAACTGGCAAGCAACATGACTTGTGCTTAGGAGTACCCCCAACTATCAAACCCCCAAAAGATGTATCAGTCACAAGGATTATTCCAGTTACTACTGTTACTTAACAGCACCCCAAAACTTAGCAGCTGGAAACAGCCATTTTATTTTGTTCACAGTTTTGTGGGTCAGGAATTCCGGGGGGCTCAGCCGGGCAGTTCTCACTGGAGCCACCTGCGTGATTGGTTGCTATCAGGTGAAGGCTGGGGCTGCAGTCACCCAAAGGCTCGACTGAGCTGGATGTCCAGGATGGCTCGTGCACGTGGCTTGCAGTTGATGCTAGCTCTTGGCCAGGAGCTTGGCTGGGGCTGACGACCACTGTTCAGCTGGTGGGCACCCATTCAGGCCTTTCCAATAGGTCAATCTCTGGGTACGTGGCAATGGCTTCCCCCAGGGCCAGCATCCCAAGAGGACCTGGCAGAAGCTGTGTGGTCTTTTGCGCCTCACCTTGGAAGTGGCAGAGCATCCTTTCTTGGATATGTCTCCATATTCAGAGAGAGGACATAGACCCCACCTCTCAAGGGAGCAGTGTCAGAACATGGACTCTACATTTTAAAACACCAAAGTAACACTAGCTTCTGTAACTGAACTTAGACATTTCAGTGGCTTAACACAATAAAAGCTTATTTCTTATAAATTCAAAACAGGGATTCCTGCAGGTAGGTAACCTTCTTCCAAGCAGTGCTGCTTGGACTTAGGCCCTTCTGACTCATGGCTCTGCTATTCTGCAGCTCAGGCATCTAAGGTTGCTGTTTCTTTGGTATCCAAAGGGAAAGGCATGTACAGTTTCCTTTGTGAGAGGGTTTTAGGCACCAGGTCTAGAAGTGGCACACCTGTCCTTCTACCTATGTTACATTCTAGTCAAATTTGGTCTCATGGCCACACCTAAGTGCAAGGGAGGCTGAGAAACAGAGTCTGGCAGTAAGCCTCTGCCACAAAAGTAAATACAGGCTGCCTTTACACATTCTGTGTGTTCTGGCTCCTTTGCTATTTGCAGCCCACAGGGCAGGTGTGAGCCTGGTTGGGGCAGTGTCCCCAGTCAGGAGCTGTTCCTGTCAACAACTCCTTCACAAGGCAAAGTTTACACTCTGGAATGACCTGTCTTTTTTGCAAAGTCTAGGATGAAGTGCTGCAAGCTCTTCAGGGCAGTCTGGCTGCACTGTTCCCAGATACCCATCCCTCTTTCAATGCCGCTTTCCATTCCAGAAGCCAACAAAATCCTGCACCAGCACCTCGGGGCCCCTGATGAGCGTCTTGCCCTTCACATCCTCAGGACTCAGGGGCTAGTCCCTGAACACGTGGAAACAAGGACTTTGCACAGCACCTTCCAGCCCAACATTTCCCAGGTAAAGGGGCTGCCACCTTTGGAGACCCATCACCTACATGCCAAAGGCAGTGACAATAGCTGACATGGATTTGTGCGTCTTTTATCTCTTTTGGATACTACTAGTGACACAAGAAATAGAAATGAAAGGCAGATTAGCTTCAATTCAAAGGGAAATTTATGGTAAGAATCTTTAGGTAACTCACTAAATCCACATAGGGGAGAGGCTATGACTCAGAACAAACTTGGACTGGCCTCCTGCCTCTCCGGTCTCTTGTCTGTTTCTCTTTCTGAGTCTATTTTAGTCTCTGTGCTCTTCCTGTGATCACCTTCCTGAACATCAGAATATGGTGGATGGTTTCTGAATATTTTTGTGACGGTGTAGCCGCCAATACTTCCAAATGTGGAAAGGAGCGGTTGGCCCAGCTCGGCCCAGTGGTTCCCCCACTGGACCGCTCAGCAGCAGCCAGGAAGGCAGGGTCTGAGGTGGCAGTTGCACGTGGCCCAGCGTGGGGGAGGTGCTCATCTAAGACCAGAGAGCCAAGGAAGAAGCTGGGGCACAGTGCACAGGCAGCTCATCACAGGGACCGTGTGGATCGGTGGGGAGGGGTTCACGGAAGCCGAGGGACAGTTTCCAGAGAAGTAAGAGGACACATGGCAAACAGCAAAATAATCCATGTGGAAGCTTGTTATAATGAAGACTCCCAGGCTGGCCTACAGAGATCCAGCAGGTCTGGGGTGGGGCCAGGAATCTGAATTTCAGCAAGTACCTTGACCACACTTAAAGAATATTAATTAATGGATGCAAATGCCATGGACACTGACAGCAGAACCA
Organism: Manis pentadactyla; assembly: GCF_030020395.1. NCBI lineage: Eukaryota > Metazoa > Chordata > Mammalia > Pholidota > Manidae > Manis > Manis pentadactyla. Next base: position 104,820,275 of record NC_080026.1, on the reverse strand, counting down.
TGGACTTAAGTCTAAAAAGTGGCCACAAGTGACCTGGGCTTATTAGGTTATTAGGTTGTGTCGCTCCTTGCTTTTATTCTATTCCACATTTTCAATTCTTCCCTTTCTTATTCTTCCTCCCCCCAGAGAACCCATTCCTCCTCCTCACTCCCTTCCCACCCCTCAATTTTAAAAAGTCTCAAGAAATTACAAAGTGAGGAAGATTTCTCCCTGGGAATCCGCTAACCCCCTGCGCCCATCACCTCTACCAACTGCACTGGACAGACTGTGGCTGGGTCTCAGGAGACACCTGGATGCCTAATGTTCTGCAGTGTGCTTGATGTAGTGTGGAATCTTGAGCCCTAGAGATTAGTTGGAAGAGAGTCAGGATCAGTGAAATATATCCCTTTTCAAGAGCTCCAGTTAACGCATTTTGATCACAATGTATTAGGAAGCCAATCTAGTGGTTTCCTTGGCAACCTTCTTAAAGTCCAGTCTGTTTTTGTCATGAAGGCAGAATCTACAGAACCTCCAAAAACAGCTTGGGGAATTTAAATTGTTCATATGGTTGATATCATTGTTAATGGCATTCCTAGCCTGTCTGGAAGGATGTTCCAGTTGCATAGATGGACCTGGTCTGTGGCAGTCAGAGACCTGAGCGGGGCCTCACCAAGACGGTGGCATGGGGGCCAGTCCAGGCCCTCACCCTCCCCTTCCCGTGGGCCTTCTCCCGGGCCGTGGGCGCAGGGAGTCCTCAACTTTGGAACAGTAATGTTCTGGTCATTGCTGGAGTCTCTCCTTTGAAAGTGCCATGTTGTAAGTCTTTCTTTATAAAATTAGATACCATTTACATTAATTTGATTTTCTATATGGAGGTAAGTGGAGAAACCCTTGGGCGTCACAAATCTGGGACTGACACCAAGTAGGCAATGTGATGATGAATAGGGACAGCGTGAGAACCATTCTAAGAATGATGGGCCCAACTTTAAATGTCTGTGAGAAGGTGTGTGAGTGTGAGAGCATTTGTGGGTTGGAGGTTGTGTTAGTGGCGGGAAGCCCCTTGTCTTATTCACCATCAGCCTGTGAGCACACGCAGCATCGGAGACTCCTGGGTACGAGTGGGGAGTGTGTGCGTAAGTGACACTGAGATAGATGATTCATATTGGTTCACTCCTCTACTCCATCTTTTTGCCTTCCATATGGACTAATAATTTAGCAGGCCTGGAGAAATAGTTCCACCTAGGAAATATGAGAATTATAGTGTCTGCCACCTATAACATAACTTCATTTCTCTTTCCATTTGTGAATGGTTTAGGGAAAACTTCAGATGTGGGTGGATGTTTTCCCCAAGAATCTGGGGCCACCAGGCCCTCCTTTCAATATCACACCCCGGAAAGCCAAGAAGTAAGTAATCTTGAGCCCCGCTGTATTGGACTGTGGTCTTGTTGCAGGGTTAGAGAAAAAATCACCTTCAAAATGTACTCCTTTCAGATACTACCTGCGTGTGATCATCTGGAATACCAAGGACGTTCTCTTGGATGAGAAGAGCATCACAGGAGAGGAAATGAGCGACATCTATGTCAAAGGGTAAGGTTTGCAAGAGCCTTTGACAAATGCAGACAATGAAACAGGCTCTCTCCTTCACTGGTTTTCATAACTGAAGGTGTCCCCTATAGGCTCCTTGGGTATTGGATGCTATTTTATCTCATTAATGCACTTTGTGCAGGAAGCTCTTGGGAGACAAAGGGAGAGAGAACAGAAAGAAAAGAGAAATCTGTATGGCTGTTGTTTATGAGCAGAGGTAGCTAATGACTGTAAGAACTGATAAATATTTCTTCATTTCTCTCTTAAGAAAGTGGGTTTTGTTCAGTTTATAAAGCAGATTTGTTCTTCCTGAGACTTTTAAGTCAAGGAGTTAATTTTTATTCCTTTTTGATACTTGGAATAACTAGCCTGAGAAACATAAATAAGGCTTCCAAAATTTCACTTTCAATATATTTTATTACTGGCAGCTAATGTCCATGGAAAAGAGGAAACATTGGCATACTCATTGATTCCACCAACATTTACTAAAAGTGTGCATCCACCATGCAAAGTGTCGTAGTTATTCGTTACTCTGCTACTTGCATGATTCAAGTCCAAATTGCCCATTTTAAAAGTAGTTTCATGTTATGCCTTAATCATAGGTGTTGAGTACAGAATGGCATAATGATTAAGAAGCCAGACTCTGGAATCAAACAACTTGGGTTAACATCCTGGTGTTTTCCCTACCATCTGGGCGAGTTAGTAAACTCACTGTTCTTCATCTGTAAAATGAAGATAGTGAAAGTACCCCCTGCTCTGGGATGTTTAGGAGTAAGTTACTCAGAGTATTTAGGATAGTGCATGATTCTCCAAAAAAAACAGAATAAGTAGGAGGTGTGTGTGTGGACAGAGAGAAATAGACAGACAGAGCTTTATTATGAAGAATTGGCTTACATGATTATGGAGGCCAAGACATCCCATAATCTAGCATCTGCGGGAGACCCAGGAGAGTTGGTGGTATAGCCCTGGGACCAGGGGAATCGGTGGTGTGACCCCAGTCTGAGGTCAGGCTGAGAGGAGATGAGATGTCCCAGCTCAGTCTGTGAGGAAGAAAAAATGGGGTGAATTTCTTCTTCCTCTGCCTTTTGTTCTCTTCAGGCCCTCAGCAGATTGGATGATGCCCATACTTCCCTGAGCCCACTGATTAAATCCTAATCACCCCCAAACACCCTCACAGACACAACCAGAAGTAATGTTTCATCTAGACACCCCATGGCCAGTCACACTGACACATAAAATTAACCATCACACTATGTGAGTGTTGGCCAGTATTATTATTATTACACACAAACTTTGGTTTGGTTCCTTAATATGTAAAAGATAAGATTTGTTGAAATTTAATATTCATAAGGTGAGAACAAAGTTTCACTTATGATCCCAAGTGGCCTTCAATCAAAACTTTAAGACATAATTAATATCATTTACGTTCACTATAAACAGGGAATGTTTCATCAAGTTCTTCATTATTCTTTCTCATTTCAGGATCTTATTACCATTCCCCAAGGAAAACTAATCCCAGCTAATTATATATATGCAAATTATTTACTATCACAAGCATTGCTTTTTTTTTCAAATCAGAAAAAAACAAACTCAAGTAATACTGGACTGAGAGAAAACTCCTCTAACCAAAGAATAAAGTGCAGTCTATAAAGTACCATGTCATATTTGGAATTTAAATCTAAATACTACATGTAAAATGAATAATGCATAATTAACATGACTAGCACCGCACATATATGGGTATTACATACAAAGTTATACATATATGTACACAAATACATGCACTTTGAGTAGTTGTTTAACTTGTTTTAAAATTAAAATGTGAAAAGATTCATATTTAAAATGATTCAGGAAAAACAGAAGGAAGAGCTGCGGGGAATGAATGGTCTGGGGGAGGATGTTGGTGACACTCTGGGGACGTTGTCAGGACGTAGAACCAACTAGGTCATAGCTGAAGAGTATGATGCTTCAGTTAGTTTAAAAGCTTAAAAGTTAACAGACCAAAAACATCTTTCAACTAGTCTGCCTGGTCAGTTCACTGACTAGCAAAAAGTAAAACTGTTGTAGTTGGTTCATATTAACACCAGTATTAATAATTAGAACCTAATATTAGCACGTGACTTTCTGGTCTCCATGGTCCTTTGAGGCAGAGTAATAGGCCTGGACTTTGGAGTCAGGCTGACCTGGAAGTTATACTTAATTCTGTCCATTACTGGCTGTGTGACCTTGTGGAAGTTATACCTCCTTTCTGAATCTCAGTTTCTTCATCTGTAAAATGGAGATGGTTATACAGTTGTCAGGAAGATTAAATTAGGTATGCTAAGTACCCAGTTGATAGCAGATGACCATTAATAAGAAGTTAAGGATTTCTCCCTTCATCCTCTGGCCCTTCTAAGCCATGATCTCTCATTCTGTCCTCATGTTGACCACATGAAGGGAGCACATATCACTAACCTCATTTTACACATGGGAGATGAAACACTGAGAGTTAAGTGGCCAAGCAAGTTCACAGCCAGGCCTGCCTCCTACCAAGAATCTCGATCTGTGGGGTCCAGGCATCACTATTTTTAAAAGATCCCCATTTGATTCCAATGTGTGCAGAGAACATTCATGTTGAGAACCACACATTCGACCACTTTACCAGTCTAACATCTAGTGTCCCTGGTTCCAAACTAGAAGTCTTCCCGATAGCAGGCTGATGTGACAACTTCCTCCCAGGCATGATCCTTCCTTTCACGGACCTTTGTGCTGGGCACAAGCCTGAGGAAACTTTTCAGATGTTAAAAGTTAAGATATTAAATTGTTTATGGAAATGACTTCATAAATATGCATATGGAAATAGCAGCTGACATCTCCCTTTCTAGTCTCATCAATATGATCATAGTGAATTTAAAAATAACAAAAAAGGAAGCTGTAAGGTGAGCCATGCCTGCTTTGTTTGCTTAAGTAAAATATAGAAAAGGAAATGCTAAAATCTTGAATTAACTCATATTCATTGAGCCTATCAGCAGTGATGACAGACACTGATGAGTTATAGTTATGAACACTAACATCATAGCCAGCAAGAGCCAATATTCCCAAAATAGAAGCTAAGCTGTTGATATTTTCCAGAAAATTTCACCTTATCCCTGTTAACTGAAGTCTAAAGGGTTTCCTGCTTTGGTTTTAGAGGAATTATATTTTATTTGGCTACAACCTGTGTTGGATGCAACAGAGCCTCCCCTTCATAAATCACCCCCCAGCTCCATAGATAACTGGAACCTGCCCAAGAAACGTGCATTAATTCTTCTGCCTTCACTCCCCTCATCACTGCACAATTTTGTGGCTAGATTACTTGTCAATCACGAGAAGCTAAGTCTGTTTGCTTCTGCTTTTCAGCTGGATTCCTGGCAATGAAGAAAACAAACAGAAAACAGATGTGCATTACAGGTCCTTGGATGGCGAAGGGAATTTTAACTGGAGATTTATTTTCCCATTTGACTACCTCCCAGCTGAACAACTTTGTATCGTTGCTAAAAAAGTGAGCTCTGAAATGTGCCAGTGGGAAGTCGATGTTGTGGGTCTACCTTAATGTAGCCACTCAGAGAATGTCAGAGCTGCTCAGCACCTCAGAAGTCACGAGTCCAGCTCCCTCTTGGTAGAGATGGGGAATCTGCATCCTACAGAGGTGTACATACCTGTCCAGGGTCACACAGCTGTGGCAGCTATTTGTGTAAATAAGAAATACAAGGAACACAACTTTCCTTCCATTACATGTTGACAACAAGGTGAACAATCTGGCGAAGGGTAGATCTGGGGGTCTTGTGTCATGTATACACCAACCCAAGTGTGTTTTTATGCCACAGGGAGATCGATCTCTTCCCATGATAAGCAGAACTATTTGACTTATTAACCAAACAGGTAAAATATTCAAGTAGGTGAAATTTCCCTTTTACCTTCCTTATTAAACCTCAGCTCCTACCTTACCTCCTTCAGAACTTTGTGAGTGTTCGTGACCCTCATGGTCCTAATTAGTGTGTTCTCAGTTGCAGAACTCAAACTAGTTTATGCCAAAAAAGTGATTTATTGGTTCACATTACTAAAAAGTCCAAGGTTGTCTGGCTCAAGGAATGCCTGGATCCTAGGTTGGACTGGTGTCTTCAGAATTGTCCTCACTTTCTCAGCCTCTCTGCTCTGCCTTCTCCTGTGGGCCTCATTCCCTGGCAGAGGCAAGAAGGCTGCCAGTGGCCCCAGCTCATGTCCTGCCCTCCTGGTGACCTCAGCAGCAGGAGAAGAGCTAACCCCAATAGCATCAACCAGAGTCCTGGAAGTGGGCCTCAGTGTCTCTGCCTGTCTGGGGTCATGTTCCCATCCCAGAACCAACCACTGGTTCGATGCCTAGGGGAGGCGATGCTCTGACTGGCCCAGCTCTGGAATTAGGGATGGAGTCCATTCCTCCCAAATTGCAGGAGGGGGTCTTCAAGGAAGAGCCAGGTGCTTTCATCCCACAAAGGAGCCTGAAACCTGGGCGGGCAATAATAACAGATGGCTTTTCGTAGGTCACCCGTGCCATCCCTGCCCCCACCATCTGTGCACTCGCCCTAGCTCTGCTGAGTCACCGCCTGTCCTCACAGATCAAAATAAACCTGCCTCATGTCCCACCTGGCCAGACCCTGCCCTGTAGCGGCCCCACTCAGTGCTCATGTGGCAGTGAGCCCTTTTTCTGTGGGGTGAATGCTTTCACGGGGCATTTCTAGAGACACAGAGGCTCACCCTGATGTCGAGTCGTGCACAAACGGTGAGGCAGACGCAGGGCGAAGGGGACGGATTCGGGAGAGTTACCTTTCCTATTTACCCACATCTGGTGTTGGGCCTCCCCATGCTGTGAGTGGTGCTTGGACCAGGACCCCACGCAGCACAGTCAGGTGGAGCTGAACAACAGCAGAGTGGGCTTCCTGGTCCCTAAGAGCCAGGCCTCCTGAGTCCTGCAAAGGGGAACATTCTTGGAATATCATTTGAAAACAAGAAACAACCCAACCATCTTCCTTCAAATTCATGAAGCACTGGGGGAATTCCATTCTGCTGGGCCAGAGGAACTTAGGTGTATTAGGCTGAGGAGGTGGTGTTTTTCTTGACTAATATTGTCTGGGCAGAGGCAGGGATCAGAGGTGAGGATTTGGAGGACCCTTACCCAGTCCTCCCTCCACCTAATTCTATTATGAGGGACTTGAGGGTCTTAGTTGACCACAGCATGTAAAGCCCAGCAATATTTTTCAAAAGCCAAAAATGTCAGGACATTTTAAGTCTGCCTGGATAAGAGTGAAGTCTGGGCCCCAGTCTCCTCACCCCATGTGAAACGAGTGTGCTCAGACATCCATGTGAAGTGGGCAGAAGGTCACCGAGCAGAGGTGACACTCCAGCAGGAGACAGTGTGGGTCGGCCTAGAGTGGCCTGGCTTTTGGAAGATAATCTAAGCAGGACATTGTGGTCTTAGGGGAGAGATACAGTCACTCCCCAAGCCGCAGGAGTGGCAGCAGGAAGTCACACTGATAGGAACATGGTAGGAAGGAAGCCTTCTGTTTGAGAATTGCCTGGGACATCCTTTTTGTCACCCAGCTGGTGACCTTGAGATTTCCTGGGGAACACGACTGCCCTCCATACACGGGGTGGAGAGGGAGAGCCAAGGGGAGTAGGTGTTGGAGGTGCCGAGGAGAGGAAAGGCCCCATGCCTTGATGCCGAGGTTTCAAGGGGAAGGTTTCAGAGGCCAGTAATCAGTGTCATTCCGTCTGTTTCTTATTTCAGGAGCATTTCTGGAGTATTGATCAAACTGAATTTCGGGTCCCACCCAGACTGATCATTCAGATATGGGATAATGACAAGTTTTCTCTGGACGACTACTTGGGTAGGGCTTCTATTTGGATTCTTTTCTCTAAGGAATTGTACTGTGAATTAGTGAAATCAAGTAAAACTAGGAATCAATTATTTCAATCTTCAGTACTATGGATAATTGGGTCTGGCGGACACTCACTGCCAGGACGTTCTCCGGGCATTGTGGCCCGCCTGTCTGCTGCCTCAGGTCCTCTGAGGAGTGGGCGTGGTGAGTGCCACCCCATAACTGGGCCCCACCCACTCTCGGGGGGCCCCCACGGAGGCTCTGACTCCTACTCCTGTCTTGCTCTGAAGAGTCAAGTCCTGTTACCATCAGGAGATGCCAGCTCCTGCCTCCACTCTCCGACCACCCTCTCTCCTCGGGGCCTCAGCATCGGCTCCCTCCTCCCCGGTGCTGCTCTCAAAACTCACTGAGATCCCTAGTGTCCCCAGCCGTGTTCTTTCCTCTGGCACATCCTCCTCGGTGGCTAAAGGAACTTATTAAGTGTTCCCCCCACTTCCCCATCCCCAAGGCACAGTGCTCTTCTGATTTTCCGGGATGTGTAGCCTGACTGCTCTCAGCGCCTGATGCATTGATAGGAAACTGTTCTGATGAATCATATTGCATCTATCGGTATATCAGATCAACAGGTTTTACGCCTTAAACTTAGACAGTGTTATATTTCAGTTATACCTCAGTTTTTAAAAAGAAACTATCACGATGATTACTGCCAATTCCTCACCACAAACTTTCACCTTTATGTTTAGCTGGCACCTTACCTTTATCATGACTGAAATCAAACTCAACTTTTCTTCCCTGACTCACCTGCTCTTCTCATGAGCTGCTTTTGCTGTTCAGGGCCTCTCCGTTGTCCCAGCCACCCAGTAAAGCACCCAGAGTCCTCTGTGGGTCCTCCTCCCCTTTCCCCAACTCAGTCCTAGTGCTGTAATATGCTTTACCATGCCCACTTATATTCTTACTTCTATGATCTCTGCCACTTGCCAGTTCAGACCTCATCTTCTCTAGCCAACTGTTATATAGTGGCCCTGACGTGTCTCCCTGCTTCCACCTTCTCCCAGGGCATCTTTCCTGGCAGAGGAAAAGCCCACCGTGGCCAATGGCCATGTCTTGTTCATCCCTTTTCCCCTCACAGCACTGAATACAGTGGCCATGACTTAGCTGATGATTAGTCAGAGTTGAACAAACACATGAATATGCAATTATGCTAACTTAAAGAGCATACAGGCAGTAAATTCTAGAATAGTAGACAGTTCTCTCTTGGAATTTAAGGAAAACACCTGACAAAAACAAAGAAAATGACTCTTTGAAAAAATGGCCGGTGAGAAAATGGCTATAGTTATCACCAGAAAGGAGACAAGATAAAAGCAGGCATAAACTCAAGGAAGGCTGACTAAATGCATTACAGATCCATTATAAAATGAAGGGCAGCTTCTAAGCCTGACAGTGTGAAGAGAATCTGCCATAACCTCCCTGTGGCTTTTTGCTGCTGTTATTGAAGACCAGCTCCTGTCGCAGGAGTCCATAGACAGGACCCCACACCTCATTTAGGAAAAGGGCTCACAGGAGTTCCCGAGCAGAAAAGACGGTCAGTTAAAGTAGTACTAAAGAGCTACTGCTTCATGTCAGGAAAGAGAAAACATGCTTCTCCAGGTACCTGCTCTGGGCTTCCTAGTTCCTGGAGAAGGTTTTCTGTTGAGTCATTATGTTCCTTCTCAAGCTCCCCTTTCTGAGATTACACTAGGAGAGATGTGGGCGTGACTATTGCAGGGGGCTTGCCGTCTTTTGAGTACCAGTTGTCTGTACCCAAGGCCAGATGACTCCTGTGTTCAAAATCAATATGAGCAAATTTCAAATCTGACTTCAGTAGAAATCTTGTCTATAGATATTTCATTATTTTGAGTTTGTAGAAGTGCTATTTATGCTCATGTCTTTAGAAACAAAATGTGTTCTCTGTAAGATGCAGAGCAGTGGACAGGTATTTCTTTTGCCACTTTCCATCTTATCCAGATTTTTAAATGTCTGCCAGAGTCCCTTTCTCTAACTCTCCCATCACCTGTTCAAATTGGTCTGCCTCCCCTCTGACAAGAGCATTCTATTCACTTGTGAACAATGGCTGATCCACCTGAAGCTTATTTGGTTTTCATGTTTCCTTGGCTAGGTTTCCTGGAACTTGATTTGCATCACACCATCATTCCAGCAAAATCATCAGAGAAATGCAATTTGGACATGATTCCAGACCTCAAAGTCATGAACCCTCTTAAAGCTAAAACCTCCTCACTCTTTGAGCAGAAGTCCATGAGAGGATGGTGGCCGTGCTATGCAGACAAAGATGGCACCCGTGTGATGGCTGTATGAGCATTTCCTGGTTGGGGTCATTTATTCCTTTATCGTTTTGGTTTTTCCCTTTGTCAGTAGATTTACTCCAGGTGAGACAAAGAAGGATTAAATGGGTGGGACTTGAAGTTATGGGAATAGTTCGTGCTGGGATTCCAAGAGAAGGTGGCACATGCTGTGAGTTTGTGTTTGAAGCTGAGTGGAAGGTGGACGGATTAGAATGGTGGACAAATTGGGAGCCGGAGTGGCTGCACTGTGTTTCTTCAGCACCCTCCTTCACCAGGAAGGCCAATTTATCCTGAGCTTCCAGTACAGTTCTGTACAGAAAAAGGATCTTCAGATTCGAGTTCTTCTCATTAAAAAACTTAAATTTTAAAAAGGTGGAGGAAGCAGGGAGTGCCGACATCCACTGAGGAAGGTTGTAACTTACGAGCAAGTTTGGAGAACTCAAGAAAAATTGTGATACAGAAACATAAGTGTGGGGTGCCACACCATGTCACAAAAGACTACCTAATTCACTATGGATTATTAATAGTAGGTAACATTTTAGATCACTGATTATGAACCAGACAACATGCTAAGTGCCTTGCATTCATAATCTTATTTTTAAAAACAACTTTGAGATGTAATTTATATAAGATAAAGTGAACCCACTTAAAATGCACAATTCCGTGAGTTTGGGTAGATGTATACACTCATGAAACCACCATCAGAATCAATTTATGAAATTCCCCAAATCTATGAAATTACTCCAAAACTTTCCTTGTTGGCTTTGCAATTCATCATCCCCTCCGCCCCTGGCTTCAGAAACCACTTACCTGCTTTCTGCTCCTATAGATTAGTTTGGACATAATCTCATTTACTTCTGCTGACAACTCCATGGAGTAGCCATTATCTCCATTTTAGAGACTCAAAAAGCAGGCTTGGAGAGATGAAGCAACTTGCCAGAGTCAGGCATCCAGTTTTGTCTGACCTGCCAACACAGGAGTCATGTGGGCTCCACCACCTAAACTATTGTTTGGGTTGGGGGGGTTCTCCAACTGCTGATGACCAATGGGCAGCCCAGCATACTAGAAAGCCTGGTACCAGCCTGGGTAAGCTTGGCTGAAAAAGTGGGCACTTTTCTAGATATCTTTAGCCCTAGTGTCCTCAGGGATATGAGGGTAATAATAGCAGTACTTTATAGGGTTGCCATGAGAAATACACGGGATTATTCATAGAAAGGCTTAACAGTGCCCAGCGCATCCCCTCAGAATGCAGACAGGGAAGAGGCATTCACCCACTGCCTCATTCACTGACTTATTGAGTGAGTGTACATCAAGTACCCCTAATGCCAGCACTGTTCGGCGCACTGGGGCACCATGGGGCACCTAGAGCCTACAGGTAATGCTCCATAAATGTCAGGTATCGCTATTAGCAGTGTTTAGGTTCCTCTGGGTCTGAATAAACTTACACAGGAGGCGAGAAGGTGAGGAGATGGATGTAAGGAAGAGGGACGGGAATACAGAGAACAAGAAGCAGGGAGCACGAGGAGGGACAGCGATTTGTTCTTTCAGCTTCCCACAAAGAGTCAGTGCAGAAACACGTGGAAGAGGAAATGTGATGAAATCTCCTGAGGAAAATTTAAGGCAATCTAAGGATTGTCTTACAAGAATAAAAATCATTGCTCAGGAAATACTCCTTGGGTTGAAGTGAAAATATTTGTGAAACATGATGTCATGTGTTTGACTTGTTCTGCTTTACTGAAGGGGAAAGTGGAAATGACGTTGGAAGTGCTCAATGAGAAAGAGGCAGACGAGAGGCCCTCTGGGAAGGGACGGGATGAGCCCAATATGAACCCCAAGCTGGACCCCCCAAAGTAAGGCACTCTCTGTTCTCCATGTTGTCTGATCCCAAAACCCCTGCAGTCTGGAAGGCCCCCTTCCAGTCTGCTTAGTGGAATGAATTATCTCTTGTCTTAATTTTGCATATAAGGGGGGTGAGGGTGGGAGTGGAGAGACTGGTGATTTGGCTTCATTTTAAACATTCTCCTTTCCCATGAAAAGTCCAGTGTGTCTTCAGCATCTTAGGAAGGTTAAAGAAAAGGCTAAAGCATCTTTCTCAGCCAACTAAGGGAATAATATCTTTTCTTGACTTTGTAAATGTTATTCATTATTCTTTAAACTGTGTGATGCTCTGAGGTGAAATATCTGTCCCTCCTGAATCGGGTAAGACCATTTCTTTGCAATGCAGCCGACCAGAAACCTCCTTCCTCTGGTTCACCAACCCCTGTAAGACCATGAAGTTCATTGTGTGGCGCCGATATAAGTGGGTCATCATCGGCCTGCTGGTCCTGCTGGTCCTGCTGCTCTTCCTGGCCGTGCTCCTGTACTCCCTGCCGGTGAGAGTCCTTGGCTTCTTATCTTGGCATTTTTGTGTGTGAATTATGGTGGGTCATCTAACTTGGTACTTGCCTTTATTGCTGCTCAGTAGAGTGACCTACTTAGGAATCCTTTAACCTTTAGAGAATTTAAAGTAATGTGTCTTGTGATTAGAATTACATTTTTAGGCTTTCACAAATCACTGTCAGAACATCACGGTCTGAAAAAAAATCTTTGGTTTCAGGAATTCTAGGAGAAATCTCTCAGGCCTTAATAAATGTGTGTTTAGACAATAGCCAGCATTTCCCACAAATCCTGTCCTCAGACTTTCTTCCTCCAAATGATCCTGCATCCTAACTCCTTATCCTAGAGTTCATGGATTCCCAAATCTGAGTTCATTACAGGTCTACACAACCCCTGAACACCACTCAAACTAGATATTTGGACCCCCAAACAATTACTGTCCTTACCTCCAGAATCCCTTTGCCAGTGTGTTCTTTTGCTCATGTTTTGTCTACCAAAACCTTATTCATTCTTTGAGGACCACATCACATACCTCCTCCTTAAATTTCTCCTATTCACCCCATCATAAGAGGGGGCCAGAGGGGATGTCTGCCAGTGTGCCTGGAATTAGTACCTTCATGCCTCCAGGGAATTTATTGAGCATCTACTGTAGGTAAGAAATTGGGGTGTAGAGATGACCAAGGCATGATTTCTGCCCATGAGCAGTTCATAGCCTGGGGACAAGCAGACATACAAACAAGTAAATTACTATGAGAGGAAAGCTGTTAAAGAGATATGAACATATGACTATGGGATCCCATTGCTGAGAATGATTTCACCAAGGAGGGTCATTTAAGCTCAGTTAGCCAAGTAGAAAAGGGACAGTCCAGGCATTCAAAAGCTCTTACTTCAGTTCATTTAAACAACAATACAGATCATGTGAAACCTTCATAAGAGTGTATATCAATAATGCCTTAAAAAAATAATGATAATAATACAGAATAGTCTGTGTTCAGAAGCATAGTCATACAACCACAATAATGGGGATTTTTATGTTTCCATTCTTCCCCCATATAATACTTCAATTTGTTAACTATGAGTATATGCACACTAGTTTCTAGTTGCAGGTCATCCAATCGGTCTTGACCATTTACAAAACTCCTCATAGTTATTTCTCCTTCCTGATTTAGATTCTGTTGGTTTCAACCAGTGATTCTCACCTGGGGGTGATTTTGCCCCCCAGAAGACTTGGCAATTTCTGGAGATATTTTGGAGGTCATAACTGGAGGTGCTATTAGCAGCTAGTGGGCAGAAGCCAGAGATGCTGCTAAACATCTTGCAGTTTACAGGACAGTCCTCAGCAAGGAAGAATTATCTGGTCCTAAATGTCAATAGTGCCAAGGTTAAAAAAACCCTAATTTAAATATACACATAAACATTGTTTCTGTTTCCTTTTCAGAACTATTTATCGATGAAGATTGTGAAGCCAAATGTATAATGAAAGCAAAGGCTTCTTTTCAAGAATCTTCCAGCAATGAGAGAATTCTGGCTCTGTTTATGGACCAAAAACCAAGAGAGCTTCTGTGTCCGAGACTACATTCCAGTGGCATGTGACACTACTTCACCGAGGACCATCAGCTCCCAGAGGGGCTAGGTCCTGGGAAGGCAGGCCAACAAACAACATAGTTTTAAATCTTATTATCTTTTGGAGTATTAAAAGTTTTAACTATATTTTCCGGATATTTTTAAGGTGGCTGGCTCCATTTAAAATTAATTGTTTATGTGTCGTTAGTTCTATAATTCAATTTTTGGAAATTGCTGAAATTGAATTTGAAAATTTCTGCACCTAGACTTCATATATTTCTTATTTGTAGTCAACAAAAAGGACTGTGCATTATACAATAGTTAGAATACTTAGAGTAATTCTTATTTATACCTGCAACCATTATTATATTTTATATGGATAAATGTCATGAGACTCTATTCAGCCTCTGTGATGAACTCAAATAAAAATGTTCACCTTTGACCCATAGGTGCTTGTTGAAGCTTGGGCCAAGTTGGGAAGGGGACGGTTAATAGTACTCTGGGTCTCAGTGGATGCAATGCCACCGGCTATCACTTGGCCATAAACCCTTATACATGTGCTGCCAAATCTTGGCCAGTGGGTCAAACTGAGGCTAATATAATAAACAATAAAAGCTAACACTTATTAAAAGTGCCTATTCTATGCATAGCATTATTTTGCTTTATCATATTAACTCACTGAATCCTGAAGGTAACCCTATAAAGTGACATTATTAACCCCATTTTACAGTTGAAAAAATTGAGGGACAAGAAAATTGAGTAGCTTGCCCAAGGCCACACAACCAATAAATGGTAGAGCTGGAAATCTGGACCCCAGCAGTCCACAGTCTCTCCTTTTTAACTTCTCTTAACTGCAGTACTATGCCACCAGTGGGAGTGCTGGCAGGATGAGCACAGAGCTGAGTGATCAGGTAATGGATGACAGCGGCTATCCAGGATGGCTCCATGCCAACACCAATGGTAGTCAGCATGTTCTAGAATATGTGAGAACACTGTCCTGTTAATACATGAGATCACGGTCAGATCAGCAAACAGTTCCATTCAAAGAGTAACACAGAACCAAAGGGAGTAAGAAATGATGTGATATTGGTGATGCTTTTTGACATTTAGACAATGTTACACCAAAATGGTGACTATCTTGACATTGTTGAGCAGTTTCCTATTTTGAACATTTCAGTCCCCTTTAATGTCCTGTCAAAAATCTTAGCATTCAGAGTGTGCTCAATACATAAAAAGCTTGAGAGACACAGACACTGATTATAGTCTGATGTTCTAATTCCAGAAGTAGAACTATGAACAGGTTTCCTTTTTTTCCTTCTAAGACTCACTTGACAGGAGAAAAGCAAGATGTAAGGCTCTCTCCTACCTTCTCAAGACCAAGAGAGAAGGAAGGGCGGGGGGGGGTCCCAAGTTCAGGGGGGAAGAAAAGACCATTCTTGCCACCGCAGGCATTATTGTGCAGGTTGATGTTGGGGGGCGGCAGCAGGGCCATTGCACTGCCCCAGCGGGCTCAGGCTGCCCCCGCTTGGGGACCAGCAGGCCCTCCCTGTTGTTACGGGCTTGACTTGCTATCATCAGGGCTCTCATCATGATCAGCCAGCTGTTCAAGGGTGAGGCTCCTAAGTGCCCGCAACTGTCTCACCTTTTCAAGTCATACTGTTCCTACACCTAAAATGCTATTTTCTAACAACATCACATCATCTTGCTTAAAATTAACAGAAGGTCTTCAGCTTTTATTTAATATATGGAACACTTTCATGATGAAAGGAAGACAGTTTTATTTAAAATGGAATTTCCTTAGGGAAAAAAGAGGCTCCACACAAGAGCATTGTTCCAGACAAGGTTGCTATTTGAGATGTTTTAGCAATCACTATGGTGCTGGCACCCACCTATCAGCACATAATGCTTCATCCCTTCACAATGGACAATGGCTAGAAAAATCTAGAACAGCCATACCAGCATGAGCAGGCTGAATATTAGCCTTCCTTCCAGGGAACCCACCAATGCACTTTTCATTCACACCTCACTCAAGGAATAGTTGCTGAGATAAATGAATGGCCATGAGGAAAGTCTCTTCCTCCTTTGCCTTCAGCATCCCTACATGGAATCCACTAGTGTGGTTCCTTTGAGTAAGTGGCAGCAAAGCTCTGTTAGGAATGAAATAATTCCCCGAGAGAGTACTGAGCTGGGCTTTCTGGGTAGCACCCCTCCTTCTCTTCCCGTTGCCCCAGAAAATGCTTCATCTTGTCAAAAGATAATGGTCCCTCATTTGAGGCTGTTAGCCGCCTGGTGACCTATAAATGATAGCTAAAAGCTGGAACTAATCACAGTTCAGTCAGATTGTTGCTTCACTGTGAATTAAGTAACACTTAGTCCTAACTGATTCTAGCAAGGGCCACCATTAGCACTGGAGCCTTCATTAGGAGAATAAATCTCCCGTCAATGTCTTGGGGGTGACAAGCAACTGAAAGTCCTGACAGGCTAACGCTTGATTTTGTTTGTTCTTCCTCTCTTATTTTAAGGTTACCGGGGAAAAAATGTCATAATTAGACCTGCATGTTGCTTTAAAGAGCTATTTAAGAGGTGGGCAGAGTTCTGAAACCCATTTTTAGAAAGGAACAGTGGGGAGCTGAGTCGTATGGTCTTCCAGGTGCTGGCAACTGGCAGCTCTTTGCCCCTCTAAGTTCACCCCAGCTCGGGAGATTGTTTGTCCAAAGGTGGGAGCTGCCTTGTCTCCCCACTGTTGAGCAGATGTCATTACAAACATAACTAGAAGGTGAGGGTGCTTTCCAGAAACTGCTGTTCAGTTCAGGGAAAGTACAACTTGACTACCATATGGGGAACCCACATTGACAATGATTTCAAAGTTTAAAACCCTCCATAGTTTAAATAGTTCATGCTAAATAGATTCCTTTGTGAGGCCAATACATTCAGTACTCTGGACCATATGCCCATAGCCTCCCAAGGCAGATGGGAATTCCATTCTGAAGCCTGCTTTTCAAAGGCTTGATGTGGAATTAGTTCATAGAAGAGTCGATGTTGTAAATAGATTAAGCACCCGCCATCTTTGCAGCTGAGTTTTGTGTTTGTTCAGCGTTGAATGGCAACTCCCTAATCTTCCTTAGGTTAAACATAATGGGGTCCCACAGAATATCAAAGAAAGGCCGCTTTTCCCTTGGATATACATCCCCAAAATGAAATGCCAGAGTTCATGAAGTTCAAGAAAAACACAAGAGAAACGTGTAACACGGACTAACTGCAAAACCTAACGCGTCAGGAACATAATGAAAAACACAGGCCCACCATATGTACTGTAAAATCCTTAACGGCGGGGTTGCAACTTTGTGGGGGATGCAGACTTCAGATTTTTACTATTTAAATAAGCTTAACAAGAGAGAAGAATTGTAATTTTTGAAGCAACTCCCTCACAGGACATTGAATGCTTCTCAGGGCAACCTGATTTTGCCAAAATTTATCTCAACTTCTTAAAAAGGCCTATTGAGCCCTTGACTAATATTAATGTGCTACTTCCATGTGTTCTCACAAAATCCTAGTGCCAAATCCATAATCCTCCCCCGTCATATTTCAGCTAAGTCCTGCCCTGGTAATTATCAGGAGGAGGACCAGGAATATCCAGCTGGACTCCGAGGCAGCACGGCAGCTTCTCAGATGAAGTTTCACCTGGGTCAACAGGATAAACAAAATGAATGGATGGAATCCTATCTTAGAGGCAGCAAGAGCACAGGGCCAGGCAACTCCAGACGTCTGGAAGCCTGGGAGCTCACCCCAGCTCAGCGCAGCATAATGCTGGGACTTCTGGCATCTCCTCCCCGGCTTCCTTTCCCTCATCTGTGAAGGTAAGCATTGAATTACACGACCTTATTCATCCCAACATTGTTTTATGGTTCTGCTTATCTGTGGCTCAGTTTCCTCATCTGTAAAATTGGGACAATCTTCATAGAATGATTGTTAAGATAAATGATACATGCAAAAGTGTTTAGAACAGTCCTCAGGACAAAGTAAGCACCTAGTGTATTTTACATCTTGTCCCAGTCATCGCCACCACCATCATCACAGCACGAGAACAGTCAGTTAGCAGCCAGAAGAGTTCAGATATATTCAAAAATGCTTTTGGAATGTAGTCTTAGAAAGGAGGTGAATCGCCACTATCCAAAATGCTGATTTTCCCTCTACATTCTAGCTGCACATTCCTGATTAGAGAAAGCAGGTTAAAATACTAAGAGAATAGGGAAGATCCTCAAAAAACTGAGCAGAGAATTACCATATGACCCAGCAATTCCACTTCTGGGTACACACCCAAAGGAGCTCTCAAACAGCTATTCGTACACCCATGTCCTTAGCAGCATTGTTCAAAAAAGACGGAAGGTGGGAGCAGCCTGAGCATTCATCAGAAAGATGAATGGTCAACAAAATGTGCTCTGTATGTACAGTGGAATACTACTTAGCCTTAAAAGTGGAGGAAATTCTCACACATGCTCCAGTATGGATGATGAACAGTGCTTGGGACACATCATGAAAAACCTGTGCAAAGGTGAAACAAGCCAGACGTGAGAGAATAAATACTGTATGATTCCACTTCCATGAGGTACTGAGAGTAGATCAAAACCACGAAGATAGAGGTAGAAAGGTGGTCGCAGGGGCTGAGGAGAGGGGAGACAGGGAGGCGCTGGTTAATGGGTACAGAGTGTCAGCTGTGCATGATGAAGAGGTCTGCGGGAACAGGGGTGGCACCACGATGGTGCGAACGAGCTAGACGCCACGGAAGTATGCACCTAAAACGGTCACATTTATGTCATGTACATTTTACCACAATCAAAAACGCTAAGGGATTGAAAGGTCCCCTCAGACTCCGTCATGAAGTCAGAGACCTGCTTTGCTCCTGTTCCCCGTGGATCCAGGCATCAGGAGGCAGGCAGTATTTGCTGACTGACTGAGGGGTGAATCCTGTCTCGGGTCCAAAGCACAGGTCACAAAGGGGCCACTGGCGGCTAAATCCAGCATCTACAGACCCAGTTTATTTGGCCCAAAGAGCCTTTTTTTAAAAATTAGCTGTCAATATTTAAAAATTGGGAAAATTCCTATTAAAAACATCTTGTTTGAGCTTTTCCTGACAAAGCGTAAGGTCTGTAATACTTCACAGTGCAGAAATCGGCCAGAGCCCCATGCCTGCCGGTTCACCACAGGCCCCCCAATTGCTACAGGGACATTTCCTGCCTGGCTCCTCAAAGATGCTGAGGATCAGTCTCAGATACATTTTATTGTCAAAGTGAACAGCTAGGAATCTCTAACCAAGGCAGAGAATCAACTGGAAGCCCCCAGGCTGAGCAACTCTCTCAGCTGGTCTCAACCATTGCAACCATGCCCCTGCCTCATTCCATTCTAGACTTTGGGCCAGCACCTAACTCCCTCTGGGACCCTCCTCACCCTCCCCAGCTGCCCAACAAAGTCAGCCATGACCCCAAGGTTCCAAGAAAACACAATTAGCTGCTCTCCGAAAGGCTCTTCTCAGAAAAGAAAATTTCAACAGCCAATATGGAAAGAAACTCATTCTCATTAATAAGGAGGAAACACGAAGTAAAGCCACAACGAGATATCATTTCCCACACCGTGAGATGGCAAAAGAAATTTTAAAGTCTGATGCCAAAGACTCCCAAAGGATGTGAACAATGTGTATTTTTTACACAGCCAATGGAAGTTTAAGAGGGAAAAACCACTGTGGAAAACAATGTGGCATTATCTGCTGATGGGGACAGTCCCTGCACTGTGATGCAGATTGTCACAGTTTGTACTCCTCAGCTTGTACCCTAGAGAAACATCAACACATGTGACCTGGAGACAGATTGAAGAGTGTTTGATCTAGCAAAGCTCTGGAGAAACCCCCATGTCCATTAACAGTAATTGGGCAATATACTGGGGCATCCTATGATAACAAAATACCATAATGCATAAAGCGAATGAATCGTAGCTACACAGGACAACACCAGTAAGCCCAGGAAAGAATGCTGAGTGGAAAGGCTAGTCACGGGGAGTACCTGCAGCATTATTTCCTTTATGTACAATTTAAAAACATGGAAAACTATACATACTGTTTAGGGGGCAGAGACATGATAAATCTTCAAAGAAAAGCAAGGGGATGATGGACTTGGGAGAGTGGGGGTCTTTGGGGAGGAGATGGAATCAGAGGCATCAAAAGCTAATGGCAAGTTATTTTTTAAACTGGGTGGTGCGTATAGGAGTGTCATTCATTGTAATCATTCTTTATATTGCGTGTATTTTATAAAGGTACTCTATTGAATCCAATATGTAATTTAAAACATTTTTTTTTAAGTTGCTTCCTCTCCCAAAACATTTGGGTCATTGGACAGCACACTGGAGGATTTCTTTTTGATGTAATCAAACTCATTGCAAAGGCAGTTTGTGAACAGACACAAGTAAACTTTGTAAAAGTTGTTTATGTGGACATTCAAAACCTCAGGTGGAGCCAAGGTCAGGAAGGGGTCAGAGTCTAGTCAGGAACAGGAAACTGATTCCACATCAGGGATTTCAGCAGAGGGAGCTAATTATAAAAGGTACCTCTCCTAGGAAGAGAGGGGCAGAGTGGGAGGTGGGTGCCCTGCAGGAAAGGGAAAGCGAAGGAGGGAAGTGCCCCAGCTCTTCCTCCCTCCTGCCCCCATTCCCCCGCAGGGCCTCCCACTGGCCAACTGCAGCCTGAGGAACAGTTTGCTTAGATGGGCCTCTTGCGATTCAGGGGAGCACTGAGCACAAACCGGCAGGGTAGGGAGGGCCACAGGCAAACCGCAGCACCTGGCCAGTTTGCACAGACTCTCTTACGTAATCTGCAACAACACGTTGGATACAACAACAAGTTGGATAGGTTATATGTTTTTCCTCCTTTACATAGGAGGACATTTCCGAGAGGTTAAGTAACTGGCCTAAGATCACACAGCAATTTAGTGGTGGAGCCAGACTGTAGACCTGGACAATCCAACTCCAGAGCCACGCTATCTTCAGATAGCAGAGCAACACCTTCAGCATAGGAGGTATTGAACACATTTCCTAGCAATTTCTCTTTCTTCCTCATTATCACTTTTAAGAGTTTTAATTTATATTCATTATAGAAGCCTTGGAAAATTGCAAATAAATAAATAAATAAGAATATTAAAAATATCCATAATCTCACATAATACTGTTAGCATTTTACATACTTCCTTCTAGTCTTTTTTTTTCCTAAGATATAAATTAGGATTTTACCCCCAGGACTTCCCTGGCCTTGCCTTCACATCTCTCCAATTTACAACTTACTTTTCTTCCCCTTCTTAAAATTGTATTTCATAAACATTTTTCCACATCATGGAAAAAACTGACTTATAACGGTCACTTAAAATTCTACTAAAATGTATCTACTATAATTGAACTAATTCCCTATCATTGGGCGTAGTTGTTTCTAATGCTTTGCTATTTTAAGTAATGCTGTTTTAAACATCTGTGGACAAAGAGTTTGCCTGCATTTGGGGGCCTCTAGTTCTATTAAACTGTTAACATTATAAAGGCAGGACAGTATCTTATTCAACCTAGTGTATGACACAGAGCAGCCATTGTTGAATGAATGAATTTCTCAAACTCGTTAAGTTAAATCCCTAGAAGAGAAATTCCTGAGTCAAAGGGCAGGAACGTATTTAAGGCCCTTGAGACAAACTGCCAATTGCTTTCCTGAAATATAGTACCAATTTACACTGTCCCCATCCTCGGCTCCCCCACCCCGCCCCCACCACTTCCCCACCCCAGCAGAGTCTGAGAGGGTCAGGCCAGAACTGAAGGCCATCCCTCTCTATCCCTATGGGGTGCCTTTCCCCAGCACTGATTGCTGGACCCTCGAGAGCATTGTGGGGAGAAGGGGGGCTGCCAGGGCTTAATCATAAGACTGCCATGGTTCTGCTCCAAGGACCTCCTGTGGGGACATTAGTCTCCCCTCTGTGTCTGGAGAGGCAGAGAAATAATCCAACACCTTCAGAAAGAGCAGGTACTTGGACTCTTTTCACTTAGAAAATGCGAATTCTGCTAAAGAACTCTCAATATGCTTAAAATAACCTGTGCAAGAGTCCCCAGCCAGTAAACTAGGATCTACAATTTCGCCTTTAAATCTCACCGAGTTTTAAATTAAACCTCTTTGTATTCTTTCTACAAAGAAGAAAGGACTTTGAGTTAACTCACAAAAAAAAACAAAAGCAGAATCAGTTACTAGAATTTTCACAAGGCTAACTAACACAAGACCTAAAGAGAAGAAAAATAAATCTGTAAATTCTAAGAGTCAATATAGTTGCTCTTATTTAGATTTAAAAAGTAACTTGGATCATCCAGGAAGCTAAGGTGAGGAGAAAAATATTCTACGGCTGTTTTTACCTGAACACACCACGTCTTCAGAAAAAGCAAAGCTATTTCTTTTACGGAAAGGTGATAGAAATGTCTCACTAGGATCTTAGTACAATTCCTAACACTTGCTAAGTCCACAGTAAATGCTAGCTGCTGGTGGTGGTTATCATTATTTGTAAAGTGCAGAAATGCTTCTTGTAACAACTTCTTATAACAGGCAGAGCCTGATGCAGAAGCATAATCCTCAGAAGTGTTGTTATGGCTGACATTCATAACTAGCATAAAGATTAAAGCTTTAAATTCTTTCCCAACTATTTTTTCTATCCACCAGCTTTGATAACAACGAGCTAGATGGTGAGAGAATCAAAGCCATGCTCTCTGGGAAGGTCTGGCCTCCAGATCCCTTGCCGACTGGGGATGTGATATCCCTGTGACCTTTGCATGCAGATGGACGGAATTCAGAGTCACTCAGCACTGAAGTGCCCCTGTCACATGCTCTGTCACTCTCTCACAGTCCCATTTGTTTCAGAGGTTTTCTCTCACTTGAGGTTGCCTGTTAGCGCCCACCTTTTCACTGCACACCCGTGTGGGAATTATATGGAATTTTTACATAAAATATGAAAATCATATGTATAAGCACTTTTGCCTTGATGGTTTGTTTATGGTTCATGATTGTAGTCAAGACAGAAACAGTAGCTAAGACAGAAAGAGTTTCTGTGTTCATTCACCATGAGGATTTGTTCGTTATCCTTCAGAAGGTGAAACTGTTGAGAGTTGGACTTAATTAATGATTGTGCATGGAAACCCCAATATTGTTGTTAACAACCATTTTATCAATAAATATGAGAGATGCCTTCTCGGCACCACTCTTGCGCTGTCACGCCTTGAGTCCCCTGGCTGGTCCTTAAGATCTTAGACAAACAATCGCGTCTCTTCCCTCATCTGCGGGTCAGAGACAGGGAAGGAACCCGACAAGTGGCGCCCGAACAGGGACCTGAAAGACGGTCAAAACTAAGGGCGGAGAACCTCCGCTCCGCGGCACTTGCAATTCTAAGGCGGGGAAAGCTCCGAAGATCGTCGATCTGGTAAGATTCCCGGGAAATCGCACTTAGGGAACAGGATCGAGACGTCAGGGACACTAAAATGGGCCAAACAGAAACTAAAGCAACTAAACCGGAGGATTATTTAAAATTACTCCGTGCCCTCCTAAAAACATCAGGAATGAAAACTTCTAAAAAAGATTTTGCTCAACTCTATAAGTATATTAAAAAACATTGTTATTGGCTACCACCACAAGGGACACTTAAACAAGCTGATTGAGATAATGTTTTAAGAGATTTTAAAAAAGCTCACAGGCAGGGAAACATCATCCCTGTGCCTGTTTGATCTTTATGTAATTTGATCACTCTCGCCTTGCAGCCTTTACAAACTCCCCCACTGTGTGAAACTAAGTCAGATACACAAGAGTGCGAGAGAGAACTCTTAGATGATGTGGAAAAATCAAGTAGGCAATCTCCATCCCCACATCTACCTAACTCCTCTTCATCCTCCTCTTCCTCTTCTTCAGAGACCAATGATGAGAGTTCTGTTCCTCTCGTTGTAAAAAATCCCCAGTCTCTGTTCCTGCTATGTCTGCCTTGTAAAGCCCAGCGGGAAGGAGATATAGATGCTTATCTGACATCCTTAATAGCACCAGTTAGTTTAACTCCTTTTGGGCCAGGTGAAGATCCTGATTTTCCACAAGAAGGAGTCAAAGCACTTTATACAGCTATTCCTTACAAGATATTAAAAGATTTTAAACAGGCTATTTCTTCATATGGTACTAATTCTCCATACGTTGTGGGTCTCTTGAGGGGGTTAGCAGAACAGGAAAGGATGATTCCTCATGATTGGGATTTGTTGGCTCGTACTTGTCTGGACTCTTCTGAGTTTTTACAATTTAAAACCTGGTGGTATGAGGAAGCAAAATCAGCATGCCAATCCTCCAATTCTTATAACTGCTGAACAACTAGCAGGACAAGGAGACTGGCTGCAGATAGAAAGACAAGTTAGATATGAAGACATAGTAGTAACACAAGTACGTTTGTGTTGCTTAAAAGCCTGGGAGAAAATACAAGCAGCTGGAAAGCCTGTCTTGCCATTTAGTAAACTTAAACAAGGGCTTAATGAGTCCTATGTTGACTTTGTTGCGAGATTGCAAGATAATTTGAGAAAGACAGTAGCACATCCAGAGTTGAGAGATCTGTTGTTACAGATGCTGGCCTATGATAACGCAAATACAGTGTCAGAGAGTTCTTAGACCTTTAAAAGCCGCAGGAGCTAAGATGGAAGATTATATCAAAGCCTGTACTGATATAGGTTCTCCTACATATCAAGCTAATTTACTAGCAACTGCTATGAAAGGAAAGTCAAGGAGAAATGCAGGAAATTTAAAGTGTTTTGGTTGTGGCAGACAAGGGCATATGAAAAAAGACTGCCGATTGCAGAAGAGAACACAAGAGTCAAATTTTAAAAATAAACTGCCGTCTGTTTGCCCAAAATGTAAACAAGGGAGACATTGGTCTAATGAATGTCGTTCAAAATTTGATAAAGATGGTAGTCCTATCAATGAATCTCAGCCTTTAAACCTCCAATCGGGCCAGCCTCTGAGGCCCTAGAAAATAATACAGAGGCATCCTCTCCAAGTAAAAGAACATGGCATGATTTACAAGCTGCAACTAAAGGAAGTGCTGCTGTAGATATTGCCTCTTCTCAATCTGTATATTTTATACCCATCACAAGAAGTTCAATTACTTAGTACAGGAATTTTTGGTCCTTTACCAGCCAATTCTGTAGGATTACTTTTAGGCCGTAGTAACTGGACTCTAAAAGGATTAATAGTAAGACCTGGAGTTATTGATCAAGATTATATGGGTGAGATTAAAATAATGGTGTCATCTGATAAGGAATTATATATACCTCAAGGAGAAAGAATTGCTCAATTACTTATACTTCCCTATCTCCCACCTTCAACACCTTATGAGAGAGGACAAGGTGGATTTGTAAGTACAAATAAACAAATATGGCTTAATACAAAAATTACATCTGATAGACCTCAATGCAAGATCAGTATTCAAGGCAAGTCTTTTACAGGATTGTTAGATACAGGAGCTGATGTATCTGTAATTGCTCTCACATATTGGCCAAAAAATTGGCCCAAACAAGAGAAGCATATTCAAGTTTCAGGTATTGGTACAACTTCTCAAGTATGGCAAAGTTCAGCTACCTTGCATTGTCTCGGTTCTGAAAAACAATTAGCTTTGTTAAAACCTTTAATTGTTGATGTAGCAATTAATCTCTGGGGACGAGATTTAATGCAACAATGGCATACTACATTGTCTTTTAATGAGCCTTCATCAGTTCAGTCTTTTTCTTAGGGGTCATTGATAAACGGCTGCCAGCTCCTATACCATTACAGTGGACCACTCAGACGCCTGTTTGGGTGGATCAATGGCTCCTCAATAAAGAAAAATTGGCAGCCCTACACACATTAGTTCAAGAACAACTTCAGCTAGATAGATTAGAATTTTCCACAAGCCCATGGAATTCTTCTGTATTTATTATAAAAAAGAAATCAGGAAATTGGAGACTTTTACAAGATTTAAGACAAATTAATGCAGTTCTTAAACCTATGGGACCTTTGCAACAAGGCCTCCCTTCTCCAACTATGGTTCCAAAAGACTGGAACATGGCTATAATTGATCTTAAAGATTGTTTTTTTACAATTCCTTTAGCTATAATGGACAGGGAAAAGTTTGCTTTTACTGTCCCTTCTTTAAATTTGCAGGCATCTTCAGAAAGATTCCAATGGAAAGTACTTCCTCAAGGAATGTTAAATAGCCCTACAATTTGTCAAAATTATGTGCATAGAGCTCTTCAGCCTATACATGAAAAATGGTCTTCAGCTTATATCATTCATTATATGGATGATATTCTCATAGCCCTACCTAGGCATTTATCTCTTACCAATATTCTCAATGAGACTGAAACTGAGTTAAAACAATCGGGATTACAAATAGTGCCACATAAAATACAAATACAATACCCAATGAATTATTTGGAAAATAAAATTCAAGAAAATTCAATAATTCCTCAGAAAATTCAAATTAGGAGAGATCATCTTAAAACTTTAAATGATTTTCAAAAGCTCTTAGGAGATATTAATTGGATCCGACCATTATTAGGAATTCCTACTTATAAACTACAACATCTTTTTAATATTTTAAAAGGACCCTCAGATCTTAATAGTCCTAGAAACTTAACCTCAAAAGCTGAGGAAGAACTCAAGTGGATAGAAAAACACATTCAAAAAGCTCAATTATCAAAAATTGACTTACACAAACCCTTACTTTTATTAATCTACTTTACTCCTCATTCTCCTACAGGATTGCTCTGTCAATGTGATGGTTGGTTAGAATAGATATTTCTGCAGTATCAAACTAAACCCTCCTTACAACCTTACATTGACAAAGTAGCCTCCATTATCCTTAAAAGATGACAGAGACTAAGACAGATGATTGGTCAAGACCCTCACTCCATTATTCTTCCCTTATCTAAACAAAATATTATGCAAGTATTTCAAGAAAATATTCATTGGCAAATTGCACTTTCAGATTATTTAGGAAATATTGACTGTCACTACCCTAAGAATAAGTTATTTTCATTTTTTCAGTGCCATCAATGGATCCTTCCTCAAAAAACTTCTCCTAATCCATTATTAAATACTGTTACCTGTTTTACAGATGGTACAAAATCTTTTAAAGCAGCCTATATAACTTGTTCTGGTTTGTCAAAAACTTTTCAAACATCTTTTACTTCTGCACAAAATGAGTTATATGCTGTATTGCAAGCTTTGCAAGATTTTCCAGGTCCTGTCAATATTGTTACTGACTCTGTTTATGCTGCCTTTTCTGTTCCTCTATTAGAAACTGCAACATTGGGCACTGTACAATCTCCTATTAACACTTTATTTTCTCAATTACAGGTGTGTATCCATCAACATCTACATCCCTTCTTCATTACTCATATATGATCACATTTTAATTTACCAGGTCCTTTATTATATTATAACGATAAAGTAGACAAGCTTGTTTCTTTAGTTACTTACTCACCAGCTCAACGATATCACGACCTGACTCATGCTCCTTTCACCTTACAGAAGTGTTTTTCTCTTTCTGCATCTGAAGCTCACAATATCTTGAATTCTTGTCCAACCTGTTCTCAAATTAATTCTCCTCCTTTGCAAGCAGGAACTGTTCCCAGGGGAACGCATTCTAACGCCCTATGGCAAATGGATGTTACTATTGTTCCTGAATTTAGAACTCTAAAGCATGTTCATGTTTCCATTGATACTTATTCTTCTGCTTCATGGGCAACAGCTTTACCAGAAGAACGATCTCATCATGTTATCACTCATCTTTTACAAGCATTTGCAGTACTAGGCATTCCTGCCACCATAAAAACTGACAACGCTCCAGTTTACCTCTCCTCTACGCTAAAGAGATTTTTTCAGCTGTATAATATTACTCATAAAACAGGTATTCCTTACAATTCTACAGGTCAAGCTCTGATTGAATGTCATCATCTTACTCTTAAGCATTATTTGTTAAAACAAAAAGGGGGATTACTCCCTGATATGATAAAATTAACAGCAAATCAACGCTTAATGCATGCTTTACATGTTCTTAATTTTGATCTTTCCAAAGGTGATGGACGATCAGCTATGGAAATACATTTTTCTGACAATATTTCTTTTCCTGAAACAACAGCAGTTCCTGTATGGTGGTCTCCAATAAGTTCTTCACAGTGGTATAAAGGTCATATCAAAGTGTGGGGCAAAGGGTTTGTTTGTGTCATTACAGAGGATCAACGCTTGATTTGGCTACCCAGAAAAAGAATTAAGATACGATATGAAGAAGAACTCCCAATATCAACATCCTCAGAAAGAGCTGCTCCAGAGGATGGCCACCAATAAACTTCATTGCTGGAATGAAGCTTCCTGGATAGTGAAGTTTCTACTTTTATTTTTGGTGATAACATTCATACATACACATACTGCACAAGCTTGCACTATTACAGCTAGTGGAGCAGTCCTCCACATTTAGGCCGAGGAGTAGTCCTTCAGTGTGTATCCACCTGTTCTACTCCTGTAGGTCCTATATAGTATGGAAAAAAGATGGTGAAGAGATATATAGACAAAAGTATGGAGGAAAGCTTGGATGGAATAATGCAACTGATCAGTCTAAAAGAGACAATACTTGCTATGACATTTATAAAACAGTTTTGACCAGAAATGATACCGGCAATTATTCTTGTGAGAAATATCAAAAAAGGAACTCCTGATATATTATATAAAAGTAGTTATGTCTACTTAGACATATCACTCTCTCCAGAGAGGGAATTTTCTTCACCTAATATGTGGCTGCAACTTGCAAGTTGAGGACTGAACAAGTCATCTTTTTGTGTAGCAGGAGATTCCTCATTAGTGGATTATTAAAGAAGAATTTGATAGGTATAGGACTCCCTTTTTCTGTTTTCACTAATATTTCAGGAATAAACATTACTCACTCTCCTAAAGTTCCTACTCGTGAAGTTCAATTGAACTTACCTGTCAGTACTACTATAGTTTCTGAATGTATATGTATTGATTGCACTCATATTCCTTTCTACTGTAATTCTACCATTCATGTAAAATGGCTTTTTGGATATAGACTTCCAAATGGCTGGGTATTTTTATGCAATAACAAAACATATCAAGCCTTTTCTTCACATTATCAAGGCATTTGTGGAGTGGGGTGAATTCTTCCTGCTCTTATAGACCATCCTGGATATAAGCACAGACAGGTTTCTCGAGCCCTGCCACCTG
Organism: Manis pentadactyla; assembly: GCF_030020395.1. Lineage (NCBI taxonomy): Eukaryota > Metazoa > Chordata > Mammalia > Pholidota > Manidae > Manis > Manis pentadactyla. The sequence continues at coordinate 104,791,266 of NC_080026.1, read as the reverse complement.
ATTGTGATGACAACTTGAAGTTGTTGGATCCTGTTGCTGTAGCTGTCGCTGCTGCATTCATCCTACCAGTTCCAGGACTCGTCATAGGAATGCAGAACGAAATATCCAAGATGGCCTGTGCATACAGTAAAACAACAAATCTGACTGCTTCTGTATTATCTGAATTCAACCAAGAACTGGGAGAAGTACGAGTTGCAGTACTTCAAGATTGTGCTACTATAGACTATCTATTGTTAAAAGAATGTATGAGATGTGAACAGTTTCTAGGCATGTGTTGTTTTTATCTGTCTGACTTTTCTCAAACTATTCACAATCAAATAGACAATATTCATCATATTATTGATAAGTTTTCTCAAATGCCTGAGTTACCTAAATGGTTTTCTTGGTTTCACTGGAGATGGCCAGTAATTGTAGGCCTGTTTCTTTTGTGTATTTGCCTTCCAGTCTTGATAGCCTGGATGCGTCATATAGTCACCAATTTGTTGAAACCGATGCATGCTTATGCTACTTTCCTGGAAGTGATGTCTAAAAAATGATTGTTCTTTGTTTGCATTGTTACTCATGAAAGTCCGTACACTAAATCTTTGTATTTTGTGATTTCTATGATTAAGGCTGGACATAAGAGTGAGAGTATGAAAACAAACATCAACAAACATCAGTCTACTCTTAATGCCTCCTTTTTCCACACGTTCTCTCCCTGTGTAGCCCCAGGAGATGGCTGGTTAGCCAGAGATGGGTAAGATTCCTCATGGGAGGAACAGCCTAAGACAGGCACAGTCATAAAGGGTCAACAGGTGAGGAGGTGGGGGCCAACTGAGGCGAGGCTTAGAACCTCGTCCCCCCATTTATATGAGGCATTCTCTGCTGCTTTTGTCCAGCTAAGTTGATATTAAAAAAATTAAGAACGGACCTTTTGCTTGAGTTACAACAATCATTATCTTGAAGCTTTAAAAACAAAAAGGGGGAAATGTGGGAATTATATGGAATTTATATATAAAATATGAAAATCATATGTATAAGCACTTTTGCCTTGATGGTTTGTTTATGGTTCATGATTGTAGTCAAGACAGAAACAGTAGCTAAGACAGAAAGAGTTTCTGTGTTCATTCACCATGAGGATTTGTTCGTTATCCTTCAGAAGGTGAAACTGTTGAGAGTTGGACTTAATTAATGATTGTGCATGGAAACCCCAATATTGTTAACAACCATTTTATCAATAAATATGAGAGATGCCTTCTCGGCACCACTCTTGCGCTGTCACGCCTTGAGTCCCCTGGCGGGTCCTTAAGATCTTCGACGAACAATCACGTCTCTTCCCTCATCTGCGGGTCAGAGACAGGGAAGGGACCCGACACACCCAGCTGCACATTCAGACAACGTGGTGAGGTACAAGTACAAATAACAGCGATAACACTTCCTTCCCACTGCTCCATGTCAGAACAAAGACACTGGCATGGGGGTGGTCTGGGGACATATGAGAAGCTGGTAAGATGGCTTTGCAGTAACCATGGCAACACAGTTACATGTTGGATAGGCTTAAAGCAGGTACTTGCTTGTGACATGCTGAGTCTAGGCCCTGGGGTCAGGGGGACATTTCAGGGGACCTCCAAGCCCTCTGGAAATCATCTCTATCACCTCCTCTAGAGTCTCTTTCTCTCCTTTGCTCACCTCCTCCACTATCCCCTTCCCAGTTTTTTCTCATTGCTCTGCTTTTGTCTCTGTATCTCTTTACTCTCCACTGTCTTTAGCCTCTGCATATGTTACTTCACAGCTACTGGTGCTTAGAAAACTGCCAGGCCCCACCAGGACCCGAAACCCTGTCTTACTATCTTTATGTCCCTGCAGCACCTTGTCTGGGGCCTGACCCATGGTAAGTGCTCCTTACTAGGTTCTTGAATAAACTAGAAAGGTCAGCTGTCCTGAGTTGTTGCTCCATGTGACTGTGCCTCTGTATACAGGAATGATCCACGGTACCGTGGGAACTTTTACCCCAGAGTACCCTGCTATAAGGGAAATGGACTTAAAGCCTGTGGGGTGCACCTGCAAGTTTGAAGCGTTTTGAAAGACTTGCTTTAATTTTTACATTTGTTCTGTTTTTGCATTCCATTGTACAACCTTTTAATTTTAATCAGATTTTGACTTTTTGTCTAGTGCTGCATCAAATGAAAGCTGCCTATAATTGTTCAGCAAACGTGGAAGATATGTTTGCGATAGTCCAACTCAAATACAAGCACTAGGGATTATGTGATATTCACCGTGGGCCCCCTTCCATCCCAGACAACCTCAAGGAGAGAGAATACATCACTCTCCCTCCCTTTCAGCCCCCAGCTGCCGCGACCTGCACATGGGCACTCGGTGTCGAGGGCCCCAGGGTAAGGACCAGAGAACGTGCATGGGTAGATGTAACAGAAGTTATGGTTCACCTGAGCAGTGCTGGGAGGCCGGTTCATATACAAAGAAGGTTGTAAAGAACTAGTTAAATTATTAAATCACTTACCAATCCTCCAGCTAACCACCTCCACTACTCTTCATTAGAAAACACGCTCCAGTACCACACTCCATATATTTCCCTTGGCTTGGCAGCCTCCTCACTCACATATGTGAGCAAGGCCTGTACCCCAGTTACAGAGATCTTTACAGTCTCCCAATCCAGCACCATCCTGGGGTATAGTTGGGGCACAGCTCTGATCAACATTCAGGGTGCTCAGCGTCTTCTTGGCAAGCAAACACACAATCTCATCGTTAAGACACAGTGGGAGTACAGGTATAGATGCATTGTTGCAGAGGGGGTTGGGGAGGGAAGAAGAAGAGGAAATAAATACAAGATAGGAAAAAGTGTGACATCATGTCAAGGACTGCACCCAGAGGCGGACAGGCTGGGGTCAAATGCTGGTTCTCTCTTTCCGCTTACTAGCCAAATACCAGTCATGCAGTCATCCTGAGTTTCGACTTCTTTTCTCTACAGAAAAGATGGTAATAACAGCACAAGTATTAGAAGGTTTTTCCAATACCAAGCACTTAACCCAGTGCCTAGAATTCAATAAATGTGAGTTGTTATTATTATAATTACAACGATAATGATTCCAACAGAGGAATATAAATAGTTTAGGCATAAACCTAGAAATAATGGCCTAATGAATTGCAGAGGAGAGTATTCCATCACAGAATTAGGCAAAATTTCTTTGCGTTTTGAAATAGCCGTCAGGGCCACTGCTGTCACTTCTTCTGTGTTTCAAATATTGTCCACAAGATGGCAGCAGCGGCCTCAGGTTCTCCCTAAACCCAAAAGGCATTCCGTTCACCCTGCATTCCAAGGAACCCCGCCCCAGACAGGCATCTCTGGGACATATTTTAAGTGGAAGGCGACCAGCACCGCATCTAAAGGATGCCCTTCCCTCTGGAATGCTATAGAAGTCTATGAGTAGACAGACAAAGAAGCTCTGGACTTGGGAAAAAAACTAGAACCCACCTATTCATTCATTCACTCATTCATTCTTTCAACAAATATGTACTGAGATCCTACTGTATCCCAGGCATTGTGAAAGGAATAAAGCAGGGAAGGCACTGTTCTCATCACTGCCAGTCAAACGCAAATCAGACACTGGTAGCTTATGCAAAGTAGTCTCCCATCCAGCTAAAAATGACAAGCCTGTGGACTGTGGTAATTACACAGTTGAAGGTTAAAAAAAGAAAAACACATACGTGATAGGAAGTCCACACCAACTCTGCTTTGTACACTGACAACAATGGGAGGGAATTCAAAGTGATGGAAGTTGGTAGAATTAAGTTGTGACTGGGTTTTTTGCCCCCTGTAAACTTACTTAAGTTTCTTTTTTCCCCCTTAGAGCTAGAAATCTGGGCCCGGCTAATGGAAGCTGTCACCTGGAATGTCTGGGGCAGCTGTGCAAGGTTACATTCCAGGCTCCAAGCAAAAAAATGCCAGCAATTTGCCTTTTGTCAACTGCAAATTAAAGTAATTTCCACATCGAGGGTTTCTCCTGCTGGTGATGTGCCCCCCCAAAGCACCAGGGCTGTTTGCAGCAAGCCTTTACCTGGCAGCCCTGCCAGGGCAAACCTGCCGGAGGCTGAAGGTGCCTCAGGGCTGTGATCAGAGGACAGCTTGCTTGGACATCTTTCACTGAAGCCCCAAAACAAATGGGCATCAAGTGGGGCCTGGAGGTGGGAAACTGGGATATGTCTTCAGTCCCTCATGGCACTTTCTAGAATGTGGGATAAGAGAGACCCTCCGCTTTAAGAAAATGAAGGAAAGGTAAATTTGTGTGTTTACCAGTGCTATGGCAACAATAAAAAATAGCCACTGTTACTGACATGATGCTCAAAAATATCACATCCACCATCTGAATCCCTGAATCCCAGAAGATGAAAGAAATATTACTGTCCTCACTCTATAGACAGGGAATTTAAGGCTCTGTGAAGTTGAGCAGGTGGAGAAAGTTACCTGTCTTGAGTGATAATGGTGGGATTTAAACTCTTGAACCCATGCACTTCACCCCCACACAGCCAACCAAGTGCACACAGGTGGGCAGAAGTGGGTCATCACCCAAAACAAGGGCGAGGCTATTCATTCACTGATTCAGTATCTGCAGAGCACCCACTCCGCATCAGACACTGGCGCACAAAGGCAAACCCTGTCAGCTGCAAACTAGTGTGCACTCAGAGGATTTGCCACCGTGGTGAAGCCAGGCTTGGAGACCAGAGGTATAAACAAACCTGGAGTGTCCCTTTCACCAAAGACGGGCCAATGCTGGGGTTCAGATCAAGAGCAGATAGGCAAGGCGCCTTCTGTTATAGACAGTACACTTGCATGGATGATTGGAAGAAGTCGTCACACACACTTAGAAGACAAGCCTTATGTCCATGTGAGCCTTCAGCAACCTGGGAAGCGCTGGGATGGGCTCCCCCCCCAGCCCTCCCCCAACACACACACACACACACACACACACACACACACACGCAGCCCCCGGTCTGCGCCCACAGCCAGCCCCAGGCGCGCTCACAGACCCAGGGATCTCTCCTGCCTACTCTGCTCCCTCTGGGGGCCTCCACTGTGCGGCCCCAGGGCAGCTCTGTCATCTCCCCTGACCTGGGGCCTTCCCAGGCCTCCTCTTCCTCATCTGTGGGACCAGAGCACCTGCAGTCTCTTCCAGTTCAGGCACTCCTGACAGCTGCCATTCCCTGAGCTCCAGCTGCACCAGGTGCTGGTTCAGTCTCCACAATCATGTTTAACCTTCACACGTGACCCATGAGCAGGTGTGATGCCCCCACTTTGTAGATGAGTTTTAAAACTCAGATATACCAGATGACTTCTCCAAGGTCACACAGCTAGTACGGATCAGAAGCAAGGCTGGTCTGACTCTGGAAGCCCCGGTATTTCCCAGTAGTTCTCACCACCTCTAAAAAGAAGCAGCGGAGGTTTATTTACTCTGTGTCCTCCAGGTCTCTAAGCTGCTGTCTCTGACTGACTCTTCCCTCACAGCTACACAGTTCTCAGCTCATCTTTGTCAGCATCCTCTTCTACCCTCCTTGGCATTATTGCTTGAAGACTTCGTGACCTGACAAGCCTGGGCCTGTTATTGTTCATTCGATATTCATGCAGAGACCCCCAACCTTTGGCCTCTAAGAGTCTGTGACTTTCAATCCTGCCTCGCAAAGTGGACACTCTAAGCACACCCCTCCCACACCCGCCCCAGACACCGTGACTACCGAGGGGTACACTCACCCGCAAGGCCTTGGGCTCCAGGCTCCTGTCTCCAGCCGCAGCTGCCACCCCATCGCCACCCTCCCCCCGCCCACTGGCTCTGGCCTAACTGGACCTCCTCCACAGTCAGCACCCGCCTCAGCCTCTTGCCCTCTACTCCGCTCCTCCCCTGCCTCACAAGGAACCTATGAATCCACTCCCTCCTTTCTAACCTCAAAAACCACAGTAACCTTACACAATCTCTCCTTCCTTTTCCCTCTTGCTAAAAGTCAACCCTCTTGCCCCCACCCCAACTCCCATTCCCCCAGCATTACCTCCTCCCTAAGCTTCACATCACTCTCTGGGCCACCTCCTCCAGGAAGAACCTGTCTTTCTCAAAGATTCCCTCCTCTTCCGGCACCTTCCCACTCTCCATCTCCCTCTGGCTTGGGGAACTTCCCCAGCGGCACCCAGAGTGATGCTTCTCCCCTGGGCCCTTTCTGGAACAGCCCTCGCACCCATGCCCCCCATGGCTGGCCTCCCATCTCACTCCGCCGAAACACCACTCGCCGGCCACCAACGGCTCCTACTTCCTAAATCCAATGATCTCAGTTCCTATTCCCTCAGACCTACAAAAGTAGAATGCTTTGCCGAGCCAGGTCATTCTGACTCCATTGCTCTCAACTTCTTGGTCACACTGCCTCTCGGCCCTGAGTTTCCCGACCTCTCTGAGCCCCCACTTCCCCATCCGTTAGAGGAAGAAGGTGAGCACCAAGATCACAGGGTTCCCGGGGTCATCAAACAAGATACCATGTGCCTGGCATGTTCAAGGGGCCCCAGACTGGTGGTTAACTATGCATGCTGTTTTTCTCTTAGTGCTGAGAGATCTCTCTTGATTTATGAATCTTTAACCTACCCTACATAGCAAATGCTCTAAGCCTGTTATGGTAGAGAGCCTTATGGCCCTAAGAAAACCCAGGGATTTGCCTTGCGCACAGTAGGTAGAGAATAAGTTCATTGCTGTTGGTGATGGCTACCTTATAGTGCCCAGCTATTTTCCCAGTCTTTTAATTTCAATAAACCACAAATACTTTCTCCACCAAGGACTTGGCTGTTTAACAGTTTCAATCCTTTGAAAAAGAAAATAACTCCTGTATTTTTCACTTATTTGCTAGTGTTAAGAGCCCTTTGATGTTCCAAAGGCCTTTCAAGAAAGCCTCCTTAGAAATAGGACCTTGGCTTTTGCCACAGGGAAGTGAACTTGAACCCCAAAGGTTGAGCTGGGACCATAGAGTCCCAGGCAGGCATTTTCCTCACAGGCTCCAGCCTGACCCCAGCCTGGAGCTTGGAGAAAATGCTATTTGCAAGTTCTTCATCCTTCTCAAAGCTGTCATTTTCGTCAGCCCCACTGGGCATTTTGACAAATGCCTTTGCTAATTACTTAATTATTTTGGCCTGCACAAGTGTGGGGGCTATTTCCTTACAGAAAAGAGGGCTTAGCCAGGTCCATTCTTCTCCATGCAAGACCTCAAAGTAGCCTGCTTCAATCCTATTAAAGTGTTTGGCTAACTAAGCACCCCTACCAGTCAAATTAACTCAAATACATTATGATGCAAGAACACGGAGGCACAAAGCCCTCCTTGGAAAGCCAGGCTAAAGCTAGCATTTGTTTTTTTATGCCACTGGCTTCTTTCTTTAGTTCAAGCCTCTTTTGCATGGGAAAGAAACCTGTGCTTATCTGCTGACTTTCAATTAAGGAAACAATGAGGCTAAACGGTAAATGCGTCAATGTGTCCCTCTTGGAATTAGCAGGGAGTGTGAGCCTGTCACCCAGTCATCCACACAGTGGGGTGCATGCAGCGGCAGGAGAGTATGGAAGAGGTTTGCCCCAGGTGGGAGGTTGAACTGGCTTTCCCCAGGCTGGCCAGCCTTGACATTCTTGGTCTCAGAATCTTGTCTCTCTAAGAAATGTTCTCTCTGAACAGGATCTCCCTCTAATATCACCAAACAACACCCAGCATCTTGCCCACATCTTGACTGTGTCTTCAATGTCCTCTGGAGAAAAGCCCCTTGACTACTTTACTTGCTCAGGGTACACAGAGGCCATAACAAACTCAGAGGTCAACCGTGTAAACAAACTGCACTTGGAGATGAGAATTAGCCAGAGAGGTTGTCTACCCTCAGGGGCCCCACCCAGAAACTAGCACTGTGCCTGGCACCAGGCAGATGCCCGATGAAGAGTGGCTGGGTGTGTAATAAAGGGACTGCCCACCCTGCTGGGGTATCCAGCCTGCTGGAGGGGTGATGTGGGTGCATCAACGGAGCAGGCAGGGGGCTCACGAAGGCTCCAATTAAGGTTGACCCAGGTACTTGTTTGCACAGCTGGGACCAGAAAACTGAGCTGACCCTGGGTCTTTCTCATGAAAATGTAATGAAGGCAAAATGGCCCCTGAAAATGCCAGCATCTTGCACATAGTAAAGGACTGCTTCATAAACTCCTCAGCTAGCTGTAGACGAAGGGGTCTTAGACACATGCTCCCTTCTCTGTGGACAAGGACACTGAGGCCTAAAGAGGGTGAAGGATTTTCCTCAAGTCACACAGCCAGTTAGAAAATATGAGCAGCACGTATTTCATTTGCTACAGTGGCTAAAAAAAATAAAATTCCTAAGGCTAAACTTAATACTAAGTCTTTAGAATCTATACGAAGAAAATTTTAAAGCTCTCATGAGGTTCATAAAAGAAAACTGGAGTATGTGGGAAGACATGCCCTTCTTATGGATGTCACTATACCTTAATGAACATATGTGCGCAATGCATGTCCAATTAAAATACCAAGAAGATTTGGGGAGGGGGTGATAAAATGATGTCAAAATTTATCTGGAAAAATAAACATGTGAAGATAGCTAGGAAAAGTCCAAAAGAAAGTAGGAGGTAGCAAACTAGCCCTATTAGTTATTAAAATAACATCACGAAACAATAGTAATTAAAAGAGGGCTTAGCCAGGTCCATTCTTCTCCGTGCAAGACCTCAAAGGTCCAGGGTAACTTGGCAGAACTTACAATGGTACCACTCTATGTAATGGTGAAAAAAAATAGTGTAACAGAATAGGAGGGGACAAGAAATAGACTGAAATACATGTAGGAATTTAGTTTATGATACAAGAGGCATTTCAATGTAGTAAGGAGAAAGAGATGACCCAGTAAATGATTTGGGGACCATTGCTAATCATTTAGGGCAAAAAATCATCAAGTTAGACACCCTACCTCAATCCTTAACACCAAAATAAATTTTAAGTTAGATGAAAGATTTATACTTTAAAAGTAAAAGTATAAAATGCCTCAAAGAAAACATGTAAAATGTATAATCTAAGAGTGGAGAAGAACTTTCAAAACAGACCATGAAACCCTGAAGTCAAAAGAAACAATTGAAACATTTGACTACCTAAATATGTACAATTTCTGTATGGCAAAAATAAATACCATATCAAAATAAGATAAAGAGCACTGGGGAAAATTGTTTGCAGTCTACAACCAATGAAAGGTTAGTTTCCTATTTTGCAAAGAGAGCGCCCCAATCAGCAAAATCTCCAGGTACAACTCAATAGAAGAATAGGCAGAGGAGGTGAACAGTTCACAGAACAAAAGGTCCTGGGTAACTTGGCAGAACTTACAATGGTACCACTCAAGCTCATTAAACAAGCCTTCCTATGACTTATTTTCATCAGAAAATTCAGCAGTGGAATTTTTAGTTGTGTACTTGCTCAGGATTGTTATTGATAGTTTTGTTCTCCTTCGGCCAGCTCTTCAATGGGCAGAGTCCCAGGCACAGCTCCAGAAGCCAGGACAACACAGGGCCCACCTCCCCTGCCTCCCAGTCCCAAAGCCACTGCCAGCCCTCCTACAGGGAGGCAAGGCGCTGCACGGGGGAGGGAGGGAGGAGAGCGCCGGGCAGTGCCCCGCTCCCCCCCTACTGCACTTGAGGAAAAGGACAAAACCCACACTAATGTCACTAAATTCCGTGCCACCTCTTGCAAAGGCCTCCCTCAATGCCGTTGGCTCTGATAAAGCCAAACACATGGAGTCAGCTGTTAACATTCACCAGAGGTTTAGCTTTCTTCCAACTGCAGCCACTAGAATACAAAGAACCCAGAGTACAGGCAAAAAGGCCTCTTTAGCAGCTGTCATTCTTTACTCCACAGGGGCCACCCTCCCTTGGCCCTTATTAGTTCTGGCTGTATGCACAGTCCCATCGAGACTGGCCATCCACTGCCATCTCAGGATGCAGCATCCCAAAGCCTACAGACTCGGGCTCCACCATGGGGAACCGACTGACGGCAGAAAGCCTGGCCGAAGGCACACGGAGCAGACAGCAGCACCGAGGGCAATGCCTCAGGGACATGAAAGAGGCCACATGACGCTTCCCATGCCGTGTTAAAGAAGCCAAGCAGTGTGCCACCCACACGAGACGTAAAATAATGTTTTTCCTCGAAAAAGTCAGCTTCAATGACTGCCTTAAAAACGCACATGGAATATTAATAAATGAGGCCTTGATGAGGGTTGAGGTCAGTAATTCCCCCATTTATGTATCTTTATTTTAGCATAGACCATACTGCCAGACCAATGAGAATGAAGCAGCCACGCACAGAACAGCGTGGAATCCAGCAGAACTTGGAGCCTCGATCTGTGCGTGGACACATGGTGACTATTGCACTGCCTGCTCAGCATAAACAGAAAACTCAAGTGACCAAGTGTCTATGACTTTGACCATTTTCCTGTTACAAATTATTCAAGTTTGTTCCTCATTTATACATTAGGAATAATAACACCCCCTACAAGGCTTTGTTGCAGGCCTTCAATTAGGTATGTCAAGCCCCTGAACAGCACCTGGCATACAGTAGACAGGTAACAGGTAGAAGTTTTTGTTGTTATTACACTTCCTTCATGTTAATTTCTGTTTTCAGAATCAGAATCTCAGAATCAATCACCATTTTTTCTTATAACATTAAATCATCATTTTCGCACTCCATCTCTGTCACACTTTCACACACACAGTATATATATAATATAATATATATAAACATATAATTCAAAAAATTAATAACTGAAAAGTTCTACCTACTTGTGCCAGTCACACCTCTCTGGAATCCCCTGCCTCCTGCTAGCAGGTTCAGGCCTATTTCCGGGCCCCCAGACCGCAACCCCCATCCCCCACTCTGCCCTGAGGGCTGGGGCGCCCGGCTGGGCCTCTCCTGCTTTAGGGAGGAGACAGCTGGGCCCCAGGTCACAGACAGGCAACAGACCTCATACTGGGCCACAGAGCTCACTTCCAGGAACCTTGTGGAGAATGGGGGAGGAAACCAGCCATTCTAGAGAACAGCCCCCCAAATCAGGTTTTTCATCTGCACCCAGCTTGGAGGTGGAACGTTTGGGGGGTCCTGCACCAAGAGGATCCCCTCCTCTCATCACCTGATTTCCATTGCCTACCCTTCCTTTCAGAAGAGACAAAGGCTTGCATTCCACAATTAGAGACAGAGGTTTAAAATGCAAATTCACGGAGGAGTTTGCATTCCCTTGTGAAAGAGTTTCCACTTAGGTGTTAATTATTTCCACCTCCTTCCTGGGCTGGGCCGGGAGAGAGGAAGAAAGCCTGGGTGGGGCCAGGGGCCACAAGTGGGGGCCAAGGGTGGAGGTGGGAGCGTCTCCTTAACCCCCCTCCCCACCTCCCCACTCCCATCTCTCCCTGTTCTGCAAAGGGTCAGACAAGTCAGAGATGTCCCCACCTCCACTCCGCTGGGTCTCTGCAGCCATTCCCCTGTCACCATCTCTGTCACATGCACTTCTCCAGGCAAAGAAAGCTGGCAGAGACACAGAGGGGCCAGAAAAATCACCACCTGCAGGTCTCCTGCTTCACAAAGCCTGACCACACTTGGAGGAGGTGTGGATCCACATCCCAGAAGGGAAGATCCAAGAAGCCCAGGCTAATTCCATCTGAAGAATCATCCGGCTGGGTGGGATGGGCACAGACATGAGCAGGTTGAAGGGTCTGGTTCCCTGTTGCCCAGAAAGTAGGACAACAGAGTGGAGTCACCAGTGGTGAGAAGGCATGCCCCAGCACAGTAACCAGAATCAACTAACCCAACAAATGATACCTGATATCTATGTATTTTTTGCCTTAAAAATGGCAAGAGTAACACTTACTGTAAATATTCAAACATTGCAGAAGAGTATAAAAGTAAAACTCCCCCTCCCCAACCAGAGTTTAGTATAGATTCTTCCAGAACTTTAAATATATATATTATAAATAATATATAATCAAATACACATTTTTTTGCAATAATGAGACTACATTATACATTTTGTCCTGTAGCTTACTCTTTTTCTCTACTCAGTAATATCCTGTGCATATCTTTCCATATTGGCGTGTTTGACACCTATGGTTAATATCAGTAGTTTAAATAAATACCTTATAAAAAACTGTTCTAGTTCTTTTTTCTGATTCTAAAAGTAGCACACATTCAAGGTAGAAAACTTAGAAGCATACAAAAGTATAAGGAAGAAAACAGAGGCCCCCGTCATCCCAGCACCACTGTGCCCAGTTCGGTCTGCTTCCTGAAGGAATAGTGTGGTCCAGCCAGAGCTCTGAGAGGCAGGGGGTTCGTACAGCTGCAGTAATGATGGCAGCTAGTGTGTGCGTCTCTGCAGGAGCTTGGCACAGGAGCATGTGTTAGCTTCAGCACTTAGCACAACCTTGCAACCAGGTGTGGCCTAGGATGCAGACACAGGGCCACTAGGGTCCATCCATCCCTGATACCACAGAGCTGATGCTGCCCACTTCTTGCAGGAGAGGTCACTGCCCTTACTATTCTACAAACCTTTTAGCTGGTTTCTTTTTCCCTAGGAATATATTAAAGTTCTTCAGTGGTTGACTCCTGTTGGCTGACCCATCTCCCAGCCTCCTGGACTGTTAGGTCTGTGAGCCTAGGGACCGTGTCCTGTTTGCCTGCACTGCGCCCAGCACAGGACCAGCTCCCAGCAAATAAATGCTTGTAGAATAAAAGAATCAAGTAAGCCAATCTGCACCCCCCACCTCCTGGCTTTGCTTATAACATCTCCCCTGCTTTAGCACCTTTCTCCCCTCACACTGTGTTGACATTTAGGGCCTGCTCATCTCCTCCAAGACTTCCCTGGTGGGCTCACCTCCCTCTACTCAAACCAGGACTCATCTCTTTATATTTCTATTTTTGCCAGCCATTCACTGGTGGACCAGGATTCACAGCCCCATCCACCGTTTTTTTTTTTCTTTTGGAAAGCTGAGCCAGGGGGTACTGAATGGTTATATTGATGCTTTACTCTCAAAGTGGAGGTTAGGAGCTTGCCTGTATAGTCTGTGTCTGCCACACTTTCTCTTTCTAAGGCTTAGTTTCCTCGTCTGTAAATGAAGGGATTGCCCTACAATAATTCTATGGTTTCTTCTGAGCATCAAGTTTTATAATTCCGGACTTCTATTTCCATTCATTTCATTCAATCTTTCAATCTGATAGGAAGTCTCCCCTCCTGAAAAGATTTCATGAACCTGGATTCCCGGCCTCAATTTTAAGATGATGCAGTTGGAAAACACAAAAGGCTTCATTTGTTTAGAACTGATTTTCAAGAAACATTCTTGACTTTGTTAATTAGTCTTTCTTGCTCTGTATCATAGTTGGAACTGAATATGTGTGGACATTGCCCTACTTCTGAATGACTTGGTAAAAGCTGGTGATGACTCCTTCTCCCATCCCTTTTTGATTTTTCCCACAGAAGTTCTGGCTTCTGCTGCCTGAGGATCTAGCCCTGCAGCTGATGCTACTAGCATTATCAAAAAGATCTACACTTTGAGATTTCTTTTTTTCTCCCTTTTCCCACCACCCACAGCTCCGGTTACACCAGACATAATGTTCCTTTCCATGGGAAGCCTTATTTGTCACCTTCACCCAGCTAGAGTAGTCCCTAAACTGGTGTAGGAAATATGGTATGTTTAATTCAGTTCTATTTCTGGGATTTCTATCTGGTTCTTTTTCATATAGGCTACATTTTTTAGAGTTTATTATTCCCTGCAAATATGTTCAAGTTTATAATTCACATAATAAACAAACTTGCTTTATAATCTGTCTCATGATAAATTTACTAATGAAAGAGGTGCAAGTGTGTTTCTGCTATCTGTTATTTCTCTTGATTTTCACTCCTGTTGCATTTTCCTTGTGCTAGCCACAACCTGAAAGGATAAAGATGCTTTATATGACACAGAAACAAAATTCCCCTATCTGTCTTAAGCCCAGTAATTCACAATCCTCTTGATTCGCAACTCAAGGACGTGTGTTGGAAATATATGTGTAAGCCCAGGATCAGCTGTCAAGGCCTGTTGGAGCTCAGTCCACTGAACTTTTGATCTCATCTCTTTGTGGAACAGACTTCCTATGACCTTTCTTCTTTGTCCTTAGCTATAACTCATCCACTGCCCTTAAGCTTACCTGATAACCGTTGTGACGTTTGCAAACATTGTCACATCCATTACTAGTGTGATTCTCCCTGCTATCCTTTGAGATAAGCAGAACCAGATATTTTTATCCCCATTTTCCAGACAAGATAGCAGTCTCAGTGAAGTCCAATGTCTTGCCCAAAGTCAAAACAGTAAACATGCTGCTCTCTGCCTCCATGTAGCATTTCTTCATTGATGGATGGATGGTGAGTCTACCCATGCCCACGATTACTGGCTTCCCAAGCCACTGTACTTCTTGCCAAGAGACATTTCCTTCTAGCAATAGGGTTGAAAAATATGACATTATGGAAATGAGCCACACCTTCCCAGGTCACTTGAATTGGTTGGAGAGTGACAGCATCTCCAGCTGGGCCTTTAACTCTCTCTCAGTGAGGCCAGGGTTCCCACACCCAAGCAACCCAGATTTCTTGAGATTTGTCTTGTGAGAATTGGTGTGATTTCTCTTCTGTCCCCTGAGTGAGAGGAGGAGCAATCATCCAAGAGAGATGGAAGGAAGGAGGAGGGACAGACCTCATTAACAGGAGCTGGTGAACTGGACCTGTTGGACTTGGAGCCATTGGAGCTGGAAGGCCCTAGAGAAATGTTGCACCTACTTGCAGAAATCTTTACAGCAGGAAGAGGGAGAGACAGACCACTGAATCCTAGAAAGTGCCTGCCATAATCTGCAAGTGGACATTTTTGAATGGCTGGAACTCTCCCCTGGGGTGTGAGAGGTAAGGAACAGTAAACACCACTTTCAAAGCTTTCCTGGCCTCTCTGTCAAGCTGCTGGCTGCTGGAATGTGAGGACTGAGGGATAAAATGGGCTAGGCATTTTTTTCCATGAAGAAATCTGATAGGGATAAAAGAGACAGGGATTCCATTAGAGCTGTAAGGGCCACTGAACCCCATGAGAGGGTGTGTGGCACCAAAGTCAGACAGACTGGGTTCATGTGCCAGCTCTCCAGGGACTGGTGGGGTGACCTTGGGTGACTTATTTCAGTTTTTGAACTCTAGTGTCTTCATCCACAAAAAGGGGTGATAACAACAAGAGCACCCATTTATAGGATGGTGTAGAATGAAGTGGCCTAAAGCCCATTCAGTGCATGTACCTTCATTTCTTCATTTTACGGTACAGTCACTGAGTCCGGACAGGTGACCTGCCCAAGGTCATCAGGAAAGGTTGTCTGAAGGGGGGGTCACTAGGGTTAAGCGCTTATTTGGAATTTTAAAAAATTTCTCAAGGATTCACTTTTCTTATCTGTAAAATGAGAATAATACATAGTCTCAATACCTTATCTAAAACCCCTGGGGCCAGATTGTCAAACCTTAGAAAGTTCGGTGTAAATACCAACCTCCAGAGGGGTCTGGGGCAGTACCAGTAATCAAACACAGAAGTATTTCTGCAGCAAAATGAGGGTATTTAAATTAAGTGGGAGAAATAAAAGCTGCAGACAGCTTCATGTTGGTTCAGATTAGAGTTTACTAACCTGCTAACCTTAGATCTTGCTGAGAAGAATTTTGGTTTTTACAGCTTTGAAATTTCAGATTGAAGACCTGTGATACCTACTCCAAATGGTTTGGAAAGTTCTACAAGATGACCCACATCAAGTGGCTGGCATATGTGGGAGCCCTATATTAAACTTAACTACCATTCTCAGCAAGTCCTGTGCTCAACCACGGCACTACAAGCTGTTAAGTCATGGAGAGCATCTGTGTGGCAGATAACAGTCTCAGAGAGCCTCGGGAAGACGTCCTGCCCTGAGCACAGCATGCCCTTCCTGCAGGGCTGAGGAAGGAGCCAATGCCCGTGGAACCTCCCATATCACCAGGTGGAACCATGGGCTCTCTTCAAGCACCATAAGTTTCTCCTGGGGGAGCCCTGGTTCTGGGCCTTTGGAGACTGTGCTTAAGGTTATTTTAATTGGGGAATAAGAGGATGATACTCTAAACCAGAGACTGAATTAAGGGCCAAGCAGTTGATGTAAAGGAACAAAGGGGCCTGGGTGTGGCCTTCAGTAAGGGACAATACCTGCCCAACCCAAAGGGAAGATGCCACCCACTTAGAGCTGTTGGTTGCCATGTGGACCTGGAAGTCTTGTACTGCCCAACTTTTTGAAGAGAAGTCAAAATCTGAAATACATGAAATGTCCTGACTTTTACTAATTGGCCACTAATGTTTTTAAGGACTCTACAATCACAACAAAATACATTTGTGGACCTCTGATCTAAATAATCATAGGAAACATAGTTTAATTGAGAATCTGCTGTGTGTTAAGGAGTGCCCTCCAAGGACTATATGCCTTATATTTAATCCTACCGCTACCACCTTATGAAGAGGAAGCTATTAATGGCATTTTTCAGAGAAGGAAAATTGAGGCTCAGATTACAGCATTAGATAAAAATGGTTAATGTCTTACAAGTCAGTAAAACTGTAACCTTTGGCGTTCTTATTTCCACAAATAGAAATCATTTACATCCCTCCTGGGAAAACAATTTATCAGTCTTCTACAAGTTAATACCCAAAGTTACAGAGTCTAGACCTTAAGCAATAGATGTTTTAGTCAGCTCAGGCTGCCATAATAAAATACCATAGCTTGGGTGGCTTAAACAACAAAACTTTATTTTCTGTTCTGGAGGCTAGATGTCCAAGACCGAGGTTCTGGCCGATGCAGGTTTCGGTGAGGGCTCTCTTCCTGGCCTACAGATGGCCTCCTTCTTGCTGTATCCTCACGTGGCCTTTCTGGGGTGCATGTGCTTGGAGGTGGCACGTCGGGGGGAGGAGAGATCTTTGTGGTTTCTTCTTATAAGGACACTAATCCTATCAGATAGGAGTCCACTCTCATTTAATCTCAATCTGTTCACTAGAGACCCCATCTTAAAAGACAGTCATGATGAGAGTGAGAGTTCATGTATGAATTTTAGGAGCCCACAGACATTTAATCTACAGGTAGTAAATAGTAAGTCAAAGAAAATGATAATTCCCCGCAACATCAGATGATCCCTAAGTGAGTTTGTTAGACAATTCTCGAGTATAATATTGAAACAAGAGCATGCAATAAATTTTTACCTTATTTCCAAATTTTGAAAATTTTTTAGTAAAAACTTTGAAAGAAAATTTTAATGAACCATCACTTGATAACTCAGGAAAGCTGTTTTGTTCAAACAAAAATAAAGTTAGAGCTGAAAATCACCACAGAAACACTAGCAAAACTTTATCCACTGATCCCCTTTTTAAAATATTTTTTGTATCCATCACCACATATTTCTACCATGATAGCACTTCTTTAGGACAGGCTAGAATTTTCATGATTTTAGCTTCTCTTTCACTGGTTACATTTTAAATTGGTGCTTCCTCTTTGAGTCTCTGTAGCCCTCTTGCTAAGATTTTTGCAGTCCTCTAATTTTATTCAACAGACTCCACATTTATTAAGTACATATCACTGTGCCAGGCACTGTTCTTGGGCCTTTTGAATATGAGTCTTCCACTCAATCCTCCCACTGGTTCTGTGAGCTAGGTGCCATTGACCCCCATCAACTCTGGTGGCCTTTGTACTGCTTCGGTGCTACAGTATTTCCTGGGAAGACTATAATAGTGATATTTCTTAATTAAATAAATGTTTATTGATCATTGAACATCATATTGCTAGATGCTAGAAATAAAACAATGAATACGATCAATAGAGCCCCTCTCCTCACAGAACTTACAATTAAAGAGGTAGCTTGTCCTATTCATTTCGTGTCACTTTCCTTCACTTTCATATAGTCAAACTTTATGAACTTACCTCAATGTCTTAGGTAAGTACTGGGCTTGAGTTCTTTAGTCCTTGAAATCTGACACACAGGCAATTTTTCTAGGAAGAACAAGGGCAGGGCCATGGCCAGAGTCCCCTAGACAACTGAGGATGCAGTTTCCCAGTGGCACTGGTGTCAAATGCCTCTAGTGTTGAATTAAGCCAGGTCGCTGATGCATGAGAAAGGAATCTCCAAGAGTGTTTCTTAAACAAGCACTGTCTTCCTGGGGCAGTCCACTCCACTGGAATCCTTTCTGCCTCACTAAACGGTTCATTGACAAATACTCTTCCATTCCACAACAATGGCTTTTCAAAGATGAAGTCCAAGAAAAATAGGAATCCCTTCTATATTCAGTCTTGCATCATTTCTCTAACTCTCCTGATTAGGATGACAAGGGGAAGAACAACCACATCCATATAAATTCCACAAATGTTCAAAAGCCTCAGAGGATCGACTGTCCTCTACTAACAAGCAACAAGAATCCAGGGATACTGTAAAGCCAAAAGTCAAGACTTGGCTACCATTTCCAATCAGAGAGCGATTTCCAGATTCACTAATTGAACTTCTACGTGGTGGGAATTTAACAAAAGTTTGATAGATGGATGGGTAATTAAATAAACTAATGCTCGGGGAAGTTCTTGACTTAGTTTTTCTCTGCTACAGGGCAAAGTGGGAAGATTTTTTTTGGTCTAGCCAAGTATAGATTGGGCAGTTTTAGGAATTTGGGTTCAAAACCAAGGAAATATCTAGGGGCTTGCTAGTTCAAAGACAGGAGGAAATTGAACTTGTTGGAGCTGATCATATCACTGGGCTGAACACAAATGAGTGTGCCCTGACTCATACCCATGAGTTCAGTGTTCTTTGAGCTATTTTTATTCTTTATTTTGTATCCATAGCATTATTTCCCAACCCTGAATAACTGGGATTACTTGATTATATTTAGTATATGTCTTCTCTGGAGGTTTCATTGTCATATTATTGTTCTCATTGGCCTGTTTATGCCATAGAATGGAAACACTACATACATTCTGAAAAGGACAGTGTGTTTTTTGCATGAGGGAAAGAAAGAGTCATAGTTGGTTTTGATTGTTAAACATTAAGAATAGGCCCCGTCATCTCTATTTAAACTCAGTGAAATGAGAAAACGTCGTTCAAGCTTTGAATAAATAATCCATATTGCCTAAGTAGAGTAATTATAAAGGGATAAGTGGAGAAAAATGGAAGGAAAAATAAAGGTCATGATGCAGCTCATGAGAAGCAAGAGCTCCAGTCGTCACCACATTGCTAACAAGCTGTGTGCCCTTAATCAAGCCAGTTAACCCCTCTGCCCCTTGTTTCTTCATCTACAAAGAAGGGGATGAATCTTGAGGATCTCTTCCAACTTCAAAACCTTGGTTTTCCAACCAGAATCTTGCTATTTACTAGCATTATGGGTTTTTCAAAGAAAAGCTTTTATAAAAATCCCCTTTTCACGTAAAAACTAGCCTTACTCTCCCTCTTTGATTGTATCATCCCTTCCATTCAGCCCTGAGCCATCTTTCCTATTTCAGCTTCTTCAGTGGTGCTTCTCCTGTGGCCCTTGACTTTGCCTAACTTTTTTCTTGACATGTTCTCCTGGGCATTCCTGCTGCTCACCGCAGTGTCAGTCTCAGAGGAAACGGGTAGCAAGAGTTGTGAACCTCGATGTTCAATCAGAACAGATAAATAACACGTCTATGGAAAAGGTACTTGAGGTATTTGCCTTTGAAGTAACTGTCATTAGTCGAAGTTTCACATGGACACATTCTAATATTTGAGTTTTTAAAATGGAACCTTCGTGAGAATGCTTTTGACTCTGCAATTCCCCTCTATGAATGCACTTGCATGAAAGTGCAAGGCTGTAGGTTCAGAAATGACTTCTGTAGCATTGCCTAGAAGAGTCAAAATGGAAACAATCTAAGTGCTCTGCAATGGTTAGAAAAAATCCTGGTACATCCAGGCCACAGGCAGTCCATTTGGGCTCTGCAACATTTGAAAACTCATGTATTTTGTGGGTGTTTCCAAGATTTGGACATTTTGATCACAGGTCCCTTTAAGGGACCTAAAACTGTAACACTATCTTTGTATGGAGCAGAAACATGAGCTTCCTTTTTAGATATTAGTAGGCAAAGGCCATGATGCTCTACTTCCCTTTCTAAATAAGTGTTTATGTCTATAAACTTCTCCTAGAGGGTAAAGGTCTAACACATGCTGTCTTCCTGATCATAAATGCAGTCTTCTTTCCAGATTTACTGACCTTTACCAAGCTTTACTCTCAGTGCCGGGTGCTGAGACCATAGAGGTTACCAGGTTCCTGACCTTGAAAGGCACACAGAGACCCAAACAGATCCTCACAGTGCAATGTGGTGTGTGCTGTGAAAGAGGTAACCTTATGGAGATGTGGGAATGTGGGGCAGGGCAGTGGGGCAACCTGATCCAGGCTGCCAGGGGACTTCAGGATAGGGTGAGCGGGTGGGGGCAGTGAGGAATCGTTTCTCAGAGAATATCGCGTTCGCTCCTTGTGGCGGTGACGACAGCGATATGTACACAGACCTGGTTCACTTCAGTTCTTTATTGTTGCTCGGAAGGTCGGGAGAAGGTGAGTGAGAAGAAGCAACAGCCGGAGAGAGCGAGTGAGAGGAAGAATGAGAGGAGAGAGAGAAAGACAGAGAGAGTGAGTGAGAGAGAGTCCTTCTCTTTCCTGCTTATGCCTTATATAAAGGAAGCTGGCCTATGGTGATCAAGATCATGCGTGACCTTTAAGCTGATTGGTAGCATGCCTTCTGCATGAGTTGAGCACGAGCGCGGAAGCATGGGGCAAGCCTATAGGAGCAACTTCCTTATGCTAATGCCACCAAACCAGGAAGGGTGGCGCCCAGGAAGCGGGCGCCATCTTAGGGCGTTGGTCAGCTACAGTGGAAGGGCGGTGTTCAGCCATAGTGGGACTCAGCCTCGGCCGTACGCCGGCCCCTACAAGAGAAGATGACCCAGAGCTCAGGCCCATTAGAGCCTGGCCTTTCTGAGATCACTCGTTCTTGTTAGTTGGTGCCCAACTTCCCCACCCTACATCCTTTAAATCTGCGTAAGATTCCTAATTCTGCCGGTAACTCCCTTTTTCCTCCTTTTTCTGTTTCCCCTCAGCAGGAAGCACCCAGCCTATTCCTCCAAATCCCTCCCTACTTCCCATTCTAATTATCTAAGACAGTGTGGCTAAGTAGTCAGCATTAATTATGACACTTGAGCCTCGGTTTCCACATATGTAAAATGGCATTAACCATCATTCCTAAGCAACAAAAGCAAAAATAAACAAATGGGACTACATCAAACTAGAAAGCTCCTGCACAGGAAAGGAAACCATCAATAAAATGAAAGGCAACCAACTGAATGGGAGAAGATATTTCCAAACATATAGCTGATAAAGGGCTAATATACAATATATATAAAGAATTTCTATAAGTCAATAGCCAAAAAAAAAAAGAAATCCAATTAAAAAATGGGCAGAAGATCTGAATAGACATTTTTCCAAAGAAGACACACAGAGGGCCAACAGACACATGAAAAGATGCTCAACATCTGGGACTAAAAGATAGTCCATATATGTACACAGACGTATGAAGCGCTAGCCTAGTTCCTAACATATATGTGCAGTACATGTTAGCAATTATTATTAGCATTGAACTAGCACAGTGGATTCTTGATGCCAACACAATAACTAAAGCTTATATTTATATAACATTTCATCAATCATAAGATGTTTTTTCACATATTATCATATTTGACTTTCATAATAGCTCCATGTTAAGACCATCCTGCCCCACAGCTGAAAAACTGAGTGCCAGGATCATATTCGAGATGTCCCTACTAGGTGGAACCCTTGTCTTTCAACAGACGGTCCTAGGTTCAGAGTTATGTCCTAATTAGGCATATCAGACAATGTGACTTTATATTGCAAAATTGAGTCTGTTCCTGAAACTCCTTTAAAATCTTTGAAGTTCTCTCAGAAATGAATCAAGAAACATACAATTTGCTATGAAACAAGGTAGATCAAGAGGCCTAAAATTGTGTTCCAAAGACCCAGAGTGGAATTACCCTTGCCTTGATAGCTCAGGGAACCACTACGATCCAGGCATGTACTAGGTCATAAAACCTGGATGGACTTGGCTCACCCACTGGCCCTTCGTGTCTTCTCACTGAAGGAGGTCTGAAAGCCATATTTGCTTCCTGATTCTTAACCGTGTTCTCCTGAGGTGATGTTGCCTAAAAAGTGCCAAGATATGTGATGTATTATTGTATAAAAATTGGGAAAATATGTTTCTGAAGAAGAAAGCATCTGAAATATGTTTAATGTTTTCTATTTAAATATTTGATTTTTGCTGTTTTTTAATTGTAGTAAAATAACATAACATGAAATCCACTATTTTAACCATTTTAAAGTGTGCACGTTCATGGCATTTAGTGCCATGAAACATACTTTACACTGTTGTGCAACCATTGCTTCTATCTAATTCTATAACATTTTTATTACCCCCCAAAAGAAACCCTGTACCCATTAGTGGTCACTTCCCATTCCCACCCACCTCCCAACTGCTGGCAACCACTAATCTGTTTTTGTCTCTCTGGATTTACTTATTCTGGACATATTTGGAATCATATAATGTGTGGTCTTCTGTGACTGGCATCTTTAATTTAGCAGCATGTTTTCAAGGCTCATCCATGTTGCAGCATGTATCAGTCCTTCATTCCTTTTTATGACTGAATAATATTCCATTGTGTGGATATATCACATTTTATGGACTCATTCATCAGTGGGTGGGTATTTGGGTTGTTTCACATTTTGGCTACTGTGAACAGTGCTTCTGTGAATATACATGTACAAGTCTTTGATCATGTCTTTGATTCTTTTGGATATATGCCTAAAAGTAGGATTGCTGGGGCATATGGTAGTTCTCTTCAATTTACTGAAGATGTTTTCTTTTTATCAAACACTAAGCTAGGAAAAAGTTATCTTAAGATGAACAGTATGAGCTTTGGGTGGGACCAAAGAAAGCTAACTGAATCCCAGGTCTTTTCACAAGCATCCAGTTGATGCTGTTCACCGTTCTTTCGTGCAGTGGATGGAAGAGCAATACTGTAACAACCACAGCATTACTAGTAAGCATTGATGTGTGCAATAGTTTGTGTTCCAGGCTCAAAAAAAGAAGAATTCCTCATTCTTTCATGAGGCTATGACTTTACTTATTACATCCCAGGTTCAAAATAAAAGTGTTGCAAACAAGGTCATGTTGAATTAATAGCTGACTCTTGCTAGCTCCCAGCCCCATCTGCCCATCGAATTAGGACTTATTTGACATCTCCCCTCTCCCCCAACACCTATTTTCCTAAATTCCCAGGACATCTGGTCTCCATACATACAGCAGTGAGTCTGCTAATGGTCTTCTGCCTTTGCTCACGTCCCCCCATCCCCACCATACCATTGCCCTCCACAAGGATACTGTCGTCAGCACCCTTGGGCCTGCAGGGTTGCCCTGTGGTCTGGGAAGAATGCAAGGGGTGTTGGGGAGACCAGCCCTCTCCCTGGTCAGTGTAACATATTGTCCCTTGGGCTGGGAACCAACCATGCTCAGGCACAATCTCAAAAAGTCCCCTATAAGGACAGCTCCTTGCTCCTGCACAGGGCCGATTTCTGCCACAGGGGGACTGAAAGAGCAGTTACTTCCTCCATTCTTCTTCCACCCTAGGCACTCCCAAGAGGAAAAAAACAACAGCCAGAAAACTCTCTACTCTCCTCCTGTAATCAAGAACCAAACCGCTGTGCACATCAACTCATGCAAACAGGCCTGGTTAGGGACCACCCAAATCCCCTCCCTGCTGATCTGGCTCTAGCTTGGCCTGGACAGCAGCTTTCACATAGTATGTCAGTCATTCTGCAATCTTGTGAGCTAGCTAGCATTATCCTATCCCATAAGATTGCCTAAAATTAGATGATCAGTATTAGAACAGACCAAGCCTATCCAGCAAGCAGCAAATTTATCGAATTCACATACATCCTCCACAGCCAGGGATTTGATTATCTTAAGGCACATTGCTGGAATGCCTGGACACCTGCATGTAACTTCCCTTTCTGGCTTCCTTTTTCTTGCTAACTGTTGGAGAATATCCCTGCTGATACCCTATCTTTGCTGGCTATGGTCTTTTATGGCCCTTGATAGGATCCCAGACCACCCCTGGTATGCAAAAGTTTTAGACAACTTAGGATCTGTGAAAACAGATGCCAATTTTGGCTCCAGAAGGCTAGGATGGTAGAAAAAGTTAGGGTCTGGCTTAGTTGTGTTGTTTACTCTGGATGGCAGGAAGAAAAAGAGGTTCTGGAAAACCTGAACGTAAAAGCCTGCCATCTTGCCATCCATTATGGGTGGAGGAGGGGCCTTTGAGATTTAGATAAACCTCGGTCAAAAGGCTCGCCTGATTTTATCCATCTTTTTAAAGGGAACTCAGGAGACATAGGAAGCCATGACCTCTGTGCGGGCATCCTAGTATCCAACCACAGGTGAGGAAACAGAGGCTCAGAGAGGCTGAACAACCTGCCAAAGTTCACACAGCTGGGCCGTACTAGGAAAAGGTGGCTCCAAACTGGAAGGTTTGAAGGCGGAGCCCTTGCTTCAGGCCAGGATGGTCACAGAACCTTTTCTCAAGCCGAAAAGCTATGCTCATCATGACCTCAGGCTGCTGCAGTTTCTAGGACCTGCAAAGAGAATGCCAGGGGGTCCTGGACTTGGGACTATGGGAAATAATTACATTTTTCTTTTCATAAATCTCTAGCTGAAATTTAGCATTTCCTTTAATTATCAACATAGGCAATAAACTAAAACATCCGCAGAACCTGAGGCTTTGTCACCGAAATCACAGATACTTTCAGTTCACACTTCGTATCAAGTTACTGCACATATCTCAAGATATTGTTTACACTCATCACTGTTTCAAAATTAAGGCAGGTATTAGGCCTGCTCCTCGAAGTTATTTACTGCATTAGTAAGGAGCTGATATAGTTCTATGCTACAATTTATTTTTTAAATATATATTGATAACTTTATAACAATATAATTGTTTTCCTTTTTAATCATCTTACATCTAATATATATATTACATATATATACTTATATGGATAATACATATATATATACACACATATATAATTTCATGCATTTTAAAACATTATTTGGTACATTATTTGCAACAGCCAGAAGGTGGAAGCAACCCAAGTGTCCACTGATGGATGACTGGATAAACAAAATGTGAGATATACATACAATGAATATTACTCAGCCTTAGAAAGGAAGTTCTGACAGATGCTACAAATGAAATAAGCCAGTCACAGGTATTACATGATTCCACTTACATGTGGTGCTTGCAGTAGTCAAACTCATGAAGACAAAGTAGAATGGTGGGTGCCTGAGGGAGGGGTTGGGGAGCATGGAGAGTTAGTGTCTGATGGGTACAGAGCATCAGTGTTGCCAGAGAAGAAGAGCTCTGTGGACAGTAGCACAACATTATGAATGTACTTAATGCCATTGTATTGTATAGTTAAAAATGGCTACAATGGTAAGTTTTGTGATATGGGTATTTACCAAATTAATTTTTAAAAATATATATTACTTGGCAAAGGAATCCACAGACTTCTGCCAGCTGCCAAAGGAATCCCCGGCACAAAAAGAGGTGAAGAATGCTGCTCTTAAACAAATAACGAAAATTACACATTTAATGACACAAGAGGATCTGTGCGCCATCTTCCAGACTTTACCCACAAAACTCCCATGGTTCCCTGCTGCCGGTAAACAGAAGGAGTCCAAGAGCCTGAGGATTTATTTCTATCACTTAGTGACTGGGTGATCTTGTGCAAACACATAACCTCTTTGAGCTTCCATCATTTCAAAATGTACTGTATCACCTTGTCCCTCTCCCCTCATGGGGCTGTCAGGAAGCTCGGAGGCTGGGGGGTGGCATCTGTGACGGTCCTCCCTGTCCACCTTGCCTTTGCCCTTCCTCACTGACCCCTCCCTCCTGCATGAAATGCTGCCCCCTCCCCTCAGCCATCAGATTCCTCTGCATCCCACCCCTCCACAAAGCCTCCTTCAACCATTCTGGTTGAAACAATGGTTCCAAATCCACCTTCAATTAGAGGGTGATCTGCCATGGGTAAATATACTCCCCTATTGACCACCAATTAAGAGCAAATGCTTTGGAGTTAGGCAGAGGCTACGTATGAACCTCAGCTTTGGCACTGACTCGCAGCTCTGCGTCCCGGATGGAGAGCAAGCTACTTCCCTGAGCCTCAGTTTCTTTATCTCCAAAATAGGCTGATAATACTTCATTACAATTGAGGTAACAATTCAGTGACATAATAAATATAAAATGCCTGGTACATATAGATATTAAGTGCATGGTAGTTAGTACTTTTATTCTTATTATTACTCTTGGACAGTAAATACCTTAGGGACATGAATGGAAAATATGTATCCTCCAGAGAACCTTGGACAATGGTAATAATAATTGATCAGACTCATAATAAATACTGGATACATGGATGAGGACAGAGAAATATAACTTACAATTTGTCCCAAATTATCCCCTCTTGGACCTCCCATCCTACAAGGTGAGCTAAGCAGGTGTTAGAGTTCCCTACTCTTGGGGGCAGAAGCCAGCTTCTAGGTACCCTGCTCCAGACTCAACCTCTCCAAGGTCAAAACTGAGTGACTGATTTTCCAATCCTCCACTTGCTACCTGGAAAATGAGGACCAAACATAAATGCCTTTTGCTGCCCCATCCTCCTCCCTTCACTGCAGAACCTCCGCCCTCCAGACCTAGTCCACTTGGGTCCTCAGGACCTCACTGCCCTATCCTGATCCCCAGGTTCCCTTCCCAGGGAGCCCAGGCCAGCGTACACCTTCCTCCGGCCACAGAGCTAGGGCACCTAAGCCTGATCAAGGACCTGCCTTGCTGGGTGAGGTCAGGAATGCCTGCTCTTTAATCTCTCTGACCACAAAATGGGTCAGCAGGTCAGTGAGGGCCAAGGCATGGCTGCACCTCAATCACTCTGTGACTCAGCCCTTCCTCTCACCATCCACCCGTCACTCTTTTGTTTATGCATGCATTCATTCAGCACCAGTGGCCATTTTGCCATTGTGCCTTTATACCAAATTTTCAGGCAGCTTGTAAAGATGGTGGTGGTGGTGGTGGTGGTGGTGGTGGTAATGGTAGTAATTAGCTAATGTTAGTTGAGGCACTTACACTGGACCAATGCCTCTGCTAAGCATCTTATTGCTTCTTGTTATTTATCTTCAAAACTCTAAGAGGTAGGGTGGAGCCAAGATGGCGGCATGAGTAGAGCAGCAGAAATCTCCTCCCAAAACCATATATATTTTTGAAAATATAACAAATACAACTATTCCTAAAAGAGAGACCAGAAGATACAGGACAACAACCAGACTATATCTACACCTGCAAGAACCCAGCACCTCGCAAATGGAGTAAGATACAAGCCACGGCCCAGCAGGACCCAAGTGCCCCTCACCCCAGCTCCCGGCAGGAGGAGAGGAGTCAGAGTAGGGAAGGAGAGGGAGCCCAGGACTGCTAAACACCCACCCCTAGCCATCCGCATTGACAGCGCAGACTCACAGTGCGTGGTGTGCTGGATACTAGGGAAACAGGACAGTAAGACTTGTGAGTGGGTCCCTGCAGCGAGCGCCCCTGGGAAAAAAGAAAAGCAAGCGCCCTTTGAAAATCTTAAAGGGACAGGGTCATCACAGCTGGACAGAAGCACCAAGGCGCAATCAGCCCAGTAACTGGGAATCCCAGGGATCTCCGGGCGCCCAAAGCCCCTGGGCAGCAGCACAGCTCAGAGGCCCCTCACGGTGATAAGCAGCCTCCTGCCCATTCCCCCTCTGGCAAGACTCTGCCATAGCAGCAGCAGCCATGCCCACAGCAACCAGGAAGAGCTTCTTCCACAGTGGCCGGGAAAGAATCAGACATCCCGTCTACCCGCAGCTGCCCAGCACAAGCCGCTAGGGGTCGCTGTTCTCCCAGGAGAGGAAGGCCACAAACACACAAGAAGGGATGTTCTCCCAGCCGACACATGTGCCAGCTCCCCACAACTACCTCTATCGCCATGAAAAGGCAGAAGAATTTGATCCAGAACAAAATCACAGAGTCAGCTCCTGAGAAGGAGATAGACCTAACCAATCTTCCTGAAAAAGAATTCAAAATAAAGGTCATAACCATACTGATGGATATTCAGAGAAATATACAAGAGCTAAGGGATGACGTCTGGAAGGAGATTACAGAAATGAAACAATCTCGGGAAGGACTTAAGAGCAGACTGGATGAGGTGCAAGAGGCCATTAATGGAATAGAAATCAGAGAACAGGAACACAGAGAAGCTGATGCAGAGAGAGATAAAAGGATCTCCAGGATGAAACAATATTAAGAGAACTGTGTGATCAATCAAAAAGGAACAATATCCGCAGTGTAGGGGTACCAGAAGAAGAAGAGAGAGAGAAAGGGATAGAAAGTGTATTTGAAGAAATAATTGCTGAAAACTTCCTCACACTGGGGAAGGAAATAATTTATCAGACCACGGAAGTACACAGAACTCCCAACAGAAGGAACCCAAGGAGGACAACACCAAGGTACATAATAATAAAAATGGCAAAGATCAAGAACAAGGACAGAGCTTTAAAGGCAACTAGAGAGAGGGAAAAGGTCACCTACAAAGGAAAACTCATCAGGCTATTATCAGACTTCTCAACAGAAACCTTACAAGCCAGAAGAGAATGGCATGATATATTTAATGCAATGAAACAGAAGGGCCTTGAACCAAGAATACTCTATCCAGCACTATTATCATTTAAACATGAAGGAGGGATTAAACAATTCCCAGATAAGTAAAAGTTGAGGGAATTTGCCTCCCACAAACCACCTCTACAGGGTATTTTAGAGGGACTGCTCTAGATGGAAGCACTCCTAAGACTAAATAGATGTCACCGGAGAAAATAAAATCACAGCAAAGAGGGCAGACCAACCAAATACTAACTAAAGGCAAAAAATAAAATCAACTACTCACAAAAGCAGTTAAAGAAAAACACAAAAGAGCACAGAATAAAACAACCTATAAAGAATGGAGGAGGAGAAATAAGAAGGGAGGGAGAGAAATAAAGAATCACCAGACAGTGTTTATAATAGCTCAATAAGCAAGTTAAGTTAGACAGTAAGATACTAAAGAAGCTAACCTTGAACCTTTAGTACCATGGATCTAAAGCCTGCAATGGCAATCAGTACATATCTTTCAATAATCAGCCTAAATGTAAATGGACTGAATGTACCAATCAAAAGACACAGAGTAATAGAATGGATAAAAAAGGAAGACCCATCTATATGCTGCTTACAAGAGACTCACCTCAAACCCAAAGATGTGCACAGACTTAAAGTCAAGGGATGGAAAAAGATATTTCATGCAAACAACAGGGAGAAAAAAGCAGGTGTTGCAGTACGAGTATCAGACAAAATAGACTTCAAAACAAAGAAAGTAACAAGAGATAAAGTAGGACATTACATAATAATACAGGGCTCAGTCCAACAAGAGGATATAACCATTATAAATATATATGCACCCAACACAGGAGCACCAGCATATGTGAAACAAATATTAACAGAACTAAAGGAGGAAATAGAATGCAATGCATTCATTTTAGGAGACTTCAACACACCACTCACTCCAAAGGATAGATCCACTGGACAGAAAATAAGTAAGGACACAGAGGCACTGAACAATACACTAGAACAGATGGACCTAATAGACATCTATAGAACTCTACATCCAAAAGCAACAGGATACACATTCTTCTCTAATGCACATGAAACATTCTTCAGAATAGAGCACATACTAGGTCACAAAAAGAACCTCAGTAAATTCCAAAAGATTGAAATTCTACCAACCAACTTCTCAGACCACAGAGGTATAAAACTAGAACTAAATTGTACAAAGAAAGCAAAAAGGCTCACAAACACATGGAGGCTTAACAACACGCTCCTAAATAATCAATGGTTCAATGACCAAATCAAAATAGAGATCAAGCAATATATGGAAACAAATGACAACAACAACACAAAGCCCCAACTTCTGTAGGACGCAGCAAAAGCAGTCTTAAGAGGAAAGTATATAGAAATCCAGGCATATTTAAAGAAGGAATAAGAATCCCAAATGAATAGTCTAACATCATAATTATTGAAATTGGAAAAAGAAGAACAAATGAGGCCTAAAGTCAGCAGAAGGAGGGACATAATAAAGATCAGAGAAGAAATAAACAAAATTGAGAAGAATAAAACAATAGAAAAAATCAATGAAACCAAGAGCTGGTTCTTTGAGAAAATAAACAAAATAGATAGGCCTTTAGCCTGACTTATTAAGAGAAAAAGAGAATCAACACACATCAACAGAATCAGAAATGGGAAAGGAAAAATAATGACGGACCTCACAGAAATACAAAGAATTATTAGAGAATACTATGAAAACCTATATGCTAACAAGCTGGAAAACCTAGAAGAAATGGACAACTTCCTAGAAAAATACAACCTTCCAAGACTGACCAAGGAAGAAACACAAAAGTTAAACAAACCAATTACGAGCAAAGAAATTGAAGTGGTAATCAAAAAACTACCCAAGAACAAAACCCCCAGGCCAGATGGATTAACCTCGGAATTTTATCAGACATACAGAGAAGACATAATATCCATTCTCCTTAAAGTTTTTCAAAAAATACAAGAGGAGGGAATACTCCCAAACTTATTCTATGAAGCAAACATCACCCTAAAACCAAAACCAGGCAAAGACCCCAACAAAAAAGAAAATTACAGACCAATATCCCTGATGAACATAGATGCAAAAATACTCAACAAAATATTAGCAAACTGTATTCAAAAAGATATCAAAAGGATCATACACCACGACCAAGTGGGATTCATTCCAGGGATGCAAGGATGGTACAACATCCAAAAATCCATCAACATCATCCACCACATCAACAAAAAGAAAGACAAAAACCACATGATCATCTCCATAGATGCTGAAAAAGCATTCGACAAAATTCAACATCTATTCATGATAAAAACTCTCAACAAAATGGGTATAGAGGGCAAGTACCTCAACATAATAAAGGCCATATGTGATAAACCCACAGCTAAAATCATACTGAACAGTGAGAAGCTGAAAGCTTTTCCTCTGAGATCAGGAACAAGACACGGATGCCCACTCTCCCCACTGTTATTTAACATAGTACTGTAGGTGCTAGCCGTGGCAATTAGACAAAACAAAGAAATACAAGGAATCCAGATTGGTAAAGAAGAAGTTAAACTGTCACCATTTGCAGATGACATGATATTGTACATAAAAAACCCTAAGGACTCCACCCCAAAACTACTAGAACTGATATCGGAATTCAGCAAAGTTGCAGGACACAAATTAACACACAGAAATCTGTGGCTTTCCTATGCACTAACAATGAACCAATAGAAAGAGAAATCAGGAAAACAATTCCATTCACAATTGCATCAAAAAGAATAAAATGCCTAGGAATAAACCTAACCAAAGAAGTGAAAGACCTATACCCTGAAAACTATAAGACACTCTTAAGAGAAGTTAAAGAGGACATTAACAAATGGAAACTCATCCCATGCTCTTGGCTAGGAAGAATTAATATTGTCAAAATGGCCATCCTGCCCAAAGCAATATACAGATTTGATGCAATCCCTATCAAATTACCAACAACATTCTTCAACGAACTGGGACAAATAGTTCAAAAATTCATATGGAAACACCAAAGACCCCGAATAGCCAAAGCAATCCTGAGAAGGAAGAATAAAGTGGGAGGGATCTCACTCCCCAACTTCAAGCTCTATTATAAAGCCATAGTAATCAAGACAATTTGGTACTGGCACAAGAACAGAGCCACAGACCAGTGGAACAAAATAGAGACTCCAGACATTAACCCAAACATATATGGTCAATTAATATACAATAAAGGAGCCATGGACATACAATGGGGAAATGACAGTCTCTTCAACAGATGGTGCTGGCAGAACTGGACAGCTACATATAAGAGAATGAAACTGGATCACTGTCTAACCCCATACACAAAAGTAAATTCAAAATGGATCAAAGACCTGAATGTAAGTCATGAAAACCATAAAACTCTTAGAAAAAAACATAGGCAAAAATCTCTTGGACATAAACATGAACGAGTTCTTTATGAACATATTTCCCCAGGCAAGGGAAACAAAAGCAAAAATGAACAAGTGGGACTACTTCAAGCTGAAAAAGCTTCTGTACAGCAAAGGGCACCATCAATAGAACAAAAAGGTACCCTACAGTATAGGAGAATATATTCATAAATGACAGATCCAATAAATGCTTGACATCCAAAATATATAAAGATCTCACGCACCTCAACAAACAAAAAGCAAATAATCCAATTAAAAAATGGGCAGAGGAGCTGAACAGACGGTTCTCCAAAGAAGAAATTCAGATGGCCAACAGGTACATGAAAAGATGCTCCACATTGCTATTTATCAGAGAAATGCAAATTAAAACCACAATGAGATATCACCTCACACCAGTAAGGATGGCTACCATCCAAAAGACAAACAAAAACAAATGTTGCAAGGTTGCAGAGAAAGGGGAACCCTCCTACACTGCTGGTGGGAATGTAAATTAGTTCAACCACTATGGAAAGCAGTATGGAGGTTCCTCAAAAGCTCAAAATAGAAATACCATTTGACCCAGGAATTCCACTTTTAGGGATTTACCCTAAGAATGCAGCAGCCCAGTTTGAAAAAGACAGATGCACTCCTATGTTTATTGCAGCACTATTTACAATAGTCAAGAAATGGAAGCAACCTAAGTGTCCATCAGTAGATGAATGGATAAAGAAGATGTGGTACATATACACAATGGAATATTATTCAGCCATAAGAAGAAAACAAATCCCACCATTTGCAACAACATGAATGGAGCTAGAGGGTATTATGCTCAGTGAAATAAGCCAGGCAGAGAAAGACAAATACCAAATGATTTCACTCATCTGTGGAGTATAAGAACAAAGAAAAACTGAAGGAACAAAACAGCACCAGAATCACAGAATCCAAGAATGGACTAACAGTTACCAAAGGGAAAGGGACTGGGGAGGATGGGTGGGAAGGGAGGGATAAGGGTGGGGAAAAAGAAAGCTGGCATTACGATTAGCATGTATAATGTGGAGGGAGGTACGGGGAGGGCTGTACAACACAGAGAAGACAAGTAGTGATTCTCCTTCTTACTTTGCTGATGGACAGTGACTGTAATGGGGTTTGTGGGGGGGACTTAGTGAATGGGGGAGCCTAGTAAACATAATGTTCTTCATGTAATTGTAGATTAATGATAACAAAATTAGAAGAAAAAAAACTCTAAGAGGTAAGTATTATATTATTATTCTTGTTTTCCCAAGAGAGATGAGGCCTAGATCACAGCAAATGAGTGGTAGAACCCTAGGCAGTCTGTCTCCAGAGTCCAATTCTTAACCTCTCTAGTCTACTGCCTCTTAAATAGGCATAAAATGCAGCTACAGTAAATGCTTCAGAATTCCAAAAATCATTAAAGCAACAAGAAATAAAAAGCATAAAACCCTCTCTAAACTCACACCTTCCAGCCCTTAGACAAGCCACAGAATCCTTAGTCTCAGATTTCCCAGTCATATCCAAGATAATGCTGCCTACCCTGCAGGGTTATTGTTAGGAATAAATGGGATAAAGATGCAAAGCATTTGGCACATAGTAGGTACCCAATAAAGAATAGTCCCCTCTCTCATTCCTAATTGGAACCCCTTGGCTTTGGCAATCTCAGGAAGAAACTTTATTTAAGAGTGAACCTCACAGATCCCCATCTGATGGACACCGATATCAACAGCAGAAAGCTGGGGGCAGAAAGGGGAGAGAGCAACAGTCTGTGCTGGCCTTGGTCCAGCGGCTCTTTCCAGAATTGGGCAGAAAGGAGATGGAACCAGGTAGAAGGCAAATTCCTGGCCTGCTGACACCCTACTTGGTATTTCCAGTTATTCATGTTCACCTGCACAGAGCAGAGGATGAGAAGGTAAAGCACTAACAGATGTGTGTTCTCCTGGCTGGGCAGCAGAAGGGTGGAGGGGAGGGAGTGGGCACTAGAAATCCAGAGCAGAGCCGAGTCTCATTTTGTAGGCTCAATGGAATTGGTGCAGCCTCATGATTTCTTCGAACAGTCTGGCTCTTTATATAGGTTCCCAAATCTGCGCTGTGCCCGTTGAACTGCCAGCCCCACCAGGCAAGTCCAGGTCTCCCAATCACCCCACCAGGCTCAGTCCAGCCCCCTGCAGGCCAAGGACATCAATTCCCTGTCAGTGTATAGTTTGACCTGTGATCTCTTTTTCTCTCTCCTCTTTCTGTCATGAGTCTATGAAGAATTACAATTGACTTCAAGAGGTCAAAGCATTCTTCATGGACAGCCTTTGCCAAGAACACAGCTGCCCATGGCCTGCCACAGACCTTGGTGTGAGCCAGCTGGAGTCCATGATGCAGTGTGCCACAGAGGAGACCTGGGAGGGAGACAGTAGGGCTGGCGTCCAGAAAGGGAGAATGTAAATGTAGGTTGAGTGGACACATGGCTGAAGGTCTTTAGAGGGACAGGCTGGGAATGATTAACCTTCAGGCCAGTTTCCTCTAAGTGTGACCTCAAGGCACCTGCACCCAAATCCCCAGAAGCATGGGTCAGTTCTCTATCCAGACAAACTGAGTCAGATTCCTCAGGGTGGGATCTCACAATGTTCATTGTTAAAGCAGCCCTACCCCCAAATTCTGACGAACTCTAATATTTGGGAACCACTACTTTAGACTTTAGCCAGTTCGATCTGGAACTGGCTTCTACTGGTACCTCAGCAAACTGAATGGCCACCTTTCCAAAATGGGTCATTTCCCTGCTCAAGACGCCCTTAACCTCCCACATGGCTGTGTGTTTCCTCCATCATCACACCCACTTACCCATTTCATTTCTCGGCTATCTTCTCATCTAACTTGGTAAGCACATAAGCCTCAGACCAAACTTAGTATTTAAAGAATAAGACCTAGAAGTAAGAATTCCAAGGAGGAAGAAAAAAAAAACAACAGGGTAATCATAGTTTCTTGCAAGAGGGAATATAAAAATGGATATAAAAGGGCCCTTTCATCTCAGCTTTCTATAAATGTTTAAAATAGGATTGGTGATAATTAATGTTTCTATAAGTATATGCTTAAGAAGTCATTACAATCAGCCTTTGTCTGCTCAGAGTTGGCAGCCTGGACCCACTGCATTTCAGAAGGGAATGTTTGAGGGTCACTTCACATTGCCTCACTCCTGGCAATTCGAGAGCTGCTATAATTCTGCCAAAGAACATAGAGGGTTTCCCAGTCAAGTTCCATCCTGATTTTGATTATTGTTTATCTCCAGTCCCTGTCTGAATAGTCGTAGTAAAATAGAGGAAGTTTTACTCCTGCATCGAGGTCAGCTTGTAATGAACCATGGTTTCAATTGCATGAACAGCTGCTTCTTTTATAAGCAAGGAGGGTTCACTAACAGTTCAGGGCAACACAGAAATAATTTAAAGAACAAGGACGCTTCTATTCATTTCTTTATTTTTTTATGTTTTTGAAACATTTTGACATTTGAGTGGCTGTAGAATGTGGATTATTGACTAGACTCAACAAGGTCAAAAAAAAGAAGCCAATAAAGTTAAAAAAAAAAAGAAATACAATATTTCTTGACCCACCCTCCACCCTAATCATTATATAAAAACTTAATCTGTGTAAGGAAAGTTCACATAATCGACCACACATTTTTTTTAAAGGCACACTGGGCGTTTTTAACATTTTTACATCAAATACCTTAAAAAACATCCAAAAAATAAAGCAAGCCGCCTTGCCCTGGCAAAAAAAAAAAAATCCTACAGTGTGAATCAAAAATGGGCTGTTAGTTTTAAAACAAGTTAAAAGGGTATTTCTCCCCAGTACCACCTATTGGACATAAAATGGAACATTTTAGCTTTGCATTTTTATGTGACAAATATGTCTGGGACTTAGCCAATAATAGTATGGAACACAGCCAGTCACATAGCCTGGTGACTAAGTAAGCGTGTATAGTGTCACAGAGCACCATCTTCCAGTGTGGTCCAGGTCCGCTCGTCATTATTCATCAACTTAAGGCTGACGTCATCACTCAAAATAAAAAATGCATGTACCCTTGGACCCAGAAATGCCAGTTCCAGAAATTCATCCAACCACTAGATTTGCCCATATACAAAATGGCCTTATGTACAAAGTTTTGCATTGCAGCTCTTTTTGGAAACAACCTAAATAGAAGAACTATTAAATAAATTATGGTAATCCTTACTTTGAGATATTCAAATAGTAAAAGCCAACATATAACTAATGCTACTAGAACCAGACCCTGTCCTAAGTGCATTTTGAATGTATAAACTGATTTCATCCTCACAGCTACTATTAGACCATTATCCTGATAAGGAACATGCAGCAAAGAGAGATTTAGTAACTTGCCTAGGATTTTACAACTAGTTCATGATGGAGCTGGGATTTCAAACTGGGCATTCATTTGTTTATTTGTTCAGCCATTCAGTAAATATCCAGTGTGTGCCTACTGCAATGCACTTGCATGGCAATGGAACAAAGTCCTTGCTGTCACAGAGCTTGCTTTCTAGTGGGGGAGATGAGCAATAAACACTTAAATAAATGCATACACGCTGTGCCAGGCTGCACTGGGAAGAAAAACGATGCAGAAAAAGGATGATGGAAGCATGCCATTTTAGATAAGGTGGACTTTTTGTTCACAGATCAGAATCCAGCAAAGGAGCAAGTTCAAGGCTAACCAAGAGGCATTTGACTCCAGAACATGCATTCTTCCCAAACAGGACTGAAAACCTCTAGACCATTAACATGACAAAGGCCACTTTGGATACAGGTTTGGAAACTTCCCCAAGCTTCTCTCTGAAACCATGTGTGAGACAGTGCGAAGAGCCTGCAGTCGCTTCTGGGTAAGTACACAAGTGTCATGTTTGTAGATGCAGATTCCCTGGAAGGACATAGAAGAAACAGAGAACAGTGTCTGCCTTCAAACCAGGGCAAAGGGAGGTGAGATCTACTTTTACTAAATGCTTTTTATACATTTTGTATTAAAATTTTATTATGGATTAGTGGACATCTACAAAATAATATGTGCAACATACATGCAAGGTACGTAGTATAATTTTTAAAACTGAAATACTGACCAATCCTTCTAGGGAGTGCACCTCACCACTAGGCCATTTTCATCTCCACGGAGGCTACCTGTGGGCCTTTCCACTACCCCGTTCTTGCATTTGCCTCCCTTCCCCTGCAAGTACCACCTTCCTGAATTTCATGTCTATTATTTTCTAGCTACTTTTTATAACAACTTTATTGAGATATAATCCACACATCATACAATCACCCATTTAAAAGTGTATACAACTCAGTGGATTTTGCTATTCATAGAATGGTGCAACCATCACCACAGTCAACTTTAGAGCATGTTTATTACCTCACTAGAAGCTCTATACAGAGTTAGTCACTCCCCATCTCCCCCAAGTACCCCCTACCCCACCCCTTAGTCAACAAGCGATCTACTTTCTGTCTCTATGGATTTATTTAGTCTGGAATTTCATACAAAGGGAGTCATTGTGATCTGCCTCTTTCGTTTACCATAGTGTTTTTAAAATTCATCCATATTGCTGCAGGTATCAATACTTAGTTTCTTTTTATTACCAAATAATAGTTCCTTATATTCACATGTTATTTATCCATTTATCAGTTGAAACACAGTTGGGTTGTTTCCACATTTTGTCTACTATGAATAATACTGTCTCTTACTATCTTTTAAAAATAATTTATAGATATGCCCTTAAGCAATATATTGTTTCATCTGGCTTGATTTTGAGTTTATAAAAGCTATCATGCTATACATAGTCTTCTACAGCTTACTTTTTTCATATCAACATTAAGTTTCCAAGCTTTTCCATGGTGCTGCATATATCTGTATCACTTCTATTACTATATACTCTTCCACTGTATGAAAAACTATATTTACCCATTCTCCTGTTGGTAGACATTTGGACATTTACAATTTGAAGCCTTTATAGTCTTTCCCAGAACATTCTTGTAATAGACATCTCTTCGGGCATGTATGCAAGAATTTCTCTGGGGTATATCCTGCAAGGTCACAGAATATGTAAAACGTCACTTTTTCCAATGTGTAAAGGGTACACCAGCAATGTGTAAGCATTTCTATTGACCCACATCCTCACTTGGTATTAACGCCTTTTGAATTTTGTACCATAAGCTTACAGCACCTTTTCAAGAAAATAAGGCAATTTAAAACAATTCTCTCTCATTCAGAAGTGAAGTCCACTTTCCTGGAATCCAGCCACCAACCCTTGCTATATTCTTTGGAGCTATGTAGAGCAAATCTAAATCCCTCTGTCTGAAGGGCCAATCTTTACATATTTGAAGACAATTATCTTATTTGTCTGATCCTGATTTCTCTAGAGCCAAGGAGAGAAAACTGAGAGGTTAGGATGGGATGTACCCTTCCTTGATTAGATTTGGGACAGAATTTCCTGGTTCCTTAATTAGCTGATAGGATATTTGTCTAAGGAGTTCTGTGGGCAATAAATTTGGGAATGCTGAGCTAACTGAAGCAAGGGCATCTTCCTGGCTCCAGGACTTCTTACAACTAGTTCACACTCTAAATTTCTAAAAGAGATTGTAGAATTTAACAGAGCACCTTTTGAGAAAAACTTAGGACAAGCTGGTCTTAAGAAAAAGTGGGGACTCAGTCTTTGGTTCCCTTACCTTATTTTCACACATTTTTGCTCCCTTTAAGCACTCAGTACGCTTATGCCTTCTTCCTCCCCACCCATGCCCTTCTACCACCACCATTTCTCATAAGAAAAAATCTTATATCAGTCATTTAGAATTCTAGTGTGAATTTATATTCAAGTTTTGCCTTTCCCAGGGGCTTTAGTCCTCAACCCCAGAACAGAAGCTTTGAGCCTAGATTAAAGAGTTGAGAAAGAAGTAACTCCAAAAGACGTATTGAAAGCATTTCCCCTTTTTCCTAATTTCTGCTCATTGTATGGTGAAGGAATGCAGTTCCAAATGGCAAAAGCCAAATGAAATATTGCATGGTAATATGTTTTGTCAAAAGTAATGGGCAACTATTCTGATGATAGGGATTGTAGTTCATTTAATAATAGCCAACATTTCCACTTAGAGATAACATAGTTTTAACCCTCCTAAAAATCGTGAGAAATAGATATTATCCACATGTTACAAATGAGGAAACTGAGACTTCCCAAAATCATTCAGCTCCATAAGCTGCTGTCTGATCCCAAAGCTGGCATGCTCAACTCTGCACTCACCCACATTCAGTGTCGGCACAGGCCTCGTCAATTACCAGCTTTGCAAAACCTGTTGTATGTAACTGCCTGATCAAAAGGCCCAGCAGTCTTCTAACCGGCTCTCCTGTTTTTCCTGGAATACTAAAATACTCCATCTCCTTATAAGCCCACTTGAGATTCCAGGACATAGTTCTCAGCTAACCTCTCTCTGAAAAGAACACTCTGGGATTAATTTTTGGCTCCTTATACTTTTCTGTGGCTCCAACCATCTTCTCTAGATGGTTTAAACCAAATCTTAGTACCTGTTCTTAGCAGATTCCATTCTAAGCAGAAATTTGCCAACAAGACTTCCCTGACTGATGTTTCACTGTGAGCTCAGCCTGAAAATTACCCTAGGAGTGCCTTTCCTTTTAATCACTGCCAGAGGTTCACCTGGCCTAAGCTTACCTGAACCCAAACATTTGAGATTCGAGATGGATTCAAGAGCAATGGATGCCAGGGAATCTAAATCAGGCAGCTCGCCCCTCGCCATTTTGCTTTATTTGTGTTCACAGACAACCAGGGTTTTTTTTTTTTTTAAAGACTGGGTTCCTGAATTCCAGTTTTGCCTTCTTAAACCCCCACTTCCTGACTTTGCCTAGGACACAACACCCACGGGGTTCAGGAGCCACCTTGAGCATCCTCAAAGGCCACCCACAATACTAAAATACCACCACAATACTAAACCAATTTCAGAGTGCCTGCCCCAAACACTGCCTTCTGGTGGAATCTGCCTCATTTATAGGTGCTGCTGTCCTCAAAGAGCATTCTATACCACCTGACGGTGGCTATGATTAATGGGGCCAGGAGTGATACCCACCCAGTGAGGGGACCATCCATAAACTAGCTAGCAATCTATGCTTATAGATGGCCTGGCTTCAGAACATGAGCCAGATCAGTCAGTTCCTCTCTTGAGAATTTAAACTAAGTTCCTCCAAGGAAAATTGCCGGGTGGGTAGTGGTGGTGGCATCTCCATTGAAAAGCCCTGCAGAACTGACATATAGTGGATATTATGGCCCATGTTCAAAGTGAGATTTGGGGGAAAGGAGAAATTGAAACCGCGCAGGAAAGCCAAGGAGAGAATGGAGAGAAAGTAGGTGCATTAAGAAAAGCAAAGATGCCATTAGAGAGGGAGGGAAGAGAGAGAGAGAGGGGAAAATGAGACCCTTGCAGACACAAGCCTCTGTTCCCGAGGGCTCTAGGGCTTCGCATCCCATCCCAGTGAGTTGTGGCTGTTTGGGCTCCGGTCACAGATTTTGTTGTGTTTCCCTTTTGGGTTTTCATAACTAAGGCCCCTTTTCTTGAGAATATTCGAGTAGATCTCTGTTCTTTGAAACCAAAAGGATTCTGAGTAGAATCCCCCTAACTCCAAGGAAAAGGGTTCTTTTGCCCCATCAGTTTGGTCCAAAGCAAACACTGCTAACCCTTTTAAGTCCTGGAAGCCTCATTAAGAGACACAAAGTTTCTAAAACTTAGTATTTGGACAGGTCAATTTGTTTTGCTTGTTTTAGCTCTTAAAGAACAATACAGATGAGCAAATATATATAATCATTTTATCCAGTATCTTGTAATTCCATAGTCTTGCTTAAGAACAAGAAAATCTATTATATATAACATTGCTTTCACATAACATTATTGTGTTTGATGGGTAACATTTAAAGTTATTTTTATTGATGCAATCACTACAAATTGCCTGTTGGATTTGCCTCTAATATTTTAGCCACTAAATACAAATATTATAGTTTCCAAGAGGGAAGGGCTTTTAGATTTTTAGCATATTTTTTTCACTGCTGTATCCCCAATACCTAGCACATAAATATTTGAGTAACAAATTTTAAATATCCATTTTTAAGTGGAGTCATAAGATAATAATTTTAAAAGATTTTCCATGTGAGTTTTTTTGTTTGTTTTTCTCTTTTAGTTTTTAGTTTGCCCAAATCAGGCAAAACCTGATAGCAAATGAAATGATCTGCATTTTCATAAATTCCTAAACAATGTTGTCTTTTAAGGGCAAGCAGACACTGAAAGCATTAATTCAGGGGGAATGATCCAAGGAAAAAAATAAAGGGGAGGAAAAAATAAAGGGGAAGAAAAAAAATCCCACAACTTGGAAAAAATAAAGGGGAAGAAAAAAAATCCCACAACTTACTGGGCATATGTTTGCCATAGATAACTTGGCCTAAATTTTCTGAATTAGCTCTTGGCAGTTTCCACTTCCTGAATGCTTGCCAAGTAGTTCTTCCTGAAGTAGTATCTTCACTACTAAAATTCATGCCTAAAACTGAGGGGTGTTTGAATCAAACACCAATAACCTGGAGGGACTGTGGTGTGCCCTGCAGCCCCCCAGACTCTGAGTCATTAGTAGAGACCCATCGCTAGTCTTCCCAGCTATGTGACAGAGCTTGGATCTCAGCTCCTCCACCTCTACAATAGTCAGAGAGGGGAACTGGGCCATCTGCAATTCCTTTTCGGTACTAATCATCCCTGATTCCACTCTCCTAACTTTCGTGGATGTATTCAGTACTTTGCTGTACTTCTAGACCTAGACAGCTTCCTTCCCACATGGCAGAGACAAAGCTTTCAGAAGCTGGGGGAGACAGAGGCTGGGGCCTGCTGAGAACCTGCCAGCCTGGCGCAGGCAGGCCCTGCCTGGAAGGCATGCAGACCACATTCCTGATCAAACACCAGCGTCTGTGACATTTGGAAGTACCATTCCAACTTCAAGACCTAAGATATGGCTCGATTATTTAATCCACTCCAATGCAGTATTACTTACATTGCAGACTGAATCAGACAGAAGAGATTTAGTATCAGACGGCTAGATTGATCAAAGGACAGTTTCTTGAGGGTGTCTTTATTTATATTCTCTAATACACCTAGAGATACACCAGGAGTAGGGAAGCTCCTTAAAAGTCACCTATCCTGAGGTTTCAGTCCCCATTTCCAAATTAGATGTACCCAGACATTTCTCTAAAAATATGGATTCTGGGACCCTCTTTAGAGTGACTGAATTAGAAACTTGGTGGGTGGGGCCCTGTGCTTAAAAAGCCCTGCAGGTGATCATGATGAGCAGCTAGATTTAGGACACACGGCCATGGACCTCATCGTGGAATTCTGGAATATTCCCATGGGAACTCAGCACTCTGTGTAATGGAGATTTTATCTATAGGAACTTACTTCAGTGGAACCATCCGGGATTTCATCAGAAAGACCCATTCCAGGGGCAGGGGCTGGGGCTCAGTCACTCAGGGTGAGTCTCCTCACCCCACCAGGTTCCGGGGACCTTAGAGGAATCACCCACATGTACCTGCTGGTCAGCAACTGTCTCCTGGAAGGTTTCAACCCTTTCCCTTTTTTTGATCCCAGAAAGTGTGGTTTTCAGAGGCTACCAACACTGGCCAAGGCTCAAACATGGGCTTTACTGGATCGAGTAGACTGTATCACACAGCCTCCATGCATTTGTTTTTAGCCATAAGCTTGCTTTCCCTCAAAAGTTTTTATTTTGAAAATTCTCAGTTCTACAGAAAAGGTGAATAAAATAATGCAATGCACATCTATATACTCTTTATCCAGAAAATTCAGTTAATATTTTATCATATTTGTGCCAGGTTATTTTATTTCTTCTTCCATTTTCTTCATATAAATACATTTCCCCTCACACCTCCCAAATCATTTGGGAGTAAGTTGCAGTCATCAAAGCACTTCACAGCTACATACCAGGCATTTATGTCCAAAGAACATGGACTTTGTGCTACATAAATGCAATATAACCATTGCACTCAGGGAATTTAATATCAATTCAGCCCTATTATCTAATATAGGCTCCATATCCAAATTTCCCAGATTTTCCCCAAATGCCCTTTATTGTTTTATTAAATATTAATTAGCCAATCTAGGATCACACATTCAATTTAGTTGTCATAACAGCTTTTTTTCTTCCTGTCTGCCATGATAGTGATATTTCTTTCAGCATACAGCAAGTTATTTTGTAGTATGGTCCTCCAGTTCGGATTTCTTCCCAAACTTGATTGTTTCTTCACAGTTAGGTTCACGTTAAATGTTTGGCAGGAGTATTAAGGAGGGGACCTGGTGTTTGCCTCAGCGCCTCACATGAGAAGGCACACGTAGTCGGTTTGTCTCATTTTAGATAATGTTAAGTGTGATCATTTGGTACAGAAGTACTTTTTTCTTCTAAGGAATGGATACCTGTGAGATGATGTTTCATGACTGTATGACCTGTGCCCTAACGTTTTATCCAGTGGGTAAGTATCTATTGATGAACTTTTACTTGTCTTAGTTATCAAATGGTGGTTGGCAAATGATAATTTCCTAGTTCTA
Organism: Manis pentadactyla; assembly: GCF_030020395.1. Taxonomy (NCBI): domain Eukaryota; kingdom Metazoa; phylum Chordata; class Mammalia; order Pholidota; family Manidae; genus Manis; species Manis pentadactyla. The sequence goes on along the minus strand of NC_080026.1, from coordinate 104,747,348 downwards.
TTATTCCTTTTACATATTTTGGGTGGCATGATTCTATAAAAGAGAGCTTTCCCATCTCACCCACACTTTATTCCTATTATTATTATTATCACTATTATTTTAGTATCTTAATGGACTTATTGATCTTTTATTTAATGTGTTATTATTTATGACTTTCACTATTCTTTTTGATGCTGCAGTTGACCCAAATTTAACCAGTATGAGCCCCGTAGGATGGCTCCTATGTCTTTTTGACACCTCCTTGAGGTTTGCTTACTTTGAGTAAGACTTTCCAGACCCACCTTTTATCTTCCTGTCCCTACCCCTGAAATTCGCCATTTCCCCAAGGAGTTCTGGTACCATTTAAAGCTCATTATTACTGGAGTGTCACTGCTTCTAGGCCTTTGGATTAAACAGAATTGGTAAATACACATCTATTTTTAAAGTGTGCGTTTGTACTGATACTTCCAATTCTAGTCCAGCCAAACATTTTTCCTCTCCTTCCCCTATTCCATATTGACATCTCCCTTCTCTCAATAAAATCCTAGTTTCCCCAAATACCAATCTGGTTACTCATTTACTACAACACACTCAAAATAGTTTGGGAATTTCTTCACCACAATCACTACTGGCCACAAACCACCTAAGTAAAGGGGGAGATTTTTGCAGCTCAGGAATCCCTGGTCTACACCCCACCCAGGGTGTGCAGTACAGCACTGTGTTCACAAATTCCTTGGATGGTTCTTTGTTTTCCACTGCATGCCTATAATATCAATTTGATCTACAGTTAGGTTCAACTAAGCTTTTAATAAATATTGAGGACCAGCTCAAGGTCATCATCACAGACAGAACCTGGGGGGCAAAGACCCATATTGTTAATTTGGGGCAAACTCATGCTTTCAATCACTGAGGGGGCACCAGCGTCCACATTCTTCTAGGAAAATGAACCAAGTCCCTTCTTCCTCTACATGACATGAAGCTGTCAGGAAACAAGCACACACATCTGCAGAACTAACGCTAGGTGAAGGTACCCAGCTCAGACCTTTCAGCATTGAAGTTTGTCTCACTGCTTTCATGCCTCCTTGATTTGGGAAAGGAAAGATGTGTATGGGGAACACAAGTGGAAGAGGAACAAAGGGAGACAAGGAAGGGACTGAAAGAGAGAGAGGGAGAGAAAGCCAGAGGGGAGGGAGGGAAAACACCCAGAGAGGATGGCATCTACAGAAGCAGGGCTGGGCAGCATCCTGCATCGGTCTGGGATAAACTTGCCCAGAATTTTCCCCTTTAAAAGAGGTGGAGACTTTCAGTGGGAGGACTGGCCCTACTGTCTGGGCCGATAAGACAGTTGGGAGCATCCCAGCAGGCCCCGAAGCTCCTCAGTTGTGGACATGGGCTAAGCCTCTGGTGCAGCTGTGGCCAATCATAGCTGAGCAGCAGCTGTGGGCCACAGGGAGACGCCTGCGCTTTCAGGGTGCCACAGGGGGGTGCTGGCGTCCTTGTAAGACACCCTCTCTAGTTTCTAGGTGTGAGTCAGCTCAGACTAGGGATGGTCTCTTCCGTGGGCCATGCTGTGGGCAGGGAAGAAGCAGAAAAGCTGAGCCCACCCTATCTGTTATCTACTTTATGCTGTCAGGACACAAAATGAAGCCAGAAAATTCCTCATGGGACTTGGGAGTGAGAAAGCAGGGTGAGGGATGAAGATAAAGAGGAGCTGCGGGTCTCTGTTCCCCCACCCTCCCCGGCACTGCTGTCCACTGACGGGCCCGCTAACAGAAGGCCCACTCCCCTGCCGCCCCGCCGCAGGCTGGGGTGGGCCACAGGCCTGTGGAGGAGTTTCTTCCCTGCCTCTTCCCTCCGCCTGCTCTCTGGAAAGCAGTTCTCACATATTCCCTCTGAAGTAAAAGCCCAGGTGTAGTGTAAAGTGTGATTCTCCCAAGAGAAATGTGAGTGTCAACGACAGATCCTTAGACAGTAGAGATTAGAGCAATAATGGTGGAAATTCAGGCAACTTTTTCCAAATAGAGTTGATATTCAGGGAATCCTCAGGACTCCCTTCGAATCATGAAACTGACCACTTTTAAGGCTGGCTTTAAATGGCATAACAAGATTTGGGGGATGCTTGGAGGATTCTGTTTCCTCCTCATACATCCTTTGGGCTACCATAAAACTTGAGGGCCTGAGTAAATTCAGGGGGCACTGTAAAATTTACTTCAGCAACACCCAGATCAAAATCTTGCACAATCTATCCAAGATAATCCATCTAATCCCAGTGCAACATCAAAGTTTTGGTAGGACCCAGGCAAAGTACGTCATGCCTCCATCTTACAATTGCTTTTGAACAGGCAACGAAATGTTAGCATTGTTCTTTTAAGGAGACAGGTAAGGAAAGGTGGCTGAATACAAATGTGGAACCAAAGACCTAACATAGAGTAGAAATGTGGCTGTCACTACCTTCTAAGCTTTCCTGGTTTCCTTAACCATAGCCAGAAGTGTAGAGAGCCACAGGTCCTAAAGAAGAGTAAGAGAAAGAAGGCTCAAGAATCACTATCCTGGGAAAATTCGAAACTTAGAGACTAGCTGACAGGTTTACTAATGGGGAAGATTGTACTGAGAAACACTTTTGGTGTATTAGAGGACATGGGGAAACTTAGCCAAAGGTTCAAAGAAATATAAACAATGAAAAAACTGCGCAGTATTAGCCCCAGGAAACAAAAAAATTTATACAAAAAAAAAATGTTATAAAAGTACACCACTTGGCTCAGCATTAAACGAGACAAACTGTGTTGGTGTTTTTTTTTTCCTTTTAAGTTATGAGCTTGTTAGCATTATTTGACATTTTAAACTGTGTTCAATTACTGTACTGATAGAAAATTAATTTGGGAAGTTTTTAGTGATTTTAGGATCTTCTTAAATCTGTGAAAGTAGATCAGACCTGAATTTGGTGTGGCATTTGGCAAGAAGTCAGATGTTGATGTCCAGGGATTTTGTTCTACCTCTTTTCCAAAAGGGTTCAAGTTCAGAGGGAAGTCAAGGACTTGGAATGTGACATCAGATCACATCTTCTTGGGGTAGCGGGAACATCCAAAAGTAACCCACAGCTCAGGACATCCTGAGAGCACCAGGCATCCTTGTGAGCCTGAATTTTCCTAGCCGGGCAGCCCTGGGCTGCAAGGCAGTAGACAGGGTTCTAATCTTGGCTGTACCATCAATAGGTTGACAGTGAGGGGTGACCTCAAGCAGTTCATCCCACACACCCCATCCTTTACCCTGGGCTTCAGTGTGTTCAGTTTTAACACTGATGGGGCAGGGAAAGGGCACAAGACAGTTAACTGTTAATTGTTTCATTCAGTCAGGGACATTTACCGAGCACCTCCGCATTACTGCGGGTTACAGGAGTTAAGCTGTGAACCAGACTCACAAAGCCTCTGCCCACATGGGGTTTGTAGTCTAGTGGGGTAAACAGACAAGAAACCAGGGAATGGGTATATACGTATTTTGAATTGTTGGAATAAAAAACAGTGGAGGGTAGGATATGGGGTACTTATTAGATGGGATGGTCCGGGAAGACCTCACAGAGGAGGTGACTTTTGAGCCTGAGGTCTGAGTGATGAAAAAAGGCAGTTTGGCTTTTATCCCAAGTACCATGCAGGGAGAGAACTTAAAGGAGCTTGGGAGGGTTTTAGGCAGGAGCTGTGTGACAAGGGCTGGTTTGTGGGTTTAAAAGCATCTCCTGGCTGCTGTGGAAGGACAACAGGGTGACCGCAGGAGACTCCAAGAAGGCTGCAGCCTTGATCCAGGCAAGTAGCAGGGTGGCTGGGCAAGAGCTAGCAGATTGGAGATGTAATTGGGGCTCTGGAGTAGTTCTGCAGTTCCTTCCAGCTGGAGTGAGACTATGACCACTTTGAATGATGCTCGAGAAGAGTTTCATCATATGCCTTGGAACATCAGAGCCATCAGGCCATAAGCAGCAATTTAATGGTGACTCCTAAGGAAACTGCAGCCTCCGACAGAGCCGTTGTTTACTTTTTAAAAAAGGCACCCTTTTCCCCAAGCCAGTGCAGAGCAGCACCAGAGCTGGTCATGAGTTTGATCTGAGTGAGGATGATCTGCCTTTGAGGAGGGGTTCCCCCTGGGCTGGGTGCCATTGTTCAGGGCACAGCCTACCAGATAGAAGGTGGCAGCTCTGTCCTCCAGGTGAGGAAGGCCTGCCTTAAAGGCTGGAACAAGAGACTTCCCAGACTCAGAGAGTGATGGTGCTAGGAAAGGGGAAGGGGTGTGTGGTGGCAGTGGTTAGAGACCCTTTTGAAAATCCTATGGGAGTTCTGTGCTCTCTCCAGCCAAAAATTACCTCTACACACACACACACACACACACACACACACACACACACACACACACACACACACACACACTCAATTTAGCATCCTCATCCTCTCAGAGGGGAGCAGCCCCAGCCCCTCCATCACCATCACTCCCAGCTAGAGCCCCTATCGACTCCAATTGGCTCATTTCAGGAACGGGGAAGCTGGGGCCCAGGAAACACACCACCGCTAGCCTGCGGCCGGGCGAGGCTGTGGAGTGGTGTAGCACTGCTGGGTGAGTCCCGGGCTGTTCCGCCTCCTCAGAATCCAGGGAGCTGGCAGGCAGCCTCTACTGCTCCTGGTCAGCCCGGGTCCCCTGCGACCCCGGGTCCCCGTCTGGTGTCCCTGAGCTGCCCCTGCTCAGAAGCGCTCAGGCGAGAGGAATTCGGTCGGCGCTCAGAAGGAATGCTCAGATACCTCCGGCAGGGGATTTTGTTTTTGCGGGAGAGGAATTAGGAGCTCTTTGAAGAAGAGATTTCCTTCCCAGAAATTAAAGCTTAGGACGGGCTGTGAAATGTCCGTGGGTGGCGCGCCCACCCCGCGATCCCCCAGCGCCCGCAGCCCCGCCGCGCACCGACCGCGCTGCGCCCGCCGCTTGGGTCCCCAGGGAGCCCCTGCAGCTCGCGACAGCCCAGACAAGCCCGGACGGGGAGGGGGCGAGCCCAGGAACCAAGCAACAAAAGGAAGGAAAAGAAAGTGGGAGTACGGGGTCAAGGGAAGGGGTGGGAGAGAGAGGAGAACAGGAGGGGGCAATCAGAGGGGGCAGAATGGGAAAAAGAGGGCAAGAACAGGAGAGCAGGGAGGGCCTCACATCCATTTACTCTAAGGCACTGTCTGCGATTCAGACTCCTCTTCCCGTCACCTGCTCTGTCTCTGATTGGCCTCATCTCTGTTCATTCATTCATTCATTCATTCGGGTCATCAATATTATTGAGTGCTAGGCCTTGTGTGGGGTGCTGGCTGTCAACAGGAGCCAAGCAGGCTAATGCCTGTCCTTGTGGAACTGAGACCGAGGTCAAATAAAATACAAATACAGAATTAAAAATGATGATAAAATCCTATGACAGAAAAAAACAGACATTCTCTGAGCACATAATAGCAGAAACTGACATACTTTGGGGGTCTGAGGCCTTGAGGATAAGACGACTCCTTCCTCCCAAGTTTTTGTGTTAAAAATTTTAAACCTATAGAAAAGTTGCAAGAATATTACAAAGAATGTCTTACACCCTTGTAGATTTGCCAGTTGTTAATATTTTGTCACATTCGCGTTGCTGTGTTGTTTTTTGTTGTTTTTTTTCTGCACCATTTGAAAGTTGCACATATCATAACTCTTCACCTGGAACATTTCAGCATATACACCCTAAGAACAAGGCCAACAGTGGGTGCTGAATGGTGGGTAGGAATGACAAAAGCTGCCACCAGAGCATTTACTCTGCATCAGCACGACTCTGAGCACAGTGCCTGCACTAATCTCACAGAGGGCGATGAGAGAGTGCGGAGGGGAAGTGCAGGCTTCAGGAGCACGAGGGGAATGCAGGGGAGGGAGGAAGAGGAATTCAAGAATGGAAAAGCTAAATCGAGGCCAGAATATAGAGATGATGAATGCCACGTTAAGGTGCCTGGTTTTACATTAAGACCTTAAGAACTGGGAGGTGTCTGGGCAGCATGCAGAGTCACAGACCTGCTTGTGATCAGAAAGCCCAGTGGGTTTGGATGTCCGGCCTAAGTCACAGGGAGTAGCAGTGCTAGAACTGGAGCCCAGGACTCCTGACTCCAGGGGGTTGTCTGTACACTATTGATACTTTAGCACAAAGGTTTATGGATGGCTAAAGTACTCTTGGGTACCACTAAGATCAAGCCCATGGAGGAGGACAGGTAAGACATAGTGTTTGAGCAAAGAAGGCCAGCGGAGGTCAGGGAGCCTGTCAGTCTCCAGAGCCTTGCTCCAGAGCAAGATGCAGTCTATGAAGTTCCTGGTATACAGCAGGTGCCAAAAACCATTTGAAAACCTGAGGCCCAGAGAGGTTCAGAAAGAGTTCACAAAGGAGTTTCTCTTGGGGTTAGGGTGGCACTGCAGATTTCTCAAGGCCTTCCAAGGTGCCCTGTGTCTCTTGACATTTAAAATTCCTTGACACTCTCTTGACTCTCCAATTTTCTGTATGGAGCTGAGCAAAAAGGTAAAGCAAATGGGAACCAGCCTCCAGGTTTGTAAAAGGATAGTTTTGAAGACACTAATTCCTCTTGCTTTTCAACCCACTTGTGTGCACCGTGACAGCTCTGCCAACAAGATCCTCAGTGTAGACAATGAGGCTGGCCCCCTCCAGGGAGCTATGGCCAGGGTGAAAATAAGCAAAACCACAGCCAGCAGCCCAAGGGGAGAGAAATGATCACGTGGCTGCTGTCCCTAAGGGAGGCCAGGAGCCTCTGCTTGGTCCTGTGATCCTCTCTGGGGCCAGGCCCTGTAGGTAGGTAGGTCCCGAGAACTGTGGGGAAGGCTGCAGGCAGCCAGGATGCCCGGGCCTATGCCGAAGGGAAAAGCTAGTGACGGAGACAATGGAGCTGAGCCCCAGGCAGCACTTGGTGCTGACCCATGGTGAGACATGGCAGACGGGGCTTGGCATCCCCAGGGACCCCAGGCCTGCAGGATAACACATGGCAAGGGCAGGAGCCATCAAGCTCGCTTCTCCTCCCTGGTCAGCTGCCCCATCCCCACCTGGTCGTGGCTTTCCTGGCCCTTTCCCACGATCCTCTTCTTCTTGAAGAGGGGGCACCACAGCATATCCTCGTCAACAAGGACTACTGACGGGCCACCACGACGCACCGAGCTGAGCAGACCTAACCCCTGCTGTGAAGAGACGTCTGTCATGATGACATCACTGAGAGGAGGTCACGTACCACGGCCCTCTGAGGGGTTGGCTTATGGGGAAGAAAAGACAAGGGACAAGTAACCCAACACAGTGCCTGGCACAAAGCAAGAGCTCTGTAGGCTTGAGATGAAATACAGAGAAGAAAAGAAGGGAAGGACAGGAGGAGGGAGAGAGGGAAAGCAAGGAGGGAGGAAGGAAGAGGGGAGCAGGGAAAGGAGAAAGATGCTAGGTAACCATGACCTCACTGCAATTTCTTGCAATGCTTTGGTGCCAACAGGAAATGCTGTTCTGAGTTCTAATAGAAAAAGGCCACAAAATACTACACTCAGGGCCAACACAACCTTTAGGCACATAGCCACACCCATGCTATCCTTAACCACATCCACCTAGACTGACACTTGACCTCACACTACAGTCTCAACCTCCAAAAGTTCTCATACATCTTCAAGGACTTGTTCAAAATTGCTTCTCCACGCCTCATTCACCCCGGCAGTGGGACAGACCAACACCTACACAGTCTACTACCACACCACACTTGGGTCATACTCCCAGGCACACCCCACACCCCAGGGATACAGCCGTGCACACAACCCAATGTAAAAATGAAGCCAAACGTTCAAGGACCCTCAGACCAGACAACTAATGCCCCCACCCTGTTCTGTAACCATGGACACAGTCACCCTCTCTTCCCACCCAGAATCACAGTCTCTGCTTTGGCCAAATTCTAACCTAAATTCAGAGGCTGGTCCTAGACTGGCTGCCAGGGACCATATCCTTGTCTCTAGCTCCAGAGTATCAGGGTGGGGACCAGGGCTAGGGCTAGGTGACGTTGGTCCCTGACTTCCAATAAAGATGTCTTTGCCCCCCGGAAAGTGGGGGCAGAGTTAGAAAAGAAAAGGGAGACAACAAAAGAAGCAGAGGAGATACTCAGCCCAAAGCAGTAGGCTCTCTGCCCTGGGTCTGTGTCCCACATCACCTCTGTGGAGAGCACATTCCTTACAGGAAAAGTATCACTCCTGGAAGGAATCTTAGGTATCCAGGTTCTAGAATGAGGTAGATATCTGGGGGATAAATCTGCCCCTCTGAGTAATCTCAAGGAACATTTTCTAACTCTATTATGCTCCTTAGAGCAGAGCAAAAAAGTGAAACACCATTTCACATTTGAGACACTATACTGATATTGTCATCATATTCATATACCCACAGACTTTCAGTCCACTACCTCATTTTATGCAACTTCACTTATTTGGAATGTCCCAGCTTCTGTGTAACCTTGGCCAACAGATAAGAGAGCTGGATTCCAGTTCTTTGGAAGCTGTTTAAACTCCCTGAATATCAGATTCCTCACTTTGAAAATGAGGGCATGCTTCAGCCAATGTTTGAAGCCCCTTCCAGCTTTAATGTTTTATGCTTCTACACATACAGAGCTGCAATGTCCAATAGAAATGCAATGCAAACATACGTAATTTTAAGTTTCCTAGTCACCATGTCTGAAAAGTAGGTAAAAATAATTTTAATAACATATTATTTAACCCAATATAGCCAAATGATTAGCATCTCATCAAGTAATCAATTTTAAATAATTATAATGATTTACTGTACATTCTTTTCTCATGCTAAATCTTCAAAATCTGGTTTGTATTTTTTAGCACATCTCCATTCAGATGCTAAATTTTCATTGGAAATACTTAATCTGTTTTTAGATTTCATAAAAACTTACAGTTGTAAAAGTAAAAGGTATGATCCACATACCTAAGCTGTTCCAAACATATTTAAAACTTTTTTCCAATAACTGAATCCAGCATCTGTTTTTTAATTGAAATTAAATAAAATGTAAGGTTTTCGTTTTGAGTGGCCACATTCTCCACAAGCCACATTTTGAGTGTACCATGGCAGCAAGCAGCTGGTGGCTACCGTACGAAGCCCCAGACGAACTGGTCGGTTGGTGTGAGATAGGGGAGTGGAAAGTTGTCACAGCCAATGTCATCCCAAAACACCTGCCACACCACCTCGCTGTCTGGGTGCCAAAGAAGGGGCCACCGCACCCACTAAAACAGTCTCCAGCTCCTTTCCACAGAGCCACTGCCAACATTTCCGCAGGCGGAGGCCACGTCTCCAGCTCAGACGCAAAGGCACAGGCAGGCGTCTGAGCTTCCGTTCTGTACTCAAAGGAATGCCTGCCAGCAGCCGGCCAAGACTGCAGCCCAGACTCTACGTGTCACACTGGGGATTTGGGCCTTATTAGCACAAGTCAGATGCAGGACAATGGGGGGGCAGGTGCGGTGGAGGGGACAGCAGGTGAAGCATTAGCATCAGAAAGCAAGGTCAAGAGGACACATCCGCTTCAGGCTCCACACTCTACCCTGCACTCAGGGAGAGCCTCCAGACTTCAGAAATACCATCTGGAAGCTCACACCCTGAGTGAAGAGAAGCTTTGAAAGGCACCTCCAAGATGATCCTTTTATGCTTCCTAGAACTATGGAGAGAAGTTAAATCTAGCAGTGGCTTCACATGTACGGTTATTATCTTCATGGAAAAATAGAAACTCAAGAAAGCTAATTAACTTGCCCCAGGTCATGCAGCTACAAAGCTGAAGTTCAAACTCAAGTCTGCTTGACTCCAAAGCCTGCACTTTTTCTACTAGTAATAGGTAATAATCATGCGTGATGTTACTGAAGGGCACCATTTGCCTGGCACCATGCTGGGTGCTCTATAGAGGTAAATTCACTTATATTCACATTTCTATGAAGTATGACCTCATGCCCATGTTACCAATAAAGAAAACCGAGCCTCATAAAGGTTATGTAGTTGCTCATTGTCTTGAAGCTTGTGATAGAGCAGAAATTTGAACTTGACTTCCAAACTTTTACACTTAGCTATGACACAATGCCTCTCAATAAATGAAAATACTCATGGTAGCAGACACTACTGATGTCCCCCCCCATTGGCCTCTCCTGAGCTCACTGCAGGCAGGATGGTTTCAGCCCAGTGGCAGCATCCCACCTCAGGTATCTGAGTCTCTGTCTCTCTGCCTGAGGCTTTCTCCAGCACCTGGGAGTTGTAGGGGGCTTTACACCTTCTGGGGTATATTAGTTTCCTAGCACTGCCCTAATAAAGCACCACAAACTAGGTAGCTTAAAACAATAACAATTTATTCGCTTGCAGTTCTGGAGGCAATAAATTCTGAAATCAAGGTGTCATCTGGGCCTAGGAAGGCTCTAGAAGAGGATGCTTCCTTGCCTCTTCCTAGCTTCTGCTGGTTGCCAGCAACCCGTGACATTCCTTGATTTGCGACAGTGTAACTCCAGGCTTTCCCTGCATCCTCACAGTCACCTTCCTTCTGTATCTTTGTGTCCCTTCTCCTCTTCTTCTGAAAACACCAGTCATGTTGGGTTAAGAGCCCATCCTACTACTATGACCTCATCTTAACCAAATAAGATCACATTCTGAGATTCTAGGAAGAACATGAATTGGGGCGGGGGGGGTCACTGTTCAGCTTAGTTCAGTGACCCAACTTCAGTGGGGGAGGTAAATAGGAAGGTAAATTCTCCAGCCACCCATCCTTTGGTGGCACAATTCCAGGGTGGTTTCCCAGTGAGACTGGGCCTCAGTTTCCCACAACAGCTCATTACTGTATCCCTTATTGGCTTTCCTATTTCTCTGTCTCATTTTCTCCACCTCTTCATTTGGGCTTCCTGGGTCCCATCCCAAAGAGGCCACCTATCTCTCAGCTTGTTTTATGGGGAATCCAAATGAATGACTTATTTTAGGTTAAATGTGAGGAGAAGATGATAAACCTCAGGCCCTAAGTCTATTCAATAACGTCTGCCTCATCACAGGAAGCCCAGACACTTGTCAAGGGTCAATGATGGCTTTCAATTCCATGCTGGTTTAAGCAAACTGCTGGGAGGCCCACAAACACTTTGTAAAGGACACCCTCTTGGGGAGGGCTAGGGTTGGGAGAGGTGGGTTATATGTCCAAAGATGGTGGGCATCATGTGAAATGATTTTGCTAACATTCGTGCAATCACTGTGAAGGATTTATAGATCATTCCCAAGAAATGGTATCAATATAAAGAAATGTTTCACAAACCAAGAAAATCCAATATACTAGCAATGGAGGGAAGATCTAGGAAAGGAAGAATATGGAATAGTAATAATGTAAATTAGGAATTTTCCAAGACTCTTATCTATCTATTGCATCCAACTCTGGGGTTTTGTTCACAATGGGCTCACCCACCACCTAGTTCAACATCTCTCAGAATGCATTCTGAAAGATGCTCCTGAGAAAAAAGTTTCTGTGGCCCAATCAAGTTGATGATTATTGATGACTATTTACTCTTCTTGAAGATGTATATTTCATATTAGTATATAGAAGTTTCTAAAATCTTGCTGTTGAAAATAAAATTCAGTTTAATATTGCTCCCTGAACTTATTTTGCCATGGAACCCCTTCATCATGTAATATCAATTTAGTATCCCACAGAACCAATATATCATAAGACTCACTTTGGGAAACCCCAATCTATTTGACCAATATGAGTGCAAAATGTCTGCTCTCACCCACAAGACATACTAGGGCACAACTGTCCTTTTTGGTCCACATCTTACCCCAACCTCAACCTCCAACATCCCTTCCTCCTTTTTGTTCCTTTCTCCATTTTGGTTGAGGTCACATGGGTTCTTAGCCATGGGCTAAACCCCCCACCATCATGGGACTGACGTATAAGTCTTCTTGCCTGAGTCCTCCTTGGTCAAGCTGGACTTCTAAGAGGCCCTCTCATCCCAATCCCTTCCAGGTGCAGAGCAGGCAGGGTAGGGGACCTTCCAGGATATGAACATCTACACAGGAAAGACACTATCACCCATGAACGTCCATGAGTGTCTATAAACACCAAGATTCAGATCTTCCTGTTTGCTTAGGGACACTGAAACCACTTTCTAAGCATGGGGTCTTATATGTGTTTAGTTCTGTCCCCCCAAAACTCATATATTGAAGTCATAACCCCCAGTTCCAAAAAAATGTGATCTTTTTTGGAAATAAGTTTGTTGCAGATGTAAGTGGTTAAGATGAGGTCATAGTAGAGTAGGGGGGGCTTCTAATCCAATCTGACTGGTGCCCATATACAAAGGGAAATTGGAGACAAGACCGCACACAGGGAGAACACTGTGAAGATTAGAATTATGTTGTCACAGCCAAGGGAACTGCCAGAAGCCTGGAGAGAGGCTTGAAATGGATTTTTCCTTAGAACCATCAGAGGGAGGATGGCCTGCCGACACCTTGATTTGGACTTCTAGCCTCCAGAATGTGAGACAATACATTTCTGTTGTTTAAGCCATTCCCATTGCAGTACTTTGTTATGGAAGCCCCAGCAAACTATAGCAACATGTTGAGGTCACTCTCTATTTTCCCATTCCGTACTCCCCAGCAGTGCCTTCCTGACCTAATTCCCTCAGGAGGGGAAGAGATGAAAGATAGCCCTAGCAGCTATGTGGATAGAATCTGGACCCCTCTTCTGGCTGGGGTATATATGTCCTCCCCATGATTTTCACTGTGCCCCTAACCTCTGACCCATTCACGTCACAGGCTCTCAGGACTGCAGGAGTGGTATGTCCAGCCTCCCTCCCAGTCCTCTGGGCTCACTGCAGGCCCCTGACAAAGAGGCATGGACATGGTAGTGATGCTCCCTGCCCCGGGAAGCATCACTGAAAAGAATGTGCTGATGTCCAACCCAGAGACATGGATCCTGGCCCCTCAGGGATGCAGCCACAGCTACCAGCCTACCCATACCACTTAATCAGGCGGATTCCTCTGGGTTTTGGCTTATTGCCATGGTGATGAGAAACAGGAAACACCTGCCCGCTTCCAACACTGACAAAGCTCCTTTCCTTGGAGGCATCAGACGAGGATTTCTGCATCTCGGCACTGACATTTGGGCAGGATGCCCCTTTGCTGTGGAGCATCCTGGGCACTGCAGGGTGCTCAGAAGCATCTTTGACCTCCACCCACCAGAGGCCAGGAGCACCCCTCCCCAAGTTATGACCATCAAAAATGTCTCCAGATGTCATCCTGTTTAGGCTGCTATAACAAAATATCACAGACTAAGTACCTTATAAACATCAGAAATTTATTCCTCACAATTCTGGAGACTGGAAAGTCCAAGATCAAGGCCACAGAATTGTCATGTTCTGGTGAGAGCCCTCTTCCCAGTTCATAGCCAGCACCTTCTGGCTGTGTCCTTATGTGGCAGAAGGCACTAGCAAGCTGTCTGGGGGTCTCTTGTAAAGGCACCCATCCCATTCATGAGGGCTGTGCCCTCATGACCTAAATGCCTCCTAGAGGCCCCACCTTCTCATACCACCACATGGGGCATTGGGATTTCAACATATGAATGGGGTTGGGTGGGGCAGGGTATTGCAATGTCCTTGGGGGGCAAAACCACCCACAACTGAAACCCATTAGGAGAGACCAACCTTAATATTCTCTAATCTGATATCCTTAGAATCATTTTATTTTATTATTTCAATAATTCTAAGTTTTAAAAACCTATTCACTATTGCGTGATTTCAGTTATGCAAGAAATACCTACAAATAAAAAAGGAACTAGAAGAAAATGTTAATCACAGTTGTTTCTGAATGCTGGGTAGTGGATTGGTGAGTGAATTGTCTTTTCTTCCTACTTTTCTGAATTCTTCTTATATTTGCTATATTGAGCCTATCTTCATCTTATAACTGAAAAAAAAAGCTATTTGATTGGTGACCTGGGCATTTTCATATTAAATGCAATAGTGAGACGCTACTGCACACATGATGAAAAATCTAGTGATGCATACATAACCAGAGCAAGGTGATAAAGAAAGCGCATCATTTTCAGTCCTGACACTTTCACTCACTTACTAGCAGTGGGGAGGCTGTTAATGCCTACCTTGCCAGGCTGAGCCAAGGCTGAATGTAGGGGTAATTGTAAAGCTTCTAATGAATAGTAGGAGCTTGATAAGTGGTGTCTCATACAATTATTCTGATCCTTTTCAGTTCAAGGTTCAGGGCCCCTTTTTATCCTCTGCCTGTGCTAGTGTGGAATCCTCTCCACAGAGAGAGTCACCAATGTGACTTTGCAAGGCCCAAGAGGTCTCCCTTGGTGAATGAGCCTTTCTTCCCAAACCTTCCAGACTCAGGGACTCTTAGGGAAAGAATAATGACAGCTGCCATTTGTCATTATTATTGCGCTGGACACTTTTCGCACGTGGTCTCTCATCTCCTCAACCACCCTACAAGGCATGAAGAATGATTCCCTTTTCAGAGATGGGGAACCAAGCTTAGAGAGGTTATGTTACCTCTCTGAGGCTGCGTAGCTGGTAGGCAGCAAGAATTAATAATTAATAAATAATAATTGGCATCAAATAGTCTGACCCTTTCACAGGTGACAAAAACAAAGCTTAGAGCATGAAGTGACTTAGTACCCAAAGTCACCCACAATGCCATGAACAAGAGCCAGACTCTTAGTGACGGTGTAATAGTTCACACACATGGGCAGTTCCTGGAGGAGGAGGAGGAGGAGGATGCCAACATTTCACAAAGCAATTACTGAAGTCAGAAGGCAAGGATAACATCATGGTTTGCAAAGTAAGATCTGCAGCCAGACAGCCTGAGTTCAAATCCTAACTCTATTTATCTCTTACCAGCTGTATTATCTTGAGCAAGTTACTTAAAGTCTCTAGGCTTCCATTTCCTCATCTTTAAGGGGAAAATAAGAATATATTTAAGAATGAATAAATAAATTCACTTACAAACCTGGAGTATATCTGCCACATAATAAACACTCAATAAACATTAGGTGTTATCAAACTTTACACAGTGAGCTACTAAGAAATTAGGCAAATGACTGTATTTTTTAAATTCCTTGCCAGAAAGCATTCTTTCCATTATTTAAAGTAAATCACTACCATTGTGAAAATTTTGGACATAGAAGTGTAAGGGGAAAATAAGAATCATCCAGAATGGTGACTAACTGAAAACAACAACAAAAACTCGTTACTTTGGGAAATTTCAATCATGTACAGAAGTAACAAGGGTAGTATAGTGAACCTCCATGTCCCATCATCCACTTACCTTAAGTGCCAACTCCTGGCCAATTTTACTTTATTTATAGCCTCATCCAATTCTCTCCCCTCCTACCCTTCAATCTCTTGGCACAAATTCCAGACACTATATAATTTCACATTTAAATATTTCAGAATGTATCTCTGAAATATATGGGTTCAGTCTTTTTTTAAAGTTCTAATATCAACATCACACATTAAAAAACCAACAATAAATATTCAATATCTTCCTATTACTAGTGTCCAAATTTCCCCCCATTGTCACATAAATTTCATATAGTTTGTTTGAATCAGCATCCAAATTGCATCCACATGTTAGATTAGTTAATGTTTCTTCAATTTCTTTTAATCTACAGATTCCCTGGCCACCTCTTCTTCCCCCTCACAATTTATTTGTTTAGGAAATTGAATCATTTGTCCTGTTGAGACTCCATAGATTGGGTTTGGCTGATTGCATCCCTGTGGTATTACTTCACATGCTCCTCTGGACTATGGTTTCTTGTAAATTAGTTGCTCTAGAGGCTTGCTTAGATTCAGGTTTGATTTTGTGCCAAGAATGCGTTATGGTGCAGTGGACTTCCATCAGAAAACACGTAATATCTCTTGATCCGTCCACTTGAGAAATGAGCAGCCTTTAATGATCATAGCCCAAGTCCATGAATTTTGTTAGCGGTTACAAAATAGTGATATTCTTAAATTATCAGCACTTTCCATTTTGTAGCTGGACTGCTTCTATAAAGAGAAACTTGCCTTTGTTATGATATGCAGTCCACATAGGAAAAGAACGATAAATGCTTGATTCTTTCTTTTTAATGGCCAGCTTTCAAGACAAAGATCTCTAATATCCTCCAAATGTGATAAGCAAGTTTTGTTGTTTCATTTTAATACTATGACCAGTTGGTATCTCATAGATATTAACTCATAGAAATTAACATGTTTTACATGTTACAGCTATTATTCTTAATAGTAATGGCTCGAATTATCTGAAGTTTTTATTGTTTTTCTTTGCTCTTAAGTAAAATTGAGAGTATCTGATCTTTAAAGGTTTGGTAGAGTTCCCCAGTGAAACCATTTGGACCTGGTACTTCTATTGCAGGGAAGCTCTTTAATTATTTTCTCTATGTCTTCTCTGGTAATTGGTCTATCAAGACTTTCTGTCTCCACTGGGATTAATTTAAGTAAGTTATATTTTTCTAGAAAATTATCCATTTCATCTAGAATAATTTTCAAATATTTTTTCATAGAGTTGTACAAACACTCTATTATGTTTTTATTTCAGATTTCCTCTGTTTTGATGGTTTTGCCTGCTCACTCACCACCACTATTTCTAATATAGTGTGTTTATGCTTTCTACCATTTATTTTTTTAATTAGTTTAGCTGGTGGTTTGTATATATCTTGTTGATCACTGGGTTTATTTATAAGTTCTACTGTTTTTCTATTTTCTGATTCATTGATTTCTGTTTTCATCTATATTGATTCCTTTCTTCCAGATTCTTTTGGCTTACTTTGTTACTTTCTTCTAGCTTTTTGAGTGAGATGCTTGACTAATTTATTTTCATTTTTATTGATATAGATATTTAATGCTAAACTTCTCCCTCTATTAACTGCCTTACCAGAATACCATAGACTTATTTGTGTTTCCATTATCATTATTTTCAAGAAATTCTATAATTGCATGTTGCACTTCTATCTCAACCAACAGCTGCTTATTAACATTTTTTGGTTTTTTAAATTTTCAGATGGAATGGTCTTTCTATTTTTTATTAGTTAATAATTATTTATTCTATTTTATTGTGACCAGAGAGTATTCTTTCTGTTCTTTGGAATTTATTGATGTTTTCTTTGTGGTCCAAGGTATGGTCACTTGAGAAGAGGGTGTTTTCTCTACTACAGGGGTTTAGATTTCTACACAGATCATAAGCTACCTTGTTGGTATGTGTTTCCATTTCCCATATCCCTAGTGTTTTTACCTGATTTGCTTTGGATGAGAGAGATGTATTCAGATCACCTGTCAGTCATGGGTTTCTATTTCTCTGAATCTCCGATGGTTAGGTGCATAAATATAAATAACAGATATACCTTCATTGTGAATTATTGCCTTTAGCTTCTTTAATCAGTCTCCTTCTTTGTCTCCTGTAATGCTTTTTGGTTTGAATTTCATCTTGTCAAATATTAAGATTGCAACTCTACCATTAAGTTTTACTTTCATTTTTCTTTATATTTTGTCTATCCTTTCATTTGTAAACTTCCCGGGATCTCTTGTTTTAGGTCTCTTGTGTAGAGCAAGATGTTGGATTTTTCTCTGCTAGCCAAATTTAAAATCTTTTTTTATAGGCTAATTAAGCCCATTTACATTGATGTGATTGATATGTTTGACCTTAGCTCTGTCATCTTATTTTATCTTGTGACTAACTTTTAATATAATTTTTTATCCCTGGAACTTTCCTTCTAGCTTTGTAATCCCTTTCCTGGGCAAAGTTCCACATCATTTGCTTTTGTTTCCGTCATCCTTCATGCTGTTTTTGATGCTATTTTGTAGTTCACACTGATCATATATCCATCCTGTGATCCTAGAGCTTGGAAACCTCCTCAGCCTGTTAAAACACTTAGAATTAAGGCATTAGTCTGTTGCAGTGGGTTCTGTCACGAATGAAGGAGCTGTTTAGAAAGACTCACCCAGGCTTGCCTGACATAGGAATGAACCCGGAGTTTGGAAATTAAAAGACAAAGGGTGTTAGGAGAGGAGAGAAATATTTCTGGGAGTTTTTCCCTTACTTAATGAATTACTAGGAGATTTGTGACCGCCCAGCCTGTCCGGGTAAGTCTTTCAGCATGTGGACCAAGAAGTGTCATGGTCTTGCTCCACTATATCCTTGCTGCCCTTTCTGTGAACTGTGACACTTCCTGTCACCGGTTTATTTTCACTTCTCTCCTGGCAGCTGTCCACTGCAGTCGGCATGCATTTGAAATCATTGCTACTTACTTGAGAATTCACGCTAGGGAGAAAGGGAAGAAAATAACCATTCCTGGGGACACCACATCGTCATGAATTTGAAAGAAAAGTCAACATGGAAGAAAGCTCATTTCCAGCTTTCTTTTTTTGCCACCCAAATGACTGTGGTTAAGGACCCAGCGAATGGCCAATAAACTGTAGGAGAAGGGAAAGAAGAATTCAAGTCTGCCGCAGAGGTGGCATAATGAGGCTGCTGCCCCTTTGCTTGCCTGCTGGACTGGGCGACTCTGAAGCCATCACTGCCTCCCAAGGCGGCTCTTGGGTTCAGAACCATTCACCCACCAAAGGCAGAAGCTGCACGTGCTCAGGATTTCCCTGGGATTTTCTGGGGAACTTTGGTTTGATCTTGGATGTGTGTGTTTTGTTGTCTGTAAACTAGAATCATAGGAAGTTGAAGGTGGGTGGGAACTGCAGAAGAAGGTGGTATGTTCAGTGGTCACAGCAAGAAGTTTGGTTCAGATACTTTTGGGTTCAAGTTGTAGCTCTGACGCTACCTGTGCAACCTCTCAAGCCTCAGTTTCCCTACCTAAACAACTGGGAATATAATATCATACAGGGTATTTGTAAGTCTTTCATGAATTATCAGAAGCCAGTGGTCCTCAAAGTACGGCTTCCAGGTCAGCAACTTTGCCAGCACCTGGCACCTTGTTAGAGACGCCCATCATCAGGCCTCAGCCCAGGCCCCAGGACCAGAGACACCAGCCAATCATCAGGCCTCAGCCCAGGCCCCAGGACCAGAGGCTCTCAGCCAGCCACACACCCAGCAGCCAGTGTTCTCAAAAGCCCTCAGGTGATTCCCATACCCACTGACCTTTGAGAACCACTGGTAGAAGAAAAGTATCTACAAAGGGGCAATGTAGTAAGTCCTAGATAATGGTAGTTCTGAACATTGCTGTTATTTAGAATTCAGTTAATCCTGCTTTTATAGCTGTATCAATGGGGACCCAGGGAGGTGGCAGTTCATTCAAGATCACAGTGAACTAGTGATGCAGCAGGGGTTGAACCCAGATCCTCCACTTCCCAGAAAGATGCTCTCTCCTGGCTGTTCTTTCTTTCTCTCCCTCTTAAAAAACTTCATAATGATATGTCAAGGTGCCTTCCTTAGAGTTAGTTTGGGAAATAGAGAGAACAGCCAAAAAGCTAAAATTTACCTACAGCCCTAAAATTCTCCCTCCCAAGAGACAGCATAGTTGGCATTTGCATGTTTTCTTCTATATTTTTTAGTGTACTGGATATATAGGCAAACAAGATAATATTTATGTAATATATACTTTTATACATATAACATATAGATATATAGGTATGTACATGTATCTATATATGTTTGTATAAATACACAAAATTGAGATCACACCAAATAAATGCACTTAAAAGTCAACCAGTACTACTACGTTTCCAATAAGAAAACCGCTCCATCTTGCCCCACTCCCAATTCCTGCTTCCAGAGGCAATCACTTTCCATCTTCTCAGCTATTTTTTAGTTTATTCCATTTCTGTAAATAGTATGTTTCTATTACTCCTTTTTGATATTCTCAGTTTTAGAGATTATCTTTCTTCTATAGAGAATGAGAACTTAGCTCCCCCAACTTAACACACACACTTTCCTTTCCAGCAAAAGTCTCATTATTGTCATTTCCATTTTTCTCATTAAAACAGCATTAATTGTATTACTATGTAAATTCTGTGCACATTTAAACAATTAAGAATACATTGATTACACTGTATTTCTTTTGTAACTATCTTTTCTAGAGTTAATAAACCAGATGTTTATAATTTCTATTTTTTCCCAGCATCTTCCCTCCTAGAGCCCTCCTTCCTCCTGCTTCCATCTGGACCAGGTCGTCTCAGGAGTTCTTGTAGCCTCCCTCCTTTGGATCCTAATTACCTGGTTGCCTTTTCTCCTTCTCTCTTGGTGACTCATTTTGCTGAAGTTATTCCTCTAAGAGTGTCTTGTAGTAGGAACACCTTGAAAGCAGTCATCAGCTCAATCTGTGTCTTTCTGCTTGAAAGTTCTAGACCTTCCCTTCAAGCTGATGAGAATGGGCCATCATTCAGTGATATGATGGGATACAATAGGAGCACATCTATGCAGGCACTCTGTCATGAACTCCCAGACTAAAGACATATTGAGATTCCCTGTTATCCTCGCAAGAGGTAGGCCACTCTGATGCCTTAAATCGGCCTCGGAGCTAATAGAGCCCTTTCACACCACTTACTGCCAACCACTTCAAGACGACTTCACCAAATTTAAGACAATTTGAAGAGACAAGATATTCTGTAGAAAAGGGTTGGTACATATCAAAATACTGTCATTTCACAGACATTTGTTGAACTCTCACTACTTGGCAGGTGTGGGGCCAGAAGGGAGTGCTATTGTCTCTGCCTTAGGTAATGGGCAATTGCTGTCATAGTCTAGAAAGGTCAGAGTGCTGACTCCTCACAGTTTTGATTAGTTTAGGCATAGGTAGGACACATCCAAATCTGCCTTAACTTCTCTACCCAGTGACTGAGTCCACTTTGCTCCCCCATCTACAGAGTTTGTTCTTTGTAGAGACAGAGATGATTTTAAGGAAGGGAATGGGCATCCATGGTTTTTATCTGCCTATTGGCATCTCTTCCCTGACTTTGTCTTCTGGGAAATGCACATACTCCCTTTAAATTACTTCCCCCTCCTACCTCATGTGGTATGGTAGGGCCACCCACCCCAGAATGCTGCCTCCCAGCTACAGGTGGGCACCCACAGCGCCCACTTGGCCATGATAATGGTCCGCAGATGAGCATATGATCCAATAAAGGCAAACTAGAACCTTTCCTGGGTTTTTACATTTGGCAGTAAAGAAAGAGAACCTCTTTCCTTCCCACTAAATTGGGCTGATGTACATTTGTAGCTGTCTGTAGCCATGGCCTTTCTGTTTAACAAATGGAAGACCATCTGCAACAAGAGAGAAGAAGACCAAAACAGAGAAGTGCGCAGAGCGTAAGGATGGAGGAGTCCTGATAACATCTTTGAGTCCCTGGATTCCGTTGTGCCAGAGATAAGTCTACCCTGACTTTCTGTGATATCCTTACATGAAACAATGAATGGTCATTTTTGCTTAAGTGAGTTGGAGTTGGATTTTTGTCATTTTCAACCAAATGAGTGCTGACTAATATATACCAGAAACAGAGGTTCCAGAGCAAGGATCCAACCTGTGTCCCTTGCCATGCTATATATATCTGGTCGTCTCCAGGGGCTAATGAAGCAGGCACACTGGGGATCTATGTGCATGAGAGGCTGAGGTCTTGAAGGAAGGATAATGAGGCTGGATACATGAAGACTGATGGTCAGCCCCAAAAAGAGTCCTTTGAGAAGTGAGGATGACTCTCTAAGTCTCTGCCCATATACTGGATGGGGAAGGGGGTCACCCTGAAAGGACGAGGAGGAAGTCTGTAGAAACCCAACATAGGTATAGGAGGAAAAGAATATTCAGAGGCAGAGTAAGGGGCCCAGCTTTCTTTGGACCTGGATCTGGACCTCACTATAGGGTGAGGATGTGCAAAACACAAAGTTATGTCCCTATAGACTTTGTTCATTGACTTCTCTGAGACTCTCATGGACGTGCATACATTATCTCAGAAAAAAATGCATGCAGAGCAGTGAGAGCTGAAGAAGGCACAAGTTTCAGATAGTGCATCACCAAGATGGTGGTGTCCCCATCAGCCTTGCCCTGTGTGACTGTACAGCAGAAGTCCCCTCCCCCCCAGCAAACAATATTGGATGTAAATTCTTGGACATATTTTGAAGTGCCTCCTCATTTTACAATGGCCACTTTAACTGCCTCCCATCTACCCATTCTGAAGAGCCTCCAGAACCCATCAAAGTCCTTGCCCTAAAAATTTGGAACTGGGATGGAAAGAGTTATGGTCTCTGGCTGTCTGAAACTGTTGTATGTAAATTTTGGCACAGTGGGTGACTGCATCTGCCCCAGAAACCAAATACCAGAGAGCTGGTGTGCACTGTGAAAGACAGAGGCTGGGAGAAAAGCCAACAGGTGCCCCAAGGAGCAAGAACTCCCTAGGTTTATAAAGCTTTCCCACTTCCCAATTCCATCCCACTTAAAGTTTGGCTCATCCCTGCTCTTTAATTAAGTAAGATATTCTTGAAACTCAGTAACAAATTACCTGTCTTTGATTGTAAAAGTTCAAGTGTATTTCTGTTACTTGCATCCAAAAGACCACAAATGAACACATGATCAAATGTAACACAGTCCCAGGTGAAGAATCCCTGTAGTAGGGGCCAAAGGAGGGCACAGGGTTGGTGGTAAACTTGGGTTATCCCCATTAACCCGGCTGAAGTGTAAGGGATAACTAGACTGGAAAACAAAGCCATACAGAGTGAAAAGGAGAGGAACATTTTGCATCAGCATTGTGTGGTTGGACAGGCTTGTGGAACAGTGCTAGTGGAGACCAGATACCTCAGGAGTACTTAAGCATGACTGTGACAGGCCCTGTGGGAATGTGGAATATGATTAGGATTTGGGAAGTGTCTTAGAGTCTCCCTATGGATTAAAAATAAGGAATTTTGAGCTGTTGTATTTTCTGTGATCTAGCTGGTTGGGAAAACCACAAAATAACAGTTAGTTACTATTTCTTGTGAGCCTATTGATTCCTTCTTAAACATTAAGTCAGCTTTGTGTAGCTTCGAAGAGATGAGCTTCCTCCAGGTTTAGCCCAAGCCAAGAGCTGCTGTCAATGAAACAACAGTCCAACCACCAAAAATTAATCATAAAATCTTTATCCTTCTGCTCCCCCATTAGCACCCCCAGATATTACAGATACTGTTTAACAACCACGTTTGGCCCCCTGTCCAAGTCCAGGCCACCCTGCAGATAACTCTTGCCCTTTTTGGATCACACTAACACCCCCTGCCTTCCAACCTAGCAGTAGATGGAGCGCTCCATCTGCCTGCCTTGGCTTCCACCAACAGCAGTAACTGGGTCCTCCATCACCTCCCTCCTCTATCCCTGTCATGACCTAGTTTTCAGGCCCTGCTCCTCTCGGTCTTAGCTTTCCTGACATTCCACAAGTTTCCATTCTGAGAAGGCAATTATTTTATTCGTTTATTTTCATTCATTTACCTATTAGCTTAAGTTATTTGTTGCAGAATAAATTACCTCAAAAGGTAGTGTCTTAAAGCAACAATAACCATTTATTATCTCATGGTTTCTATAGGTCAGAAATTTGGGAGTGGCTCAGTTGGGCAGTTCTGGCTTGGAATCTCTCATGAGGCTGCAGTCAGTGCTGGCTGGGGCTTCATTATCTGAAGGCCTGACTGGGGCTGGAGGATCCAGTTCCCAGTGGTTCCCTCACATGGTTGGCAAGTCGATGCTGGTTATTGGCTGGAGGCCTTAGTTCCTCTCATGGACCACTCCACAGGGCTCTTGAGTATCCTTGGGACATGGGAGCTGGTGTCCCCCAGAGTGAGCATTTCAAAGGTAAGAGAGTGCCAAGTGGAAGTTGAATCCTTTTTATGATATTTTCAGAAGCCAGTAGCATTACATCTGCCACATTCTATTTGTTAGAAGTGAATCACCAATGGCCCACATTCAAGGAGAGGGGATAAACTCTATCTTTTGAAGAAAGGCATGTCAAAGAATTTACAGACATACTTTAAAATCACCACAGCAACCAAATATCTGTTTCCATGGAAACAAGGGGGAAAAGTCTGGTTCTGGGGATGGGGTAGGTGGGTGAAATAGGTGAAGGGGATAAAGAGGCACAAATCTCAATCATAATATAAGTTAGTCACAGGGATGAAAGTACAGCATAGAGAATATAGTCAGTAGTCAGGTAACATCTTTCTATTTTGATGGATAGTAACTACACTAGTTGGGGTGAGCATTTAATGATGTGTATAACTGTTGAATCACTATGTTGCATATTTGAAACCAATATTGTATATCAAATACACTTCAATAAAAAAACATTATTGATTAGAAGCTAATTTACTTGAAACAGAAAGAACATTTTTAAATAAATATGAAAACACTAACAATGAGATTTAAAAAAAAAGAAGACTATGGTCCTTTCTTCCCTTTATTTAATATTTGAATATCTGTAATCAGGGAGGACAAACCGGACTCAAATCCTGTGCTAGTTCCTACTTACTGCTAGTGGCTTCCAGGGGCGCTCTGTTGCAAAGGATACTGAGGGCCTGTCCAGGTTCAGCAGGAAAGAGTGTCATGGTTGATTAGTGACGTCTGCCAAAGACCTCAGAGTAGGGAGTGCTGGCACATGAGTCAAGTGTTTGTTATTTCTGTGGCAGTAGTTTAGCCCTGTGGCAGGGACAATGTGAGTAAGACATAAGCCTAGCTCCCCAGTTGCTGACAAGCTATTTATTGAAGACAGTGATGCACACAGTGAGCTACTCACCTCACGCAATTCCATTCATCCCTTCTTTCACAGTGATGGAGCTGCAGCTAAGCACGTGACTGCCAGCAGCTACATGCCCCGGCCTCCTTTGAACTTAGGTGTGACCCTGAGATTAAATTTTCTCCAAAGTAAGTAGAAATGAAAAATGTCATTGCTGATCTGATGTCTTAACACTAAGCCATACCCAGGAGATGGAGAAAAAATATGGAAGAAACTATGGTCTCTGAATGACCATGTGAAGAATAGCCATGAGCCAACCTGGATCCTGCCTCTTGGACTTGGACATGAGAGAGAAGTAAATGTTTTTGTTCTTTAAGCACCTGGTCTTGGAGATCTCTTTCTTATAGCAACTAATACAACAAACAAGTGAGATACATAATAAACACTATAAAATCTTCACATAATAAATACAAGGTAAACATTCAAAAGGCATCATAAACCCACGGCCAAGTCATACTGAATATTGGTGGTACCCATTCAACAGCACTAGTGCCTTGTGAAGGTCAGTGAAATAATACCTACGAAGTGCTTTATGCAGCAAACAGAATAATGTAAGTGCTCAATAAATGTCAGCTATTTTATTCTTATAAATTATCTCATAAACTGGTGTCATGCTTTGCCAAAAAGTATACAAGTCAAGAATCAGACCTTTTTTTGTTTGTTTGTTTTAATTAAACAATATTCTGTCCCATTATTTCCTTTGTTTTCTTGGTCAGGTCTATTCCTTGCCCATTAATCCATTACCTGATATGCAACCAGGATGACACCCGAGGCAAGAGAGCTAATGGACGGCACAGATGTGGCCTCGGTCTCTCAGGAGTTCACTGTAGTCACGAAATTGAAAAACTAAAACCATGAAAGGAATTCAAAGCATCAGAAGTAAAATCAGTAATCCTAGGTCTGGGCAAGACAGTCTGACTATTGGATGTGTATTAACGTTCATGAGCAAAGCTGCTGTATAAGCAGCATTTTTTTCATGAAGAGATGCTCTTAGTAGAGAAGCACACACTGCACCAATATATGGAGGCAAAGAATGGCCCCTTTCCTGATTCTCAAAGATCCTTCAGAAAGAAGAGTGCAATGCAATTATCAGGAGTCACACGTTCCGTTCTTCCGCAGCTCTTCTGACTCTTCCTCAGAAGGAAGACAGCCTCACCCTCGTCCCTGCTCTGTGCTCTTCGGAGGCTGGAGACTATGACCATCACGGGGCAAGCGCATGAAAGCTTGGGAGGTGGCTGGGGGCGGGCAATGAGACAAAATACACGATCAGTTCCTGCTCTCCCTGAGCTTACAGTCTTTGTGGAGGCTCCCCAGGAAAAAACAGAAGGCACAGACACGGCTAATGACTGGTTAAATCATGCAGCCCAGGCTGGATGCTGTAGGAGGCCGGGAAAGGACTGCTCCTGGTGAACCGGGTTAGACCCGCAAGAAGTTAGAGCTGGAAGGGAAGAGGGACTTGGGACTGGTTTTCTTCGTGCGGTTGGTAATTGCTTATTAGTCCAGTTCCTGCTCATATTGCGTAACAGTATACATTCCAGAGCCAGGTAGAGAGGAAGACTCACCACGGATTGTATTCTGTCTGGATAATGAGAGGGACTGTTTTGTTTGGGGGATATTTGTTTTGGTTTGATTTGGGAATCGCGGGGAGGTAAGAAGACGACCCAGGAAATAAAAGAAAGAGGAGAGAGGACTTTGGTGCTCCTCCTTCTGGGGCAAACTCTGGAAATGTCCCCACCCATCCCTCCCCTTTGGCCTTGGGTTGATTCTATGCTGGTCTCTATTCAAGGAGAATCAAAAGAACATATTTTAAAGTGTCGCATGGCCTTCCAACATATTCGTTTTACTTGTACATAAACTACCACAGGATTTCTCACTGGGATTTGAAGCTTTGAGAGCGCCCTTCCATTCCAAAGATGGCTTTGTCTTTGAAAGTCTGAGAAATATCCCTTCAGCTGTATTTGAGATGTGAGAGAGTCAAGTTAGGGTAAAAAAAAAATTTTTTTTAGCTTAAAAAAATTCTCAGACATTTTTTGCTAAGCCATAAATCAACAGTGGTTGAATTAAAACAGATCAAGCTTGGCCTGGATTTAGACCTCCATGAGGTCTCTGGCTAAGCTTGAAGGGAAAAAAAAATAAGTTAATACTTTAAAAAGAAACCAACTCCTGTGCTTGTCCAGTTGGAAGAGAGCAAATCCCGCTTAGTGAGAGTCGGCTCTTCTGCTCACCCCTTCCTCTGTATCTACACAGCATTTCTTCATGTTGGCCCCAAGCATGGTTTTCTGTCCTTTTCCTTAACATACACCAAGATCAACAGAGAAGAAAATGGAACTTATTTGGAGAATCCAGGGCCACCTTTCAGATAGTGTGGCTTACCCAGAGAATTGGTTTCTCATTTTTAATATTCATTTTCATGAGGACATAAATATTGGTTCCTTGGTCTCTGGCTTTAAAGCAGCATCTTAGTGAGAGAGCTGTGACAGTCCACTCTCCAAGAAAAAACGTCTGGGCTGATCACTGGCAGGAGGATATGTAGGATGCTGACCACCTTTCTTTCTTCTCAATGGATCAGATCTAATGGATACAGCTTTGTTCTCAAAACCAAAGCAGAAAGTCATTATGAATGATTTTTTAGAGGCAGCACCTCCACAGAACCATGGCTTCAGCTGTGTTAATCATAAATCTTTTGGGAATCTCTCTATCAACATAAAAGAAGTTTCCAGAGCCACTTGATTTTTGAGGATACGTATTACTTCCCAGGCATTATATGCATTTGATCCTGTGGGTCCGCAACTTCGGAATTGTATTACCTATGTAGTACAAGTGTTTTATAATTGTATATGATTTTTTTCCTTCTTTCTTTCTGCACTTTATTATCCTTCTTTAATTTGGTAGGACATATCTCAAAAGGAGCCCTACCCCCACCTCCAGATCTCAAGTTATAACCATCAACTTACCTGCCCTGCTTTCTTTTTGGCTAATACAGTGAGCAAAACAGTTCTTTCACAGACAATTTAAGTCCTGGAAAGCTAAAACTCAGAGAGATACTTCACCAGTGTTTATATAGGATAGACAAATATCCATTAGGCCTAAAAATCTCTAGTTGATTCACTTATCAAACATAACTAACACATCACATAAAGAAAATGAGAAAATCTCAAGTACCCAAAGGACATACTTAGTCTCTGATCTTGACTATAAATCTGCTGCTTTGGCTCTTTTAAGCAAAGTTCCAAAGAAAGGCTTTACAAAACATATTAACATAGTATTTAGCCTATAAAATATTAACATTATGTAGCCTATAAGATGGCTAAAAATCACAATGTCTTTAAGGTACATGCTGACTCTTTCATGGTTCTCAGAGTGTCAAGTCTCTGCTAACATCCATCTCTCTGGAAGTCTTAACACCAGTCTTTCCTGGAAAGTCCTGTATCTCTTACTGTACTTGCTCTAACATCATTTGGAGGGGAAAAAAAACAGCCAGACACAGAATCATAATTTGCATACATTAAATGCATGCATTCACTGTTCACAAATTAAATGTATTTTAAAAGTATGTTATATGGAATTTAACAGGTTTCTTTTTTTTTCATAGACACCATGTTATGAATGACAAAATGCAGTCTAATGGCTCTTGGAAGTGTGTTGCTTCTATTACCAAGCTGAATGGTAATATAAGTTGCCCTCTGGTTTCCAGTTATTTCTTTGTTATACCTGGACATCTAAATTTTAGCTGAGCAGTCTAGCATCAGGGATGGCATCTTTCTTAAGTCAACCCCAGAGAGTAGAAGAGAGCCTCCACCCCTCAAAGCATACATGAGTGCCCCAGTAGCAAAAGGACATTTTCTACCTGCTCCTCTTTTCAGAGCAGAGACAAAATAAGAAGCATTATAGGATAGCAGGTAAGAGGTAAAATTGACTTCTAGCTCTGCTGCACACTACCTGTGGGAGTTTGAGAAGTTATGTAACCTCCCTGATCTTCTGTTTCCTCTTATCTAAGCGGCAATAATTCTTCCCTCTGCCTCAAAAAGAAAATAATAATATCTACTCACTGAATTGTTGTAAGAATTAAGTGAGATCATGGACAGAGTGCCCTGAACATGTGGTAAGTCCCTGAGGAAGAGCAGCAATGCTTTTCATGCCCCTCGTCCCCTCCCCTGGAGTCCCCATGGTGGAAGAGGACTCCATTCCCATCTAAATTCTTCCAGTCCCTCAGCAATGAATCAGGTGCCCACCAGGACTGTACCATCTTTGCAGTGAAACCATTCTCCCAACAACTGCAAGTCAAACAGACAGACCTCTTCAGGTTAAAATAAACAAACAAAAGCACTGGTTGTGTTTACAGAGATGGCTTAGTAAGCTTAGTAAGCCACACAGTTGCCCATCCGTGTTGCTGATCAGCTCCAGACACAAGCCACACTGGCAGTAACACAGGACCCTCAGCCAGACTAGGGGTGGGGGGAGACTGGGGCGAGCTGCTGTCAGAGCACTTCGGCTTTCTCGAAATTTAGGAAAAATGGTGAGATCGGCACATCTGATGATGGCTAAAAAAATTAACATTTAGGACATCATAACCACCTTTTAAATATAGATTCCAGTGCTGAGTCTTTTAAAGAATAGTCTCAAGATATTATCTAGGCCATGTTTTCCAAATTGCAGAGTGCAACAAATTAATACAGTATAAATCAATTCAGTGGGCTACTATCAACATTTGTTAAAGAAATATAATAGAAAATGGACTGCATCAAACAAGGGAGTCATGACTATTGTTTCATGAAGCTGGGTTGAGATACAAAATGTGCTTTTTATTGTGGGCTATAGTCAAAAAATGTGAAAGCCACCAATACAGACAACTCTTAAAAAGGAGACTGTTTTCTTATTAAAGTATTATCTATATTCAACAGGAACAAGTTTTATTTTGAAAGTTCACATGACCAAAAGTACTGCCCCTGCATATAAAAACCCTATGGAGCCACCAACAACTTGAGTTCTAGTCCAGAAAAAAGCTGCAAAGTTTCTGTTAGGTTCAGAGAGGCTTGGAGGTTCAGCTGTCCAGGACAGACTATCAAGTCAAACAAAACCGAGATCTACCAAAAAACATTAAGCAGATGTGGTTGTATAAATACTGGTCCAAGTGGAAATGATTATTGGGAATTTGGTTGAAAAATGGGAGGTTAAAATGATCCCCATAAATGGGAATGATGGGTGGGAGGCAAATGGGACCTTTTCCAGTAGTGCCCGGTGTATAGTAAGTGCCCAATAAATATTTTTGAATAAATGAAAACGGTAATGTTACAGGAATCACCAGCCATGACTTTCAGAGAGCATTTGTGGGAGAGAGAAAAGAAAAACAATCCACAACACTTGGGAGGTTTGACCGATAGAATGACAGCAAGAGTGACAGAAAACAATGGTCTGAGCAATTTCGTATTCTGGGTGTGAGAGAGAAGGTCCATCATGGTTATTCTGTGAAGCCTACGCACTCCTGACCCACCCAATCCGTTCTCTACCTTTTTCTGCCCTGTTCTGTGTCCTGGGAGGCTGACCCCTGGGGACTGTGTCATCTGCCTCCCTTGACTTCTCCCTTGGCCATCTGGCTTCTGGTTGGGTTTGTCCCGTGGATATTAGCAGGTGGGAGGACAGGGAGGTCAGGACATTTCTTCCCTGCTCCTGTTCTGCTTCGGCCTTGGATTCTGGTAGACTGCCTCCCTCTGAGACTGTTGCTCCCACCAGCTTCCCCTTCTAAGGCTCCAGCTTCTCCTGTTTTCCAGTAAAACCAGTTTTTCTTCCTGCCCCTTCAGGCCCTAAGGTAACAATGGTTTCCCCATTGCTAGACTCTAGGCGCCTCAGTTTCCCTGTGGATTCCTCCACCTTTATTACCTCTCTATGAGTGGTCATTTCCCAAAAGTCTCCTAATTTGAACCACATGGGGTTAATTCTGTTCCCTGCCTGCACCCTGAGAGGTCCTGTACCTAAAGCATATACAAACTAGCTTTTTCTAAAATTAAAGAATGGCACCAAACCTGTAAGCCAGCAAGTTTGCAAAGCACCATTTTTTTTCAATCTTCAATAAATAAAGAGGCATTTTAAGCTCTTGAGAAATTTCAGAGTCATTGTAAATATTGTTTACTCTTGTGGAGAACTGTGAGCATTTCAGTGGTTAGGCTTCTGTTTGTTTGGTTTCTGGATAAAGAGAAATGTCCTGTGAGTGACAAGAGGGTGGCAAGGTCCCAGGGGGCTAGTTGTCTAGGAAAGTGCCTCAGTAGAAGTAGCGATGTTCAAACCTTTGGTAAGAGAAAGGAGGCATTTGGTGGTAACTAAGGAAAGGGAGAGTGGGTCTGGCTTCCTTTCGCCCCTCAAGGAATGGAGAGAATGAAAGGAGAATCTTCAAGGACAGTGTAGTGAGCAAAAGCATGGTGAGGACACGTTCGTGGGGAGAGAGATTGAACATGGTCCATGCTGAGGCTGCACGAAAGCCTGCCGTGGTCACAGTGGCACTTATATTTTGGCCCCTTTCCCCTTTTGTTCATCTCCTCCTGCTGGTATTGGCCACTCAACCGTGTCATCCTTTTCCTTCCAGCCACTAGATGAACTCAGTCATTTACCCTCCAGCAATACTGTTCACCGTCTTGGGCTTGTACACTTGAGTATTTTCTAGGGTTTCAGTTCCAACTCAGCATAAGATGATGGAGGGGTTGGAATGATCAGAGGCTAGGTACAGATCAAACAACAGACTGGGGCTAATATGGGTAGAAAGTCACAGTGTGTCCCCAAGCGAAGGAGGACACCCAAGGCTAATGGGCCCTCTTACTGGTAGGAGAGAGCAGCCTGAGCACGGGGACCACATCTGTCTTGTTCCTTGCTATATCCCCAGTGCAGAGCACAGTGACAGAAAGGCACATAATAGATGCTCAATAAATATTCATGCAATGCATAATGGTGTCAGAAACCAATCAGTAGCTTGTCCAAAACATCTTCGAGCTGAGCAATGAGCCTCAAGGTCAGGTGGGCAGACTCTAATAAAAAGCATATTTCCCTAAAGTTAAAGAACACTGGGACTCCAACATGATACACTTACATTTGAACTTGAAACACTTCACCAAAAACTAGAGGCTCCACTGGGAAGTTCCTTAGACCTACAGAAGTGTGTGTGCCCCCTCCTGCCCCTCTTGCAGATGAAAGGAAGCCCATCTGGCACATGCTATAAACCAGATGTGCTGCAGGAACCAGCATAAAGGTCTCCCTGTGCTCACAATTCCTGTCTAGGAAGTCAGAGAACTTTTGGGAAATGCAGAGAAATGGCCAAATTGGTTTGCCATGGAATGTATAAACCAACTGACCCCATGATTGGATTTCATCTTCCGACCACAAGAGTGCCAGGCACAGGCAAGGGAAATGACTGAAGTTTTCCCCATCTAGGGCCCATGAAGACAAACTGATTGACTCTAAACTTTCAGGTTTTAATTTGCCCTCTACTCAGATGGCCCCTAGGGATGGATGAACAGCCTTTCTCCCCTGAACACTGGTTTAAGCTTTTTCTCTTTGGTTTCTTTGAAGATGGTATTATTTGATGTAATTTTCTTAAAGTAATATATACTATTTTTCTGATTATAAAAGAAGTACATATTTATTGTAGAACATTCTGAAAGTCCCAAGAAAAAAGGTTTTTTTTTCTAAATTTTTAATCAACTGCAATCCTTCCACCCAGAAGCAATTTCACAACAACAAACTGACACTTTGGTATATCTGTTATTGGATTTTTTATATAAATAGATGTGGGTAGAAATGTGTATTTTAAAAAATCAGGACCAGTGTTTCCCAGCATAAATTACCCTACTATAAATGAATATTCTGAAACATAAACTTTCTCTACACTTCTGTTTATATTTCCCCAGGCTTGAGTTCTAAAAGAGGAATTAGTGCATCAAAGACCTAAATGTTTTTGAGGCTCTTGACACATGCATATTGTTAAATTGCCCTCCGGGAAGGCTGTACTTGTTTTTGTTTTATCTGTTGTTAAGATGTTATTTCTGAAGGAAGTGGGCTTCCTTCTCTTGGAGTGTTCTATGAGCTGAGATCTAGGGCAGGTTGAGACTGTTGAGTGACACAACCCATCTGTGACGGGTGAAGGTGTCCCTCATGTCCTTTTCTCCTCTACAACTGAAAAGGTAGATTAGACCATCTAAAATCTTTCCCTCCAACTAACCCAGGACTCCATGAGTCAGACTGTGCATTCAGGTATCCCTAGCCTCCAGCTGTTCTCATCCATTTAGGTACCAAGGGTTTTTACTGGCACTGTCAACATATATATTGTTTATTATAAGCACCAATATTTATACAGAATCAGATAAATACCTGATGAGGAAAAGGACCTGGAGTCTGGTCTAGCAGCAATGAAATACCTGACTGGGAGAAAGCACAGACACCTGATGGAAGGGTGCGGGCCACACAGCTCAGTGGCTCTGGGGATGTCAGCACGGGTGACACATTCATGTTTCTCAACTCAGTAGATATTTAATGGCTTTGGAGCCCCTCCAGCTTCTGATTCCCTTGCTACATCTGGGGGATCCCCCACCAAATGAGTCACGGAGCAGTGTATTCCCTTCCGCTGAAAGTCAGCTATGTATTTTCCCAGCCCCTTGCAGTAGGGCAGGGGCATGTCTACAAACTGGGGTAAGCAGATGCCCACCCCAGACTCAGAAATGGAGGCTGGCAACTCATGAAGCAAGAAAAAGAGAGAATTCTTTCTGCAGCTGCAGCTGTGGCGACAACGTTCAGTTTCCAAAAGGCTGTAGGCGTGGCAGCAGCTCCCGAGGTCCAGGGCTAGTGGTACTGGTCCAGGCCCAGTGGTACTGGTGAACAATCCTGCAGTGTGGATTTGGCTGTAGTCCTTAGAGCACTTGTTCCGAGCCTGTTTCTGCCCTGTTTTCTAAGCCTTTACTCTAACCTTCCCAGTGAATCTGTAGCCTCCCTGATATCCTCACCATAAATTCCTTTGCTGCCTTAATCAATCTGCTGCTTGCATCCAAGAACCCTGACTAATATTTTAAGAGCACCTTAAGACTGTGTGGTCATCTGTAAAATGCAACTATGGATCCACCTCAAGCACTGAGATGAGGACTAATCAAAGAGCACGTCAAGGTCCCTTACCCCACACTATGGCACATAGCAGAAGCTCTATATTTACAGTGGATTTTCATCCTTGTTTTCAGTTTTGGGAATCTCAGCTGACCTTGCAATAGAGATCAGCATACATTGGGGAGAAGAAAAATCAAGCTGTTTCACTCTCAATTGTAAATATCACTATCATCAGCTGGGGTCTAGCAGTCACTTGTCAGAGCGCCCTTCTGGATTCCTGGCACTGCTAGGTAACACACATACCCTACCTCTAGTCCTCACAGCACTGCAAGGTACATATCTCTCCCATTTTACAGATGAAGAACCTGACCTTCCAAATGGCTGACAATTTGCCAAAGTTGTCCCAAGGAATTTAAGCCTTGTGTAGCAGAAACTGCAGGAATTGTGCAAAAGTTAAAAATTCTCAGAAAGACTGAAGAACTTGAAATACAGCCATATTTAGACATCCATACATAACTGGTTCAACCGTTTTTGATTATATCAACACTATGCTATTAAACAGTTTGAAGTTTCAGAGTTGAAATCTCGACCAAAGGGTCCTCTGAGTTTAGTCAAAGAGACCAAATAGTTGCACCTCTATTTAGACCTCGAGAGTCCCAATGGGATGGTGTTTATCAGAATCATCTTGAGAATTCTTTCAAACCACACATACCTGCCCTCCCCACCACCCCAAAGAAAAGGGATTGAGTGGCAACTGCTGATATAAACGGATCCTTAGACCAATCTTAGGTGTCCTGCAATTTGGGGAAGTACAGGAGAATTTTTTCATGAAGACTCAGAGTCCAGCTTTATTGTCTCTAGGCACTAGAAGAAAAATTTCAAAGGTCAAAAATAGAAATACTAGTTTCATATAATGCAGCTGGAGTGACACTGCAATGACAGGAAAATGTGAACTATGCAAAAGAAGGGGTGTCAGACATAAGCACAGACAAGCTCTTCTCAAAGTGAGAACTTCAGAGCTCCAGGCATCTGGAAAGAGGCTCCCACCCACCCAGCAAAGACCTTGTACTGCTTGCATGTCTTAAAAGCCAGGCTCTACTTTGGCTTCTGAAATGAAAAATTATACCAAAAGAGATGCCTGACTTATTGACTATCTTAAAAGGAGTCCTTCACTAATACTGGGGAACATATTTTGCTCGAGTGTTTTCCTACTTTGACAGATATGATGCAGAGGGGCTGGATGGAAGGGGTTTTGCCCTGGGCAAGTGGCTGAGCACAAAACCCCTGCTGACTCCAGGAACAATTTAAAGAAGAGGATAGAGACTTCCTTGAATCAGTATGGCAGAGCCAAAATAAATGGCTACTCTGGTTCTCTTGAGAAAACATTATTGCATTATTTCACAGAAGAGGTCTCTGATGCAATTGACAGCCTGCTAGGAGACCCGGGTCAGGAGTCAGAGAGACTGGGCACTGTTCTCAAGCATCTGAAGCCATTGCTCAGCTGCCATGTGGCCGAGAAGGGGTGGAAGTGGCTTTGGACAGGAGCCACCCTTTGCGTGTGAACAGCTGCGAGTTTTGACAGACTAGAATGGCTCCTGCAGATAAGTCAGGAGTGGGTGGTGTCAGGGCATCTACCCAGAGCTCTCCATCAACACTGGCAAAGCAAAAACACACGTGGACAATCCTGGATCAGCAGCAAAGATTTTGGACGGAAACCTTAGCGAAAAGCCAGAGCAGGAGACGGGAGCAATAAATCAGGCCGGAGAAAGTCTGGGCTTGAAGGATGCTGCTGTCTTCTCTGTCACTCCCAGGCCAGCGGAAGCACGCGGGGGTCCCAGCAGGCATTGACTCTAGCATCCTGCCAGCTTACTCTGGCTCTGAGAATATGAGAACATCTTTAAAGATATTGGGGTCAGTGAGAGATTTTCAGTAAAATAACTTTTCCCCAAAGGGAATCGAAGACCTGGGACCTCTTACATCAGACAAAGGTGCTACCTAAAACATTGGTGGCCCAGTGCTAAGCTTACAGGGGGCAGCTCATCATCCCAAAAAGCTGATAGAAAGAGAAAGGTAAGAGAACCAGTCCTCATCTTCCAGAGATGTTTACTTGAGGACCACACTGCTGACTTTTTAAAAAATTAATAGTGAAATGCCAACAAAAACTCCCCAGTCACTAAAGCAGAATGGTGAAAAGCTAGGATTTTGATTCAGACCTCTGAGCCTCAGTTTCCTCATCCATCTAGTAGGTGCAATAATTCCCACCTCAAAATGTAAGAATTAGACAAAACCCAAGACCTGGTTGTGGTCGCTGAGATCATTTACAACCACTTCAGAGAAACAGTTTTCCAGGAAGCATTCTTTTCTTTGAAATTCCTAAGTGAATGGCCAGGGAAAAGCAGGGAACAATGAACTTAGCATCTGTGAGAGGGAGGAAGGGAAGGAGGGAGGGAGGGAGGGAAGGAGGGAAGGAGGGAGGGAAGGAGGGAGGGAAAGAGGGAAGGAGGGAGGGAAAGAGGGAAGGAGGGAGGGAAAGAGGGAAGGAGGGAGGGAAAGAGGGAAGGAGGGAGGGAAAGAGGGAGGGGTCTTCTTCGCACTTTCCAGCTCTGCCTCTTCCCATCTCCCCGTCTCCCTGAGGTTGTAGCCCTCTGACCGGGTCTTTCCCTTGCCCAGAACTTGCTCTGGCTCCCCACCCTCTAAGGAAGAGGCCCAACCATCCTTAAACAGGGGCCTGTAGGAAGCAGAGGCCGCCTCATTCAAGCGTGCGGCACTCCCTCCCGCAGAGGCGCCACCTCCCGTGGCCCCTCTCGCCCCTGAGCCTAGGGACACGTGTGGCTTTGGGTGTCACTGTGGGCTGAATGTATAGGGAAGGAATGTAAACTACACACTGTGGGCTTGGAGAGTGGGCAGTCTCTGTAACAGTGCTGGACAAAATGCCAATAGCAGCCCTTCTAAAAAACCCCGAGACTCTCTATGTCTTTGTTCCTGCAGTGTCCCCTGCCTAAAATGCTCTTTTCACTCCATTCCACATGACTTTCTCATCCTCAAAGGCCTGGTTCAAAACTAATCTCCCCTAGGAAGACTTTCTGGACCCTGGCACTTCCCCACCAAGCAGAACTGATGGTTCTTTCCTAAACACTCCTCTGGACCAACCTCTCAGGACCCCTATTCACACTGGATTCATTGGCACATCTGCCTCCCCACACCCCAAAGACTGAGAGGGGTCCTCTGCATCTTTGCATCCTCAGGACCTGGCATGATGTCTGGACCTGGTGAGGCTCAATTATACATACTGAATGAAGGCAGGAATAATGACCTCTGCTCTTTCGCTCATCCAAGAACGCATGTTTAAAAACAGTCTGGGGAGCAGGAGTTCATCTCCAGGAAACTGCATGGAAGTCTTGCAAGATTAAATGTGAAATCCCTTTGCTACCAGCATTCTCGGACTCGGGTGTGAGCCGTGTTGCTGAGAAGTCTGCTCTTCTCTTAACTTTTTTCTGTGAATTGAATTATTTTTTTCTGGGTCATTAAAAGTTGTTTGATTTGGTTAATACTGTGTTTATTTAATAATAGATTCCACCGTGGAAGCCAAGTTCAGGAACTAGGAGGCAGGGTTGCTATTTCTTTGATAGAGATCTCCTGGCTCCAGCAATCTTAGTCCAGGCATGCTCTAGGAAACAGACGCAAACTGAAGTTCTGGATTGCTCAGGGAGGTGCTGTGTGCTGGAGACAAACCTACAAATAAGTCTATGAAACAGAGGACTGTTGGTGCTAAGCAGAGAGACAAGCACACTGACAGAATAGAAGTGTTAACACTCTGTGGTGGAAGAATAGAAACTAGCAGTCAGTTGGAGAAGAGAGACAAACGCAGAGACACAAATTATTCATACAATGATCATTTTGTGGTAGTTTGAGAGGCAGCCCAAGCTGTGATTATGACATTTAATTATTGTCTGACATGAATTAGGTGCAGGTTCATATCCTTCAATCCATTCAGCACACTGCCATAAGGTTAATACTCTGCAAATATACTTCCTGCCCTAATTTTCAAGTTTTCCATAATCTACAGAGGAAAGTCCTTAGCATGGCATCTGAGGGTCTCCCCAACTGTGACCACACCCTCCTCCCGGTCTCCCCACCCTCTCCTGTGCCAACCTTCCACTCTGAGCAAAGTGATCAACTGACTGTCCCTCAAACCTGATGCAGAGGCCCTATCACCTTTGTGAATCTGATCATGCTGTTCCTATTATCTAGAATGGCTTCCGTTTTCTCTCAACTCCTTCAAATCTGGCCTTTTCAGCTTGGATTTTCCCTGTACACTCAGGTTCTCAAAGTCAAATCCTCCAAAACAGTCTGCCCTTTTTTGGCTCAGAGTT
Source organism: Manis pentadactyla (assembly GCF_030020395.1). NCBI lineage: Eukaryota > Metazoa > Chordata > Mammalia > Pholidota > Manidae > Manis > Manis pentadactyla. Next base: position 104,709,168 of record NC_080026.1, on the reverse strand, counting down.
TGGCAGCCCTCGTGTTCAAGCAGCTCTGTGGGGAGGATGGGTCACACCACCCGACCAGCGCTCTCTGGGCCACCGCCTCCACGCTGCCACGGCGGGCTGACGGCCCTGAGAGTGTGTTACAAGTTGAGAAGTGCAGAGCAAATTGAGTTTGTGTTTCACTTGTGCTTTTCTTATCACTGGCACAAATTAAATGAGTCCATTTAAAATGAACTTTCTTTTTTATAAAGTCCTGTTGGGCAGGAATTCAAAACCTTGCCCTGTTGTGGCTGCAGGAGGGATGATAGGACTCACCTGGCCAAGGATTTCACCCCAGGGCAGCCTGGGGCTCCTCAGACCTACCCCAAGGCCTGGAAGTGCAGACCCGAGCCATCCTCTCGGTGGTCAATGGCCATCCAGCAAGGCAGGGGCTGTCCCCACCACCCAGGAGCTCCTTCTCCCTTTAAGGGCCACCATCAGGGAAGTTTGCCCCAGGTCACCCATGCAGCTTTCTAGCTGGGGGCCTCCAGTTAAATTATTTAACCTGTAGGCCTGTTTCCTCAATCGGAAGCTACAGATCCTAGCACATACCTTGCAGAACTGCTTCAAGATTAGAAATAATATATTTAAGACATTGATACAGAGAAGATGATGAGCAACTGCTAGATATAGTGACTCTGGGTAGAGCTTGGGGAGAGTCCTAAAAACTAATGCGGGTAAGTCACAGGGGCAGGGCAGAGATCCACAGCAAACAGAAAGTTGGACTCTGTGCGCCTGAAATGCGGTCTCCTCCTGCGCACCCATCACCTCCACCCCCGCCACACAAACACACATCATAAATCCAGCCTTCCCGAAGCCCATGCAGACCTTTGCAGGCTGCCCTCTCACAAGGCTTGCGTCTCTCCTGCTTTCTCATCCACCTTCCCTTTGTTCTGCAGTCACTGCCCTGTGTACTTTCATCCCTTGAGAGCCCATATCCCCATCCAGCTGTTCAACAGGCACGACTAAGGGGTGCAGACCAGACTGCAGCTCCCATTTCCCACTCTCACTTCCTAGCGTTCCCCCACAGAAGTCTGTGTCCCACACATCTTCTGCCTGATGGATCCCCAGCATTCCCCTGAAGGGCATTTTCCATAAATGTTTTCTGAATGACAAAAACTCCCGTCATTATTCACTATCTTACAAGCCCTTAAAAGAAGGTCACCAACTCCCCTCCTGTCCTGGCCTCGTCAACAGACACGCAGCCCAACTATGGAGTGCAGGTCAACCAGAAGCCGGGCTGTAAAATCTGGGCAGTTCAGTCCATCCAGCCACAAATACAGTGATCCTTGCTTCTCCTTCCAGCCCTATAACCCTAGGAAACAGACCACCTTTAACTAGGTCAACCAAATTCACAGTCTTCCCTCCACCTTCTCCTCCTTTATTATCGTAGTTCTCAATTGGAGGCACTAAATTTACTGTGATGATTTATGCCTGGGAAAACCAGAAAGTTTCGCTGTTTCTTGACTGAACTGGACAAGCACCCAGTAAGGACACTGGAATCTCATCAGACTCTCTCTGCTGGAGGATTTTCTCAAAGTGTTCTGAGCTGGCTTGAGCTAAAATCCTGGCAACCTTGAGATAAAAGTCAAGAGAAAGGGAAATTGCTTTAAAAAAACAACAGTCCCATGTAACTCATGAGGATCCATCTGTCACAGGACTTGACCTTCGCACCCCTTCCCTTCCTCTCTGCTTCCACAAATGACCGAGCATAGCTTTCCTCTCCTGACCCACAGACCAACCCCTTGGTAAATAGAGAAGAAAAAACTGCTGCTGTATAAAAACACACCTTGCTTGGACAGACCCTCTCTTCCCCCGAACTGTCTGCCCCAAGCAGTCCCTTCATGTTTCCACGCTGTGCCATAAAAGCCAACGAGAAACACATTTCCTTCTGACAGAAGGGGAAAATGTCAATGCAACATGAAATCATGTTCTGTGGTTTTGCGGACTTGTAGGCAACAAGCTGGAAACCTCCTAACCCAAGTGAGTTCGTTACCTTGTTTATTTTACCTCTGAATGGAAAGCTGCACAAACACAAGGCTTACAAAATGAGGGGTTCTTAAACTTAATTTGTGTGTGTGTGTGTTTATTAATAGACAAGTGAAAGCCCAGCATTATTCTCATCCCTGTGAAACTTTCACTCCACCTACACTTGTAACCAGGTCAAATGAAGCCTGAGTGATATGAGAACATGGATTTTAACTTTAACAAATACATGAAGTCATGACCCCTTTGTTTTGATATGCTGCCTGTTCCAGACAGGCAGAAAAACCACCGTTAAAACCAAGAGGCATACAAGACTTCACAATTTATTAAGAAGATTAGCTGGCCTTAGTTTGTCCACTAATGATTAGTCACAAGTGTGCTTTCCCTTGGAAGCCTGGAGGTCAGGTAATTCAAGGAACAGTTTAGTTTAATTTTGTTTCCCTTTCTTTTGGATGTGTTACTGTGTAAATTAAGGGCTATTTTACGTACACCCATTCCTAACCAGATTATATACAACATGACAAGCCCCCATTAAATATTGTATGTTTTTTCACTTTCCACTATATTTGTAGAAATGCCTGCTGTGAAATTACAAAGTTCATGGTTCAGCTGAACTTTTGAACTCAAGTCAGGATTTGACACAGCAAAACAATCTAAATGAACCCAACACGAAGTTTTCATAGTCGAAACTGCTTTTCAACCTATTGTCTGGGGTAATTGGGTAGGAAAGTTCTTTATTGATGTTGTAAAAACTACCAGTTTAATAACAGGCAAAGGGAGTGGAGAGGAGATGAGTGGATGTACCTTGGAGAATCTAAAATCACGCTTCTTTGCGAGTTCACTGAACTCTACCTGACCCCATGACGAAGGTCTCCCCAGGATAACCCACCAGCTCCGGGGTTTGTGACCCAATGGCTGCAGGCTGCCAGCTCTTAATAATTCACAGCAGAATGACTTCTCAAATGCTACACAAAATAATGATATTATTCACTTTAAAAATATTAGTGAGTACAATGCATCAAACCGCTATCAAGCACCACATCCTTTACATGCATTTATTCATTTAACCTGCACAAAAATTCAGTGAGGCTGCTGTTATCATCTCTGTTTTATAGATGAGGAAACTGGGACCAGAAAGATTAAGCAATTTTCCCAAGACCACACAGTTAGCATTTGGCCTTTCTGTGCCTCAGTTTTCTCATCTGCAAAACAAAAAGTTGGACAAAGTGATCTCAGATTTATAGTGTTAGGTGCTGGCTTATGCACATGGAACAATTGCAGAGGGAAAAGTCCATACGAAAACAGAAGAGCTTTCATTCACAGTACCTCATTTAACCCTAACACTACCCATAAGACAGGTAGGATTTCCCATTTCCCCCATTTTACTGAAGAAATTGAGTATAGGTGGGTTAAATTGACTTGCCCAATGTCACATAGTTGGCAAGAGCAGTGTTAGGATAAAATCTCTGACCCCGAAGCTTATTCTCCTTCCACCTCTTGACTGCAACACCAATGTGATATCATTTGGATTTCCTTGTTTCCACAGCCCAAATTCTGATTGAATTTGAAAGTAAGTGTTGGCAAGCTGGGGGTGGGAAGGAAGGTTTGTCTTGCTTGACTAAATATCAGGTTGATTCCTGCAGTTTTTATTTTAAAACCAAGACATCACTTCCTGGATTCTGGAGTCAATGTGTGCAGAAAGCTCCCCTGACTGGACACTGATAACTGAGATAAGCTGCATAAAATTCTTAGGTTAGTTATTTAATAAACACTTAACAAAACTACCTTTATATATTTATTATTCATCCTTTGAAAATAAGGACTTGGGTGCCCCTGCTCCACACCGAAGAGCCATGTGAGGTCCAGCAGGCTTTTGCTCTTATATTTTGCATTATGGCTCTTGCAAACGACATATAGATTTTGTGTTTCAATTTGAGAATTTTGTCTATTAATCGAACACTTAACCCATTAACATGTAATTTAATCCATTTAATGTAATTATGGATTGTTATTGGTTTAAATCTACCACTTTATAAGTTGCTTTCTAAGTTCTCTTATCTGTTCTGTCTTCTTTTTGCCTCTTTTTGGATTAATTAAATATTGTTTTATTACTCCAGCAGTCCAACCATTTGCTTGGACATATATACACTTGAACTATTTTTAGGGGCTGCCCTAGAGATGCTAACATGCATCTTCAACTTACCAAATTCTAGCATTATTTGATACTTTTACCCCTTCCCTATTGACCCCTTCTGCACAATGTTATGCCGTGGTTGTGTATTTTAACTTTCTCTATATTTTGAACCACCCTAGATCATATAATAGTTGTATACCATCAATATTAATTTAAATCAGGGAAACTACATTTACTGTGGCAAGCATCCAGTAATGTATATAATTATCAAGTCACTATGTTGTACATCTGAAACCAATATGATATTGTATATCAACTTTATTCCAATTTTTTAAAAAGTGAAAAAAATATTAACTTAGATTTACCAAATATTTGCCTTTTTCATTGTTCTTATCTCTTTCTACATCTCTGAGCTTCCATCCAGTCTGGTGATGATATATTTTCTTAACTTTAATTTGCCATCATTTTTAAAGGGTATGTTTCTAGGTTTAGAATAGTAGGCTGGGTGTTCTTTTCTTTCAGAACATGAAAGATATTATTTCATTGTTTTTTGGCTTCCATTGTTTCATTGAGAATTCATTCATTGTTTCTTTTGAGAAGTTAGATATCAGTTTAATTGTTGATAGGTTATAAGTAACCTATGTTCTTTCTCTGGCTGTTTTTAAGATTTATCTTGTTTTTGGTTTTCAGTAGTTTTACTATGATGTATTTAGGTATGTGTTTTTTTACACTTAACCTGTTTGGGTTTGAATCTGTTGCCTGATGATTTTATCAGTTTAGGAAAATTCTCAGCTTTTATCTCTGAATACATGCATGTTAGATCTTCTCACACTTCATGCCTCTTACCTTTTCTTCTGTATTTTCTATTCTTTTTGTTTTTCTATGCTTCATTCTGGATCCTTTTCAGTGACATATCTTCCATTTCACTAATTGTTTCTTCAACTGTTTCTAATCTTTTTAAAAGCCTATCAATTGTATTAATTTGGGTTATTGTATTTTTCAGTCCTACAGTTTTTTATTCTTTTTCAAATCTCCTATGTCCTTTATTATAGTTTCCATATCTCTGCCAAAACTCTCAATCTTGTCCTTTACTCCTTTAAATATTAAGCAGTTATTTTAAAGTCTATGTTTGAGAATTCCAATATCTAGAGCCCATACGGGTATGTTCTACTACCTGCTGTTTCTTTTGGATTCATCCATGTTTTCTTGTCTCCATGTGTGGTTGGTTATTTTTTATTATGTGCCACATATTGTGTTTGGAAAATTAATTGTAGAATTATCCTGAGAACTAGGGTGTTATCATCCTCTAGAGAGGATTTGCATTTGCTTGTTACAGGTACATAGGGATACTAACAGTCCAAATGTAGCTTAATCCTTTTTCAAGGACTGATACCACTCAAAACTGGGTTGGGAAAGCCCAGCGCTAACTCTTTCTCTTAGAATGCAGCCTTAAAAGATCTCAACCAAAGGGGCAATGTTGGCAGGGGTTAGCCAACTACTTTTATAGGTCTTGAATTCTCACTGCTTTTCCTTACGCCCCATGAGACTGTTAAAAGTATTGATCAGCCTCCCAACCACGTTGTTGATTACACAAACACCCAAAGTGCCAGGATCACCTTTCTGGATTTCCTTCTTCTCTTGGATTTTAGACCAATAGCTCTTCACTATCTCCTTATCTATTTGGAGCCTTCAAAGAGATTTTTTTAAATGTATCTTCTTTAGCTTTTCTAGTTACCCTCAGCAGGAGGTTTGATGTGAATTATTTAATCTGCAATTAGTGATATTGGAAATTTCTCATTTTTAAAAAGTGTTTTTTACTTTGACATTGTTCTCTTTCTAGATTTATTTTTGCATTAAAATGCTTTTTCTTTTATGAAGTGATGATTGGAGTGGGTAAAACTTTTGGTGTGCTCTGTTTGTAATATCTTCTTTGACAAAAAATGATGTCAGTCTAATATCAGGCCCCAAAATTATTTTGAAGTTTTAATGATTCATAAAGTGATTTACAAGTGCAGAAACTGTTTCACTGTAATAAAAATTTTATAAGGTAAGTACTATTGTTATTCACATTTTATAGATGAGGAGACTGGTTCATAGAAATTTCATAACATAGCTTGCCAATATTATGTAGTCAGTAAGGACTGAGTCAGATTTTAAATCCAGGCTTAATCTTTCTCTGGAGATTGAGAAGTAACTTTTTAATTTTTAATTTTCTATTGTGATCAAATATACATAAATAAAACTTACCATATCTTGGCTATTGTAAAAAGTGCTGTGATAAACATAGGGGTGCATATGTCTTTTTGAATCTGAGAAGTTGTATTCTTTGGGTAAATTCCAAGGAGTGGGATTCCCGGGTCAACTGGTATTTCTATTTTTAGTTTTTTGAGGAACCTCCCTATTGCTTTCCACAATGGTTGAACTAGCCTACATTCCCACCAGCAGTGTAGGAGGGTTCCCCTTTCTCCACATCCTCACCAGCATTTGTTGTTCTTAGTCTTTTCGATGCTGGCCATCCTTACTGGTGTGAGGTGATATCTCATTATGGAAGCAACCTAAGTGTCCATCAGTAGATGACTGGATAAAGAAGGTCTGGTACATATACACAATGGAATACTATTTGGCCATAAGAAAGAACAAATCCTACCATTTTCAACAACATGGATGGAGCTGGAGGACATTATGCTCAGTTAAATAAGCCAGGCGGAGAAAGACAAATGCCAAATGATTTCCCTCATTTGTGGAGTATAACAACGAAGCAAAACTGAAGAAACAAAATAGCAGCAGACTCAGAGACTCCAAGAAGGAACTAGTAGTTACCAAAGGGGAGGGGTGTGAGAGGGTGGGTGGGGAGGGAGGGAGAAGGGGAATGAGGGGTATTGTGTTTAGTACACATGGTGTGGGGGATCACGGGGAAGACAGTGTAGCACAGAGAAGGCACACAGTGGATCTGTGGCATCTTGCTGCACTGATGGACAGTGACTGCATTAGGGTATGGGGGAGGACTTGATAATATGGGTAAATGTAGTAACCACATCGTTTTTTCATGTAAAACCTTCATAAGAGTGTGTATCAATCATACCTTAATAAAAAACAAAAATAAAAATAAAACTTACCATTTTCAGTGTACAGTTCTGTGTCATTAAGTATATTCATATTGTTGTACAATTATTACCATCATTCATCTACAGAATCTTTTCCCTCTTCTGTAATTGAAATGTTACCCATTTCAACACTAATTCTCTATTCACTTCTCCATCCAGCTCTTGGCAACCACCATTCTCCTTTCTGTTGTCATGAATTTGACTATTCTAGGTATCTCATGTAAGTGAAATCATAAAATATTTGTCATTTTATGCCTGGCTTATTTTTCTTAGCTTAATATCTTCAAGATTTATCCATGCTGTAGCATATGTCAGAACTTCCTTTCTTTTTAAGGCTGAATAACATTCCATTGTATGCCTCTACCACATTTTGTTCATCCATTTGCTGGTTGATGGACACTTGGGTTGCTTTAGCTTAACTTTTTTATTTATAATTTACTTTATTCATAAACCTGAGTATGTTCACCATCCATTCACTTATTCATTCATTCAATGAATATTTGTGAGTTTTTATTGTAAGCTCAGAGGTTTACAGCTATGACAAGATAAAGTCATTGCTCTTATACACCTTTCAGCTGGTGGGAGAAGCAGATGATAGACAAGCAAATGTATTAATAAAAAAAAAAAGTCAGTATGATAAGTGATATGCCTAGAATCAAGGTAGGGTGATGTGACAGAAGAAAGCTTGAGGCTACTTAAGACTGAGGATGCTCAGGGAAGACATCCATGAGAGAATACATGTAAGACTTGAACGTGAAAAAGGAGCCAACATGTGAAGAGCATTCAAAACAGAGAGACAGCAAGTGTTTGGGCCTGAAAAAGCAAATAAACTTGTGTGTTCAAGGAAGAAAACCCAAGGCTGTGCTTAGGTCCCAATGGATGAGAGGAAGAATGGTGAAGAATGAAGCTGGAATGGAAGGCAATGTTTTTTAAGACAGGATAGGAAGTTCCGATTTTTTCTGAGTAGAATGGAGTAGTAGACATATAGGCATCCCACCCATATCTTCTTGGCATTCACATCTAAACATCAAAAGTTGCTCACTGTAGACATCTGTGATTGTCTGCCTGAGGACTGCATGCAGGGCAAGCCACAAGTTCTAGGGATCAGTGCCCCCTGGAAGCCACTCTCTGGCAGGGCATTGGTGGATAAGTGCCACCACCATTGCTGGATAAATACAAGGAGATGGTGGATAAATACTCCACCATGTGCCTTGGTTGGGATAAATGAAGCACGGCCTCACTGTTTCTCAGAGCTAAACAGGACTGAGCTCCTGTTGTAGTTCATTGTTTGTTGGCTTCTATGTCCCATGCCTCTATTCCCTCCCAGGTGTTTCCTGGGATCACCTCCCTAATAAGCAATTTGCACTAAAAATCCTTATCTTCAAATCTGCTTCTGAGAGAACTCAAACCAAGAAAGATGGGAAGCCATTGGAGGAAATCCAATCTATATTTTTAAAGAATCACTTGGGGACCTCTGGCTTCCAGTTAGGATATATTGGACTAACCTCCCCATCAATAATTATAAATCTTGGACAAAACAAAAGAACAGTTCAAAGGCACTAGTAAAAACAGCAGAACCTGGAGGGGGTGGACTCTCAAAGAAAGGAGCTGAACTAGATGAGATCTAGTCCTATATGGATTTTCACCAAAGGGCACATCTCAATCTGCATGGTGCAGAACAGATGTAACTTAAGCAGAAAGTGTCCATTTTTATCAGGCTGAGTAGTCAGGGTTCAGATTTCAGGGCTGTCCTAGCAGCTGAATATTGAAGGGAGAAATCCCAGAAACAGTGAGTCACAAGTGGGGACAAATTTTCCATATAAATTCTCTTCAAATCATTGACCAACCCCTGAGCTATACATGCATGGGAAAGTCTACCAGAGTCCAATGGAAAATAAAAACTGAAATATTGAAAAAACTAAAAGCAGCTCTCCAGTGCAGGAATCAAGAGTTTGGAGTCCAAGTCCTAGCAAGTTACATGGAGTTGTTAAACACCATGAGCCTTCCACTGAAACCTAGAAGGACCACACCTTAGGAGTAAGACTCTCATCTCAACACTAAAGACTATGCCCCAGAACTAAGGACAAAATCCAAATACATCCACTCTCACAAAGCCTAAACCAAACCTTCACAGAATCAAGGTGATCTGCTTGCTAAAACCAAAATCAGCATCTTTACAAAATGAAAACAATATTTCTGTGATGCATGATTGTCAAGCAAAAATTACTAGACATGTGAAAAAGCAGGAAAATGTGATTAAGCCATGAAGAGGGAAAAAAATCAGTAAGTAGAAATAGATCCAGAGGTCATCAAATTTTGGAATTAGCAGACAATTTTAAAAATAACTTTGATAAATATAAACAGATAGTAAAAGAAACTGATATAACACAATTTATTAGAAAATAATATAGTGGGTGAAAGCATGGAAAATCTCAGGAAAGATGTAGAAACTCTAAAAAAGAATCAAAGGGAATTCCTAGAACTGAAAAATATAATTACTTGTAATAAAAAATTCACCAAAGATTCAAAGCAAATTCAGCAATTCAGAAAAAAGGATTTGTAGACCTTGATGGCAAATTAATAGAACTTACACAAGCACAATTGACAGAAAAAAGACTGGGGGGAAAAGGACAGAGCCTTGATGACTCCTGGGAAGTGTCAACTGGCTCAACATACTTGCAACTGAAATCCCAAGAAGTGAGAAAATAGAACTGGGTAGAAAAAATATTTGAAGAAATATTGGCCAAAATTGTTCTTAATCTGATACTAAGGGAAGTCCAGGTAGAATAAAGTCCAGGAAAACCACACCTCAGCACATCAATGTAAAATTGGTAAAAAACAAAGACAGTAATAATATCTGAAAAGCAGTCAGAAAAAAGATGCATGACATACAAGGGGGACATCCATAAAAATGATTTTGGAAAACAATGAAATATAAGTTTAAAGCTCTGGAGGAAGACAAAAGACAACTGTCAATCTAAAATTCTACATCTAGAGAAAATACCCTTCAAAAATTACAGTAACAAGACATTTACAGAGGAAATCTGAGAGAATTCATTACTAGCAAAACTGCACTACAAGAAATGCAAAAGGAATTCTGTGATACGGGAAATGATATGAAATGTAAACTGGTTTGCATGACCAAATGAAGGGTACTGGAAATGGCAAATACATGGGTAAATAGAAAAGACTATTTTTTTCTTTCTCTCTGTAAGTACCTTAAAAGATAGTTAAATATTAAAAGCAAAAGTAGTAACAATTTACTGTATAATTTACAACTTATATAGAAGAAAAATAGATGAAAATAATTGCCCGACAATGGGAGGAGATAAATGAAATCAAGTTGTGTTGCAAGTTTATTATATTATGTACAAAGTAGTAAAATATTAATCCAAGGTAGCATTTTATTAAGATGAAGACGCACAGTATAGTCTCTAGAACAATCACTAAAGGAATAAAACAAAAAGATACAGCTAAAAATTCAATATAAGAAATAGAACAGAATACTAAAATAAATTTCTTAGATAATCCAAAAGAAGGCAGAAGATTGGGAACAGAGAAAAAAAGGGGGGAGACATAAAACAAAAAGAGAGTATAGACTTAAACAATCATATCAATAATTACATTTATTATAATGGATTGAATACTCCAATTAAAAGTCAGAGATTGTCAGACTGCAACTCTGTGCTCTTCACAAAAGACACATTAATTATACAGGCACAGACAGGTTGAAAGAAGAAGGATGAAAAAAGATGCAAATAAAGTATATTTCAAGACACAGACAAACAGGGAAATGCCACAATGATTAACGAAGAGAATGTAACAGTCCTAACTGTACCTAACAAGGGGGCTTCAAAATACACAAAGTAAAAATTAACAGAGTTGAAGGGAGAAATGGAGAAATCCACAAATTATGGCTAGAATTATAACTCTCCTCTTTCTGTGATTGAGACCACAAGAACACAGTATATCAGTAAAGGTACAGATTTAACAATATTATTAAACAACTTGGTCTAATTAACATTTATAGAGCACTGGACAACTGCAGAATACACATACTTTTCAAGTTCACCTGGAACATTCACAATAGACCAAATGCTATGACCCAAACTTTAAATCAACTATTAGACATTCCTTTTCTTAAAGAGTCTCCCACCACCCTGCCCTAGCGTTTCTCCTAGTTCCTGTGCAGTTGCCACCCTTTCTCTTCTCCTCTTTTCTCTCCCTTTCTAGATAATCAGATTGTTTGTCATGTTTGTCCCCTTGACCTTACTAACTCATGTTCTCAGCATCTCATCTGCAGCTGGGAGAAGCTTTTTAAGGTATTTTTTAAAACAAAAATAGTTTCCTACCTGAGGAGAAATTTTGTTCCCTGCTATTCATTGATATTTCATCCGACTCTCAACTAAACTGAATTTTATCAGCAGCTTGTTCTATGTCAAGAGACCTGGCCATGAGCTGGCGCTTTGGAGGATTCCATAGTGATCAAAGGGCCCGTATTCTCTCTGCCCACCTGCGAGCAGCCTCCATGGTGGAACAGGGAAGACACACTCAGTAGACGCATCAGAGAATGTTCAGTTCACAATTTGTTTTCCCATATTGCTGCTTTGAAGTTGCCTTATGTGAGGCAGGCGTGACTTTCCCAGTGGCAGTCATCCGTGCTGTGACACTGTGCTTCCCCAGAAGAGAGAAGTGGCTGGTTCCCAGGAACCCGCAGTGGCAGACAGGCTTGGCTCCTAGAACAGACAGCATGGCTTCTCAGCGGCGGAGCAGGGAGCAGAGGGGCCAAGCCACAAGCAGGAGCAACCTCAGCAGACACTGGAGTGCACAGCACCGAAGGCCAGGCCTCCCCAGCCACACCGCACAGAGGCCCTCCCGCGTGCCCAAGTCGGGGCAGAGGCACCAGCAGGATCTTCAGCAGACCAGAGGCGGCATGGGAGCCATGGCCTGCCTCCCCTAGGAAGCTCAGATCGGCAAAGGAACAGCATTTACTAGTGAACATGCCAAGCCTCTAAAGAGAAGAGATTTCAATCCATCTTCTTCCCTTGGGAAAGTGGAAATTTTTAAATGCAGGCTAAGGATAATAGCAATTCCTGTATTATTTCCAGGCATTTTGCTAAGTGTTTGTACATATCTCATTTCTAATTCTCACAGAAATCCTATGTTATTATTTGAGGTGTCATTATCCTCATTTATAGATTAGGAGATTGAGGACTAGAGAAATTAAGAAACACATCCAATGAACACAGCTAGACATGGTGAAGAAGGGTTTACAAATAAAGATTATTTGTTCTAAAGTCCACGCCTCACTGCATTTTCAAGAATCCCCTTAGAAGCAAAGAAATTCATTGAATGCCCACATCTGTAATCCTAAAAGAAACTAGCTGCTTCTGGCCACCAGCAGAACCTCCCGACTACACACACTCTTGCCTTTGTTCTCATCCTTTCCAATTCTCTTGTCTTTCAGCCAGGTGGCTTCTGGACACACTTGTCTACTGTAATACTTCCCACTAAAAAACATTAGGTCTATTTTTCTAGGCTCAAACTTCTGACACCCTGCTAAGGTCTTCCTTTTCATTGCTAGTTTCTGGCCAGAAGACCATTCCTAGAGCCAGTGTGACTTTTAGGACTGTGACAATTGACATTCATAATGCCTGTGAAAAATCTAGCTCGTCCCACTTCTGGAATGCACAAAGGAAATAATCTCACAAAGGCCACCCGTTAGAGGCCCACTAATGCCAGAGTTACCTTTGTTTTTTTTTTTTAATAGATTTTATTCTTTGGAGCAGTTTTAGGTTCATAGCAAGACTGAAGGAAGGCATGGAGGTTTCCCACTATATCCCTTGCCCTTACGTGTGCACAGCCTCCCCTGCTATCAACACCCTCCAGCAGAGTGATACATTCCTTACCATTGAGGAACCTATATTGACACATCAAAGTCCATAGCATGCACTAAGCTTCCAGAGTTAGCTTTTTAAAAACAAGTCTCATATCATTTTGCTGCTTAAGAACTTCTGTTACTGATGTCCACGTATTTTAGGGTACAGATCACCATGATAAAACAATCTTCTCAGCCTCATTTCTTTATTCCCATCACACTGAATTTCCCACCTTTCTCTGAGTGAGCATGATCCTTAATGTCTCCATGCATTTATTTGCACTTGTTCCTTCTGCCAGGAAAATCCTTTCCTCCTGCCTACAGAATTTGAGGCCTGGCCAATCTTCCACAAAACTCCCATGGATTTTTGCATATATTCCCATAACCGTGTTTCAACGTGATCCAACTCAACAAATACTTCATGAGCAACCAAATGCTGGGCAAAGAGTTCGGCTTTGAAGATGAAATTGCCAGTCTCTGTTCTCAAAAAGCTCCAGCCCAGTGGAGGCGAAAACACCAATACCATCATCATAAGCGCATCTATCAGAAAAGTAAAATACAATTTACAGAAAAGTTAAATATGCAAAGAAGGAAAAAGTTCAACCCAGTCTGCGGAAGTCAGGGAAACCAACATGGAGTTGGATGATTTGAGCACAACAGAATGAGTATGAATCTGGAAGAACCGGATGAAGAGAGAACTGGTGGAGAGAACATTCCACAAGAGTATTCTCACGTAAAGTCAACAAGGTAAACATGCATGTATTTCTTAGCATTTCTTGAGGAAAAAGGAGATTAGGCCTATTTCATCTACAGAATCCATTACAGAATTCTATACCAGATACATATTTAGAATATAAAGAAACAAAACTTAGTGTGCAAAATAATAAATGGGGCACAATATTTCTTTCCCAGAAGAGATTACTGCAATCTGCTCTCTTTGGGATCATCCATTACAACTAATACTTTGACCAAAAGCATTACAAATGAATTCTAAAATCAGAACACAGAGTCACCCCAGACAAAGATCAAAATTCAGTAAGCCACCTGAGGTTGGTGTGATGTGACATAAACAACATGGATCAATTTGAAAAATAAATGAAGCTATTAATAAGACAAGTCTGTGCCAATTGCCAAAAAAAAAAGAAAGAAAATATGCAAATGGCAGACAGCTTTGATCAGACCATGCAAAAAGATGAAAATGAGAAATTTTGGAAGTTGTGCCTTAACTCCAACTGACTTTTGCTTAGGCTTTCTACCCCTGTAGCTGCCCAGCTAAGCAGTTGGAGATTCGTCACCAAGCACAGGATTTTCAGAGCCAGAGCCAGGCTCGGAGTTTGCCCTGATAGAGATGCTAAGGGCATGTGCTTAAGTTAAATTAAATTAAAATGATTTCTCAGTAGTAGTGGCTCTGAGATTTCAGTATACATAAGTGATTTGCTGACAATATCCTAGTTAGAAAGAAGAGCTGGGGGCTTTTCTCAAAAACACTATTTTTGCTTAAATTGTTTATTTGGAATATATCTATGAGGGTTTATACAGCTGAAGGGAAAACTAAACTCCTTATCTATCCCCAGCCACACTAGCCATGTCAGGCACTGTTGTCAAAAATAAATTAACCATAAATGTTGGGTTTATTTCTGGACACTCAGTTCTATTCCACTGATCTCTGTTTTTATCCTTATGCCAGGACCATACCATTTTTATTATTGTAGCTTTGAAATTGGGAAGTTTTGAAATTCAGAAGCAAAGCTCTCCAATTTTGTTCTTCTCCACAATCATTTTCACTATTTGAAGTATATTGCAATTTCATATGAATTTGAGCATTAGCTTTCCCATTTCGGCAAAAAATAGGACATTTGGAACTTTGATGATTACACTGAATCTATAGATCTCTTTGGTAATACTGTCATCTTAACAATATTAAGCCTTCCAATATATGAACACAAGATGTCTTTCCAATCATTTAGGTACTCTTTAATTTTTTCTTATTTTTAGCAAAATTTTATAGTTTTCAGTGTACAAGTCTTGCATCTCCTTGGCTAAATTAACTCTTTTTTTTTTTGAGCCCTAAATTAGTACATCTAGGAGTCCAGTTACACCTACATGATACTCTGCTCTTAGCAATACAGGGCAGGCAAGTGGGGGCTGCTGGGACTTTGCAAAAGCCCACCCCCTGAGGGAAATGGGGCCCTAGCTCCATCCCATTGCAGCCCTGGCTGACAGCAGAGGAGCCACTCAGGTAGTAGGCAATCCTCAGGAGTAAGCCACGTGGGGATCCAGCAACTGAAACTACAGGGCAAGAGCAGCAGTGAGTCCCACTTTGAGGATGAGGCCATCTAGGAGCTGCCAAGAGGTTCCCTACCTTCCCTTAGCTCTCTCCTTACTGTGGGGAGTTTGTTGTATCTGTATTTCAGCAAAGCTTTTAAGCATTAATGTTCCCGGAGTGTCCATCTAGTAAATTCCCAGTTTCAGACAAATCACTGTTTTCCGAGACCTGAGTAAATTAGGTGCTAGAATTTGGAAGATGTCAGACACCTGGTCTGTTTGGGAGGTTTGCATCATCGTGCTTAATGTACCTTTCCTGATAAAGCAGCTTTGCATTTCAGTTCTCTGCCTCCTGATTCCACTCTAAGCTATCGAGGAGGTCAACAATGCTCATCTCTGCAACTCCAGTCATCCCTGTGGTTCTCGCGCAGGTTTTTATCAGGAACAAGAGCCTTGACACCCCGCACCCTTGAGAACTGCTTTGTGTGGCAGCATCGGGGTGGGCTCCATGCCCTGAATCTGGAGTTGGCCAGGCTGGGCGGGAGCAAGACCTGTCACTCCTGGTGCTGCTGCTTGTAGAATTCCTCAACCACTCCTCATCTTGAAGATGGATGTAACAAGTGACATGCGGTTAGGGGGTACTGACTCTCTTGCTGAAGCTCATGTTTCCTGAATGATGCTACACAATTTGTTTAAAGCTTGAAGCTGAACATATAATCATTTAGCATAAAATTCTTTTTCATTTATTTCTTAACACTAAAAACACTTAAAAGCTCTTCTTGCCTTGATGTGTGCCCTCTCTACCATAAAGACCTCATGTTTGCGATCCCAGGGCAAAATCCTTGGGATGTGAGGGTAATTAGGACTTCTCCCAAAGTTGCTTTAAAATCTAGTGGTGCTGAGTCAAATCTCAGAGGTTTGATAGGAGATAATAGTAATAGAAAGATAGAGTTATTTTCCCAAGTGTTTTATTAATGGTTGTCTTGCCGGTGGATTTCAGCCCAGGGCCTAAATGAACTCTTAAGTATTTTGTTCTTGTTTGTTTTTAACTACATGAAAAAGTATCGATTTTATTAATGCTTCTCTCAGTCTCTAATCTTATTATTTTTCCTTAAATTTGTTAATATAGTGATTTACACTGACATATTTCCAAAACTGAACCGCCCCTCTAATCCTGACATAAACCTTACTTAATCATGATACATTTTGCTTTTAATACAGTGCTGGATGGAGGAGGAAAAAGGTAGAGAAGTAGAGACCAGAGAAATGGGAACCAAAATCGCAGACTTGGTGACTAGATATGAGGGCTGAAGAATAAACAGGGACGATGGCTGAATTTCTGGTTTGAATAACTAGGTTAACAGCAGTACCATTCACTCAGATGAGTAGGAATATATTTTGCAAGAAGATAAAATCTGTTGAGAACACGTTGAGCTTGGATGTCTTCAGGACATCCACGTGTGTTAAAAGAATAGATGCCAGGGAGTTTAGAATATTGACACAAAATTGTTTGAAATAATGCACCATGAACTCTCAATTTGAAAAGGAAGTGAAAATAGGAGTGAGGTATAACAGACACTGTTAGTTGTTTACCCAGTATCCAGTACCCCCTTCTTCCAGATAAAATGCTGATTTCACTGGGGAGGCCAAACTTAAAAAAGAAAAAACACAACCAAAACACCAACCTTATTTCTCAGGCTGTCTTGCAGCAAGGGGTGGGCAGTCATTTGACATAGTTTGACCAAAGAGACAAAAGCAACAGCTACTGGGTGGGGCTTCCAGGAAAGCTCTTCTAAAAACAGCTGATGTAGAGGGTCTAAGCCCCTCTTCCAGAAAAGCACAAGTGAAATAAACCTGGTTTGCACAGTGACTCACATTGGGGTGATGGAGGCTGTTTTGGTGGCCAACACATCTGAAAGGGATTTGAGAGAAAGAACCTATTTTCTAGTTAATTCCTGGGTAAAGAATCTAATAAATGGCATGACTAAATAGCGCTGGAATCCAAAGTCCCGAAGAAAGACTCTGATTTCCAAATCTGTCCGTTCCTGTTCAGTGTCCTCAACTCTGAGCAGGAGCCTCCTTCCTCACTGTGAGACAGCGGCCGATCTGGAGTGATAATCCACAGCACAGGCTTTATGGAGCCACATAGGCCTGTACTCAGGTCTCAGCTCTGTGAGCTCCGTGGCATTACTTAACCTCTCTAAAGCCTTAATTTCCCCACCAGTAAAATGATGATAATGATAGTCCCGAACTTGTAGGATTGTTGGTGGGGTGGGGCAGGGACGGGTAAAGAAAGAAATGAAACGATGCATGTAAAGTGTATGGCACAGTACTCAAATATTAGCTGTTCCTATATTATTATTCTTGTATCAGTTTGGGTGTACTGAAGTAGCTATTGCATTTTAATAAACGATGTTATGTTTTGGGAAAATCCTCCACTTGAGTTACCTGAGTGGACAGCATCATTCATTACTACCCAAGGAAGGGATTATGACCCCTTAGACTGTAGAGCCTAGAGAGGAGGACTTAGAAGCCTTGGGTGAAACCGTCTGCCTCAAATGCAAAGCCAACCTCTGCTGCGTGGTAGGGATGTACAGACCAGGTGAACAGGTCAAGAGTGGGTCAAGTTCCAGATGGCGAAGGGAGGGAAGAACGTCAGTGCGTGCAACGTGACCCTCCACTATCTGGGTGCTCAGGAAGCTGACCCAAGTGCTGGCTCACAGGGATAGGGGATGGAGCCCAGCCTCCCTTAGAGGCAGACACATACCCCATCCTCAGGTGATAAAGTAGTTCTGGTGGAAACGGGCTTTCCTGAGGTGCCTGGAAATAGCAGAAGACACTTTAGGGTTTAAAAGGAGAAGGGCTTCTTCCTTCAGAATTCCGAAGCCTGACCACCTAAGGAGCCCGCGGGACCTGAAGCCTACACAGGGCATCTGGCTGGGAAGAGAAGCTCCCCCCAGGGGCCAGGGTGTCACAGCCCCGACTGGGAGTGGGGCTGATAGTGACCAGCTGGGGGCGCATAACTAAGCCACAGACGAAGAGGAAATGGCCCTCCCAGAGTGGCAGAGGGTGTCAGTGCCCTGCCAGACCCACTCAGATCCCAGCACACCCTGGCAGGCACGCTGGCTCCCGGTGGCCTTTCATCCCCCACAGCTCCTGTGTCTCTTGGGGGAGGGCTCCCCTCAGGCTGCCACGATTGCTTTCTCTGGGCACCCTTGGGAGCCAGAGGCCCTGGGAATTCATGTCCCCCTGAAGGCCGCCCTCACCAATGATAGTTGCCTCTGGCCAGGGTGACCCAGGAATGGCCTGCAGGTCTCAGGCTCCCCTGGGGCCCCACAGTGACTCTCCCTGGGACTTTGCCCGATTGAGCCTTTCTTGTTGGCTTCCCACCCTCCCTGCCCCACTCCTCGCTGCCTTCTGGTCCTTCCTGGGAACACCTGGGAACAAATCACTTGACAAGGATCTTCCACAGCTCAGGGTTTGTGTATAGCGAGCTGGGTGCCTCACAGCTGTGGTGCCCACCACCACACTGCTCATAAGTGTATGTGACTAACATTTAAAAAGAGAAAGAGACAGGGACATTCTGGCACAACCTGAACCACTTTTTTCCACAGACAAGAACCCAGGCCTGGCCAGGACAGCACATGGTCAGAAGAGAAGACTCACTGTAGAAAAATTACTGTAACTTGGGGGCAGAACAAGCCAATTCCTTGTCCGATGGGTAGAATTTCCTCTTCATTTCCTTTAGTGAATGCCTGCACAAACCACAGTGGGTTGGGTATAAAGTCTCTTTACTCAGGCCTGAAGGAAGTTCAATTTCAGGTCAAGAAACAGGGAGAAGATGAGAGAACATACCCAGAGAGCAGGTCTGAGAGATGCGGTGGCCACAGAGCATCACCATCCAGCCATCACCAGAGACGGCGAGAGATGGCCCTCAGACAGGGCTCCCAGGCTGGCAAATAGCCTGCCTTCTTCCAAGCTCATCTTTATGTTTCTGCCACAGTGACCTTGCTGGAATAGGGTCAGAGAAGATATTGCAGAGAAGGTGGAATCTGTGCTAGGTCGTGTGGCAGGTGAAGTGACGTCCATGTCCTCACACCCAGGACCTGTGCCTATGGTATCCTACATGGCTAAAGGGACTTGGCAGGTGTGATTTAGTTAAGCATCTTGAGGCAGGAGATTTTCCTGGATTATCTGGGTGAACCCATGTGATCACAAGGGTCCTTTTCAGAGAGAGCAGGAAGATCAGAAAGAGAGATGTGATGACAGAAGCAAAGGTCAGAATTATGCAGCCACAAGCCAAGGAGCTCAGTCAACCTCTCGAAGGAACACAGCTCTGCTGACACCTTTATTTAGCCCCAAGAAGACCTATTTCAGACTCCTGACCTCCAAAACTATAAGATAATGAATTTGCATTGTTTTAAGCCACAAAGTCTGTGGTAATTTGTTACAGCATAATTAAGAAACTAATGCAGTCATAAAGGATGAAGACGAGTTGAAGAATGGGGAAGCAAGACATTTGTGGGGACACAGGCAAAGACCATGACAGGTGCAGCAGAACAGGGCAGACTAGGGAGAGTGAACTCCACGTGCCACAAAACCAGTGGTGGACACTTGACTATCCAGCATCAATTCTCCCTAACTCCTTCCTAACTAAACTGCAGTTCTGTTCGGGTACTTCCTCTCACCATGGAGCCACGTCCCTCAGGGAAAGCTGGCACCACTCCCCACGCAGGAGTGGCAGGGGACTGGTTGACCTAGAGTGATGCCAGCCCCTTATCAGCGGCTGGCTGAGGAGTGGGTCTGCACCCAGTTCTGGACAATGAATGGTGAAGGGAAGTCTGCTGAGAAGGGGGGCTCTGAGCAAAGTTTCTTCCTCTCCTCACCTCTGCGTTGTCAGGTCTGGCTGTGGCGCCGGGACCCCCTGCAGCCATCTCACTCACTACCCAGCTTGAGGATGAAGTCAGTGCACGAGGGAGAGCAGAGCAAGGAGGTGGAAAGACCTGGGTCTTTACCGGAATTGCTGAGTCCTTGAAACAAACACGTTCAGTCGGCCCTGCTAGTGTTCTCCCTGTATTGTGAGATACTCCTTTACCCACTGTTCGAGTTACAGTTTCTGTTACCGGCAGCCAAAAGCATCCTAACAGTGTGATGAGAAGTCTCTCTCATCCTAATACAGCTGATGAGAAGGGCTGAGGCCGAATTACAAGAGCTTTGAAGGCCACAGTAAGGGATGAGAAAGGCACCACCTGACATCACAGATCAGCCGTTCTTCACAGGGGCATGGCCTTCTAACTTGTGTTTGGGACAAATGACTCTTGGTGCACAGAAGATAGACTGGGACTGGGGAGAGACTGGACTGGGGTGGAAGGCTACCACACAGCCCAGGAGAGGGATTAGAGAGCTCTGAATGAGAGCAAAAAGGGCATCTTGGCAATGGGGAGACAGTGGAGAGATCAGATTCAGTCCCATCTGAGCACTTGGAACCTGAGTGCATGTGGGGATGAGAAGCTGGAAACAACTACAGGAGTTTTTAAAAATACACTCATTTCTGTAATAGCAAGAATTAAGTCTCTTCAGTGCCTTTTAGTGACTACACCTGTATTAAAGGGAAGCCTCTAGTCTCCTTCCCCCCCACCTTCAGCTGGGCTGGAGCCTGTATTTAGGGTACATTGAAGGAAATAGTGATCGAAGTCAACACGGAAGTTAAGTCAGATGAACACCCAGAAACACTGCAGGGGCCACAACCTTCCCCCAGAAAGAGGAGCCTACATGCCTTTTCTTACTTCGTCTCTTGGACATGTGCAAAGACACGCTCCAGCTTAAACATCCGGACAGGCACCCCCGGGGCCTTCGCCCCCCACCCCCACCCCCGCTATCCACTCTCCTGTTTTCCATCAAGGAACAACCCAGGCAGCGTACTTGGTGATGACGTCAGCACCTTCTGCAGTAGCCGCACCAGTGTCACTTTTCAATTAAAAAAAAAAATTCATTTCAGATTTCGGCCTCAGGTCAGAGAATCCTTTCTCAGGTGAGAATGCCATCACGGCCGTGGAACTGGGGCTGCGGGAGGAAGACCTCGCCACCTGACTCCTGGCTCCGCATTGGGAAGAAAAGACCACAGGCGGTTGAGAAACGAGGAACAGTCCTAACACTGGAAAGTGAGGAGGGATCAACACCACCGTGGTGTGAAGTATGAAGAGTGAGTATCTGTGGACCATCCGCACATTTAACATGATGAAAGATTTCTGCTCGAGAAGCAGCGAAGGGTTTTGCCCCCTCCTCCAGTTTGACTCCCATTCAGCCCCTATATTTATATATGTTAATATATTACAGTTTGAGATTTTCAGGTTATATTTCACAGATGACATTTTTAATCTGCCTCAAAAATGTAAACATAGCAAGGGTGTTCTGCAGACACACTGCCTGGAGCAACTGTCAAATGGAAAACTCAGTGGAAAGTTTCGCCTGTCTCCAGTTTAACTAAATTGAGGAATGCTGCAAAAACAGGTGTTGTCTGACACAAGTAATAATTATCTTTCACCTTGATGGATGTTAGTTTAATCTGTTCCTTACATGGTAGCTTGGTCTCAGCTGACTGAATTTAGTGCCAAAAAAGCAGATGAGAGGGTGAATGTGGCTGGTATGTGACACTATTTATAAGACAAGGCTTTGGGGGAAGTTTTGATGGATTTTCATAAGGGGATTTAATCATTCCTCGTGTTTGCCCAATAAATATTTAAATCTAGATGGATATCACAGTACTCTGGTAATGTATTAACATTTTTATTAATGGATTTTAAAAGAGTTTCATTGAGAGGAGGATTCAATTAAATGACTTTAACAGAAAAAAGAAAATGAGTTCCTAGAGCATTTCCTAAGACATGAATAGACCCTATATATTAATGCCCCGGGATAAATTAGTCAGCTAGAGGAACTGCAGTGGCAGCTGGGGGAAGACAGAAGAAACACCTTCCAAATGCTGATCATAAGTGGTCTTACTCACAATCTTTCAAACTGGAAAGGCTTATTATTTGAGAGGTTACTTGTGTATCTAGCAGTCCCAGAGAGGCCTGTGTAAGCAAAGAATGAAGCAATATTGTCACTATATGACACTTTCTTTTCCATCTCTGGCAGTCTTTTTTTTTAGCAATGACAGGCAATTCAAGAAGACGCTGATTGGGGCAATCTTTTGGACACAATCTTTTCAGAAGGGGAAATGGTCCATCACCCACAGATGGCAGAAACACATATTGTGGCTCATCTTCTGAACAAGGCTAGTGAGACCATATTCAATTCATCAGGCAGCTGGATTCCTCCATGCGGGTCAGTGGCGTGCAGTGGGTAAGGCTGCGCCCCCGCTGGCCTGGATCTTGGCTCCTTCATCACCATGTAGGGTGGCCTTGAACAAGGCACTTACTTTCTCTAAGTCTCAGTTTCCTCATCAACAAAGTGGAAATAATGATATTGCTTACTTTGTGGGACCTCATATTTAGTTTTAGTAAATATTACCTGACCCATCAGTTATAAAATGATGAATAAGACACACACACGTATGTCTGTGCTCTCTTCAAGATCTTAAAAACACAATAAGGGAAGCAAAGGCATATAAATTATTGCAGAATGAATGGGATAATGACCAAGGATAAAGTGTAAAGAAAGAACTCTGGGAGCAGGGAACGATTTATCCCAACTGAGCTGGGCCTTGAAAAATGAGTAGGATGTCAGCAGGAAGGGATTGCAGCAGGTGAAGGGAAACGAGCTGTTCTAATGGAGAAGAGAAGAGAGCAATCTCCCGGATAGTAGAACAATGGGAAGGAAACCAAGTAAGGTCTGTCCTAACATACCCCCCTGCACCAAATGCAAAGCACATAGATAGTCAGGGCTTTTCAGAAATACTGTTCCCACTGGACCAGAATAGGCTCTTTCAACAAGCCTGGAGCAGAGCCATCAGTTTGATGCAGATGAATCAACCGTGAGCTAGATACAAACCTGTGTCTTCTCTGGGCACAGCCCCAGGATCAGAAGCCACAGGGACCAAAGAGCTGGGGAGAGAGCTAGCAGAGAAGATCCTATGTGCCCATTACTCGGTTCCCTGTTTAACCCTCCCCTGAGCACAGGGTCACGGTTATAGCCATATTCCAAACTGCCCAGTCTTTGCCCAGGATTTTGTTTCCAACTATTTCCTCCAGGAATTCCATCTGGGAGAATGCTCTCCAACAAGAATGGCCAACATTTACTGAACACTATTATGTGCCAGGTGCTGTTCTAGGCTCTTCCCAATCCAAGAGGTGGAAACTCGTATCTCATGAGTCTAGCCATATGAAGTACAGCCTGACAGCCTCTCACTCGGCCGCACTGCCCCTCTGCCCTGTGATTGCTTTGGCTACCATTGTGCTGAGTCCCACTGGGGGCTGCATGGGCTGAACCATGCTGCTCCCGACCACCTCCCTCCAGGGATCTCCTGTCCCCAGGGGCTCCCACAGCAGAGCTGGTGGGCTCCAAATGACAGTTTTTACTTTAGACCAAGCTATTTGCCAGGGCACCATTTGGGGAAAGGGTTGCAGAGAGAGTGGACATGGGAATGGAGCCAGTGTCTGCCTAGAAGCCTCTGATTCCTCTTAGCTGCTCAATCAGACTGTCTCTGATGAAGTCCCCCATTCCAAGTGGCTTTCTTTCCAGGGACTCCATGATCCTTCCTCATGCCTGACCTCCTCCCCAAGGTATCAGACCAAACTTAACATGTCTACACCTAAATTATGAGCCAAGTTCCAGTCTCCCCTCCAAGTCCCAATAAATGAGACTGGGCTTCTCGTTCAGTGTCCCTAAATGGTCCATGAAAGCAAAGAAGTTTCCATGACATTCTATGATGAGAGTCCCTTGAGCACAGAGTATAAAGAAGCTCTCTAGGGATGGTAACCTGTAGTCCCAAACACCCTATTGCACAGAGAAATAGCTACAGGCCTATATTTCTGAGGTCTCCCTAGAGGCCTAGGTCTGTGCTGATGTCTCTGACAGGAGACAAAGGAAGTCCTGCCTCATGTTACCTACCTACCTGCCTCACGTACCCATACACACTCGAGACAAGCTTTTGCCCTTGAGCTGGCGAGATAGCCTGATAGGATCGGGAGTTACTAATATATAACGCTAATCAACTATGTTTGCTGATAAGTACATAAGGATACTAAAACTTCAGTGTTCTGAATATCACAATATCTATCATTTGGGGGGCATTGCCCATGCCAAGCAGTTTATAGAGTCTAACTCATTAATTCCCCCAATAACAATAATAAGTCAGTACTATTATTCTATCCATTTTTTTTCAATCAGAAAATTAGGGCTTGGAGAGGGAACATCACTTGCTCATAGGTGCACAAGCAACACGTGGCAGAGGCAGAACTCACACAGTCTAACTCGGAGCCTAGTTCTAGTTCTGCATGTTCCAGATTCTCTCCTTAGCGGATAGAAAACCTAATGGCATAGGTTTGTTAATGAGTTTCAGACCTATTTGTAAATTCAGGGGCATGAATCCTGGTGTAAGAAGTTTATTTTTCATTTGTGTTTTCCTGGGCAAAGACTTCTTACCCACTCACCCTGCCTGAGTGACAACATGTGCTTTTCTGTACCCACCAATGTCCACAGCCTTTGGTGACCTCCCAGCACCCCGAGCGGCCTCCTTCCCTCTGGACCCCTTGGCACCGGGGGCGGGGTAGTCTAGAAGATTAAAACCCTGCACTTCTCCTCATCCTTGCCTTATGAAACAGTGAAAAGCTTATAATTCCTTTTTTCATTTTTACTATTCAATAAATTCAAGTTCTGGCTATTGTTTCAGTCCCATTTGCTGCTTCCTTTTCCTCTTCTATCCCTAACAGGGTGGATGACCCTTGCCTGTTCCATTCCCAAGCTCAGTCCTGAGACATCAATTCTTCTCTAAGCCAGAGGCTTCAAGCCATAAAGCCAAAAGCTGGCAGAGCCTGAACAAGGGCCCAAGGTGTGTAAATGGAAAGCCCACAACCAAAGGATGAGTCTTCTCCACCAGAAATAGCCCAGTAAAGACAGTTCTGCTCCCCCTCCATGGAGCCAGAGGTTGTGGGCCCGTAGTGGTCCTCTCACCCCCTCTGTGGGGAGGAGACAGTCAGCAGGGTTAGGAAGAGTGAGAGGTTGCATTTCAGGAGCCCTCTACCCAGGTCAGCAGACAACCTGCAGACCTAAAGTCCAGACATGGAAGTTCAAAGAGCTCCATGGGCCCCACCCATGTGAGTTCAGTCAAAGCCAGAGTGATGTTAGCCCACAGCTGGAGAGAAAGGATCATTTTGGGGAATCAAAGGCCCAGGAAGGACTGACATGATCAGGCTTCAGTGAGGTGTTGCCTGAAGTCAGACAGTAGGAGCGTACCCCATCTCACTGTGGTCACCGTGCGCTCACCAGCCATGAGGCCCACGAATGCTTCTCAACCACCCACTTCCCAAATACTCCAGGAGTCTAGCCATCCAGGACTGTTACTGAAGGGGGACTCCCAGGCCCTTCCCTAGATTCCCTTACTTTTCTCCCTTTACCCTCTTGAGCAACTGGGTCTTTTCTATCACCCTGGTCCTCCCTCAAGGTCTTGGTTCCATCTGGAGCCATATACAGATCCTTGAGGTCCTCCAGACCCCTAGGGGCAGCAGATCTTTCGTGCTCTCCATAGTAAACTCCTACAGCCCAGACAAATGCTTTTCTTGGTAATTGTGGCTGTAACTGATGCACTGTTCTCTTCACAAAGTCTCCTTTTCTACCCTGGACAGGGTGAGAAGGGAAAGGAAAGGAGACAAAAAAAGAGGAGTAACCCAACCTGCCATTTACTCATCAGCCTAGTAACTACTTACTGTCATGTCCAGTCCTTCCAGAAAAGTGCCCAACATGGTGCCTGACACATAACACACACACAGTGAGTGTACTGGATTAAGTTAAAATTCACACATTAAATTTCTGTCTTTGAAGCTCACAGACCCTAAGGAGTGCCAACGAAGTGGGCACTCTGAATGCCCACCTCTACATCCACCCTAGGAGTGCACTCAGTGCATGAGCCACACTGTGACAGGTCCAGTGGTAATGGCCCAGAAATAAAGGTAGTACATTTTCCAGAAAATGGCAAAGCTCTTCAGTAATCTGTGGTCCTAAGGAGCCTGTCCTTCATGACCTCTCCGAGCTCACTGTGAAAGCTGGATTCCTGAGAATTTAATTCCAGAGTCAGATGCAGGTAGCTCTCCTTCCAGGATGGCTCTCCTGGCTTGGTTATAATCTAAGAACAAACCTGTGGTTAGGCCTGGGGACAAACCCAAACCCAAAAAGTCTAGGGTGGCTAAAAGATGGAGAGGAACACACTAATCCAATGCAAGAATTAAGTATGTGAATGTGTGTGAATTAGGGTCTGGAGAGGATGAACAGTGACAGGGTGGATGGGAGAGGCCAGTGCCAGAATCAGAGAAGGCTGCAAGTTGACAGTCTGGGATGGAGGAAGAAGCCTTGAGCAGCCTCCACGGACTCTTCCTGTCGCTGCTGAGATGCTGGCACTGAGGAGGCCAGAAGAGAAGGACGGGAGGGTGGGGGTGGAAGGGAGGGAGGAAGAGGGAAGAGGCGTCAGCTGGATTTGGAGGCTGATGGGATGAGGAAAGCCAAACTGGAGGCAGAGATGACTGAGTCTAGTTTAAGTCTGGGAAATTGAGCAATGGTATTGTCATTAACAGACAAAAAAAAAAGAAGTAAGGCAGGAAGACTTGGTTTGCTGGCTGAGTTTGTGCATTCTGGAGGAAGGGTGACAGAAACAGAGTTATGTTTGGGCATTTTCAGTTTAACACGGTAGAACCATTTGTAAATATCCCACCTAAGTCTGAAGCCTAGAAGAGATATCAAGGCTGGAATGTAAATTTGGAAGTCATCTACTTCAAAAGGATCAAGTTGTTCTCTGCACCTAAAGAACACACACACACACACACACACACACACACACACACACACACACACACACACACAAAGAAGCAGAATCTGCAGGCTTTCTGATTGTGCTCTTTTTTACAAACTGGGGTGGCCTTTAAGGGGTAGAGGTAGTTGGAACGCGATCATCCCTGACTGTCCATGTGACAAGTTTTGAATTTGGTGCTTTACATATATTATCTCACCTCATTCTCCTCCCCACAGCCCTGTGAGGAAGGGGCTATTTCCTCATCTTACCAAGTTCAGAAAGGTCTAGAATGTACAAGGTCTCACAGCTTGTACATAGCACAGCTAGGATTAGAAGTCAAATGAAGCTCCAAAATCCAGCAGCGCTTCTTGCAGTCACACTTCTAGGTCAATGGCATTAGCTCACTGGTTGTTCAAAGTTCAAGGTCAGAATGGTCCTCTGGACCAATAGTTCCCAAGCACAGACCCACTCCGGGCCCCTGAAATGTGGTTGCCAGTTTTCCAGCTTGCAATGCAGGCTCCTACATATCCAAAAGCTCCTGAAAATTTCTTGTCACAGGTGTTTGGTCCTGGTAAAATAATCATGGCCCACTGAACCCCTCAGTTCTGATTGTAACAATGTTAGCAGAAATGGCTACCTTCAATAGTAATAGTAAGGAAATTTTTTAATCCTAAAAAAGTTGAATGAAAGTATTATTAAAAAGACAAATCAATTAGGAAAACACATTTATGAAAAAAGTGTTTCCAGTTGGCCATGGACATTGACCAAGAAGATTCTCAGAGCAGCAAAGGAGCTCTGAAGACATTTCCTGAGAAATGTGCAAAGAATTACTCATTTTCATGCATATACACAGCATGTAAGAACTGATTCTTTCGTGTTAATTAAAAATGCCGTGTTTGATTCTACAACACATACTTCACTCAAAGACAATCATTCTACAAAACAGAGCCTTAAATAAT